>NC_066582.1:354178973-354797098 GCF_024323335.1 Lathyrus oleraceus | reverse complement strand
TGACCCTTTTACATCCAAAGGATAAAACTACTTATTTCTCAATAATAAGGACAGTTTTACCCTCATAAGGATAGGAAATGCCCGTAAAGACCTTGGGTCGGTATAACTCTTAATTGCTGGCTCACAACTTAAAACATTTTTTTTGCACCTCACACCTTTCAAAATGCCTTTAGAAAATCACCACTTGGTATACATTCATACTAGAATCATTACCGAGTTATATTTTTCTAAACAATTTTCAAAACTAAAACGGGATAACCACTTTGTATACATTCATACAAGAATCATTACAAAGTTAAATTCTCTTTTCAAAACAATTTTCCAAACAATTCACAAACACTTTTTTAGACAAAAATAATATAAGTGATCGAGCAATTAAGAGCCCATGGATAACCATGGATACAAAGGGTGCTAACACCTTCCCTTTGTATAATGTACCTCCCGAACCCAAAATCTAAATTAAGGTCTTTCCTGTTCTTTTCCACCTTTCCTTATTGGATAAAAGAAAAGTCGGTGGCGACTCTTGCTAACCGCGACATTGCGATTAAAACCACAAAAAGTCCAGTTCACCGTATGACAGGCTCCAACTTGGATAAATCAACAAGTATGTCACTAGCTCTCATAAATGAAAAGAGAGCAATATTTTCATACAATACCATGAGGAGTAGGAGACTTACAATCTCACTTATGAAAAAGAGTTACTTTTGGGACAAATTTAGCGCTATGTTAAGCAAGGGTAATTGTACTTATGTAGAAGTCACAACTATCTGAGGCCTGTCAATAATAATGTTTGTGTTAATACATGCTAGAGAAATGATATATAAATCATTCTCCTAAAGTTATGCCACACAAAAAGAAAAAGAGAAATGATCAAGCACAAAGGCTAGAAGGATGTTCCATTACTTCAATCCATACTTCATAGTACTTAGGACAAACTTATGCATCAATCTAAAGTATCTTAAATGATTCATGATCAATTAGGAGGTAGATTTGAAATGATGAAAGTTCATCAAGTACCAATCTACACATCATGAACAAGATGGACACAAGTCATCCATTTGATCAAGGGGAAAGAAAGAGATGAAGAAGAAGGGAACAAGAGAGATCACACCTAAATTGGATCAAAGGTTTGATCAAGTCATCATCTAAATCGATCATCCATTTTGGCGGATTAGAGTTTTCACCCCACCAACACCCAAGATCCATTGAGTTTGATGAGACCTATGGTCTAAAACCTCATGATCCAAGGCCAACATAAGTCAACAAAGGTCAAACAAATATAAAATGAAATGAAATGAAATAAAAATGCACAAAAATTATTTTTAAATGAATTTTAAAATAGGAATAAAGTAAAAAATCCAAAAAGTCCGTCAAAACAACAAATAAATGGCCAAGAAAATTATGGAAGGTTAGAAATAAAATAATAAGCATATAATAAATTTTTCAGAATTTAAAAATCCAGAAAAATGTTTTTAACCAATTAAAACAATGGAGAAAAGAGAAATTCCATGAAAAATAGAAAATCAATAAAATAAAATGTGGAAAAATAAAAATCAGATGGAGAAAAATAAAAGAGAATTTTAGAAATATATTGGGATTTTTTGGATATAAAATGATTTTTTTATGAATTTTAAAATCAAATGAAAATAAAAAATAGAAAAAGATTTAAAATCAGAAGAAAAAAAATGGAGCGTTGGATCAAGCCTCATTAATTGATGTGGCAAATCCAACACTCCTTAGGTTAAGGCATGCGATGGGATTTAGCTGAAATGAAACACATGATTGCATTTAAATTGAACCAATCATAAATATTTCATTTGTCCAGCGTGTCTCAAACTCAGATGACCTGAGATAAACTCTGGTCGTCTTCTCCAATGGTCCTCCATCGGAGTTTCATCGTTTGGTAAATTTAGAACACGAGACCGCCACCAATATGATCGCCTCCTTATAACGAATTCAACCTCATGCTCCAAACTCAATTATATAAACTGAGCACGGGGAATTTCAGAGAAGTTTCAGAAGCAAGCAAGCCACAAAAAATAAAATTAAATGATTAACATGATCAATCAATACCATATAAGTTAGGGGAACACATCAGAGAATGAAGAACTACATTGTGGTAACTTGTTTGAGTTTAAATGGTGCTCAGAACTACCTTGTCCAAATGGTGATCAAAAGTTGATGAAGCTCGATCTGGTTAGAGCACTTCAGGAGGTCTCGGAGCTTGGGAATTGTTTCCAAACATTTCAGAGGATGTCGAAGATGCTAATGGAATCAAGAAATTGGATTGAAATAAGATGGAATTCAAAACACGATAGTTGAACTTTTCTGGAAAAAACTTCAGATTGCAACAGAGGTTTTTGTCGCATTACGCGAAAAACCGGCGGGAAAGCAAGAATAACAGAGCCGCCACCGTGCGTTATTTATCCCAAAAGAGGGAAAGGAAACGCTCAGAGTAAACCTGGAAAAGACGTGGTCTTGCGACCAAAGAGAATGGGTTCGGGAGTCGGTTATGCGAAGGGAAGGTATTAGCACCCCTACGCATCCGACTCCCGAACCCATTCTCTTTGGTCGCGAGACCACGTCTTTTCGAGGTTTACTCTGAGCGTTTCCTTTCCCTCTTTTGGGATAAATAACGCACGGTGGCGGCTCTGTTGTTCTTGCTTTCCCGCCGGTTTTTCGCGTAATGCGACAGCTGGCGACTCTGCTGGGGAAAACAATCGAAAGATTGACCAAAGAGTGCATGAGATATATTATCTATAGCCGTCAAAACGTAGATAATACACTCGCATGGAAAATTATCCAAAACGTAGATATATTATCTATAGTTGTCGCATTACGCGAAAAACCGGCGGGAAAGCAAGAACAATAGAGCCGCCACCGTGCGTTATTTATCCCAAAAGAGGGAAAGGAAACGCTCAGAGTAAACTTTGAAAAGACGTGGTCTCGCGACCAAAGAGAATGGGTTCGGGAGTCGGTTATGCGAAGGGAAGGTATTAGCACCCCTACGCATCCGTCGTACTCGACGGGATCCACGCACAAAAGGAAGGAATATGGTTGCTAAAACACTGCTCAAACACACACACACACTGGCTGAAAGAGACACAAGAAACAAACAAGACTGAAACTGACTCGGCAGGACATCGTATCCTGGGCCTACTTAGTCTATCAGGCATAGACATCAGAGTCCAAGTAGTTCAGACTGGGGAAACGACACATGCTCGCTAGGATATCGCATCCTATGCATACGTATCTCCTTGGACGAAGGAGAATCAGAGCATTCGTAGCTCGGCTGACACGCCCACAAACAAACACAGGCAAAGGCAAACATGGAGCCTGAATGCCAATCACTGGACTTACATCAGCATCCGAACCAAAACGCACACAAGAAGGCAAACGTGGAGCCTGAATGCCAATCACTGGGCTTACATCAGCATCCGAACCAACAAACACACACAGGAAACCAACTGCCAATCGCTGGACTTACGTCGGACTCCAACCAGAACACACACAAGGGTGGTTAAGACACAAAGGGTTGAAAAAGAAAAAAGGGCGAACAAACAAACTAAAAGGGAGACTAGCGCTCGAGCCTAATAGTTGCCAAACACACACAAAAAAAAGAAAAAAAAAGCGCCCGGAGAGATCTGCTCATCTCCTGCCTACGTATCTCATTTGGTATGAGAATCAGGGCGACGTAGTTCCCCTACGCAGGGAAAAAGGACTAGCCTAACCAGATAATAGAGGGAGACACAACACTAGGGAGACTACGACTCGAGCCTAGATGTTGTCATGCAAAGTCGTCCCTAAGTTAAGGTTTCTAGCTAACTTGCACGGGAAGCAAGCCTATCCTAAACATGACTTGCACAGGAAGCAAGCCACACCTAACCTAACTTGCACAGGAAGCAAGGGTCTCGATTACAACTAGGGCAAGAGAAAGGGGAGGTCTCAATCGCAACGAGGGCGAGAGAAAAGAATTAGTGTTAGTTGTTAGTGAAACTCGACAAGACATCGCATCTCGTGCCTACGTATCTCATCTGGACATGAGAATCAGAGTTGCCGTAGTTCGGCTAAACTATTCCCGTTGGTTTGTGTTTTTTAAGTGGACAACGTCACTACGCAATCTACCTGATGCTCGACCTTTGGAGACTTACTCACCTGTAGTAGAAGGAGTTAACGTATCCTTATGAGGGGATAATCTTTGTTTGTGTTTTAGGAAAGCTCAAGCAAGAAAGGAAGTCCTATACGAAGGAACCGTGCTACCTTAATTGACATGCAAACGAGACTACGCGGAGTCTAGCAAACCTAGGGGATACAATCACACCACACAAGCACATACAGCATGAAATAAACACACCAACAAGGGGCTCAAACATCAAGGCTAGGTTTTAGTCGAGGGGTCATATCAACCTCAACAAACAAACCACTGGAATTGGGTAGTGTTAGCTCTTAACCTTGCCATTGAGGGGCTAAGGTGAAGCAGATGAAAGGTGAGTGAAGATGAGACTTCACAGCTCTTATCCCTGGCCTGGGAGAGCTTAAGACAAGAATGTGTGGGTTCAGAAGGTAGGAACCCTTCTACACATTTGAAACTGACTCAACTGTACAATTGTACAAGATCTTGGGTTTGTATCTGCAATGCATCAACACAGTGGTGTGAGCAAAGCAGATGACACACAGAATAGCAGGGGATAGGTTGCATATCCCTTGGGTTCTGCCAATTGCCTCTTCACTTAGGAGGTCTTTGACTCTATACAAGGACAAATGTAAACAGTCACAAACATTGCCTCTTAAGGAGGACTTCAGACAGTTGCCTGGCCAAGTAACAGGCCAGGTCTTCCAGACTACATGAAGATAAGAAAATATACCTCAATGCAAATTGCTATTCAAGCAAAGCAAAGCAAAGTTCACAAGGAACTAAAAGCAACTAAAGTACCTGAAATCAGTCAAGCACAGTTAGTATACAAGTCAAAGTTAAATCAAAATGAAACAAAGGTCAACAGTCAACACAAACAGATAAATGTGCAAAGCACAAGAATCAAGGCATGTGAGCCAAGCAACCTACAAAACAAATAGATTAGTCATGATAAACAAGCACACTCAATCAATTTGTATTGGTCTCATTGGGTAATTGTTGCTTAACCTGAAAAAATGAACTCAAACATGAGCAACAGGACCACTAGGACAAGCCTAGGGTCAAAAGGGAATGAGAAAGTCAAAACAGCAAGTGGAATCCAATCAAAATCATATTCAAACAATCAAGAAACAAACTCAATTGGGTTCACATTCATATCAATCATCATCATCATTTTATAAGCAAAAGAAGTCAAAGCATGGCATATGGAAGCTCATAGAAGTCAACAGCAAGACTTGAATCAAAAGCAAACTCAAACATTTCCAAAAATCATCAAATAAATCATGATCAATCACAACCCACAGAATGGTAAGCATGTCAAATTTCATCTCATTTGGACAAGTAGAAGATAGTCAATGAAAATCAGAAAGGCAAGGCAATTTTGAACATGCTCAAAGAAGTCAACCAAACATGCATCAACTTGAAAAATTCATAAATCAGGGATGGCATATGATAAATGAATGGGACTAAAACCATGGCATAGCTTAAGATGTCTAGTAATCTCATGTAAAATTTCATGTCCATCTAATGAAGTATGAGGATTTCACAAATGAAATGGGAACAAGTGTCACAAAAAGTCAACATAAGACCAAACAGGGGACAAAAATCTCAATCAATTGGAAAATGCCATAATAAAATCCACAAAAAATCACATGTAAACTAGACATACTCAAGCTCAATCATGCAAAAAAATCAATTCATTTTGAGGTCAATAGGCATGGCTATGAAAATCATCAAGTTGCACATCAATGGTGTGACACAAATTATCACACCCTACTTCAAAAAATCATAACTTAATTACCAGAAATGAGAAATTCATAAAATTTATACCAAAATCACCATGGATGTGTCTAGTTTATGCATAAAAAATTTGGAAGCCATTGGACAAAGCATCATCATTTCACAAATGTTTTGGCAAAAGGTACAAGAAATGGTCACATGTCACAAACCCTAGCATAATTTAAAATTCATTCATACAAAAATTCTGGAAAAAACATGATTAAATACTAGAGATCCATATGAACACAATGCAAAAAGTCTCATGAATTTTGGATAAAGCATGATGGAGTTATGATTTTTACAAGATGATGATCAAAAATGAAATTAAAACGAAAAACAACATCAATTAATAGGTCAAGGGGGCACGCTGGATGGCAAACTTGTAATTTCCAGGATCACTTAACTAAACGCCGCGTTTTGGCCAAGAAGAGGAAATGTTTTGATTGGTCAGTATGATGCTACAGGGCCATGCAACGTGAATAGGACAAAAAATCTGGGCAAGGCATGAACATCCTAGGGTTTATCGTGTACAGTGAAGCTTCTTCATCACTTCCAATTCGATTCAACAAAAATTTCCAGAAATTGAAATTAATCATACCAACATCACCAGCAAACATCCAGCATGCATAATCCAAACATCATTTGCATTGAAACTAAACAATCATCATGAATCGAGTGAAAATACATATGAGCAACAAACTTGAAACCTAGATTTCTCCTAAACTACTCAGCCATTTTCAACCATTCAAAGCTCAATGTGACCAGGGCAAGGATATCTACACATGGCATAGCATGAATTAGAGAAAAAAGAAAATCGAATCCTTACTTGATTCTGGAGAAATTGGAGAAACAGTTGTGATTTGGATGTTTGGTGATGAAACAGGTGCTCCAAAGTCCTTCAAATGATGAATGATGAAGAGGGTTTGGCTCAAAACAGCTTGGAATAGCACCAATCTCGAACTGCCATTGATGGTGCTTGAAGAAAACAGTCGAGCAAATGGCCTTTACAGTCAGTGAATGAAGGTTGGAATGAGCTCAGAATGGTGGTTAGATGGTGAATCAACAATGGCCAGCTCGTGTGCTTCACAATTTTTCAAGGAAAAGTTCAAAGTGCAAAAATGGAGATTTGAGAGGGTGAGAGAATTCTGTGATGTTAGGAGGCTGCTAGGGCTTCCAAGAGCAGAAAAATAACACTATATACCTCTGTTTAAGGTTGCTAAGTATGGTGCTAATCAAAATTTGGTTTAAAAATGAAATTTGCTAAATGACCACTTTTGTTCAAATGGTGAGGTGTAAGGGCTGTAGCACGAAAATGGGCTTGTAACAAGTCTCAAATATCATTTCAGACCATGTTTGCAAGGCCAAAGTGGTTAAAAATGATTAAATCAAAAGTTCACTTTTTCACCTTTCTTGAAAATTAATTCATGTAAGTGAAAAAAGGTCATTTTGATCTATGAGGTTTTGGTGCATGATGGTTACATTTTTGGAAAGAGGAGGTCAAATATGACTTGTTGGAAAAAACCCCACCAAATTTGGCCAAATGGTTTGAGAGATATGGCCTTTTGAAGTTCAAGAATTTTTGAAAATGAATTGATCATATCTTGCCAACCATACATGGGAATTGAGAGTTCTTGGACTTTTTGGAAATGGGAGAACAAGATCTTCAACTTTCATGTTGGGCAAAAATTCATTTGAAGCTTGTATCATGATGTAAGTTTGGGATCAAGAAGTTTCCATTTTTGGCAAGTTTTAGTTACAGGTCCAGTTTCTATTTTTGGAAATTTCTGATTTGGCTTCAAATTCTTCAATGATTGTGTTTGACATGATACATGAGGCCTATTTGGGCATGAATAAGCTCTCTCAAACCAAATCCAACCATCAAAACCATAAAGAATCAGTCACAGTTGACCAAGTTTGACTTTTTAGGGTTTCTGACTGACTGTGCATTGACTGATGACTTCTGAACATCCAATCCTTGATCAAAACACTTCAAATGGATCCCCAAGTCATGTGAACATGTTGGACCAACCCTAGGGCCTTGGCTCAATGAGAATTGTGCTGACTTGCTTGATTGACTGATCTCCTGATCAGTTTGACCTAATTCTCCTGATGATCTTGCACTTGGGCAAAAGGGACAATGCAATGCTATGCAGTGGACCATGTTATGTTATGACCTAATATGAGAATGTATGTACAATGATAGGTGCAAATTTGAGGTGCTACAGCTGCCCCTATTCAATCAGTTGGGAACCCGAACGGATGATAGCAGTGGCTGTCAGACTTTCAGGGTAAACAGGGATTGAATACCAAAGAACCGTAGAAATTTGCACCGACTGGATATAATACAAGAAGAACCACGTCATTTACCGATGACAACTGCATGACAACTTCAGAAAAGCAAAACCATTTACCGATGGTTGGAAACTGGGAACTTGATATTTACCGATATCAACTTCAGCGAGACCATTTACCGATGGCTGCTGGGAAACAACTTCAGAAAAACGAAAACCATTTACCGATGGTTAGAAACTTGATATTTACCGATATCAACTTCAGCGAGACCATTTACCGATGGCTGCTGGGAAAAACTTCAGAAAAGCGAAACCATTTACCGATGGTTAGAAACTGGAAACTTGATATTTACCGATATCAACTTCAGCGAGACCATTTACCGATGGCTACTGGGAAAACAACTTCTGAAAAACAAAACCATTTACCGATGGTTAAAACTTGATATTTACCGATATCAACTTCAGCGAGACCATTTACCGATGGCTGCTGGGAAAACAACTTCTGAAAAACAAAACCATTTACCGATGGTTAAAACTTGATATTTACCGATATCAACTTCAGCAAGACCATTTACCGATGGCTGCTGGGAAAACAACTTCTGAAAAACAAAACCATTTACCGATGGTTAAAACTTGATATTTACCGATATCAACTTCAGCAAGACCATTTACCGATGGCTGCTGGGAAAACAACTTCTGAAAAACAAAACCATTTACCGATGGTTAAAACTTGATATTTACCGATATCAAAGAAAACTGGGCCATTTACCGATGGCATCTCTGCTTGAGGAGGAACAAAATCTTTGTGGTGGAACCAAACAAGACGTTTACCGACGACTTCTGGGGATCTTGACTTTATCAACAAGGAAACAAAGCATGACCAGACATTTACCGATGACTAGGATGAGCCTCGATGTTCACCGACATCGAAAGATGATGTTTACCGACATCAAAAGAAATGACCAGACATTTACCGATGACTGGGGATGAGAAATTTATTGGGGAGAGACAAACAAATATTCGCAACCGGAAACCAGATAGGACATTTACAGATGACTCTACTGGGGATCTCTAGCTGGGGATTTATCAGACATTTACCGATGACTGAGGGAAAGACTCGATGTTTACCGACATCGAAAGATGATGTTTACTGACATCCAAAAAATGACCAGACATTTACCGATGATCGGGGTGAGACTCGATGTTTACCGACACTGAAAGAATGGTGTTTACCGACACCAAAAATGACCAGACATTTACCGATGACTGGGGTGAGACTCGATGTTTACCGACACCGAAAGAATGGTGTTTACCGACACCAAAAATGACTAGACATTTACCGATGAATGGGGTGAGACTCGATGTTTACCGACATCGAAAGATGATGTTTACCGACATCCAAAAATGACCAGACATTTACCGATGACTGGGGAGAATACCCGATGTTTACCGACACCGAAACAATGGTGTTTACCGACACCAAACAAAGAAACACACGCGGGTGCTGACATGACACTTACAGGTATCACAAAAACGACATCTTAGATATGTCGAGGCAAGGCTGATCACTTGCTGGGGGGTCTCACTGAGGAGAAACAAACTTTCTGTCACCAACGGGTGAGGAAATAAACCTCTGTGGGGATATCAATCCTGAATATTGTCAGGAGCAACTGTAGCAGACGTGCTGTGCTGATGTTGAACGACAGGATCCGCCTCTGCCGGAGATACAGTCTGGTTGGGTTAACACATGAATGCATATGTTTGAATTTTTCTATGGCGTAATGCTCCATATGGAATGGAAATGCTACGCAGTTTGAGGATGCAATGATCACTACATGCAAAATGCAAAATGATGAAAATTCCGCCGGGGACTACACAGGACGACTGTGCTGAGAAATCATCGATACCAATCCGCTGGGGAGAAAAAACAAGGCAGCTGCCGGGGAACCATCAATACAACTCCGCTAGGGGGAGACAAGGCAACTCGCTGGGGAGTAATAAAGCAACTTGCTACTGACAAAAGTAAATTGCTGGGGATATCCCACTCAATCCACAAAAACTCCGCTTGGGGAAATAACTACTTCGTTGGGGAAGACAAACCAGGTAACTCTCTGGGGATAAGGCTCAAATAAACCTCAGGTAAGATAAATTCTGCTTTGGGAAATATCTGTTACTCCGCCGGGGACGACCCACACCATCCACAAATAGAATCAACTCTGCTGGGGATGCAGGTATCAACCTGCTATGGAAACTCGTCCAATCCACTGGTAGGATGAACTCTGCTGGAGAGATAACTGTTCCACTGGGGAAGACTTAACCAATCCATAGCTAGGAGAAAAACTTCGTTCTGGGAAATAACTGCTGGAGAAATGTTCACAAGCGACGACCTGCAAAACGGAACAACAGATGCCCCAGGGGATATATGGACAAGATACGCTCAAGTGTCCTCAACATTCAAAATGATTTTCAAATGTTTTAGTCTTTTGCACGCTATTGTTTAGCCTTCATGTTTTTTATATGCGATGTTTATCAAAAATTCGGACGTTTTTGCAAACAAAACAGTAAAAGTAAAAACAAAGGAGCAATTTATCTGAATAACGACTTTTATTGATTGAAAATGCGCCTGAAAAGGCAAATACATGGGGAAGCAATTCGTAGAAAGAGGTAATTGCGCATAAAAAGGAAAATAAACTATCCTAATGGCAATGTGAACACGGCATCCACTGTTTCCCAACTCTGTTATAACTCATAGATTATCAGTTTTTCTCCCAACTCCTTGCTTGCTGAGAAGACTGACTAGACCGATCACATCTTTCGAGATGGCAGCTGACGAAGCATGATGGAGTACAGATAACTCAGACTGTAGTCTCCGCTTTAATCCCTCTTTTGGCTGGATTGCCCTTTCAGGTTTTCAATCCACCGGGATACCCATTTTTGCCTAAGCCGCCCTTGCGGGTTTTCGACTTACCGGGTGTACAATTTTTTCCATTTTTATCCCTAATTTTTGCCCGAACCTTTTCTTTCTGTTTTTTGGTTCGCCGGGATGCCCTTTTTTGCCTGGATTCTTTTATTCTTTTTGTCCAGCGGGTCAATTTATGCGAAGTATTTTTTGACTACATCTGAGTTAACCGGGGACGGGAAATCTTCACCATCCATTGTTGTAAGCACCAAGGCTCCACCGGAGAAGACCTTCTTCACAATATATGGACCTTCATAATTAGGAGTCCATTTGCCCCTGTTATCTGTACCGGGAGGAAGGATCCTCTTCAAAACCAGATCACCAGTTTGAAATGTCCGAGGACGCACTTTCTGATCAAAGGCTCGCTTCATCCTTCTCTGATATAACTGCCCGTGGCACACAGCTGCTAACCGTCTTTCTTCGATAAGGCTTAACTCATTAAACCTTGTACGAATCCACTCGCCTTCGTCCAGCTTGACATCCAATAATACCCTCAGAGAAGGGATCTCCACTTCAACTGGTAGGACTACTTCCATACCATATACAAGGGAGTAGGGGGTTGCCCCGGTCGACGTACGTACAGACGTACGATACCCATGCAAAGCGAAAGGTAGCATCTCATGCCAATCCTTGTACGTAACGACCATCTTCTGCACAATCTTCTTGATATTCTTGTTTGCTGCCTCTACAGCACCATTCATCTTCGGTCTGTAAGGAGAAGAATTGTGATGTTCAATCTTGAAATCTCTGCACAGTTCTTTCATCATCTTGTTGTTGAGATTTGAACCATTGTCAGTGATGATTCTCTCAGGGACTCCATAACGACAGATGATTTCTTTCTTGACGAACCGGGCAACCACTTGTTTGGTGACATTGGCATAGGAAGCTGCTTCCACCCATTTGGTGAAGTAATCAATCGCAACCAAGATGACGCGATGTCCATTAGAAGCAGTAGGCTCAATCTTCCCAATCATGTCAATGCCCCACATGGCAAACGGCCAAGGCGAGTTCATGACATTCAACGGGCTTGGTGGTACATGCACCTTATCAGCATAGATTTGACACTTATGGCATCTCCGAGCATACTTGAAGCAATCGGATTCCATAGTCATCCAGTAATAACCGGCTCTCAGCAATTTCTTAGACATTGCATGACCACCAGCATGGGTACCAAACGAACCCTCATGCACTTCTTGCATTAACATGTCTGCTTCGTGTCTGTCCACGCATCTGAGCAAGACCATGTCAAAGTTCCGCTTATACAACACGTCATCCTGATTCAAATAAAAGCTTCCAGCTAGCCTTCTCAGGGTCTTCTTATCTTTCTTTGATGCACCCTCAGGATACTCTTGAGTCTTGAGGAAGTTCTTGATATCATAGTACCACGGTTTCTCATCAATTGCAACAACAGACTCGGCTGCAAACACATACGCAGGCCTCTCGAGTCGATTCACCGCAACATGTGGTACATGATTCCACCAATGAACTTTGATCATCGAGGATAAAGTAGCCAAAGCATCAGCCATTTGATTCTCATCCCGGGGGACATGGTACAACTTCACCTTCTTAAAGAACGTCAATATTCTTCTGGTGTAATCTCTATACGGAATCAAATGCGGCTGGTTCGTATTCCAATCTCCATTGACCTGATTGATTACTAGAGCAGAATCTCCAAAAATGTCGAGTGTTTTGATCCTCAAATCAATGGCTTCTTCTATCCCCATGATACAAGCCTCATACTCAGCTTCATTATTGGTGACGTCGAAAGTCAATCTGGCAGAGAAAGGTATATGAGCACCTTTGGGATTGATCAACACTGCCCCAACACCATTACCGTTCATATTCACAGCCCCATCAAACATCAGTGTCCACTTGTCATCAGGATCCGGTCCTTCCTCGACAGGTGGCTCTTCACAATCTTTCGTCTTCAGATACATGATGTCTTCATCAGGGAATTCAAACATCATAGGCTGATAATCGTCAATCGGTTGCTCGGCAAGGTAGTCTGACAGGATACTACCTTTGATGGCCTTCTGTGACGTGTACTGAATGTCATACTCTGTTAAAATCATCTGCCATCGAGCAACGCGCCCGGTGAGAGCTGGCTTCTCAAAGATGTACTTTACTGGATCCATTTTAGAAATCAACAGAGTAGTATGGTTCAACATATACTGTCTTAGTCGGCGAGCAGCCCAGGCCAAAGCACAGCAAGTTTTCTCAAGCAATGAATATCTTGTTTCACAGTCGGTAAACTTTTTGCTAAGGTAGTATATGGCATGCTCTTTTCGACCAGACTCGTCATGCTGCCCCAATACACACCCCATCGAAGCCTCGGTAACTGACAGGTACATTATCAATGGTCTCCCTGGAACTGGAGGAATCAGGATTGGAGGGTTCTGTAAATACTCTTTGATCTTGTCAAAAGCTTTCTGACAGTCATCATTCCATTTGATCGCCTGATTCTTTCTGAGTAGTTTGAAAATTGGTTCACATGTGGCAGTTAGATGAGATATGAACCTTGCAATGTAGTTCAATCTCCCTAAAAACCCACGGACTTGCTTTTCCGTTTTTGGTTCAGGCATCTCTTGAATAGCTTTGACTTTAGCTGGATCAACCTCAATCCCTTTTTCACTGACAATGAAGCCTAACAGCTTCCCTGATCTCACCCCAAACGTACACTTGTTCGGGTTCAGCCTCAGTTTGAACTTGACCAATCTGTCAAACAACTTCTGTAGATTAACCAGGTGCTCCTCTTCTGTCTGCGACTTCGCAATCATATCATCCACGTACACTTCGATCTCTTTGTGCATCATGTCATGAAAGAGAGTTGCCATTGCCCTCTGATAGGTAGCACCGGCATTCTTCAGCCCAAATGGCATCACTTTGTAGTAGAACGTGCCCCAAGGTGTAATGAATGTCGTCTTTTCCATGTCCTCTGGCGCCATCTTAATCTGATTATAGCCCGAGAAACCGTCCATGAAAGAGAATACCGAGGATTGAGCCGTATTATCCACCAATACATCGACGTGAGGTAATGGGAAACCATCTTTCGGACTCGCCCTGTTCAGATCCCGGTAGTCGACACACATTCTGACTTTGCCATCCTTCTTTGGCACGGGAACAATGTTGGCCACCCACGGTGGATAACTGGTAACAGCCAGAAAACCTGCATCCCACTGCTTCTGAACCTCTTCCTTGATCTTGACAGCCATATCAGGACTTGTTCTGCGAAGCTTCTGCTTGACCGACGGACACTCTTCTCTGAGGGGTAGTCGATGCACCACAATGTTTGTATCCAACCCAGGCATATCTTGATATGACCAGGCGAATATTTCCACATATTCTCTTAGCATCTCAATCAGCCTCCTCTTGACAGAGTCCTCTAAAGCAGCCCCAATCTTGATCTCTCTTCTGTCGTCCTCAGTACCCAGATTAACAATCTCCAACTCCTCCTGATGAGGTTGGATGACCCTCTCCTCTTGCTTCAGCAATCTGACCAATTCTGCGGGGAGTTCACAGTCTTCCTCACTCTCCTCTTCAGCTTGGTAGATGGGATTATCAAAATCATACTGAGCCATAACATGATTGTTCACAGTGGATGCCAAAAGATCACTTATGCATGTTAATGCCTTATTTTAGAAAAAGAGTTTGAAAAAAAGTCACAAAAAACAAAAACATTGCCAGTTTTATTATTTTGAAAAAGTGAAAACAAAAATAGAAAGACAAAGATCTCAAAATTTGATTGCAAAACATCCTTTATTTATGATAATCATTAAAACATGATGAGGCCCTACAATGAACCACTACGCCTTGGGTAGAGCGCAGGGTTTTCATGCAAAATGATAAAAACAAAGGAAAATTACTCTGTCTGAAGAGTAACTTGAACCACTTCTTCAGCCGTCCAATTGTTGATAGACTCCCCTGGTGCACATGGGCGAATCCAGATGTCTAGGTCACAGTCATTGTCAACATCTTCACCCTCAGTAGCAAAGACATCCCCATGATTCATCAGCCCAGCGCTGGTAAAGGTGCTCGGACCCACACTCTGTTCTTCCTGAAGAGGCTCAAAACCGATTCCGAACTTGTCTTCCTTGACCGGCAAGTCAACCATCTTGCCCCAGCCCTCAGCTTTGCCGGAATCCACAACCTCCTTGGCTTGCTTATAGGATGCAATCGAAGCACCTGGCTTCCTCTGCTCAGCACAAACTGCTCTCTCAAGCGCCACAGTCTCAAATGCCTGGCACAAGGTCTCATGGATCTCGCCATCTACCTCGACATACTTGAACGAGGATAGGTGGCTCACCAGAATCTCTTCTTCGCCACATACGGTCACAATCTGACCGTTCCAGACATATTTGAGTTTTTGGTGGAGAGTCGACGAGACTGCCCCAGCTGCGTGTATCCATGGACGCCCCAACAAACAGCTATAGGCGGGCTGAATGTCCATCACATAGAATATTACATCAAAAACTTCCGGACCTATCTTCACCGGCAAGGTAACCTCGCCAAACACAGAACGTTTGGATCCGTCAAATGCACGCACAATGAGGTCACTGGGAGTGAGCACAACTCCCTCAACATCAATCTTCTTCAGAATTTGCTTTGGTAGGACATTCAGGGACGACCCGGTGTCTACCAACACGTGAGACAGAACAACACCCTTGCACTCCATAGTGATGTGCAAGGCTTTGTTGTGATTACGACCCTCAGGCGTCAAGTCCAGGTCAGTGAAACCTACACCATGACTGGTACTCACGTTGGCTAGCACACCCTCCAACTGGTTGACAGAGATCTCTTGCGGTACGTATGCCATGTTTAACATCTTCAACAAAGCATCATGGTGTGCCTCAGAGCACAACAGCAAAGAGAGAATTGAAATTTTGGACGGAGTCTGATTGAGCTGATCTACGATCTTGTAGTCACTCTTCTTGATTATCTTCATAAATTCCTCGACGTCCTTTTCAAAAGAAACCTCAGCCTCCTTCTGAGCCGGTTCCTCGTCAACCACAACTTGTTTGCCCTTAGCCCTAGCAGATGCCTCAGCATTGGCATCTCTCAATGGCTGAGGAGCAAACAGTCGTCCACTCCGGGTAAAACCTCCTGGTCCACCGACATTGTCCACCACAGGACTTGCAACCAAGGGAGCTCTAACCGGTGCACTGATCGTTACGGGCGCTTGACTCACTGGTCTCATCTGATTATCAGCCCTCCGATTGCTGCGATAGGCGTTATCATATCTCCAAGGCACAGCCCTACTATTCTCAACTGGCCTTCTGCCAGACGCAACGATAGTAGTTGGAGCATTGATAGTTACCGGAGCGGGGATGGTAACTGGAGCACTGCTTACTGCTGGTGTACCAACAACCCTTTGTTCTCGTCCTTCAGACGGCTTGAAGTAAATGGTGACAGTAGACACCGACCCATTATCTCTGGCAGCCCGACTGAACTGGAGACAACCTTCATCAATCAGCTTTTGAATACCAGTCCTCAACTGGTCACAACCATTGTCGGCTTCAATACAACCCAAACAAACCTCATCACAGCCCGGGTAGACACCCCCCTTCAACAGACGGCCCTTCACAACTAGCAGAGAAGTTTGAACATCTTCAACATTATCAACCAGATTTTCAGCTTCTCCTTCCTCAATATTGTTCACCCTATGCCCACCATGCTGCGGCATAGGATTGTTCACCACATTCGGTACCGGAGCAAAGTTGATCGCTTTGGCATCGATCAAGTCTTGTACCTTGTGCTGGAGAGCTCGGCATCTCTCAGTATGGTGGCCTGGTGCCCCAGAATGAAAGTCACAGCGGACGTTCGCATCATACCCAGGAGGCAACACTGTTGGAGGAGCCATTGTACGCAGCTCAACAAACCCTAACCGGAGTAGTTCGGGCAATAATTCAGCGTACGACATTGGCAATGGATCAAAACGTCGATCAGCCATCCTCTGCTTGGGCTGATACGGACGTTGTTGCTGTTGTTGTTGTTGTTGCGGCTGTTGAACCCTTTGTTGTTGTTGTTGATGAGGCTGAGGTGCAGGAATAGTCACTGCAGCAACTGGACGATACTGATCTCTGTTTACAACTCCTCTGTACACATTCCCTCTGTGTTTTACATCATTGGTCTCTCCTTCTCTACGGCGAGGTGCCCCAGAGAAAGGTTTCTTCGATGATGAAGAAGAACCCACATCTTGAATCCTACCGGCCTTGATCAGACTTTCGGTTCTCTCGCCACAGATGACGACATCAGAAAAACTTCCGAATGGGCAGCTTCCCATCCGGTCCATATACACACCTTGAAGAGTGCTGATAAACATGTCAGTCAACTCCCTTTCCAGCATAGGGGGTTGAACTCTTGCAGCAAGCTCGCGCCATCTCTGGGCGTACTCTTTAAAGCTTTCAGTATTTTTCTGACACAAACTCTGCAGCTGAGTCCGGGTCGGAGCCATATCCATATTGTGCTTGTACTGTCTGAGGAATGCTTCACCCAAATCCCTCCAGCATCTGATTGAATCCCTCTTCAACTCCATGTACCAGTCCAAAGACGCCCCAGATAGACTGTCTTGGAAAAAATACATCCACATCTTCTCATCATCAGTGTATGCGGACATCTTTCTGTAGTACGCCTGCACATGGGTGCGAGGGCAGGAGGTGCCGTTGTATTTGTCAAAAGATGGTGCCTTAAACTTGTGCGGGATTCTCAAGCCTTCAACCAATCCCATATTGGTAACATCAAAACCGAGGGAGTTTTGACATTCCATAGCCCGGATCTTCTCAGCAAGGGCTTCAACTTTACGATCTCTCGCATCGTTTCTTCCCAAAATGTCGTCGTCTTCGCTGAGCATAGTGAACAAATCCTCTTGTCTGTCAACAATCGGAATTCTGTTACGGGCCGGAGCATGGATGACTCTGGCATTAGCAGCATCTGGAGCAATTGGTTGACCGTCAACTCGGATACCCCTCAACTCTTCACCTACAGCATAATTGTTGACGGGAATAGCAGCAGCAGGAGTGTCAGGAACTGGGTTTCCTTCTGGCAAAGCCTGGTTGGGCGGTGGAATTGCAGCTTCTTGCCTCTGAACTAGAACTCGGAGTTCTTCTTGTCCTTGTGCAACCCCTTGCATCATGTGAATGAATTGGGCCATATTAGCCCTCATCTCAGCTAACTCGGCTTGTACTTGATCCATATTCCTTTGATGGTTGAGTCTCGTTGAGTAGCGGTGCGGTCTCTGATCAGCTATCCTGCCTGAACACAGGAACCAGAGTGAGAAGTCGGGCACTAGAACACCTGTAATGCAAAAATGACATGAATATGATGTGTGTGATGCGTATGCAGGTTAACTTTTCTTCTCTTTTTTTTTTTTTTTTTATGCATTTTTTTGAAAAATAAACATGCTATGATGCAAATGATGGAGCCATGACTGGTCGGCTGAGTATCACACGACACAGGATCAAAACTTCGGCTTGAACTCTGGCGTCACAAATTCATCTGAAACCCAAAGTCATCTAAACCAGGTCAACTGAACCAGATCAACATATGAGCAGGTACCCTCAAATTCAGCCCAGGGATCCGAAATAAACGGAACCCTCCGATCAAATACCAGGATCAAACCTCCGGCGTCCAGAAATAACGATCCATAAATCCGACTCATAAATAGGACTCTGATCCACGGAACCAAAAGTCACCAACAAAGTCACCATCTGAACATGCATCTGTAAGAACCACCCTCCCCTCACAGGTAAATTCTAATCAGGTCACCCTAAGGCGGATAATAGTCTCGACAATCGGGCAAAGATACTCAATGGGTTTGCCCTTTCGGGTGTGCCATTGTAGCTCTCCTGAGATCGTCTAAACCAAAAATCCGGGAAATGATCGGTCACCAGAGTCAACAACTCAAATGAAGTAACTCAACCAAAGTGGAGTACCCCACAGAGGAGAGCACTATCAGATGAACCTCGTCCGGCTTGTGGTACATCACGTTGCCAGGCACATATTGACCTAACATGAAGGAGGCAACATGAGACCACACTAACCCTAGGTGTATACTCGGGCCTGGGTTTTAGCCCCACTCAGAACACCCACCCCAAAACAGAGGAACCACCTGCACAGAGGACATCAACATGATAGTATGATGCATACAAATAGATATGCACATATATACAACATAATAATCATGCATGCAATAAATAACAGCAAATAGCAACCAAAATCCTAACCTAGAGAGCGCTAGGAGAGACTCGCTTAGGGAAGATGGACCAGCAAGAGGTCAACTTCGTTATTTCCCCAGCAGAGTCGCCAGCTGTCGCATTATGCGAAAAACCGGCGGGAAAGCAAGAACAACAGAGCCGCCACCGTGCGTTATTTATCCCAAAAGAGGGAAAGGAAACGCTCAGAGTAAACCTGGAAAAGATGTGGTCTCGCGACCAAAGAGAATGGGTTCGGGAGTCGGTTATGCGAAGGGAAGGTATTAGCACCCCTACGCATCCGTCGTACTCGACGGGATCCACGCACAAAAGGAAGGAATATGGTTGCTAAAACACTGCTCAAACACACACACACTGGCTGAAAGAGACACAAGAAACAAACAAGACTGAAACTGACTCGGCAGGACATCGTATCTTGGGCCTACTTAGTCTATCAGGCATAGACATCAGAGTCCAAGTAGTTCAGACTGGGGAAACGACACATGCTCGCTAGGATATCGCATCCTATGCATACGTATCTCCTTGGACGAAGGAGAATCAGAGCATTCGTAGCTCGACTGACACGCCCACAAACAAACACAGGCAAAGGCAAACATGGAGCCTGAATGCCAATCACTGGACTTACATCAGCATCCAAACCAAAACGCACACAAGAAGGCAAACGTGGAGCCTGAATGCCAATCACTGGGCTTACATCAGCATCCGAACCAACAAACACACACAGGAAACCAACTGCCAATCGCTGGACTTACGTCGGACTCCAACCAGAACACACACAAGGGTGGTTAAGACACAAAGGGTTGAAAAAGAAAAAAGGGCGAACAAACAAACTAAAAGGGAGACTAGAGCTCGAGCCTAATAGTTTCCAAACACACACAAAAAAAAGAAAAAAAAGCGCCCGGAGAGATCTGCTCATCTCCTGCCTACGTATCTCATCTGGTATGAGAATCAGGGTGACGTAGTTCCCCTACGCAAGGAAAAAGGACTAGCCTAACCAGATAACAGACGGAGACACAACACTAGGGAGACTACGACTCGAGCCTAGATGTTGTCATGCAAAGTCGTCCCTAAGTTAAGGTTTCTAGCTAACTTGCACGGGAAGCAAGCCTATCCTAAACATGACTTGCACAGGAAGCAAGCCACACCTAACCTAACTTGCACAGGAAGCAAGGGTCTCGATTGCAACTAGGGCAAGAGAAAGGGGAGGTCTCAATCGCAACGAGGGCGAGAGAAAAGAATTAGTGTTAGTTGTTAGTCAAACTCGACAAGACATCGCATCTCGTGCCTACGTATCTCGTCTGGACATGAGAATCAGAGTTGTCGTAGTTCGGCTAAACTATTCCCGTTGGTTTGTGTTTTTTAAGTGGACAACGTCACTGCGCAATCTACCTGATGCTCGACCTTTGGAGACTTACTCACCTGTAGTAGAAGGAGTTAACGTATCCTTAAGAGGGGATAATCTTTGTTTGTGTTTTAGGAAAGCTCAAGCAAGAAAGGAAGTCCTATACGAAGGAACCGTGCTACCTTAATTGACATGCAAACGAGACTACGCGGAGTCTAGCAAACCTAGGGGATACAATCACACCACACAAGCACATACAGCATGAAATAAACACACCAACAAGGGGCTCAAACATCAAGGCTAGGTTTTAGTCGAGGGGTCATATCAACCTCAACAAACAAACCACTGGAATTGGGTAGTGTTAGCTCTTAACCTTGCCATTGAGGGGCTAAGGTGAAGCAGATGAAAGGTGAGTGAAGATGAGACTTCACAGCTCTTATCCCTGGCCTGGGAGAGCTTAAGACAAGAATGTGTGGGTTCAGAAGGTAGGAACCCTTCTACACATTTGAAACTGACTCAACTGTACAATTGTACAAGATCTTGGGTTTGTATCTGCAATGCATCAACACAGTGGTGTGAGCAAAGCAGATGACACACAGAATAGCAGGGGATAGGTTGCATATCCCTTGGGTTCTGCCAATTGCCTCTTCACTTAGGAGGTCTTTGACTCTATACAAGGACAAATGTAAACAGTCACAAACATTGCCTCTTAAGGAGGACTTCAGACAGTTGCCTGGCCAAGTAACAGGCCAGGTCTTCCAGACTACATGAAGATAAGAAAATATACCTCAATGCAAATTGCTATTCAAGCAAAGCAAAGCAAAGTTCACAAGGAACTAAAAGCAACTAAAGTACCGGAAATCAGTCAAGCACAGTTAGTATACAAGTCAAAGTTAAATCAAAATGAAACAAAGGTCAACAGTCAACACAAACAGATAAATGTGCAAAGCACAAGAATCAAGGCATGTGAGCCAAGAAACCTACAAAACAAATAGATTAGTCATGATAAACAAGCACACTCAATCAATTTGTATTGGTCTCATTGGGTAATTGTTGCTTAACCTGAAAAAATGAACTCAAACATGAGCAACAGGACCACTAGGACAAGCCTAGGGTCAAAAGGGAATGAGAAAGTCAAAACAGCAAGTGGAATCCAATCAAAATCATATTCAAACAATCAAGAAACAAACTCAATTGGGTTCACATTCATATCAATCATCATCATCATTTTATAAGCAAAAGAAGTCAAAGCATGGCATATGGAAGCTCATAGAAGTCAACAGCAAGACTTGAATCAAAAGCAAACTCAAACATTTCCAAAAATCATCAAATAAATCATGATCAATCACAACCAACAGCATGGTAAGCATGTCAAATTTCATCTCATTTGGACAAGTAGAAGATAGTCAATGAAAATCAGAAAGGCAAGGCAATTTTGAACATGCTCAAAGAAGTCAACCAAACATGCATCAACTTGAAAAATTCATAAATCAGGGATGGCATATGATAAATGAATGGGACTAAAACCATGGCATAGCTTAAGATGTCTAGTAATCTCATGTAAAATTTCATGTCCATCTAATGAAGTATGAGGATTTCACAAATGAAATGGGAACAAGTGTCACAAAAAGTCAACATAAGACCAAACAGGGGACAAAAATCTCAATCAATTGGAAAATGCCATAATCAAATCCACAAAAAATCACATGTAAACTAGACATACTCAAGCTCAATCATGCAAAAAAATCAATTCATTTTGAGGTCAATAGGCATGGCTATGAAAATCATCAAGTTGCACATCAATGGTGTGACACAAATTATCACACCCTACTTCAAAAAATCATAACTTAATTACCAGAAATGAGAAATTCATAAAATTTATACCAAAATCACCATGGATGTGTCTAGTTTATGCACAAAAAATTTGGAAGCCATTGGACAAAGCATCATCATTTCACAAATGTTTTGGCAAAAGGTACAAGAAATGGTCACATGTCACAAATCCTAGCATAATTTAAAATTCATTCATACAAAAATTCTGGAAAAAACATGATTAAATACTAGAGATCCATATGAACACAATGCAAAAAGTCTCATGAATTTTGGATAAAGCATGATGGAGTTATGATTTTTACAAGATGATGATCAAAAATGAAATTAAAACGAAAAACAACATCAATTAATAGGTCAAGGGGGCACGCTGGATGGCAAACTTGTAATTTCCAGGATCACTTAACTAAACGCCGCGTTTTGGCCAAGAAGAGGAAATGTTTTGATTGGTCAGTATGATGCTACAGGGCCATGCAACGTGAATAGGACAAAAAATCTGGGCAAGGCATGAACATCCTAGGGTTTATCGTGTACAGTGAAGCTTCTTCATCACTTCCAATTCGATTCAACAAAATTTTCCAGAAATTGAAATTAATCATACCAACATCACCAGCAAACATCCAGCATGCATAATCCAAACATCATTTGCATTGAAACTAAACAATCATCATGAATCGAGTGAAAATACATATGAGCAACAAACTTGAAACCTAGATTTCTCCTAAACTACTCAGCCATTTTCAACCATTCAAAGCTCAATGTGACCAGGGCAAGGATATCTACACATGGCATAGCATGAATTAGAGAAAAAAGGAAATCGAATCCTTACTTGATTCTGGAGAAATTGGAGAAACAGTTGTGATTTGGATGTTTGGTGATGAAACAGGTGCTCCAAAGTCCTTCAAATGATGAATGATGAAGAGGGTTTGGCTCAAAACAGCTTGGAATAGCACCAATCTCGAACTGCCATTGATGGTGCTTGAAGAAAACAGTCGAGCAAATGGCCTTTACAGTCAGTGAATGAAGGTTGGAATGAGCTCAGAATGGTGGTTAGATGGTGAATCAACAATGGCCAGCTCGTGTGCTTCACAATTTTTCAAGGAAAAGTTCAAAGTGCAAAAATGGAGATTTGAGAGGGTGAGAGAATTCTGTGATGTTAGGAGGCTGCTAGGGCTTCCAAGAGCAGAAAAATAACACTATATACCTCTGTTTAAGGTTGCTAAGTATGGTGCTAATCAAAATTTGGTTTAAAAATGAAATTTGCTAAATGACCACTTTTGTTCAAATGGTGAGGTGTAAGGGCTGTAGCACGAAAATGGGCTTGTAACAAGTCTCAAATATCATTTCAGACCATGTTTGCAAGGCCAAAGTGGTTAAAAATGATTAAATCAAAAGTTCACTTTTTCACCTTTCTTGAAAATTAATTCATGTAAGTGAAAAAAGGTCATTTTGATCTATGAGGTTTTGGTGCATGATGGTTACATTTTTGGAAAGAGGAGGTCAAATATGACTTGTTGGAAAAAACCCCACCAAATTTGGCCAAATGGTTTGAGAGATATGGCCTTTTGAAGTTCAAGAATTTTTGAAAATGAATTGATCATATCTTGCCAACCATACATGGGAATTGAGAGTTCTTGGACTTTTTGGAAATGGGAGAACAAGATCTTCAACTTTCATGTTGGGCAAAAATTCATTTGAAGCTTGTATCATGATGTAAGTTTGGGATCAAGAAGTTTCCATTTTTGGCAAGTTTCAGTTACAGGTCCAGTTTCTATTTTTGGAAATTTCTGATTTGGCTTCAAATTCTTCAATGATGGTGTTTGACATGATACATGAGGCCTATTTGGGCATGAATAAGCTCTCTCAAACCAAATCCAACCATCAAAACCATAAAGAATCAGTCACAGTTGACCAAGTTTGACTTTTTAGGGTTTCTGACTGACTGTGCATTGACTGATGACTTCTGAACATCCAATCCTTGATCAAAACACTTCAAATGGATCCCCAAGTCATGTGAACATGTTGGACCAACCCTAGGGCCTTGGCTCAATGAGAATTGTGCTGACTTGCTTGATTGACTGATCTCCTGATCAGTTTGACCTAATTCTCCTGATGATCTTGCACTTGGGCAAAAGGGACAATGCAATGCTATGCAGTGGACCATGTTATGTTATGACCTAATATGAGAATGTATGTACAATGATAGGTGCAAATTTGAGGTGCTACAGTTTCTTGGCTCTCAAAAGCTTGGAAATGAATGCAGTATCTTCCTCTATTTATAGGGAATGTGTTTGGATCCAAATACATGTGGAATCAATCTTAATTCATGCAAAATGAATTTGATCTGAATATGAGAAAAATGTGACTTGCAATCCATCAAAACTCATCCAAATGATGTATTTCAAGGGTCAATTAACTTCTAGAGACTTAGTTAAACATGTTTAGGTCCAAAACACATGCTAATTTGGCTTGGAATTGAGGTTAGTGAAGTTGAAATTTTGGGCAATGGTGATTTCTTCAGTTCCAAGTCACCACGTTCAACTCAATGGGGCATCTTGCTCAGGAGGCTATTTGGTCCCATTCTTTTTGCAATGTGTTGAAATCATAACAAATATTACAATGTGCCAAGAAAGGTTGAATTTTGATGCTTGAGCACAAAGTTATGGCATGTTGAAGTTGGCATGAAAAACTGATCATGTAACTTAGAAAAATTTTAGTATCCAATGGCTGAAAATGATCTGTAATGTCTCAATGAATTCCATGGCTTTCCAAGCACAATTTGGCCTTGATCATTGAAGGAAACATTTAGAGGGAATCACAAATGAAATTGTGAAAAAAGAATCAGCCTCAAATGTTGAAAATTGAAGAAGTTATAAACCTTGAAAGTTGAGAAAAAGTCACTTGAAAATAGGTTAAATTTCACTAAGTCCACAAATGACCTATAATGTCTCCAAACTTTTGATGACCCTCCAAGCATAATTGGCTTTTGTCATGTAAAAATAAGTTATAGAGTCTGTTGAGAAGAGTAATATGCAAAAATAGGCATTCAAAAGTGTTGAGAATTGAAGGAGTTATGATTCTTGGAAGTTTTACTTCAAATGTTGACTTTTTGGTCAAACCACTTGGAACAAACTTGTGTACTTGGACTTTCCTTGCATTGAAAAGCACATGGATGATCATATGAGCTAAAAATAAGGTGTCCTTGAATTTATCTTGATTATATTGCTTAAATCTTGAGGTAACTTGATGAAGGAGGCATGGAAATAAACATATGAACCTTTGACTTCTCTTGAGAGGTAAGCAACAAAATTTTGATGTACTCTTGATAAAAATGAGATTGAAAGGTTCTTTAGAAACTTTGAGATCATGCATTGAAAGATAGCCCCCTTAAGAATCAATGGTTGGTCACCCTTTGCTGAGGAATCAAATAAAACCAAGCTAAGGAATCATGCTTGATACTCTTGATGAAAAGCCCTACCCTACATAATAAACTTAAAGAAAACAAAACATATCTTTCTATTTGATTAGTGGTTAAGCAATGAACATATAAACATAAAGGTAAAACACCAACAAGGAGGTGCTTGATGATCCCTGCAAAAGCAAAACCCAAAGATGAGAGGGAGAGGGACTAAGAGGTGACCTTGTTTGTATTCAAGGATGCCAATGGTGTGTGGGATCTTAGGGTTAAAAAATAGAGTATGACAGATGCTTATATTTAAGTTTCTTCAATTCGAATATATGAAGATTGAGATATTCATCTCAACAAGATTGAGGAGACTTAGATACAGAAGACCCAAGTTTTGGCCCTAAGATACCGCAAAAATGCTTATGATATGATATGAATGCATACAAGGATCTCTGTGGGAGAATAATGCCACGAGAGACAAAGAACTGCTGGAGAAAAGAAGATATTGAAACTCCTTAGCGGAAGAATAGATTCTAAAGGGGGGTCCAGCTGGGGACAAACAAAGTTCCATAGGGGAAAAGAAAAGACTCGAAAATAACCATTGTATTGGAAAGAAATCAATGCACAACTAGAAAATGAACGATCTAATGGCTTAATGGGGAAAGACTTGTCAAAGCAAGACTCCGCCATTGGAAAGGATCAATCAAAGGGAATGCCCATTTCCACTAGAGGGGAGAAATTACCTAACTATCAACCAAGTGATATCTTAACAAAGGTAAAAAGCTCAAAGAAAATAGAAATATTACCTACTACCAACTAGGTGATAGCTTAACAAAGGTAATAAGCAAAGGGAAAGATTACCAACTACCATCCAAGTGATAGCTTAACAAAGGTAACCAGTCAAAGGTAAAGGAGAATATTACCTACTATCAACCAAGTGATAACTTAACAAACGTAACGAGCTCGAGGAAAGATTACCAACTACCAGCCAAGTGATAGCTTAACAAAGGTAACCAATCAAAGGTAAAGGAGAATATTACCTATTATCAGCCAAGTGATAGCTTAACAAAGGCAACAAGCCCAAGGAAATATTACCAACTACCAGCCAAGTGATAGCTTAACAAAGGTAACTGATCAAACGTAAAGGAGAACATTACCTACTATCAGCTAAGTGATAACTTAAAAAAGGTAACAAGCTTAACGGACCAAAGTTCAACCCAGGAATGAACTGGAGAGAAACGGTCAAAGAAGACTCAACCTAATGAGGAAATAAACTCAATTGAGGATTGATTCCATCCAGATAATGAACTGGAAAGGGAAATTGAAACAAAATCTTCCACGAGGATCAGACTCAGTGGGGAATTATAAAGGATAAACTCTTTTTTATTAAGGTCGATACTTTGTCGGAGAGATAGGGCGCACACATTATGCAGGGAGAAAAACATCACCAGAGAGTGGGGAAACACCAAGAAATTGCAAAATACATAAATGAACATCATGATGCTATGCACGCGCGTATGAATATGTGTATGAATATGCTAAAGAAATAGGTACAAAGGGTTAGACTGATAACATAGTACAACCAAATACTCGGTTAATCTCAACAAGGTAGAGATGTTGTTAGAGATCTTACTAAGGATTCAACTGAAGAAAACCCTACAATGAGTGACCATAAGCACATCAGGGGAGTTAAATCCTAATAAAAGGCTAAAAAACCTTCTGGAAAGAGAAAAAAGATATTTCTTGGAAACCCCAAAGCTTAATCTTTTAAAATCATGAACTCCATTATGAGGGAGGTTTGCCGGGGATAAAGGACATCTGAACAAACTTCGTGCCGAAGACCTGCTGGCGACCTCAATATGGATTTTTCCGTTCCCGCAATCCCGTTTGAGGAAACTGATATTCTTGGATACATGCAACAAAGGGGAAACCCTTTCTGAGGGGCCATTTATCTTCGCTCTTCAAGATATTACCATCCTTGAGATTGCTGTCAACATTCCTTGCTTATATTCACAAATCGAGGGAAAATTTTCTTTTTGTAAATTTCAAAAACATGATTGTTTCTATATCTTTTGTTTCAAAAATTATTATAAGAAATAAAATGAAAATTTGTAAACTGAAACAAGATAAGAACAGTAAAAAACATGGGCAGAAGGCTCAAATTTTATTGATAGAATGGTAGTTTTCAAATGGCGTGACTCCATGGATCATTACAAAGTTGAAAAATATTAAATGCATGGAAAGAGCTGCCTTGAAATACAATAACCACTATTCTCCCTAATAACTTTGAATTCTACTATGCTCTGAACTTTGGTCGAGGATGACTGAATGAGAATCTTTGATAGGCATCGTTGCTTCAAACGGTGACGTTTGGCCTAACGCAGTTACTTGCCATAATCCCCAACTTTTTCCTAGATCCCTTTCGGGTTAAATCTACCGGGATGACTACTTTCTGTTTATGTCTCTATTTTTTTCCTGGACAGCCCTTTCGGGTTTTTAATCCACCGAGACACTCATTTTTGCCTAAGCCTCCCTTTCAGGTTTTCAACTTAGCGAGTTGTTCTTTTATTTTTTAGGCAAAGTATTTCTTAACTGCGCCGACATTCACAGGACGAGAGAGCTCCTCACCATCCATAGTCGTAAGAATCAATGCACCACTAGAGAAATATTTCTTAACAACATATGACCCTTTGTAATTAGGAGTCCAGTTGGCCCTAAAATCAGTGTTGAAAGACAAGATCTTCTTGAGCACGAGGTCACCTTCTATGAATACGTGAGGTCGAACCTTATTGTCAAACACTTTTTCATTCTCTTTTGATATAATTGGCCATGACACAAAGCCATCATTCTTTTCTCTTCAATCAAATTCAACTGATCATATCTGTTTTGACACCATTCAGCCTCAGACAATTTGGCTTCCATCAAGAGTTACATTGATGGGATCTCAACCTCTATAGGGAGCACTGCTTCCATGCCATACACAAGAGAGAAAGGGGTTGCCCCTACTGAAGTGCATACGAATGTATGATACCCATGCAAAGCAAATAAGAGCATCTCATGCCAACCCTTATACGTCACAACCATCTTCTAGATAATCTTCTTAATATTATTATTTGCAGCTTCAATGATCCCATTCATCTTAGGTCTGTAAGGATAAGAGTTGTGATGTTCAATCTTGAAGTCGTTATAAAGCTCTTTTACCATATTCTTATTCAAGTTTGACCCATTATCGATAAGGATCTTTCTTGGAACACCATATCGGCAAATAATCTGATTCTTGATAAATCTGACCACAACCTGCTTGGTCACATTAGCAAAGGATGTTGCTTCGATCCATTTGGTGAAGTAATCTATAGCTACTAGAATGAAACAATGTCCTTTCGAAGCTTTGGGTTCAATCATACCAATCATGTCGATTCCCCATATAGAGAAAGGCCATGGGGATGAAATAACATCGAGAAGTGTCATAGGCACATGAATCTTATCAACATAAATTTGACTTTTATGACACTTCTTCACATATTTACAACAATCAGATTCCATTTTCAACCAATAGTAACCCACCCTTCACATCTTTTTAGCCATTGCATGTCCATTGCCATGAGTACCAAAGGATCCTTCATGAACTTATTGCATTAACATGTCTGTTTCGTGTCTATCCACGCATCTGAGCAATACCATGTCAAAGTTTCTCTTGTATAATACATCTTCATTCATAAAGAAATTTCCAGCCAGTCTTCTCAATGTCTTCTTATATTTTATGGATTTCCCAAGCGGGTACTCCTGACTTTGGAGGAAACGTTTAATATCATGATACCAAGGCTTATCATCTGAAACATTATTTGCTACAAATACGTGAGCATGCCTATCGAGGAGAAAATTCTGATACTGGGCACGTCATTCCAATGATTTACCTTATACATAAAAGACAAAGTAGCCAAAGCATCTTCCATCTGATTCTTTTCACGGGGTATATGATGAAACTCTACTTTATTTAAGAAAGTCAACAATCTCCTTGTGTAATCTTTGTAAGTAATCAAACCAGGGTGATGAGTCTCCCATTCTCCTTTAATCTGATTAACCACCAAGGCTGAATCCCCATATACATCAAAGATCTTAATCCTTAAATCAACGGCTTTTTTTTCAAGACCCATGATACAAGCTTCATATTTTGCCATATTATTCGTACAATCAAACATCAATCTTTTGCAGTGAAAGGGATATGAGAACCCTGAGGAGTAATAATGATTTCCACAATTCTGTTACCATAAGCATTAACAGCTCCATCAAACACTAAACCCCACCGGGATCCAGGCTCTGGTCCTTCTTCAGGCAAGAAATCATCACAATCTTTAGTTTTTAAGTACATGACATATTCATTAGGGAAGTTAAACCTGATGGACTGATAATCATCAATTGGTTGGTGAGCCAAATGATCTGCGAGATTACTTCCTTTAACTGCCTTATGAGTACGGTACTCAATATCTTATTTAGACAATAGCATTTGCCCACGATCCATCCTTCTAGTCAAAACAGACTTTTCAAAAATATACTTGATTTGATCCATTTTGGATATCAACTAAGTGGTATGATTGATCATATACTGGCAGAGAGATTTGGCAGCCCAAGCTAAAGCATAACAAGTCTTCTCGAGTATGGAATACCGAGACTCATAGTATGTAAACTTCTTACTCAGATAGTAGATGGCATGCTTCTTTCTACCAGTTTCATATTATTGTACAAGCACACAACCCATGAACTCTTCTAACATTGTTAAAAACATAATCAATGGTCTTCCTTCCACTAGAAGAGACAAGATAGGAGGTTCAAATAGATACTCCTTGATGTTGTCAAAAGCTTCTTGGCAATCTTCTGTCCAAACACATCCTCGATCTTTACGGAGAAGCTTAAAGATTGGCCCATATGTGGCAATCATCTGAGGTATAAACCTTGAGATGTAATTCAGACACCTAAGGATTCCTCTGACTTGATTTTCTATCTTCGGTGTAGGCATCTCTTTAATAGCTTTGACTTTATCAGGATCTACTTCAATACCTTTCTGGCTGACAATAAAACCCAATAGCTTTCCTGAATGGACACCAAAAGTACATTTATTAGGATTCAAATGGAGTTTAAGCCTTCTCCACCGCTGAAACATCTTTAACAAATACTTAACATGATCTTTTTCAGTCTCCGACTTAGAAATCATATCATTAACATCGACTTCTATCTCTTTGTGCATTATGTCATGGAAAGGGTAGTCATGGCTCTTTGGTATGTTGCACCAACATTCTTTAAACCGAAAGGCATCACTCTATAGAAGAATTTTCCCTAGGGTGTAATAAATGTTATCTTTTCCATTTCCTCGGGTGCTATCTTGATATGATTATAACCGGAGAAACCACCCATAAAGGAGAAGACATTGAACTTAGCTATATTATCTACTAACATGTCAATGTGTGGCAGGGGTAAATCATCCTTTGGGCTTGCTTTGTTCAAGTCTCCATAATCAACATACCTTTGAACTTTCCCATCCTTCTTTGGAACAGGCACAATGTTGGCCACCCATTGAGGATACTCAGAAGTAACAAGGAAACCAACATCAATTTACTTTTGCACCTCCTCTTTGATCTTGACAGCCATATCAGGATGAGTTCTTCTTAACTTCTGTTTAACCGACATACATTTTGGCTTCAATGGCAATATATGATCCATAATATCAGTATCCAGACCTGGCATATCTTGATAAGACCAAGAAACCACATCCACATATTCTCTAACAAGCTCTACCACCCTCTTCTTAATATCTAGACAAAGCAGTGCCCTAATCTTGACTTCTTTCTTGTTATCTTCGGAACCCATATTAATCACTTCCAATGGTTCTTTATGAGGCTGAATGGTCTTTTCCTTGTGCTCAAGAAAACGGGAAATCTCATCGGGAATCTCTTCAACATCCTCCTCTTCCATTTCAAACACAGGGAATTCAAAGTTGGGAGAGGTCATAAGGTCATTGCTTTCAATGGGTTTAACGATTAATTTGCACAATAATTTTATGCTTGATTTTAGAATATGAAAAAACAAATGCACATTGTGATGCATATATAAAAAAGATTTTTATCTTGGTTTTTTTATGTTACCATTTTTCAGAAGAAGCAAAAAGAGAAAACATAATATGGATAAACAAAATAACATTTTATTAATGATGACAAAATTTGAAACAAAGCCCACATAGATTCACTTTCACCTTGGGAATAGTGAAATGATTTTTTTGAAAATAACAAAAAATATATTATTTTGATAAGTGAATACCAGAAGGAACATCAATAGTAGTCAAATTCTGGCATATCAATCCATGCATCACAAAGCTTGGTGCTTCTTGCTCTTTATTACCTTCTAGGATTGTGGCAACAAACTGATCTTTGGAATGAATAAATCCAGCACTGTGAAACACTTCCTGAATTCGCTTCAAATCTCTTTAGGTTGAACCAGGTGAAAAGTCCAAGCCATCTCTGTTCTTGTTCTCAGCAAGTTCGACAAATTGTCCCTGTCTAGAAGATTGACCATTCTTCACCACAAGTCGCGCATCTTTCAAAGAAGTCATGGATGCTCCATTCTCCTTAACAATATTACGATCAACAGAAAGATCTTGAAATGGATTTCCCACAACTTCGTCAGCATCAATGTATGAAAATGAAAAGAGATGACTTACCAACAATGCCTGCTCGCCACCCACGATCACTAACTTCTCATTCTTCACAAACTTTAGCTTTTGGTGAAGAGTCGATGTCACTGCCCCAGCTTCATCAATCCATGGACGTCCTAAGAGACAACTTTAGGAGGGATGAATATCCATCACTTAAAAAGTGATCTGAAATAAACACATACCTATCTTCATTGAGAGATCAACTTCCCCAATCATGGTCTTCCTCGAGCCACCGAAGGCTTTCACAACAACCCAACTAAATCTCATCGGAGCACATTGGTAAGAAAGCTTGGACAGAGTGGACTTGGGAATAACATTCAGAGAAGAGTCAGTGTCCACCAGCACAATGGACAGGGCATCTTCTTGACAGTTCAAGGAGATGTGCAAACCCAAGTTATGGTTCCTCCACTGCTCAGACAACTCTTTATTACTGAATCTCAGATTGCTACATGCGGTAATACTGGACATAATGCCATCAAACTGATCAATTGTTACATTGCGATCCACATAGGCTTGTTCCAGGACCTTCTACAAAGCCTCTCGGTGAGCTTCGAAATTCATCAGCAAAGATAAGACGGATATCTTGGACGGGGTGTGCAATAACTGATCCATCACATTAAAATTATTCCTCTTAATCAATTTTAACACTTCATCCTAATCAGATTTCTGATCCACACGGTAGGTATGCCAGACTGCATAGTAAGAGTTTTCTCTTAAGTTGGCTTCCCTACCACAACATCTCTAGTTCTTTAAGGAGTTGCAGTAGCAAATACTCGACCACTTCGGGTCACGCTGTTGGTGTAAGCCCTAGAGGCCAATACTCTTGGTACTTGTATCGAATAATTTAGTAATAATAAAAGGCTTTTTCTTTATTATGTTTGTTTAATAAAGTCCCTAGAATAGCTAGTCCGTTTAATGTATCAAGTATGACTTAATCATGAGATCACATTAAACATAAGGACACTATTCTTAAAGTATCCGTAGTCGAGCGTTATTGTGACGTGGGATAACATTAAAGCATTAAGACTATTATGTATATAAACTGATGATCACATCTCATGGATCATGGATAAGGAGTTATCAAGTCTTAAACATAGGTATGAATATTAAGAGTAATATTTATACTGGATTGACCTGCTATGAGAATACTATATAGAATGTTATGCAAAGTGTCATAAGTTATTCTCATGGTGATAATGGTGTATACCACCCTTCGACCTGAAACCACTATGGACCCTAGATGTATAGTCGAGTGCCTTATTGCTGATCAAACATTGTCCGTAACTGGATGACCATAAAGACAGTTGATGGGTACTCCACGAAGCATGCTAAGGGACATGAGTGACCTAGATGGAATTTGCCCATCCTGCGTAACAGGATAAATGTCTATGGGCCCAATATTGAACTGGACAAGGATGACACGGTCTATGCCTTGTGTTCAATATAGACATAGGGGCAAAAGGGTAATTGTACACATAAGTATTATCACAAAAGGATTTGTCAGATCACATGACATTTTCGTGTCTTGGGTAGCAGTGATGTGTTGCTAGATACCACTCACTGTTTATTATGTTAAATACGTGATTTAATATAATTGCCAATGCCACGAAAACCTACAGGGTCACACACAAAGGACGGATTGATGAGAGATAGAGTAACTAAGGAACACCGTAAGGTACTATGTGTAAGACCCCAATTTTGACCCTAAGATCCCTCATGGCATTTGCATTGCCTCAAGCATCATAAGCATCTTGGTTCCTTTACCTTGGGGTGGGACCTCTTGTGAGTTGGTTTGAGATCACCAAGCATGATTGAACTGTATATTATTTCTTTTCTCATTATTCACTATCCAAAAGCATAAAAATATGTCACTAACATCTCTTGGTTGCAGCTTGAGCAGTCACAAGGTCTAAAGCTTCTAGAGATCCTATGTGCATTGATATGGCCAAGAGAAGATGAAAGCAAGCATGAAAATGGTTCCCAAATCTCTCATCCATCAAATATGCCTCCCAAGTGTCCCAATTCATCATTTTGATCAAAGCAAATCAAAGGGTTTGAGGCTTGTTTCCCAAGGAAACCCTAATTCATTTATTCATCAATTGTGCCTTGCTCATGAAGCAATCTCAGCCCATGGTCAAAGAAAATCAAGGGAAGTTCCTTAATTCACCATTTCATGCATATTTGAACTTATTTGAGTCGCCTCAACCATCAATTCATAAAGATATGAGGTGTGGACTTGAGAAATTGATCAGTCAATTCATCTGATTATTTTGAAATACACTGAGACCTAACTTTTGATGTGTTTGTCAAATGGAGACGACCCCAAGAGAAACAATGTTCTTAAGAACTATATAAACAACTTTCATGTTCATCAAAAATTGATTTGAATCTTGGAAGGTCATCATCCATTCCAAAACATTATAGGTCATTTTGACTGAAACCCTAATTTTGGGTCAACTTCCCAAGGACATAACTCCTTCATTTTTCATGACTTTGAGGTGAGATCAAATGAATTGGAAATCTTAAGATGTCTAATTCAAATTTTATGTTGAGAAAAATTTCAAAATCTCAAAAGAAATACATGTGATAATGCAAAACATTATAGGTCACTTTGGGACAAATGCATTGAAATGTGAAAAAGTCCAACTTCAAGTGCCTATAACTTCTTCATCAAAAATCCAAATGATGCAAAATTTAAGTCCAAATTGATTGTCTTGAAAATATCTACAACTGTTTTGTTTAATATTTTGTCATTTGGAGCTTGCATCACTGAGACAGAAGGGCTTGAACTTTGGCCAATTTTGAAAATCTCACATATGTGTGTTTTGCACCCTACACTTCATGTTCAATTTTCATCAATTTCCAAGGCACAAATGGAGTTTTGATCAACATAACAATTGATCCTTATGAAATAAGCTTTCCAACCATTACTCATAAGGTGGTGTTCCTATTTTTAACATGGCATTTTTGAAGACTTGAATATTATAGTGCAATTTTGGCATGAGCTAATACAGTCCAATCTGCACGTCCATTTTGCTTTCGTCATGCATCAGCTTTCAATTCCAGTTGGAATTGGGCCTTCCATGCGCCTGTACAGGCCCATGCATGGAGGCCCTTTCCATTCATGCAAGCATTTTTTATCATGCATTTCAGCTTGTTTCTCCTATAAATACAAGGCCAATGCTCTTCATTTCTTCAACCTTAAGGCGCCCCAATTTTTGCTAAACTGAAATCCCAACCATCACTAAAGGAACTAACTCTCTTTTCTCCAAATTTTTCAGATCTAAAATTTGGTTGCCTTGATCAATTTTCAGATCTTAAAGTTCCTAAACCTTCATCTCCTTGATCTATAGTGTCAACTGTAAGCATTAGCATCTAAGGATTGTGACTCAAAGCCTTGCAAATCAAAGGTTCATACCAACTCTTATTTTCTTCGAATCAGCTTGCATAGTGCTTGATTTTCATTATTGTTGTGTGATCTGAAGTCCTCTGCATAGAGGCAACATTGTTGTGCTTTTAACTTTTTAAAATCATGAAGTTTATATGAACACCACATATCTTCCACTTCTGATTTCTCTCAACATAGAGATCTAGAATGGATTTGAGTGGTACAGGGGTGATGTACATCACCCCGGCTCTAGATTGATGCCTGGATCGTGCCATTTAGTTACCATTTTAATTTCTGCAACTTTGGACTTGGTCGGAGTTTGGCCGGAGAAGACGGTGGCGCTGCGCACCGTCTGGTCTCAAGATTTCATCAGAAGCGTCCATTCCTTTTTCCAGATTCAATCATACACGTCCAACCTTATGACTTATTTAATGGCTTGGTGTGTTGATGTTGACTAGCGTGTATGGTGAGCGTGCGCTTCTTGGCCACGTGATGATCCACGTCAATTAATGAGAGATCATCAGACGGTCCACGCTTTTTCTCCTTTTTCTAATTTCTGATTTTATTTCTTTTATTTCTTTTAATTCTATTTCTTTTTAAAATTCATATCTCTCTCATTATTGGTCCAAAATTTATGGGACCAATTTCATTCTTCTCCTTTTAATTTCTACTTTCTAAAAATGATTTTTAATATTTTTTATTTTATCATTTGATATTTTATAGTAATTTTCTCTTTTCTGGTCATTTTTAATTCATTTAAAATAGTTTTTGATATCCAAAAAATACAAAAATATTTTTCCAACCTTTTTGAATGATGATAGATCTATGAAAAATATTCTCATCAATTTATTAATTGATTTGAGATTTATTTGAGATTTTAGTTCAATTAGGTTATTTTTATGCATATTTAATTGATTTAAAATAGTTTCTGACTTTTAAAAATGCTGAATTTTTTTTGTCAAACTTTGTTTGACCTTGTAGAACTTGTGATAATTCCCTTGGACTTTTCAAAGTTGATTTGAAGTGAGTTTGAAGTTTGACCTTTCTTAATTATTTTAATTCAAGTTTTATTTTAATATTAAAAAATGCAAAAAATATTTTATTTGTTTCTTGACTTCTAATCTTCATTTTGCTTCTGTTTTCTATTGTTTAACCTTGATCTTCTCTATCTTTGATCAATATTTGTTGATTATCTCATACCATTTCCATTAATGCACTTTAATTCTTCATCTTTTTTCTTCATCTTCTTCTTCTTCTTCTTCTTCTTCTTCTTCTTCTTTTTTGATCAATGAGTTAAAGATTGGTGGTTAGCATTGATACATAGAGGTTTAATCTTCCTTGATACAAATCTAATTCATCTTGATCATGGATCAAGTGAATGGCTTTGCATTAAGGATAGGTTTCTTCCTAAATCATGCAAAGAACCTAAATCAATACAAGATCATTTCTCATCTTCTTTTTGGCATGGCAAGTTGTTGGAGTTTGATTCACTAATCAAGACCTCTAACTTGTGTTGTTGCCTACATTATTATTGACCGGCCTCAGATAGTTGTGACTTCTACATAAGTCCAATTACGATTGCTTAGCATAGCGCTAAATTTGCCTTATGGCACACTAACTCTAACACTAACCATTAACCATTAACATTTACTTCTTGCTCTTTACATTTATGCATTTTACTATTCTTGTACATATTATTCATTTGTTTTTCTCTTTGCTCACTTGAGCACATGTTTATGTTAATGCAATTTGCCTTTTGCTCACTTGAGCACATAATTGTGTATATATTATTGTGCTTGTGTTTGGTTTTGATTGTTGTGGACCAAAGTGCAAAAATGGACAAATGGACTTAGTTTCTAGGACATTCTCTATGCAAATTGCAGTAAAGGACCTTAATGTTAAGGATGGATTAGAAGGACCAAACCTCTAAACTCACTCTTGTTCATTCTTGATTTATTTCATGGAACCTTTTGATGTGTGTGCTTTTGTGCTAGGTGAATCCTATTTGAGATAAATTGAAGAACCATTGCCATGTTCATCCAAAGTGAAAGATACAAGAGACATTTGGGGATCTTCTAAGAGCTTGTTTGATTATGTTGATTGTTTGAGCTTACACTTATTTTGCTTGCATATTACAAAGGATGGGAGCTACTTGGATCATCAATATGATCTCAAGAGAGGAAATCCATTTGTAGTCTTGTTTCTTATCCCTCATCTCTTGTATGATTAGGACTTTAGCCATTCTTCTTCTTCCCTCCATTCTAACCCAAGCCAAAACTTTTTGTGCAAACATTTAACACTTCTTTTCAAAACATTAGAAACCTAAGCCTTATGCTTTTGATTTTCAAACTTCCTTTTCATAACACTTATTTTTGATTTAATCCTTAAGTCAACTTTGACCATATTTTGTAAATACTTTTCATTGGTAAATATAACTCATTCAAATGCTTTTTGTGGTTTCAATGGCCACTTTCTTAATCAAAACTTTTCATAACCTTTAGCTCTTATGTTTGAGTTATCCTTGAGGTAGATGTAATACTCACCTATATCCTTAGTGATGGACAATGAGTTTTCCATGCTTATTATAGGGTTAACCCCTCACTAGCATGTTGAAGCTATCCTCACAAAAGACCTTAAGGGTTTTGGACCAATCAATTCATCAACTCATTTTGAGATTTTTACCCCAAACTACGAGGTTTTGATCCTAATCTTTTTAAGATGGTACGTAGGCAATGGGTTTATCCATCCTATCGCATTATGCGAAAAACCGACGGGAAAATGAAACAACAGAGCCGCCACCGTGTGTTATTTATCCCAAAAGAGGGAAAGGAAACGCTCGAAGTAAACCTGGGAAAGACATGGTCTCGAGACCAAAGAGAGATGGGATCGGGAGTCGGTTATGCGAAGGGAAGGTATTAGCACCCCTACGCATTCGTCGTACTCGAAAAGGTTGCTAAAACTGAACACAAACTGCACACACTAGCTGAAAGGAGACACAAAAAGACAAAAGAAACGGGACTCGGCAGGATATCGCATCCTGGGCCTACGTAGTCTGTCAGGCACAGACATCAAAGTCGACGTAGTTCAGGACAGGGGAAACGTGCTCGCTAGGATGTCGCATCCTATGCATACGTATCTTCTCTGACCGGAGAAGAATCAGAGCACTCGTAGCTCGGCTAACGCACGCCAAACAAAACCACACAGGAAAATGACTGCCAATCGCTGGACTTACGTCAGACTCCACACAAACAGGCAAACATGGAAACCGAATGCCAATCACTGGACTTATATCAGACTCCGAACCAACAAACGCACACAGGAAACCAACTGCCAATCGCTGGACTTACGTCAGACTCCAAGCCAACAAACTATGTCAGACTCCAACAAGCAAACAAGACACAGGAAACCAACTGCCAATCGCTGGACTTATGTCAGACTCCAAACGCACACAAAAAGGGTTGAAAAAGAAAAAGGGCGCCCGGAGAGATCAGCTCATCTCCTGCCTACGTACCTCATCTAGGTATGAGGATCAGGGCGACGTAGTTCCCCTACGTAGGGAAAGAACTTCTAACCTAACCAGAGACTGGGAAATGACAAACTAGAAGGGAGACTGACTCGAGCCTAATAGTTATCATGCAATCCACAATGGTCCTAGGTTGAGGTTTCTATCTAACTTGCACAGGGAGAAAGCTATCCTAAACAGCACAGGCAAATACATACAAGCACAAAAAGCAAGCACACACACTATATGCACACAGATGGGCTCACACAAGGTTAAGCTTTAGTCAAGGGGTCATGTCAAACTCGACAAACAAGCCACTGTAACAGGGTGATGTTAGCTCTTAACCCTAACATTGAGAGTTAGGGTGAAGCAGATGAAATGGGAAGTGAGGATAAGACCTCACAGCTCTTATCCCTGGCTTGGGAGAGCTTCAGACAAATGAAAGTGTGGGAGTTCAGAATGTAGGAACTCCTCTCCACACATGACTGACACAACAAAGATCTTGGGTTAATATCCACAATGCATCAACACAAGGTGTGAGCAAAGTGGATGACACACTAAGTAGCAGAAGATGGATTGCACATCTCTTGTATCTGCCAATTGCCTCATAGAGGTCTTTTCCTGCTTGGCACCAAAAGTAAACAAACACAAGCATTGCCTCTTAAGGAGGACTTCAGACAGGTGCCTGCCCATATAACAGGGCAGGTCTTCCAGACTACATGAAGTCAGAGAAATTATACCTCAGTGGTTAAGCAACCAAGCAAAGCAAAAGCAAGTTCAAAAAGAACTCAAAGCAACTTAGGTACCTGAAAAAAATCTAACCCAATCAGTATACAAGTCAAACAATCAAACAGACAACAATATTAACAGTCAAACCCAATAAGCAAAGGCATAAGCCACAAGTCAAGCTCAAATGAGTTAACAACCCTACAAAACACACAATGTTAGTAGTCAAAGGCAAACATCAAATTCTCAAACGATGGAGCATCATGAACCATATAACTTGGATGTCCAACCTGAAATCAAAGCTCAAACATGAGAGGCAAACCACTAGGTCAAAGCCTAGGGTCAAATACGGAGAAAAAATTCAAAACAAAACATGAAATTTAACATGAATCATCCTTAATAAATCAAGAACACAATCCAAAAAGTCCCATATCAATATCATTAACCAAATTCATTTCATGAACCAAATATGGCAAGGTATGCAAGTTGTAACCACATTGTGACATCAGAATGAACAAATGCACATTAATTCAAAAATGATTCAAATAATCTTGGCAAAATTCATGAGTAAACAGGACATACAACATGATCATCACACAAACAATTAGGAGCATTGGACATCATTAAGCATGGTAATCACATTTTATAAGTCAAGGCAAGCATAACAAGCACATGTGTGACACCAATTGTCACACCAACTTAGCATAAGCATAAAACAGAAATGAATCATGGTAAAAACCTCAAACCAAATCCAAAACAACCTTCAACATGTCTAGAAATAGTGTGTAAAGTTTCACATTCATTGGATAAAGAACAAGCATTTCACAATCAAATGAAATTCAAGGCAATGTAAAAGCTCAAATATCAACATCCAGAATGAAAAATCTCAATCAAATTAGAAATGATCCCAAAAATTCTAGAAAAAACCCTGAGCAACCACAACATCCATATCAAGCATCATACAAAAAATCAAAGCAATTGGAATTCATTTGGCATGGCAAATATATCAATCAAGTTGAACATCACAAGGTGTGACACCAATTATCTCACCTACCTTAACATGATCATAAAACAGAAATGACACATGATAAAAATACCAAATCAACACCAAAATGTCAAGCCAAGAGTCTAGTTTCAACATGTAAAATTTCATGAGCATTGGATAAAATCTCAGCATTTCACAAAAGATATGGCAAGGCAATGTCAAGAATGCATACATGTACACAAACCCTAGCACAAAGTAATTTCCAGCCATGCACAATTTATGAAAAAATGCTCATAAAATACTAGACAGGACAAGAAACATCATGCAAAAAATCTCACAATTTTTGGATCATTATTCAATTTAATATGAATTTTTTAAGGTGAAGAAAAAATGAAAAATGATATGAGAAGCATGTAGGGACATATGGAGGGAAATGAGAAAATATGAAATGCATTCAAAAGATTGTCCTGGCGCGGAATCGAAGTGTGTAATAATTTGAAAGTTGGCGCGCCTTGAAGATGAAACTCAGCGTTTCATTTAATGACATGGCCTAGTCAAAGGTGATGTGGCTTGGTCAAAGCGCGGTATGCCAATCAAAACGCTATGTGTACAATTACGTGGACCAGTACATGCGCTTCTTCGTACAAACACATGCAAAACGCAGGAAACACATTCTAACGGATCAAAAGCAATTCTGGAAATGAAATTCATCAATCTTCATCGTGTTCATCATGAACAGTGCCAGGCTCAAGAACAAATGTTTTAAGAAATCAAAATCAAACATATCATGGTGTAGATCTTTCAGCATACAACACGAATCCAGGCATGGTTAAGGTTAAATCAGCACATACAAGGAGAATCGAAGCAATCTATTTTCATGCATGAATCTTTAAATCAACATAACTAACTCAATTTGGCATGGATTTTCATGAAATAAAGCTCAGATTAACCAGCATCAAAAGATGAACAACAATCACATAAGCATTTTAAGAATTGAGAGAATCGATTTAGAACCTCTTGAAGAGCAGAAGTTGGAATTCAATGGATCCAGGCCTTGCAATGCTCAAATGCTCTTCCAGGATGCTTGTAGAGTTGATTGGATGAAGGCTTGAGTCTTAATTGTGCTTGATTCCACCAGAATTTGAGTTCACCATTAATGCATCAAAGCTTCGAGCTGCTTCAACCTTGCACCAATTTTCTTGATTCTTGCTTCAAACATGCTCCATGATACTTCCAGATGATGAATCAGGCAATGGATGATGAATTGGTTTGAAGCAAATTGAAGAAAATTTGAGAGAAAAAATTTCAAGAATTGGATCTAGATCTGAAAAAGTGATTGTGGTTAGCTGAAAACAGTTATGATTTGTGTTACATACATCCTCCTAATCACTCTCCTAATCATGTTTAGGCAATGGTTAAGTGTATTAGCCAAAATAAGGTGCATATGCAAATTTGGGATTTCACCTCTATGCATGGTGTGCATGATGAAAAGTACACGAATTCACTTGATTTTCACTCAAAACATCATTTTGGAGCTAATGGTAATGGTAGAATGTGTGAACAATGCACCAATTTTAAACTTTAATTTTTCCCTCCATAAATCAAGTGAAATGGCAAATGTTCATATGAATGTAATTGGTGTAATATGATGCATGATTTGGAAAGTAGAGGTCAAGAGAAGAATGTACAAAAAAGAGCCACTTGAATTGGAGCTTTGGTTTGAAAGTTATGCCTATTTGAATCTTCAAGTACACTTGGCCAAGATTGATCCATATCTCTGCAACCACACATGAGAAATTGATGATCTTGGACTTTTTGGAAATGGGAGAGAAAGATATTCAACTTTCATGTTGAACAAAATTTCATTTGAAGCTTTCTTGATGATGTAATATTGAGTTGAAAACCTTTCCATTTTTGGCAAATTCAAATTACAGGTCACTTACTATTTTTGGAAAGTTTTGATCTGACTTCAAATTCTTCAATGTTGATGTTTGAAATGTCAAATGAGACTTGTTTACACATGAATGAGGCATCTCTAACCATCTCCCACCTTCAAATCCATAGTTGTACATTGACTGATGAGTTTTGAACCTTCAATCTTTGGCCAAACCACTTCAAAATGATCCTTGGGTCACATGAACTCATTATGCCAACCCTAGGGCTTTGATTCCCTGGAAATGCTCTTGCTTGCTTGCACAGTTGAATCTCCTGACCAGTCTTGACTGATGAAATACAATGCACTATGCAATGTGAATGCAATGTTTATGCAATGTTAATGTGATGTTAGTGACCTAAAAAATGAAATGAATGTACAAACGAGAGGTGCAAATTTGAGGTGCTACACATCCAAACACAAATTGTAATTAACTTGTATATTCTCTTCTCATCTCTTCAATCATGTTTACACAAACAATTTTTCACAAAATACCAACCTTACAACAATTGTGAAAAGGGCTCCCTAGGAGTACCTATGATGTTTTGGGTGCTTAAAACCTTCCCATTGCATAACCGACCCCCTTACCCCGATCTCTGACATTTTTACTAGTTTTTGATTCGATAAAACTTTTAGGTTTTTGTTCGCTTTCTAACCATTACTTTGGATAAATAGAAGTGTGGCGGCGAATCGACTTGTATGGTTTACCTTGGATTTAGTCAATATCTCTAATGGTAACGAATACCCTGCTACAGAAAAGTGGCGACTCTGCTGGGGAGATTTGCCTAGTGGGTTTTGGCCTACTTTTCATATTTGTTGTATTGTTGTGTATATTATTTTGTGACATATCTTTGTGCAATTTGGGATTACTGTATTGTATGTAATGATTGAATTGCTTGAATATTAATTCCTTGTATGCTTGGTGATTTTTGTGAGATGAGTTCTATACCCGAACTCGAGTGCACTTAGGATAGGAGAATGGCATAATCTTGTTGACTTGTGTGGAGTTATTCCTTAGCAAGTTGACTTGCAAGCCCATTCACTTGGTGGAGGTCACGTTGGGATCAATAATGTCACACAAGTAGTTGTGGTTAGACATTACTCTTTCCAATATAGACCTTAGAAGCCAAGGACCTTAGTTTACCAAGCCCATCTTGGCCTATTCTTAGGGTGTAGTGCGAAAGTCGTTCAAGTGTAAGATTTGATAAGATTGTTACGCGATACTACACTCATACGAGTCTCTCTTGAGAATATTTTTGGAATACGAGTAGTCGTTTATCCGATACTATCCGAAAGATGGGATGATGACTATGGGAACCTCTTGTAGAACATGTTTGGCAGGTTTAAACCCTAGTACACTCCCTTTGGGTGGTTCTTAATCGAGACTCCATGCTCGTGACTTGCAATGAACCTTTGATTCATCGTTGATCCGTTCTTGTATCCTTAATATCAATGGAACTTGGGTGTTGATAAGGTGTAAACCATAATCCACCAAAATGGATGATTGATATTAAGGATGACTTGATCCATCCCATGACCTTTGTTTGGTGTGCTTTGCTTGATCCTTGAGTGTGATTGTTGCATTCATGCATTCATGCACTCATTTGCATCCATATCATCAATAATGAGAAAAATTTCAAGGAACTTAAGAGCTCTATTTGCAAATTTTCAGGCATGGAAAGACAAAGAAGGAATACAAAGAAGTACAGTTTCAGACAACCTGACTTGAAAGAGCTAAGGAATTTGACATCCTATGTATTAGATCCCTTGGGTTTCAAGGCTCGTTTTGGTAAGCTTTTATCTGTTCTGACTACTCAAGTGGATGAAGGATTGATGAGTATATTGGTGCAATTTTATGATCCCTTGTATTGTTGCTTCCCATTTCCGGATTTTCAGCTTTTGCCCACGCTTGAGGAGTATGCCTACCTTGTGGGTATACCTATTCTAGACTAGTTGTCGTGCAGTGGCTTAGAGAGTGTTCCTACTTCTCAAGAGATAGCTGATATGTTGCATATAGATGAATCTCTGGTTGGTGCTCATATGACTACCAAAGGTGGAATTCAAGGTCTCCCTTCTGAGTTCCTCATTGCTCAAGCTACTATGTATGGGAAGGCCATGAGTGAGGACGCCTGTGAGACCATATTTTATTACTTCTCATATATGGGCTAGTGTTATTCCCCAACATCGACAAGTTTGTGGATGTGAACGCTATTAGGATTTTCTCTACTCTTAATCCCGTTCTGACTCTATTGGGTGACACTTACTTTTCCTTGCATACAAGGAATGCAAAGGGTGGTGGTACCGTTGTATGCTGTTTGCCTCTGTTGTACAAGTGGTTTATTTCACACTTGCCACAGACGGTCGCCTTCAAGGAGAACAAAGGATGTCTACGGTGGTCCACGAGACTTATGTCTCTCACTAATGATAATATATTTTGGTACAACCGTGTATATGATGGTGTGTAAATCATCGACTCTTGTGGTGAATTCTCCAATGTACCTCTTCTTGGTACATGTGGTGGGATTAACTACAACCCTATTTTGGCACGTCGTCAGCTTGGGTTCCCCCTAAAGGATAAACCTAATAACATTCTGTTAGAGGGTGTATTCTTCCAGAAGGTTAAAGATCCCCAAGGCTTGAAGGGCAGGATGGTCCGCGCTTGGCGCAAGATCCATAGGAAGGGAAGGAAAGAGCTTGGTCCAAAGAACTTTATCGCTTTGGAACCCTATACCTCTTGGGTTAGGAGGAGAGCTTCCGAGTACCTCATGCCTTATGAGTATCCAAGACCTACACCTTTGGTTGTGGTTGGGCGTTCAACCCTCCCTGACCAAGGAGTAGAGGAGTTGAGAGACGAAGGTCGTTCGCGTGCTTGGATCCATGAACGAGAGGAGTTGCTTCAGCAGATCAGAGAGAAGGATGCTTTGATAGAGTTCCTTGAACACCAGGTTATTGATGAGCCTGACGATGCATTGACTTCTCTACTTCCTCAGTCTTCCAAGTTTTGGAAGAGGAAGTATGATTGACTCGCCAAAGAGAAGGCAGATATGGAGGCAGCCTACGAGAGGGAGGTTAAGAGGCTTCGTGCAGCTTATCTTCCAGTCTCCATAGCTTTAGATGATTGTTTCTAGGGTTCCATATGGTGTTCATTTTCATTCTCTCTTGTATTGTATTTGGTTATCAAGACTGTACTTATTTGGTGTAAAAATATTTTCCAGATATTATTGATGTGATACTCCATTATATGTCCAAATAATTAATATTTTTCAAATATTTGCAAATAGGACTCTAAAGTTCCTCTGATGTAAAAAAATTAAATCATATGCACAAGCATTGCATGCATCATGTGCATAAGCAGGTTTTGCTCCAGACTTCTTGTTCTATGGTCTAACTCTGTGTTCTTCATTTATTTTGAAGATAAGCTGACTCACCGGTACTACACCCGAGCCAACGCATCAAGACTAATGGATCATTTGGAGCAAGAGAACCGTGAACTCAAGGAGGAAGTAGCCAGATTGACTGCCCTGATGGAGTCATTCATGACTGCCCAGAGCCAGTCGTCTCCGACACCTTCAACTCCTCCCCAGAGGACAGTCATCTCTGAGATTGTCTCTTCAACCGTGCCTGCGGCCAGCGCCCACTTCGCACCAACAGCTATGCCAGTCGGGTTTCCTTGGGGGATGCCTCCCAACTTCATTCCTAAGGGTCCTGCACCTACCTTTGCTTCTCTGCTGGCATCTAGCCCGGTCCTAGTCGTTCCTCCTCCTGTCGCGCATACTATGCCCAGAGTAAACGACACCATCTTTCTTTCTGAGCCATCTGAGGGCCCAGATGTCTATGAAAAGATGGATGCTATGAATGATCAGTTTCTTGAGCTCCGCAAGAAATTGAAAACTCTCCGAGGAAAGGACCTCTTTGGCAAGTCTGCTGCCGAACTCTGCTTGGTCACAAATGTCAAAATCCCTATAAAGTTCAAAGTACCCGACTTTAAAAAATACAAGGGAAATACTTGCCCTCTCAGCCACCTGGTCATGTATGCCAGGAAGATGTCGACTCAGACCGACAATGATTAACTTCTCATTCACTACTTCCAGGACAGTTTGTCCGGTGCTGCCCTAAGATGGTATATGGGTTTGGACAACACGAACATTCAATCCTTCAATGACCTTGGCGAGGCCTTCGTCAAGCAATACAAATATAACGTGGATATGGCTCCCGATAGGGATCAATTGAGAGCCATGTCCCAGAAGGACAAAGAAACTTTTAAAGAGTACGCCCAGAGGTGGCGAGAGTTAGCAGCACCGATTGTGCCCCCGCTGGAGGAGAAGGAAATGACCAAGATCTTTCTGAAGACCTTGAGTTCTTTTTATTACGAGCGGATGATTGTCAGCGCTCCTTCTGACTTCACCGAGATGGTGAACATGGGGATGCGTCTGGAAGAAGGAGTCAGGGAAGGGCGCCTGACCAGAGAAGAAGGCTCTTCTGCCAAACGGTATGGGACGTTTGGAAATAAGAAAGATGGCGAGGCACAGGTTGTGACCTCCCATGCTAAACCAAGAGGACCCTCAATGAGGAGGAAGACCGTGCGTCCTGCAGGTAACCAGCATCAGGTGGCTCACATAGCACCTGTTTTCAGAGATAATCAGCAATATTATCATCACAATAATAATCAGCAACAACAACATCCGCAATATCAACAACAACAGCACCGTCCTCAACAGCAAGCCTACCAGCCTCGAAACAATAATCAAGCCAGTACAAGCTATGAGAGGAAGAGGGTCACCTTTGTTCCTATTCCCATGACCTATGCCGAATTATATCCCTCTTTGATAGAGAGGAAATTGATTACTCCACGAGACCCACCGGCTATACCTACCAACCCTCAGTGGTGGTATAAGCCCGAGTTACACTGTGTTTATCATTCCAGTGCTCCCGGACATGACGTGGAAAACTTCTACCCACTGAAGACTAAGGTTCAAGACCTTGTAAGATGTAGTATTCTGTGTTTCGAGGACGTAGGTCATAATGTGAAGAAGAACCCATTGCCCGAGCATGGGAAATCCTCTGTCAACATGGTCCAGGGCTGCCCTGGTAAATACAAAGTCAAATATGTCAGCCATATTCGACAATCTCTGGTCGAGATACATAGATTGTTGTGTGAGTACAGTCATTACGAGCACGACCACGACAGATGCCGAGTTTGCACTGTCAATCAAAGAGGATGTCTCCGAGTTCGCAAAGACCTTCAAGAAATACTGGATGAATGAGTCATTGAGATACTTCAGAATCGAAATGTTGATGAGGATGCTGATGAAGTCAATGTAATATCTCTAGTATTTCGGATCCTTGAGCCTGTTGTCATCAAGTATGATGGTAGCAAGCAAAAGGCTTCTCCTTCTTTGATCATTAAACTAGTTGGCCCTGTACCATACTCTTCTGAGAAGGCGGTCCCCTATCGCTACAATGTTGTAGCGTTGGAGGATGGGAAGGAGGTGCCCCTGCCATCTACTTTTGTCATTAATATTGCCGATGTCAGCGGTCTGACCCGTAGCGGTCGTGTTTTCTCGGCTCCGCCAAAATCCCAAGCTGATGTTCGAAGGGCTAATGTTGCTAATTATGCTGAACGCCCGGTTGGAACTGCTGTGAATGCTCCGAATCCGGAACTTGTCACCGTTGAACCTGCCTCTGTTGTGAGAGCTCCTGTCTCTTTTGGCCAGAATGGCAATGCGAAAGACGACTGTGATGAGATGCTGAGGCTCATCAAAAGGAGTGAGTACAATGTTGTAGATCAGCTTCTACAGATGCTATCAAAGATCTCTATATTGTCTTTATTGATGAATTCAGAACCACACCGAGAAGCTCTGCAGAAGGTGTTGGATGTGGCGTATGTAGATCATGACGTGACAATAGAATAATTTGACAGCATTGTTGTAAACATCACCGCTTGTAACAACTTGAGTTTTTGTGATGCCGATCTCCCTGAGGAGGGAAGAGACCACAATTTGGCACTACACATTTCTATGAGATGTAAGGATGATTCCATGCCCAATGTGCTGGTGGACACTGGATCATCGCTGAATGTGTTGCCAAAGTTCACTCTTGCTAAATTGTCATATCAGGGGCCTCCTGTGAGGCAGAGTGGAGTAGTGGTTAAAGCTTTCGATGGGTCCCGTAAAACTGTGATTGGAGAGGTTGAGCTCCCAGTCAAAATTGGACCAAGTGATTTCCAGATCACCTTCTAGGTCATGGATATTCACCCATCGTATAGCTGTCTGTTGGGCAGACCATGGATTCACGAGGCAGGTGCCGTGACATCCACCCTACACCAAAAATTGAAGTTTGTCAAAAACAAGAAGCTGGTGGTGTTAGGGGGAAAAAAGGCTCTCCTGGTTAGTCATTTGTCTTCCTTTTCTTACATAGATGCTGAGGATGAAGTTGGAACTCCGTTCCAAGCTTTATCTATCGCTAAGCCTGCTAAGAAAGGAACTTCTTCATTTGTGTCCTATAAAGATGCTAAGTTGGCCATTGAGCATGGTACAACTACTGGATTGGGGAAAATGATTAAGCTGGAAGACAACAAATCCCGGGCTGGCATAGGGTATTCCTCTGGCGTTTTCAATAAGCATGGGCTGTTCAAGAATGGTGGGTTCATCCACACTGTTCAAGATGAGGAAGCTGCTGTCATTATGGAAGAGGATGCAGAGGAAGATTCTGGCAACTTTCTCATCTCTGGAGGGGTCTGCAATAATTGGGTCGCTGTTGATGTTCCAACAGTTATCCATAAGTCAAAGTAATGTTCATTGTGTTTAAAAACCCTCCTCCCATGCTAAAAGGAGGAGTGATGACATTGTTGGCTCATAAATACAATGATATTTTCATTCAATAAATTCATGTTAAATGTTTATTTTTCCATTTATTTTCACTTTTCGCTTTTGCATGAAATTGGTGATCACATAAAACCCTAAAAAATAGAATAAAATCAATCTTTTCATCTGCATAATGATTTGCCTTGTTTGAGTTCTAAAATCTCTTTATAGCCAAAATCATTATGCAGGTTGATCAAACCCATTGAACATAATGATCCAACACCATCTCCCAACTTTGAGTTCCCTGTATTTGAGGCGGAAGAAGATGATGTTGAAGAGATTCCTGACGAGATTACCCGTCTACTTGAGCATGAAGAGAAGATCATTCAGCCGCATCTTGAGAATCTGGAAACAGTCAACTTGGGGTCTGAAGATTGTGTGCGAGAAGTGAAGATTGGGGCACTCCTGGAAGAATCTGTTAAGAAGGGGTTGATTGAGTTGCTACGAGAATATGTCGACGTCTTTGTCTGGTCATATGAAGACATGCCTGGTCTGGATACTGATATCGTGCAACATTTCCTGCCTTTGAAGCCTGAGTGCGTGCCTGTAAATTAGAAGCTCAGAAGAACTCATCCTGATATGGCAGTGAAGATTAAAGAAGAAGTTCAGAAGCAAATTGATGCGGGGTTTCTGGTGACTTCTACATATCCTCAATGGGTGGCCGATATTGTGCCTGTGCCTAAGAAAGATGGAAAAGTCCGGAAGCTAGTCCGAAAGATGATTTCCCTCTACCACATATTGATATGTTGGTGGATAATACAACTTAATTCAATGTCTTCTCGTTTATGGATGGATTTTCCGGATATAATCAGATTAAGATGGCACCTGAGGATATGGAGAAGACAACATTCATCACACCTTGGGGAACATTCTGTTATCGAGTGATGCCCTTCGGTTTGAAGAACGCCGGAGCCACGTATCAACGAGCTATGACTACCTTGTTTCACGATATGATGCACAAAGAGATCGAGGTATATGTTGATGATATGATTGCAAAGTCAAGAACGGAAGTTGAGCATGTTGAGCACTTGTTGAAGCTGTTTCAGCGTTTGAGGAAGTATAAGCTTCGTCTGAATCCTAACAAGTGTACATTTGGAGTCCGTTCCGGTAAGTTATTGAGCTTTATTGTCAGTGAGAGAGGTATTGGGGTTGATCCCGCCAAGGTCAAAGCAATACAAGAGATGCCTGCGCCCAAAACTGAGAAGCAAGTCCGAGGTTTTCTTGGCCGCTTGAATTATATTTCCAGATTTATATCCCACATGACTGCCACATGTGTGCTGATATTCAAGCTCCTCCGGAAAGATCAATCTCATGATTGGACCGAGGATTGCCAAAAGTCCTTTGATAGTATCAAAGAGTATTTGTCCGAGCCTCCAATTCTGTCTCCGCCTGTGGAAGGGAGACCGTTGATTATGTATCTGACAGTTCTTGAAGACTCAATGGCTTGTGTCCTTGGTCAGCAAGACGAAACAGGGAAGAAAGAGTATGATATCTACTACCTGAGTAAGAAGTTCACTGATTGTGAGTCTCGATACTCGATGCTTGAGAAGAAATGTTGTGCTTTGGCTTGGTCTGCTAAGCGCTTACGCCAGTATATGTTGAATCATACGACTTGGTTGATATCCAAAATGGATCCAATCAAGTATATCTTTGAGAAGCCTGCTTTAACAGGGAGGATTGCCCGTTGGCAGATGTTGTTATCTGAGTATGATATTGAGTATCGAGCTCAGAAGGCTATAAAAGGTAGTATCTTGGCTGACCGTTTGGCACATCAACCAATTGAGGATTATCAGTCAGTTCAGTATGACTTCCCAGACGAGGAGATTCGGTATTTGAAAATGAAAGATTGCGATGAGCCTACGCTCGAGGAAGGGCCAGAACCTGGTTCCCGATGGAGCATGGTGTTTGATGGCGCTGTAAATCAATATGGAAATGGTATTGGGGCAGTGATTATTACTCCTCAGGGCACACATTTTCCTTTTACAGCAAGGTTAACTTTCAAATGCACGAATAATATGGTTGAGCATGAGGCCTGTATTATGGGATTGGAAGAGTGTATTGATCTTAGGATCAAGCATCTTCATGTTTATGGTGATTCGACCCTCGTTGTTAATCAGATTAAGGGTGAATGGGAGACGAATCATCCTGGCCTCATCCCATATAGAGATTATGCGAGGAGGATTTCAACGTTCTTTACTGAAGTTGACTTTCATCATATTCCTCGAGATGAGAATCGGATGGCAGATGCTCTTGCTACACTTGCTTCGATGATTGTAGTTAGACTTTGGAATGAAGTTCCCAATATCACTATGATGCGCTTGGATAGACCAGCTCATGTATTTGCAGTAGAGGAAGTGCAAGACAATAAACCATGGTATTATGATATGAAGTGCTTTCTTCAGAGTCAGATTTACCCGCCTGGGGCATCTGTGAAGGATAGAAAGACTTTGAGGAGATTATCAGGCAGTTTCTACCTCAATGGAGATGTGCTTTATAAAAGGAATTTTGACATGGTTCTGCTCAGATGCGTGGATAGACACGAAGCAGACCTGTTAATGACTGAGGTCCATGAGGATTCATTTGGTACTCATTCCAATGGACATGCCATGGCTAGAAAGATGTTGAGAGAAGGCTACTATTGGCTGACAATGGAGTCTGACTGCTGCAAATATGTGAAGAAATGCCATAAGTGTCAAATTTATGCGGATAAGATTCATATTCCCCCGATACTTTTGAATGTTATTTCATCACCATGGCCTTTCTCCATGTGGGGAATTGACATGATTGGCATGATAGAGCCGAAAGCATCCAACGGTCATAGGTTTATTCTCGTAGCAATTGATTACTTCACCAAGTGGGTCGAAGCGGTGTCATATCCAAATGTGACCAGGCAGGTGGTTGTGAAGTTTATCAAGAATCAACTCATATGCCTTTATGGTGTGCCAGATAAGATCATTACTGATAATGGATCTAACTTGAACAACAAGATGATGAAAGAGATGTGTAGTAAGTTAAAGATTGCACATCATAATTCTTCTCCTTATAGACCCAAGATGAATGGGGTTGTTGAAGCTGCTAATAAGAATATCAAGAAGATCGTCCAGAAGATGGTTGTTACGTACAAAGATTGGCATGAGATGTTCCCATTTGCGTTGCATGGCTATCGTACATCTGTCCGCACTTCAACAGGGGCAACCCCTTTCTCTCTTGTTTACGGCATGAAGGTTGTGCTCCCAATAGAGGTGGAGATCCCATCAATGAGAGTCTTGATGGAAGCCAAGTTGACTGATGTTGAATGGGTTCATAGTCGTTATGACCAATTGAATTTGATAGAAGAGAAGAGATTGACTGCCATGTGCCATGGTCAGTTATATCAGCAAAGGATGAAGAAAGCCTTTGATAAGAAGGTCAAGCCTGGTGTGTTCCGAGAAGGTGACCTTGTGCTCAAGAAAGTTTTGTCTTTCATGCCCGATTCCAAGGGCAAGTGGACTCCAAACTATGAAGGTCCATATGTTGTTAAGTGAGCCTTTTCAGGCGGTGCTTTGATACTTACAACTATGGATGGGGAGGATTTCACTCGTCCTGTGAATTCAGATGTTGTCAAGAAATACTTCGCCTAAAAATAAAAACAGAATAGCTCGCTAAGTTGAAAACCCAAAAGGGCGGCTTAGGCAAAAATGAGCGTCTCAGTGGATTGAAAACCCGAAAGGGGGATCCAGGAAAAAGTTAGAGACATAAAAAAAAATATGTATCCCGCTAGATTGGGTACCTCACCTTGGGGAAATCTAGGCAAAAATTAGGGATTTGGCAAGTAACTGCATCCTGACAAGACTTTGTTCTACAACCTGTCATTTGTCAAAGATTTTCTCTCAGTCATCGTCAACTGAAGCTTCAAATACATCGGATTCAGAGTTGGTGGAGAAATGGTCATTATGTTCAATGTAGCCATTTTCCAATATATATCACCAATTTTAAATTTGTAAAGATCTATGGAGTCTTGCCATTTGCGGACTACGATTCCATCAAATAAATTTGAGCCTTTATCCAAATCTTTGCACTCTTATTTGTTTCTATTCAACAACTGTTTTGCATGTTTTAATTGAGAAATATCATTGTTTTAAATAAATAAAAGTTTCATGAATTGTTTTTAAGCAAAGTGAACATTCACAATGACAAAAAAAGATACTTAGGGACATCTTCAGTGCTCTCCCAAGGGTGGTATAATTCCCAAAAAGGGTAAGACATTTGTTCATATTCCCCGCATACTTGTATCCTCTTCATTTTCCTTTCAGGTTGTTTCCCCCCGTTGGCACAGAAAAAAGTTGTACCCCCACAAAATCCCAGGAGATTTGGGAGTTCTGGGCGTGATCTTAAACTTCTAGATCGCCATTGAGTCTGGATTTAGCATTTGTGTTATCAATTATATGGTTGTCATCCCTTATGTGAATTGACCTAAAATCCCTTATAGATTGATAAATTGAATATGCCAGTTTTTCTGAAGGAGTTGGTATTCCCTCACTTCAAGTGAGAAATTCCCCTCAGGGTGAGCAGGAAATCCCTGATATAAGTGGAGTTTTCATCAAACTCGGTTTGTAGCTTCCCCTCTGTGGACCTGTCTACTTTTGACCTCCTGCAATTTTGCTTCCCGACCATCCTCGGCAGGGTTAATCCCACTCTTACTCACCAGTATGGTCACCATCAGGGTATCTCCGGCAATTGCCTACGGGTAATCCTTGATTCGGTTGTCAGCGGTGTTTCCCTAGTGGAATTGTCTAACCAGAGCCCGTTTGTGGTTTCCTCCCGAGCAGAGTGGTTGATGAAGATGTTTATCTTTCCTTCAGCGGAGTAGTGTCCCTTTCTCCTCAGCAGATGTGATTTCTTCAGTAGTGCAATATATATGGTGACACGGGAACCTTCTGATTGTTGGTTGTTCCTCATAGAGTTTCATCTTCCCCTCTGATAATTTCCCCAGTAAAGTTGATTCTACGGAGAATTTTATCTGTGTGTTGATCCTATCCCCAGGTGGAGTGACCGATTCTCCTTCATACAGATATCTTTTTTTCCTGGTATCTCTTGCCCGATCAGATTGGATGTTCTCCAGTGGGCCTGGCTTTCTCTCTCGAGATGTAGTACCGGATGTTTGTTCTTTGATTTTTGGACCTGTTTGTGTTAGATATGTCTGTTTTGTCAGCATTCATCATACATAAATCATGCATATATGCATAATTTTAACATTCAAATATTCATGTCGCATTATTTGCCATAAATACCTTTGTTTTTATCTCCTTCTATTCGGTGATACATATTTCACCAAGCAGATGTTTGTGTCTGATCTCCCCAATGTAGAGTCAGCCCCATAAGCAGAAAGTGTTTATCCTTTCCTCCATATTCCCCACTGAGTTATGTCCTCGTGGATGATCGTTGTTTCTGTTTCCTCCCAACACATATATTGGGATGGAGTTCCCCCTGAGTTATATCCTCATAGGGATGAGTCTTGTTTCATCGTGCCTCTCTAGTTTGTTCCTAGATTGGCTTCTTGTGACTTTCCCTACACTACCCTGTGGTTTAGATGAATGATTGCTCAGTAACCAGTAATTGTCCATCTTTTCCCCACCGGAGTCTGTGGTTTTCTACCGTCATAACGGTAGTTGTAAACCCTATTTTATCCCCTTGCAAGAGTTAACCTTATGTTGTTCATCCTAACCGATGACGATTACTCTTTCGTGGTTTTCTACCTAATATTGGTAGACGTAATCCCCTCTTTGACGGTTATCTTTATCCAATATTCGGTATTGATATTCCTTCACATTTTGAGTGTATCTCCTAGTAACCGATGATATATTGTAAAGACAAAGAGTCAGACAACATACGATCGCAAGTTTCGATGATGACAAAAGACCATCATGCACGTCTACAAACAAATGCAACACATTACCCATCATATCCTTTTCTACGCTTGTGTAAACCTATTATAATGTTTAAGAACATATGTGGACAAAGTGTGATCATGACGAAATGCATGAATATCACAAAACACAGATTTATGCAGATTTGAAGACCTTGAGTCGACCATAAGGGTCAGCTCAAAGCTCACGGGTCAGCGCAAAACTCAGCCAAACTAGAGATTGGTCAGCGCATGCGTCTTTGAGTCGACCATAAGGGTCGGCGCATAACTCACGGGTTAGCGCATAAAACCCTTGAGTCGACCAGAGGTCGGCGCATGGCATAATGATGCTATCCATGGGTCAGCGCATGAAACCTTGGGTCGACCATAGGGGTCGGCGCATTTCCCACGGCTCAGCGCACGCCGACCTATGGTCGACCGCTCGTGCGTAAACTCAGTTTTCTGAGTACTTTCCACTGTTTGAAAAGCTGTTATTTTTGGTTGGCTTGCCAGTTACTATATATAGAAGTCAAAACACTTTTATTAACCAACATTTTTCAATTTGAATTCAAGTGTTCAAGGAAACAAGAAAGAGTGAAATAGGTGTCCAAGATTCATCATCTTCATCTTCAACATCTCACAACACATCAACTACACACAACCATTTTTGATGTGCTTCGTGTTCGGTTAAAGGTGATAAGGTTCGAAGCTGTGATTGGAGAATCCGGTTCGGGTTAAAGCTTGTGGCAGGTTCTTTCTTGAATAAAACCGTTAGGGTTTTGTCCTCCAAGACCGGTTTGTGTTTGGGGGTTTTTGGACGAATTGCTTCATCAATATTCAGCTGAGCAAAGGTGATTGATAAGAGGAAGTCTCCATCAGTCTAGTAGCGGATTCGGTGATATTGAAGTGAAGGATTCGGGTTCGACTCGTTGTGTTTGAGATCAGTCGGGCCGAGGGTTTGAAGAACGGAAGATTCTTCAACAAAGGGGCTGGAATCGGAGGTCTAGCAACAATGATCAAAGGTCTTGATTCATCTTGAATCAAGGAGCAAGGATAGGAAGCATCATTCAACACATTGGAAGTTCTGTTGTTTACTTGCTTTGCAATCCTTGTATAAACGGTTAAATTTCACAGGTGATATCTAATTAATCATCTCAATTCTAATTTTAGAATTGAGGGCAGACGTACCCCGAAGCGAGGACGGCGGGGGAACTGCCTCATCAAATCTGCGTCTTCTTTAATTTTCTGCATAAGTGTTTTTCAGCTTAAAAATTAAGTGATTTTAGTTTAAGCAATTTTACCAAACGTTGATATAAGTTGAGTAAGAGATTAAGACTGTTGTTTGAATCCAAAGTACAATAGTATATTGTACTAGATAAATTTGAATTACTTACTCAACTCAAATATCTCTTGGAGTGTTTATGCACACCAAGTGTTTGTTAATTTGCATAAGCCAAAGTTGTCTTAAGTTTGCATTCAGTTTAATTTGGTATTTTGGATCATTGGAACTAGGCTTGCCAGTTAGTGAAATATATCAATTGAGTGTGCAAATAGTGAAGTGATTTGTATTTCACTTTATCTCTAATCCATTAGCTTAACGCATATCCGGTTTTCCAATAACGGTTCGTTTTAGACTAAAATTTTCCTCGGCCGCTTCCGCACTTAAAACAAATTTTCAAAACCAATTTTCTTTTAAATTGGCAGCGCCGACTCAAGTTTTTAATTGGGATCTATTCAACCCTCCCTTCTAGATCCGTGCCATAGTCTAACAAGTGGTATCAGAGCTCCGGTTCACTCCGTGCTTCAAAATATAACTTTGATAGAAAATGGCTAACGAACCTAAAGGGGCTTACAATATTGCTCCCGTTTTCAATGGTGAAAATTATAGTTATTGGAAAGACTGTATGCGGGTGCACATAAATTCCATAGATAGAAAAATATGGAACGTTATTCTCAATGGTCCAATTCAAATAACCATGACCAATGAGAACAACGAATTGGTGCCTAAGCTCGAAGCACAATGGACCGATGATGATGAAAAGAAATACAATTATGATTGGAAAGCCAAAAATATCCTAATCTCCTCATTAGGTGTAGATGAATACTATCGTGTATCCCATTGTCCTACTGATAAGGCTATGTGGGATTCACTACAAATTGCCCATGAGGGGACGAATGATGTTAAATTGGCTAGAATCAATACACTAACACAAGAGTTTGATCTCTTTTTCATGGAGCAAGGGGAAACCATTGCTGACATGCAAAAGAGATTCACTCATCTCATCAATCGATTACATTCACTTGGTAGGCCTGTTTCCAATGATATTGCTACTAATAAGATCTTAAGATGTCTTAACAGGGAATGGCAGCCGAAAGTGACCGCCATCAAAGAGGCAAATGATCTTACCACATTGGACTTGACAACATTGTTTGGTAAACTTCAAGAGCACGAACAAGTTCTCTTGAGCCTGGAACAACACGAAAAGAAAGATAAGAAGGACAAAGCAAAGGTGAGTGAAAAGAAATCAATAGCTCTAAAGACTTCCTCCTCAAAGTCTCAAGCGAAAGAGCAAAGTGATTATTCATCGAGAGACGAAGAAGAAGAGGACAAGAGTGAAGATATGGGGTTGTTTGTTAAACGCTACAACCGTTACGTGAGAAAGAACGACATCCAACATTCCGAGAAGAACTTGGTAAACTTCCGGAAGCAATCTAGGTACTCTAAAAATGATGACTCAAAAGGAAAAACAACTAGAGGGTCGTGCTATAAGTGTGGAAAGCCGAGTCACTACAAACCGGACTGTCCGATGAACAAGAAGACAAAAGAAAAAGATTCATACAAATGACACAAGAAACCATCAAAGCCAAGGAGAACATACATAGCTTGGGAAAGCGATAGCGACTCCTCCGATGATGAAAGTTCTAGTGATGAAGATGAAAATGCAAATCTATGTCTCTCTGCTCATCAAAAGAACAAAAAGAAACAGGTACGACATGCTAAATATGAAAAATCCTCTAGTATGTCTCATTATGAATTGCAAACTGCTTTTGATACTTTACACTATGAAGCGAAAGAGGCCTTTAAAAGGCTTGCCTCAAATAAGAAAAAAATTTCTCATTTGGAACATAAAATTCAAGAATCCGAACGGAAACTTGAGGCACTTAAAGCTTCTATAGTGGAAAGCATAAAAACAAGTTATGAGGACCTTAGAAGTAGAATGATGAACTTTGGGTGTGATACTTGTTACATTTGGCAAGGTGAAGTAAGAAACCTAAAGGCCGAGCTTGACAAGGCTCTTGAGCCCAAGATTACTTTTGCTATCAACAAATCAAACTTTCGAAAAAGTATGGTTAATCCATATCAAAAATATAAATATGTTATAAAGGATGAAGATAGCAAAAGCAATCTAAATGTAAATTTCTCTTGTCTCTATTGTTGCAAGAAAGGCCACTCCATTGCTAAATGTAGATTCAGGAGATTTTTAGTTCCTAAAGGCATTTATCAATGGATGCCCAAATGCAACCATTTCGTTCCTCACCACTCAGGACCCAATAAGCAATTGGGTACCTTCTCTTGTTAATTATCTTGTCACAGGTACAATGCCTCGAGACTACCGAGAGAAGATGGGTTCTCGACAGTGGATGCTCAAGGCACATGTCAGGTGACATGTCTCTCTTCATTGACTTTGTGGCTAAGAAGAAGGGATATGTAACTTATGGTGACAACAACCGTGGAGCAATACTTGGTAAAGGTAGTGTAGGTAACCCCTCTTCCACTACTATTTCTGATGTATTGCTTGTCGAAGGTCTTAAACACAATCTACTTAGCATCAGTCAATTATGTGACAAAGGATATAATGTATCGTTTTCAAAAAATTGTTGCAAAATTGTACATAATGATGATAAGAAGAGTATGTTTAATGGCCTGCATGTGAACAATGTCTATATGCTTGACTTAAATGAAGTATCGTTAACAAGTGACAAATGCCTTGTAACAATGAGTGAAGATTCATGGTTATGGCATAGGCGTTTAGCACATGTTAACTTTGACTTACTAAACAAAGTAGTCTCAAAAGATCTAGTCCTAGGTCTCCCCCAAAATTAAATTCACCAAGGATCACCTTTGTGATGCTTGTCAAAAAGGGAAGCAAACGAGGATCTCATTTAAATCCAAAAATATCGTTTCAACAACGAGGCCTCTCGAGCTTCTTCATATGGATTTATTTGGGCCATCTTGGATTAAAAGTCTAGGAGGAAACTATTACGGTTTCGTAATAGTGGATGACTTTTCTCGATTTTGTTGGACTATTTTCTTAGTAAGTAAGAGCGACACATTCGCCGCCTTTGAACGATTTGCTAAGCTTTCCCAAAATAAACTAAATACAAACATTGTTGCAATTAGAAGCGATCATGGAGGTGAGTTTGAAAATCACTTATTTGAAGAATATTGCGGTAACCATGGTATTGATCATAACTTCTCCGCTCCATGTACTCCTCAACAAAATGGGGTTGTGGAGCGTAAAAATCGAATTTTGGAAGAATTGGGAAGAACAATGATCAATGAAAGTGGCTTACCGAAATATTTTTGGGCTGACGCCATTAGTACGGCTTGTTATGTTCTGAATAGGGTGCTCATTCGCCCCATTCTAAACAAAACACCGTATGAACTATTAAAAGGGCGAAAGCCAAATGTTTCTCACTTACATGTCTTTGGTTGCAAATGTTTTGTATTGAACAATGGAAAGGAAAACTTAGGGAAATTCGATTCCAAGGCCGACGAAGGTATCTTCCTCGGATACTCTCAATCTAGCAAAGCATATAGAATATACAACAAACGATTACTTACTGTAGAAGAGTCTGTACATGTCACTTTTGATGAATCCAATCCGAGAAACGTCGGAAAGGGTAGTGTTTTTCATGGTGCAGGTACATCTACCGAAGACATACTCAAAGGTGGCGAGCCGGGGATTGATCAACCCGACATAGTCAAAATTGAGGAGGACAAAGATGTACACCATGAGGAAACCGAGGTAGTTCATCCGCCTTCAAACGATGATCTCCCTCAAGCTTGGAAGTCTTCCAAAGACCATCCAATCGACAACATTCTCGGAGACATCTCAAAGGGTGTAACAACTCGATCTAAGCTAAGTAATTTCTGTTATCACTTCGCTTTCGTTTCGCAGATGGAACCTAAAAACCCTAAAGAAGCCCTACTCGATGAACACTGGTTTTTATCAATGCAGGAGGAACTTAATCAGTTCACCAGAAATGAGGTTTGGGACCTTGTCCCTCCTCCGTGAGATCATCGAGTAATCGGCACCCGATGCGTGTTTAGGAACAAACTGGACGAAAACGGGGTAATAACCCGTAATAAGGCGCGTTTAGTCGCGCAAGGGTATAACCAAGAGGAAGGCATCGACTATGAGGAAACTTATGCCCCGGTTGCCCGACTCGAGGCTATACGCCTTCTCCTTGCTTTCGCTTGTGCGAAAGACTTTAAGCTATTCCAAATGGATGTCAAGAGTGCATTCCTTAACGGTCACATAAATGAAGAGGTTTATGTCGCACAACCTCCGGGTTTCGAATCCCATGAGTATCCTGATCATGCTTATAAACTAAAAAGAGCTTTGTATGGCCTCAAACAAGCTCCTAGAGCTTGGTATGAGAGACTAAGCAAATTCTTACTCGATAAAAAATACTCAAGAGGAAAGGTTGACACAACCCTCTTCATTAAACGTCAAGGAAAGCACTTGATATTAGTGCAAATTTATGTAGATGATATCATATTTGGATCTACTAACATGAATCTTGTGAGAGAATTTTCTGACCTTATGCAGGGCGAATTCGAGATGAGTATGATGGGGGAGCTCACATACTTTCTCGGTCTGCAAATTAAACAGCTCAAAGAAGGAACTTTCGTGAGCCAGACAAAGTACTGTTTAGACCTTATCAAGAGATTTGACATGGCAAAAGCTAAGGCCATAGACACCCCCATGCCTACTTGTACAAACTTGAACAAAGATGAAGACGGTAAGGAAGTAGATGTAAAACGGTATAGAGGTATGATTGGTTCACTCCTTTATCTTACTGCTTCTCGTCCCGATATTATGTTTAGCGTATGCATGTGCGCAAGATATCAATCATGTCCCAAGGAATCCCATTTAAAAGCCGTTAAACGAATACTTCGATACCTATCCGGTACTCCGAAGTATGGACTATGGTATTCCAAAGGTAATGATTGTTCATTGGTAGGCTTCTCCGATTCCGATTTTGCCGGTTGCAAATCGGATAGGAAGAGCACCAGTGGCACTTGTCACTTATTTTCAAACTCTTTGGTCAGTTGGCATAGCAAGAAACAGGTTTCAGTTGCTCTGTCAACCGCCGAAGCGGAATACGTTGCGGTCGGTAGTTGTTGTGCCCAAATCCTATGGATTAAGAAACAACTATTGGATTTTAACCTCAAACTTGAACGTATTCCCATTTTTTGTGACAATACAAGTGCCATTAACCTGACCAAGAATCCTGTGCTACATTCTCACACCAAACATATCGAAATTCGACACCACTTTCTTCGGGATCATGTAGAGAAAGGTGACATTGTATTTGAACATGTTAATACTGAAAATCAACTAGCGGACATTTTCACAAAGCCGCTAGCCACTGAACCTTTCTTTCATATCCGGCGAGAACTTGGCATTCTCGATATTTCGGAACGGGCACTATAATCTGCTGTTTTACCTTATTCCATATAAGACTTTAATCTTGTACTTCTAACAAATCTATGTTGTTGTAAGCACAAGTTTACCGTTCACCAAGTCACTCCGGCATCGAGGTGATATTGTTCCTCTCTTTCTCTCTCTGCAAAGTCTCATGATCAAAATAGTTATACCTCATAATGATGTTGTTTATATATATATGATATCTCTCTTTGGATGTTTATTGCTGTATGAATTGTTAATTATGCATCAAACCTATCATCGCATGTGCTAAATAGTGAAAAATTGAAATTTGGACTGTATGAGTCGACCGCAGCAGGGCTATGGTCGACGCACGCTTAATAATTTCTGCATTTTCTCAAAAATCAAATAGTATGTGTCAACGCATACAGAGGTATGGTCGACGCATCACTCGAAAATTTCGTTTTTCTGCAGAAAAATTTAAATCGTTTTTCATGCATCCCCATTCAAAAATCATCATTAAGTGTGCATTTACATTCCATCACCTTTCAAACTACCCACTACTTTGTAACTTGCATCTACCTAGTGGCTATTGTTCCTTGATCTTCCATCTTCCCAAAACCCTAACCTTTCCTCTATAAATAGGGAGAAACCTCTCTCTAGCATAATCACTCTCAAAACCCTTCACAAACCTTCACTCTATACCCAAACACTTAGTTTCAAACCTGCTCAAATGGCTTCCACATCACGCAGACCTTCCGGGAAGAGATCCCGAGAATCATCCGCCGCATCTCTCCCCATATCTGCTGTATCGCTCGTTCCACCCGCTCGCGTCGAAGCCTTCAACAAAGATATCGGCAAAAGAGGAGTTGTGCAACAACATGTGTTCTACAAACTTACCGCTGAACGCATGCACCTCGCTGAAATCATGGCCCTGCTGCAGCATCAAGGCTTTATCAACTTCTTGGAATGCAACACTAAATACAGTGAAGACCTTGTCCTAGTGTTCTACGCCGGCCTTCATGACAACTTTCGCGGGCACAAGTTTCACTCCAGAATTGGCCCGACAAAGGTACCGCTTAAATCAAATATTTGGAACCAATATTTTGATATGTCTGTGGATGATGCTGAAAATCCTCTACCTGAGGTAACTGACTCTCACCACATAGATGGCTACGAGTTTAAGAGTGCATTGAATGACATGCTGAAACGACCATATCCTGATCAGTTTGTGAACAGTGACGCGTTCCCACGAACTGTCACTGCCGGCAAACTGAAAGTCGGAGAAAGGATTCTTCAATGGATTGTCTCACGCATCCTGCGACCAAAGAAGGGCGGTCTCTCCAGAGTCGAACAGGCCGAGGTTCATCTCATTTACATTCTGAAAAATAAGAAGAAAATCAACTGGCCGTACTACATTGCCAGTAGAATGTTTAATCTACGTGATTCCGGACGAGGAACGGCTCTTGCCTACGGATCCTTCATTCAAGAGGTCCTTACTGCAGCCAACGTTAATCATCCGTCTTTCCCGTACACTTCCATCTCATCTGACAAAGAGTTCAGCACAAAAACTATGTCTATGATGGGATATCTTTGGTGCAATGAGCGGAGAATGTATAAGTTTGTTAGAAGAGGAAATGTTCCTGCAGATAATGACAGTGATGAAAGCGAAGAACAAGAAGATGAAGAGGAAAATGAAGAAGAGGAAGCCAGGCACGCTTTTGATCACAATGGTGGAGATGATAGTCCTCCACCCGTTGACACTCACGACTACTCCGAATCCGCTTGGGCTCAGCAGTCGCATTCAACTGAGGAAGATGTTCCACGCTGGGGTGGCTGGGGTGACTGGCAACATACGGGCTGGTCAACTCAACGTCAATTCTACCGGCCGTATCACCAAGATGATGAAGAATCTCCTCCGTCCCCTCCATAGCAAGCAGAATCTTCAGAACTGTTGGATATGATGCGCAATATGCAGATCGCTCAACAGTCCTTCATGCAAGCTCAAGATGAGCGTTATGCTCATATTAACGAGCAACTTCAAGCCCAAAATGAGCGTCTCGACACCTTCTCTACAAGCATGAATGACCGGTTTGCAGCCTTTTCGGCTTCATTTGAACTTCAGGAAAGGTCGATCGACGAGAGTCTCAAGCATCTGAACGGTGTTACCGAATACCTATCATCTCTGGCTGACCCCTACGAAAACCCGGGCATTTGTTATCATCCAGGACATCGCCATTAGGACATAGACATTCACATGCACTTAATTAATGACTATTGCTCAGAAATGACATTGGTGTGATATTATTATCTGTTTATGTTATTTCCTGTGAAATTTCCTTGTTATCTTGAATAATCACTCTGTCTCTCTTTTTGATGTTGTCAAAGGGGGAGAAAAGTGTACAAAGCAGGCAGCCAAAAATGCCCACAACTAACAGTCGCTTTCTGCAGATAGCCTTAGATTACAAAAGAAAGGGGGAGTGTGCAAAATGTGTCAATACCGCATGCTGTTTGTCACGTTGATTTATACAGGTTGTCATCATCAAAAAGGGGGAGTATGTAAAGACAAAGAGTCAGACAACATACGATCGCAAGTTTCGATGATGACAAAAGACCATCATGCACGTCTACAAACAAATGCAACACATTACCCATCATATCCTTTTCTACGCTTGTCTAAACCTATTATAATGTTTAAGAACATATGTGGACAAAGTGTGATCATGACGAAATGCATGAAAATCACAAAACACAGATTTATGCAGATTTGAAGACCTTGAGTCGACCATAAGGGTCGGCTCAAAGCTCACGGGTCAGCGCAAAACTCAGCCAAACTGGAGATTGGTCAGCGCATGCGTCTTTGAGTCGACCATAAGGGTCGGCGCATAACTCACGGGTTAGCGCATAAAACCCTTGAGTCGACCAGAGGTCGGCGCATGGCATAATGATGCTATCCATGGGTCAGCGCATGAAACCTTGGGTCGACCATAGGGGTCGGCGCATTTCCCACGGCTCAGCGCACGCCGACCTATGATCGACCGCTCGTGCGTAAACTCAGATTTCTGAGTACTTTCCACTGTTTGAAAAGCTGTTATTTTTGGTTGGCTTGCCAGTTACTATATATAGAAGTCAAAACACTTTTATTAACCAACATTTGTCAATTTGAATTCAAGTGTTCAAGGAAACAAGAAAGAGTGAAATAGGTGTCCAAGATTCATCATCTTCATCTTCAACATCAACTACACACAACCATTTTTGATGTGCTTCGTGTTCGGTTAAAGGTGATAAGGTTCGAAGCTGTGATTGGAGAATCCGGTTCGGGTTGAAGCTTGTGGCAGGTTCTTTCTTGAATAAAACCGTTAGGGTTTTGTCCTCCAAGACCGGTTTGTGTTTGGGGGTTTTTGGACGAATTGCTTCATCAATATTCAGCTGAGCGAAGGTGATTGAGAAGAGGAAGTCTTCACCAGTCTAGTAGCGGATTCGGTGATATTGAAGTGAAGGATTCGGGTTCGACTCGTTGTGTTTGAGATCAGCCGGGCCGAGGGTTTGAAGAACGGAAGATTCTTCAACAAAGGGGTTGGAATCGGAGGTCTAGCAACAACGATCGAAGGTCTTGATTCATCTTGAATCAAGGAGCAAGGATAGGAAGCATCATTCAACACATTGGAAGTTCTGTTGTTTACTTGCTTTGCAATCCTTGTATAAACGGTTAAATTTCACAGGTGATATCTAATTAATCATCTCAATTCTAATTTTAGAATTGAGGGCAGACGTACCCCGAAGTGAGGACGGCGGGGGAACTGCCTCATCAAATCTGCGTCTTCTTTAATTTTCTGCATAAGTGTTTTTCAGCTTAAAAATTAAGTGATTTTAGTTTAAGCAATTTTACCAAACGTTGATATAAGTTGAGTAAGAGATTAAGACTGTTGTTTGAATCCAAAGTACAATAGTATATTGTACTAGATAAATTTGAATTACTTACTCAACTCAAATATCTCTTGGAGTGTTTATGCACACCAAGTGTTTGTTAATTTGCATAAGCCAAAGTTGTCTTAAGTTTGCATTTGGTTTAATTTGGTATTTTGGATCATTGGAACTAGGCTTTCCAGTTAGTGAAATATATCAATTGAGTGTGCAAATAGTGTAGTGATTTGTATTTCACTTTATCTCTAATCCATTAGCTTAACGCATATCCAGTTTTCCAATAACGGTTCGTTTTAGACTAAAATTTTCCTCGGCCGCTTCCGCACTTAAAACCAATTTTCAAAACCAATTTTCTTTTAAATTGGCAGCGCTGACTCAAGTTTTTAATTGGGATCTATTCAACCCCCCCTTCTAGATCCGTGCCATAGTCTAACATATATCTCCCGGATCATTGCCTTTGTCAATGTATCCCCAACGGGTCATATTTCATATACCTTTTGTCGGCAATGATCGTTTCTCCCTTCGATTGGTCATCATTTTATGCCTAGTATTCGGTATCCCGATGTCCTTTCCTTTCGGTCGATTTATCCTTTATTAACCCATAAACCGGTTGTGGATAATCTTCCGTGCGAGTATATTATTTACATTCTGACGGTAATAGATAATATATCTCATGCGCTCTTTGGTCGAAGTCTCTTGTTCTTCCCCAGCCGATTAAGATTCGTACCCCTTTGCGGAGTCGAATGTCCATCCTACATTTGAGTTTGCTCTTTAGCCCTCCTATCAGATGATGAGTGTCTTGGAAATATTCCCTAAGTCTTCCTCAGATGTTTTGGATGTTTGATATCTCTCACCCTCATACCGGTCTTAGATATTCATTCTCCCTGAGCGTGTTGTTCTCTCACCATTATACCGGTGTTACGATCACATGTCTCCTTGAGCTTATTACCCAGTAACCGGTAATACCTCATCTTGTTGTTTCCTCAGATGAGTCATGTTTGGACATTCCCCAACGAAGTCCCTTAGTGGATTTTTCCCATCTGAGTCTGGATTTTCATCTGAAGTATCCTTTGTGGATAGTTTTTGCTGTATTGACGTATTTGTTAGACGGTGTGGCTAGTGATCGAGAGGGGGGGTGAATAGATCACCTCTTTTAAAATTTACGGATTTTTACGTTTAATCAGAGTTTTCAAAAACAGCGTATAAAGCAGTCCCGAATCGACTTCCGTCAATTCTGAACCGCTACTAGAAAGCCGGACACGCAAGTGCAGTTGCTGGATTTTAATGAGAATGACAGAATTAATACACACAGAATGTTAACAGATTGAATGCGCTTATCCTCAAATACTATTTCCAATGAACACAATCAAGTTAACCGTTTTGTCAAACAGTTGGTGTGTGAGTGTTTGATGATAAACAGCAATGGTGTATGACTAAAGGTTTTGTTATCACTGCTGTCCAGAAATTTAATCAATCACCACACACTAACAGAATTTGCAAAACAGTATTTGAAACGTAAAGAAGATTAAGGTAAAAGAAGATACGCAGAGATTTGTTAAGGAAGTTCCCCACGTCGTCCTCGCGTGTGGGTACGTCTCCCTCTCAATTTCAAATGAAATTGAGAACTTTGATTATCAATTATTGCCGAATCCGTTGATACAAGGTTTTGATACAAAGACAGAATTTCTAATCTCCAAGAACCTCTTCTTGTATAAACCTTCACTTGATCTGAGCTTGATCAAGATTTTCCTGCACAAAGTTGCAAACAATTCACCGGTTCCACGACCTGCTTGCGAAATCCCCCGATCTCCAAACGCAACGCTGCGGCTGAATCTGTTCTGCAAATGTGACTCCGAAACCCTCAAGAACAGTCCAGTTCTTGAAGGACAAACCAGTAGGTTTTTCCTAGAAACCCCCTTCAATCTTCTACTCAGCTAGATCCTCGATCGTTCCACTGCAACCCACAGCTAGATCCTTGATCACACCACTGAACGTTATCTCAATGCTTCGTTAATCCAAAGAACAAGAATTGTTATGTGTAAATGTTCTTGAAAGAAGAGTGATTGAGAAGATGAAGAAGATGAAGTCTCTTTCAGGTTTCTATGTGCTCACTGACAATTGCTCCAACACTTCTTTGATCTTGTGTTCAATTGTCTTTTTGCTCAATGAATTCGTGTCTCTCATTTGCTGTCAAAACCTGTATATGTATGCTGCAAAACAGATTCTGTTATGACTTAAAACAGCCTTGTGTATTGATACACAGGAGTGTGCATCGATGCATACTGTAAGTTGTTTGTAATTTGGTCAAATTAATTAATCATGTATCGATGCAAAAGTCGTGTGTATCGATGCAGGTGGTATTTACACTAATCTGTATCGATGCTTAATGCTCATGTATTGATGCACAGGCTAACACAAGTGGTCTTGTATCGATGCAGAAGTCGTGTGTATCGATGCACAGAGCTTTTGCACTTCCATGTATCGATGCATGGCTCGTGTGTATCGATGCATACTGAACATAATTTGTTTTGTCATTTAATCAAGGCTGCATGTATCGATGCACAGATTCATGTATTGATACATACTGTTACAAAATGCATTTTAATAGTTATTTTAAGTAATTTTTCAATGTACATGTATATGTGTGGTTATGCAACAATGGAGTGGGATGAATCACAAGGTAAAAACACAATTATATCATGTAATGCAATGCACAACCAATTTGGATGATGTTCACACAATTTGCTATCATTAAAAGTTAATTCAAGTTAAAGAATTCTTTCACAAACTCCCCCTTTTTGATGATGGCAAATTCTTGGCAAGATGTGTGATACTCCCCCTGAGTTTGTGCATATCTGCATTTTCTCCCCCTTTGTCAACATCAAAAAGAGGAAGAACTATAGTTATCAAGTAGAGAGTGAAGCAGGGCATGGCAAAAGGATAATACGCTATCAATCACACAGAAAGAAGCTGCAAGTTAAAGAATCATTCACAAAGAATCATTCAAAAGGTAAGGGAAATAACAGATAGAGATAAACAGAACCTTAAAAGCATTTAAAGTGTGCAAACAAGTTTAGGAGTTACATAAGCTAGAACAAATAATGTGCAACCAAATGAAATGAAATGCATTGAAATGAAAGGAATGGTGGGTTAATTTGGATTGTGGCCACCACAGGATTCCTCATCATGTCTGTCGGGGTCTCGGTAGCTTGGCGGAGGTGGAGGAGGAGGCATCGTGTCTGGATTATGTCCCATGAAGGAGTATTGCCTAAACCGATTCTGAACCTCAACGCTTCGAAAGCTGTCCATAATCCCAGGAGTTTCACGGCAGTCATCCATAAAGCCGGACATTTCGTTGTAGAACACTTGATGCCATTTGACCAAGTCTTGGTGCCAAGCATGTTGATTGTGATACATCCGAGTGTGCTCATCATGCCACTCACGATGCTCATTGTGCCATTCAGTTTGTTGAACATGCCAATAGCGTGCTTCGTCATGGCGTTCTTTGTTGACAAGTTCCATCTGTTGCAGCATGTGTGTGATGTCCACAGTCGGTGTTGATGCTGAAGTACCACCGGTGAATGGAGGGGCCGTAGGTTCAGGGACATAGTTGGTAGGAGACCACCTTCGTGGCACCCATTCACCCCAACCAGTATTGGCCTCAGCTTGTGGTGCATCAGTATCATCCGCATCCTGCATCTCTTCATCAGCCTGATCTTCAGCAACATGGATGCGCTCCGAAGGGATGTCAAAGTTGGAAATTCTGGTTTTGGATTTCCTTTCGTAAAAATAGAAGCATTTGCGGTCTTTATCCCACCGATATCCCATATGCGAAAGAGTGGCAGAGTCAAACTCTTGAGCAGCAGACGGGGTTAGAAGAGGAACAATAGGAAGTGCAATTTGCCAGAACTTAAGAATCTTCATAATCTGAGAAGCATAGCCTAACGCCACAACCTTTGAGCTGTCTCGCACGTAAAATAGACGTTTGACAAAGTAGTTAGCCCAATTCAAGAACACTCTATTCTGCAGAATGTAGAGTAGATGAATGCTGGGCCTGTCCAACCGAGAATGTCCACTGTTTGTTGGACGCAGAATGTGCGTAATAATCCAGTGAAGTATACGCGGGGTTTGCTTGATCAATCCAGACGTGATGTGTTCATCATCACTCAATGGTCTGTCTATTTTAAGGATGGATAAAAGGAAATCCTTCATGTCGAATTCAGGATCAAGGTGCAGGTCATGCCAGGACTTTGTACCCAACGTCGGAGCCGGCATTTGAAATACCGTTTCCCAATTAGAGGCATCAAAAGTGTATGTTCTGACGCCGATAGAGCACCGGAACATATAACCTCTACCAGGCTGCAAACCAGCATAGAAAGCCCGAATGAAATCCTCGTGATAGTCATCTTTTGTGGACAGAAAAGACCCAAGCCGTTGTACATGTAAGAGGTCAACGACTTCACTAAGGTGCAGATGAATGGCTTCTGTTTTGTCAAAAACATGAGGTTTCATGACTAACCTTGTTTTAAAGGATTCTTTGAATTCATCAGCAACAGCAGGATGAAGTAGCTCTAGTGCATTCGACGGAACTTCTGGTGGTTGCTGAGAAGTGCTGGCAGGTTCTTTTCCCTTTCCTTTTCCTTTGGTTCTGACTGGAATAGTGCGTGGAGGCATGGTGGTATGAGATTTTAGGGTTTTGGAGAGAGTGAAGATGAAGAGGATTAGGGTTAGCCACTGTTGTTGGGTTTAGAGGGAAGATGATATGAATGCTTGAGATAAGAGATGATATGATTGGTTGATGTGTCGATGCATGAGAGAGAAAAAGTATGCATTTAATTCAGATGACAGCAGTGAGTATCGATGCAGAGAGTTATGTATCGATGCTAGGTATTTGAAAATTTTCATTGTATCGATACATACGATGGATGCGTCGATGCCAGGGTTTACAATTCCCTTGTGTATCGATACATGCGATATATGCATCGATGCATACTGAAGCTGTTTTTCAAAAAATTTAATTTTAGAGTATGTGTATCGATGCAGGCTTCGTAGGTGTCGATACATACTGATGCTGAACTGGTTTTTAATGGATTTTAATGCAGTATGATTATGCAGTTGCACTATGTCATGATAATTTTGCTCAAAAATCAGAGTGTTAATGAGCATACATTATAGACAGGAAGTATATTCAAGCAAACTTTATATCAACTAGAGTAAGCACATTTGATCTAACAAACACAATCACTAATCAATAAGAGAATTGTAGAAAGGATTGATATTACCTCTGTTGATGTAATCTTGCGAGGCATAAATGAAATCTAAAACAAATCTCATCAACCAAGGTTAGGCATAATATAGATAAGAAGAAACATGCTTATCCTTATCCAGATTCCCGTTGGTAGGCATAGGGGTGTCAATTGATTTTGAGTCATTTATACCAAAGCGCTTGAGTAGTTTTCTGCAGTATTTTGTTTGACACACTGCTGTATCCTCATCAAGTCGCTTTATCTGCAGTCCTAGGATATAGTTCAGCTCCCCCATTGGACTCATCTCAGATTCACCCTGCATATCCTTAGAATATTTCTCGACCAAGTGTATGTTAGTTGTACCAAATTTCATATCGTCGACATAAACTTAAGCTAAAAGACTGTGCTTTCTTTTGTGCTACTAACCGTGTCTTGTTCCTAGTTATCACTCCGTTTTCATCAAGCTTATTTCTAAAAACCCATTTAGTACCTATGATATGATGATCTCGCGGACGAGGGACAATTCCCAAACGTCATTTCTTTTAAAATTGATTAAGCTCTTCTTGCATGGCCATTAGCCAAAACTCATCAATCAAGGCCTCTTTGGAATTTTTAGGCTTTACTTGTGAAACAAACACGAAGTGAGAACAAAAGTTACTTATCTTGGACCGGGTCATTACTCCCTTTGAAATGTCTTCCAAGATGTTGTCAATAGGATGGTCTTTTGAGGATATTCAAGCTGTTGGAAGGTCCTTCACTTCAGCTGTCTTTTCTTCCTCAATTTCTTCATGACTAGTATCTTCCTCCTTCTCATGGGCAGCTGTTTTGGACTGATCAGTTTCCTCAACAGCTTCCTTGAGTATGTCTTCTGTAGATACACCTGCGTCATCAAAAGAAATACCTTTTCCGACATTTTTCGGATAAGACTCATCAAAAGAAACATAGACAGATTCTTCGATAGTAAGTAAACGCTTATTATATACTCTATATGCTTTTACTTCTTTAAACACAATGTTTTGTTTAGCATGTTCAATTTTGCAGCAAGTTTTTGTGAAAGAAAAGCTTTACAACTCTTGTCGCGCAATTGACTTATGCTTAACACGTTGTGTTTAAGCCCCTCAACTAAATGGACATTAGAAATAGTAGTGGTAGAGGGATTACCTACACTACTTTTGCCGAGTATAGCTCCTTTGTTATTGTCTCCATAAGTAACATATCCCTTCTTCTTTGTTTTGAAGTCTATGAAAAGCGATATGTCACTGGTCATGTGCCTTGAGCAGCCGTTGTCAAGAAACCATCTTCTATCTACGGAGGCAAGGCACTCATCCTACAATATCAAAAGAGAGAGTTTGGTACCCAACTTTCATTGGGTCCGAGTGGGTAAGTGCTAACATGGTTGCCTTTTGGCTTCCATTGATAAATACCTTTAGGGACAAGAAATCTCCTAAACTTGCATTTCTCAATGGTATGGCCAGCATGACAACAATAATGACATAGACCATGATGATGTATTTGTTGCTTCTTGTTCATTGAATCCTTTAGGATAAAAGAGTATTTTGCATATGGAGGATTCAATGACTTCTTAAACAACTTGGGGTCAACGGTATAAGTAATTTTAGGTTGTAGCGCTTTCTCTAGTTTGACCTTAAGAGTGTTTACCTCTTTTTGCCAAACATAACAAGCGTCACAATACCTAACTCTACTACATCCGTCAATATCAATAGTTTTTGAATTTTCTGCAATACTAGTTTTCAATGCTTCTAAATCAATTTCAGCTTTGTTTACTTTACCTTCCAAAAAAGAGAAGATATGTTTGTCGGAAGCTAATCGTTTAAAAGCATCTACGGCTTCGTTATGCAGTTTTTCAAAAGCTATTTTTAATTCCGAAAAAGACATAGAGGAGAAGTTATTGAAGTAGGCTTGTTTTACCTTTTTGTCATTGTTTTTCTTCTTGTGGTAGGACAGATTTTTGGTGTGAGCTGTAAGGCACAGATTTGCGGATTCATCACTATCACTTGAACCTTGTGTGCTTGATGAATCACTATCACTTTCCCATGCAATGTAAGCTCTTCTTTGTTTGCTGTACCCTTTTGATGAATCTTTTCTTTGGTCCTTATACTTCATAGGGCAGTCCGTTTTATGGTGTCCGGATTTACCACAATTAAAACATGATCCTCTTCCTCTACTCTTCTTGTTTTCTTCTTGTTTCGAATTTATGGATTGTCTTCGAAACTTCATGAGATTTTTGTCGGAATGCTTGACTCCATTCTTTCGAATGAATCTATTATATCTCCTTACAAAATGTCTCATTTCCTCATCATCTGAATCTTTGTCACTACTTGAATCATTGTCGCTTTGCTCTTTTCGTGAAGACTTAGAGCTAGAAGCCACAAGAGCTATTGGCTTCTTCTCTCCCTCTTTGTCTCTTTTCTTCTCCTTTTCCTTCTTACTTTTATTCTCATATTTTTCAAGACTTTCTAAAGCTTGCTGATGTTCTTCCAGCTTTCCAAACAGTGTTGTAATCGTAAGTCTTGTAAGATCGTTGGCTTCCTTGATTGCTGTAACTTTAGGTTGCCACTCCCTGCTTAGACACCTGAGAATTTTATTAGTAGCAATTTCATTGGAAATAGGTTTTCCAAGAGCATTCAATCGGTTAGTTAGATGAGTGAATCTCTTTTGCATGTCGGAGATGGATTCTCCTTGTTTCATGCGAAAGAGTTCAAACTTTTGATTGAGTGTGTTAATGCGGGACTGTTTTACTTCAGTAGTGCCCTCATGAGCAACTTCTAAAGCGTCCCACATTTCTTTAGCTGTCGTGCAATGTGATACTCGATAATATTCATCAACACCAAGTGCTGAAATTAACATGTTTCGAGCTCTCCAATCACACGACCACTTTTTCTCATCTTTCTCATTCCAATCATCTTCTGGTTTAGGTACTATGGCGCCAGCCGCATTGGTCATTGTAATTTGAAACGGACCGTTTTCAATGGCAGCCCATACTAGCCTATCCACAGAATTTATATGGACTCGCATGCAGTCTTTCCAGTAGCCATAGTTTTCACCGTTGAAAATAGGCGCTCTATTATACGCCCCCTTTGGTTCAGAATCCATACTGTTACAGGCAGCCACAGAGCACCAGCGAACCGGCGCTCTGATACCACTTGTTAGACGGTGTGGCTAGTGATCGAGAGGGGGGGTGAATAGATCACCTCTTTTAAAATTTACGGATTTTTACGTTTAATCAGAGTTTTCAAAAACAGCGTATAAAGCAGTCCCGAATCGACTTCCGTCTATTCTGAACCGCTACTAGAAAGCCGGACACGCAAGTGCAGTTGCTGGATTTTAATGAGAATGACAGAATTAATACACACAGAATGTTAACAGATTGAATGCGCTTATCCTCAAATACTATTTCCAATGAACACAATCAAGTTAACCGTTTTGTCAAACAGTTGGTGTGTGAGTGTTTGATGATAAACAGCAATGGTGTATGACTAAAGGTTTTGTTATCACTGCTGTCCAGAAATTTAATCAATCACCACACACTAACAGAATTTGCAAAACAGTATTTGAAACGTAAAGAAGATTAAGGTAAAAGAAGATACGCAGAGATTTGTTAAGGAAGTTCCCCACGTCGTCCTCGCGTGTGGGTACGTCTCCCTCTCAATTTCAAATGAAATTGAGAACTTTGATTATCAATTATTGCCGAATCCGTTGATACAAGGTTTTGATACAAAGACAGAATTTCTAATCTCCAAGAACCTCTTCTTGTATAAACCTTCACTTGATCTGAGCTTGATCAAGATTTTCCTGCACAAAGTTGCAAACAATTCACCGGTTCCACGACCTGCTTGCGAAATCCCCCGATCTCCAAACGCAACGCTGCGGCTGAATCTGTTCTGCAAATGTGACTCCGAAACCCTCAAGAACAGTCCAGTTCTTGAAGGACAAACCAGTAGGTTTTTCCTAGAAACCCCCTTCAATCTTCTACTCAGCTAGATCCTCGATCGTTCCACTGCAACCCACAGCTAGATCCTTGATCACACCACTGAACGTTATCTCAATGCTTCGTTAATCCAAAGAACAAGAATTGTTATGTGTAAATGTTCTTGAAAGAAGAGTGATTGAGAAGATGAAGAAGATGAAGTCTCTTTCAGGTTTCTATGTGCTCACTGACAATTGCTCCAACACTTCTTTGATCTTGTGTTCAATTGTCTTTTTGCTCAATGAATTCGTGTCTCTCATTTGCTGTCAAAACCTGTATATGTATGCTGCAAAACAGATTCTGTTATGACTTAAAACAGCCTTGTGTATTGATACACAGGAGTGTGCATCGATGCATACTGTAAGTTGTTTGTAATTTGGTCAAATTAATTAATCATGTATCGATGCAAAAGTCGTGTGTATCGATGCAGGTGGTATTTACACTAATCTGTATCGATGCTTAATGCTCATGTATTGATGCACAGGCTAACACAAGTGGTCATGTATCGATGCAGAAGTCGTGTGTATCGATGCACAGAGCTTTTGCACTTCCATGTATCGATGCATGGCTCGTGTGTATCGATGCATACTGAACATAATTTGTTTTGTCATTTAATCAAGGCTGCATGTATCGATGCACAGATTCATGTATTGATACATACTGTTACAAAATGCATTTTAATAGTTATTTTAAGTAATTTTTCAATGTACATGTATATGTGTGGTTATGCAACAATGGAGTGGGATGAATCACAAGGTAAAAACACAATTATATCATGTAATGCAATGCACAACCAATTTGGATGATGTTCACACAATTTGCTATCATTAAAAGTTAATTCAAGTTAAAGAATTCTTTCACAGTATTTCCCCAATACATGCACCTTTGAGTCAGCTCGAGTCCTTCCATTGATTTATTTTCATGGAATTCTTCTCGTGTCTCTCAGCAAGTCTCAAGTCGTGACCTGCTCACACATTTTATTCCCTTTCTTATCACTATTAGAGTCCCCAGAGTCTCTGTCCCATTGGGTGTATTACACATATGGATTGTCAGTTTCTCCTGATTTCTTTTCTCTTTGAGGACACATATCTCCGCAGAGTACTACCTTTTGCATACATACATCTGCATCATGAGGTCTCTTAGGTACCAAAATTCGTCTCTTTGTTATTATTTAAGCCCATTCTACCTCGTCGAGACGAAGATTTTAACCTTCACTTCGTCGGCTTGAATGACCTTAAATAGGGGCATCTATAAGACCCCAATTTTGACCCTAAGATCCCTCATGACATCATAACATGGCATTTGCACTGCCTCAAGGATCATAAGCATCTTGGTTCCTTTACCTTGGGGTGGGACCTCTTGTGAGTTGGTTTGAGATCACCAAGCATTCTTGAACTGTATATTATTGCTTTTCTCATTATTCACTAACCAAAAGCACAAAAATATGTCACTAACATCTCTTGGTTGCAGCTTGAGCAGTCACAAGGTCTAATGCTTCTAGGAGCCCTATGTGCATTGATATGGCCAAGAGAAGATGAAAGCAAGCATGGCAATGGTTCCCAAAGCTCTCATCCATCAAATATGCCTCCCAAGTGTCCCAATTCATCATTTTGATCAAAGCAAATCAAAGGGTTTGAGGCTTGTTTCCCAAGGAAACCCTAATTCACTTGTTCATCAACTGTGCCTTGCTCATGAAGCAATCTCAACCCATGGTCAAAGAAAATCAAAGGAAGTTCCTTAATTCATCATTTCATGCATATTTGAACTTATTTGAGTGTCCTCAACCATCAATTCATCAAGATATGAGGTGTGGACTTGAGAAGTTGATCAGTCAATTCATCTGATTATTTTGAAATACACTGAGACCTAACTTTTGATGTGTTTGTCAAATGGAGATGACCCCAAGAGAAATAATGTTCTTAAGGACCATATAAACAACTTTAATGTTCATTAAAAATTGATTTGAATCTTGGAAGGTCATCATCCTTTCCAAGACATTATAGGTCATTTTGACTGAAACCCTAAGTTTGGGTCAACTTCCCAAGAACATAACTCCTTCATTTTTCATGATTTTTAGGTGATATCAAATGCATTGGAAAGCTTAAGGTGTCTACTTCAAATTTTATGTTGAGCAAAATTCCAAAATCTCAAAAGAATTACATGTGTGATAATGCAAAACATTATAGGTCACATTGGGCCAAATGCATTGAAATTTGAAAAAGTCCAACTTCAAGTGCCCATAACTTCTTCATAAAAATCCCAAATGATGCAAAATGTAAGTCCAGATTGATTGTCTTGAAAAGATATGCAACTTTTATGTTGAATATTTTGTCATTTGGAGCTTGCATCATTGAGATAGAAGGGCTTGAACTTTGGCCAATTTTGAAAATCTCACATATGTATGTTTTGCACCCTACACTTCATGTTCAATTTTCATCAATTTCCAAGGCCCAAATGGAGTTTTGATCAACATAACAATTGATCCTTATGCAATAAGCTTTCCAAACTTTACTCATAAGGTGGTGTTCCTATTTTTAACATGGCATTTTCGAAGACTTGAATATTATAATGCAATTTTGGAAGATCATTTAATTTGCCTTGCATGAGCTAATACAATCCAATCTACACGTCCATTTTGCTTTCATCATGCATCAGCTTTCAATTCCAGTTGGAATTGGGCCCTCCATGCGCTTGTACAGGCCCATGCATGGAGACCCTTTCCATTCATGCAAGCATTTTTGATCATGCATTTCAGCTTGCTTCTCCTATAAATACAAGGTCAATGCTCTTCATTTCTTCAACCTTAAGGCGCCCCAATTTTGGCTAAACTGAAATCCCAGCCATCACTAAAGGAACTAACTCTCTTTTCTCCAAATTTTTCAGATCTGAAGTTTGGTTGTCTTGATCAATTTTCAGATCTTAAAGTTCATAAACCTTCATCTCCTTGATCTATAGTGTCAACTGTAAGCATTAGCATCTAAGGATTGTGACTCAAAGCCTTGCAAATCAAAGGTCCATACCAACTGTTATTTTCTTCGAATCAACTTGCATAGTGCTTTATTTTCATTGTTGTTGTGTGATCTGAAGTCCTCTACATAGAGGCAACATTGTTGTGCTTTTAATTTTTGAAAATCATGAAGTTCATATGAACACCACAAATCTTCCACTTCTGATTTCTCTCAACATAGAGATCTAGAATGGATTTGAGTGGTACAGGGGTGATGTACATCACCCTAGCTCTCGATTGATGCATGGATCGTGCCATTTGGTTACCATTTTAATTTCTGCAACTTTGGACTTGGCCGGAGAAGACGGTGGCGCTGGCCACCGTCTGGTCTCAAGATTTCATCAGAAGCGTCCATTCCTTTTTCCAGATTCAATCATACACGTCCAACCTTATGACTTATTTAATGGCTTGGTGTGTTGCTGTTGACTAGCGTGTATGGTGAGCGTGCGCTTCTTGGCCACGTGATGATCCACGTCAATTAATGAGAGATCATCAGACGGTCCACGCTTTTTCTCCTTTTTCTAATTTCTGATTTTATTTCTTTTATTTCTTTTAATTCTATTTCTTTTTAAAAATTCATATCTCTCTCATTATTGGTCCAAAATTTATGGGACCAATTTCATTCTTCTCCTTTTAATTTCTACTTTCTAAAAATGATTTTTAATATTTTTTATTTTATCATTTGTTATTTTATAGTAATTTTCTCTTTTCTGGTCATTTTTAATTCATTTAAAATAGTTTTTGATATCCAAAAAATACAAAAATATTTTTCCAACCTTTTTGAATGATGATAGATCTATGAAAAATATTCTCATCAATTTATTAATTGATTTGAGATTTATTTGAGATTTTAGTTCAATTAGGTTATTTTTATGCATTTTTAATTGATTTAAAATAGTTTATGACTTTTAAAAATACTGAATTTTTTTTGTCAAACTTTGTTTGACCTTGTAGAACTTGTGATAATTCACTTGGACTTTTCAAAGTTGATTTGAAGTGTGTTTGAAGTTTGACCTTTCTTTATTATTTTAATTCAAGTTTTATTTTAATATTAAAAAATGCCAAAAATATTTTATTTGTTTCTTGACTTCTAATCTTCATTTTGCTTCTGTTTTCTATATTTTGACCTTGATCTTCTCTATCTTTGGTCAATACTTGTTGATTATCTCATACCATTTCCATTAATGCACTTTAATTCTTCATCTTTTTTCTTCATCTTCTTCTTCTTCTTCTTTTTATTTTTTGATCAATGAGTTAAAGATTGGTGGTTAGCATTGATACATGGAGGTTTAATCTTCATTGATTCAAATCTAATTCATCTTGATCATGGATCAAGTGAATGGCTTTGCATTAAGGATAGGTTGCTTCCTAAATCATGCAAAGAACCTAAATCAATACAAGATCATTTCTCATCTTCTTTTTGGTATGGCAAGTTGTTGGAGTTTGATTCACTAATCAAGACCTCTAGCTTGTGTTGTTGCCTACATTATTATTGACCGACCTCAGATAGTTGTGACTTCTACATAAGTCCAGTTACGATTGCTTAACATAGCGCTAAATTTGCCTTATGGCACACTAACTCTAACACTAACCATTAACCATTAACATTTACTTCTTGCTCTTTACATTTATGCAATTTACTATTCTTGTACATATTATTCATTAGTTTTGCTCTTTGCTCACTTGAGCGCATGTTTATGTTAATGCAATTTGCCTTTTGCTCACTTTAGCACATAATTGTGTATATATTATTGTGTTTGTGTTTTGTTTTGATTGTTGTGGACCAAAATGCAAAAATGGACAAATGGACTTAGTTTCCAGGACATTCCCCATGCAAATTGGAGTAAAACCTTAATGTTGAGGATGGATTAGAAGGACCAAACCTCTAAACTCACTCTTGTTCATTCTTGATTTATTTCATGGAACCTTTTTATGTGTGTGATTTTGTGCTAGGTGAATCCTATTTGAGCTAAATTGAAGAACCATTGTCATGTTCATCCAAAGTGAAAGATACAAGAGACATTTGGGGATCTTCTAAGAGCTTGTTTGATTATGTTGATTGTTTGAGCTTGCACTTATTTTGCTTGCATATTCCAAAGGATGGGAGCTACTTGGATCATCAATATGATCTCAAGAGAGGAACTCCATTTGTGGTCTTGTTTCTTCTCCCTCATCTCTTGTATGATTAGGACTTTACCCATTCTTCTTCTTCCTTCCACTCTAACCCAAGCCAAAACTTTTTGTGCAAACATTTAACACTTATTTTCAAAACATTAGAAACCTAAGTCTTATGCTTTTGATTTTCAAACTTCCTTTTCATAACACTTATTTTTTAATTGAATCCTTAAGTCAACTTTGACCATATTTTGTAAATACTTTTCATTGGTAAATATAACTCATTTAAATGCTTTTTGTGGTTTCAATGGCCACTTTCTTAATCAAAACTTTTCATAACCTTTAGCTCTTAGGTTTGAGTTATCCTTGAGATAGATGTAATACTCACCTATATCCTTAGTGATGGACAATGAGTCTACCATGCTTATTATAGAGTTAACTCCTCACTAGCATGTTGAAGCTATCCTCACATGGTGGATTTGTGGTTTTAGGTTGAGTTTCTCCCTTGGATAACAAAATACCTTAAGGCTTTTGGACCAATCAATTATCAACTCATTTTGAGATTTTTACCCCGAACTACGAGGTTTTGATCCTAATCTTTTTAAGATGGTACGTAGGCATTGGGTTTATCCATCCAAACACAAATTGTAATTAACTTGTATATTCTCTTCTCATCTCTTCAATCATGTTTGCACAAACAAATTTTCACAAAATACCAACCTTACAACAAATGTGAAAAGGGCTCCCTATGAGTACCTAGGATGTTTTGGGTGCTTAAAACCTTCCCATTGCATAACCAACCCCCTTACCCCGATCTCTGACATTTTTACTAGTTTTTGATTCGATAAAACTTTTAGGTTTTTGTTCGCTTTCTAACCATTCCTTTGGATAAATAGAAGTGCGGTGGCGACTCGACTTGTATGGTTTACCTTGGATTTAGTCAATATCTCTAATGGTAATGAATACCCCGCTATAGAAAAGTGGCGACTCTGCTGGGGAGATTTGCCTAGTGGGTTTTGGCCTACTTTTCATATTTGTTGTATTGTTGTGTATATTATTTTGTGACATATCTTTGTGCAATTTGGGATTACTGTATTGTATGTATATAAAAGATTGTCGAATCCACAGAGACCAAGTGTCAATCTATTGTTATCTGTTGTTACGGTGTTTATATAAGGTAATCGAAATAGGGGTTTTAAGAGTGCACAATGAAAAATAAATTATTAAATAAAGTTCAATTAATAAAGACAGGTTCGAATGTAATTCACATAATTAATTAATAATCCAAGTACTTGCTAATAGAATTACTTATGGGCAGTGTTTCCTACTTTGAAAAGAACTAATTTAATGGGAACTGTCGCTTTCGCGTATTCAGAACCGAGTTGTACTCCCTAATCAAACCCTCTTATTGTCACTTATAAAAAGGCGCACATTGCGTTAGAGTAGTAAACCTATTTTTAAGAAATATAGTATCTTGGCTAAGTTGAAAAGTATTTTGACCTGGATTTCTTAACCAAAAGAGGTTCTCACGAACCAGACTCTAAACTTATAAACGCGTCCGAAAATAGTTTTAAAATCACTTTTCTTTTTAAGTTAAAAACTCCTAATGAACTAAACAAAGCGCTTTCGCTGTATTTGAAATAGTTAAAAACAACTAAGTTTAAATAGACGTCGGACGGCTTTCGATCTTACCCAACTGAAATTAAGTGCGGGAAAACTTAAGTTAAAAGTCAAAATAGCCCTTAAGTGTTTCTATGAACAATTGTACGGATTATCGGTTCAATTACGATCCTTACATTCTAACCTTTATAGGTTTAGCTAGACATGGTAAAGTAAAGGTGCATTTTAATTTAAATAAAAGTAGTGTGAGTGTGAGAAATAAATAAAAGTAGTGCGAGATATAAATAAAAGTAATGCGAGTGCGAGAAATAAACGAAAGTAGTGCGAGTGCAAGAAATAAATAAATGTAGTGCGAGTGCATGTGAATGTATGTTGATGTATGTGAGAGACGATTTATATGATAAATAAGCCGGTGAGATCAGAATAATTACAATTCCCTCAAAATTAAATATTAAGTTTATGCTTTCCAAGTTTTAGCACTCATCAAGACTAATATCGGATAATGTCGGTTTCGCCTACGCGAGGTGCATGTTCTATATTAGTAAGGTGCGATGGGATAATTGTAATATCCAATTGCTAAAACAATAGGACAAACTTAACTAAACAAATTATAATAAGATTATATGTGTTTAGAAGCAAGAATTGGAAATGGTCCATGTGATGGATTGGAATAAGGAGTTATTCACCCAACTAAAATATTCGAGAGTTGTATTAGATACAATTGGAAGGAGTTCCTACCTAAATAACCTAGTTTTGTGCAATCCGCCTACGCGGACTTAAAACAAAGTGAAATGTGGATCTCGACCCACTAGAAAATCTTCCAACAGGATTTTCCGAATCAAATGATGAGGGTCATTTGTTTTGAGTAAATTAGTGGGAGCATGTTTAATTAAAGGCCTAATTAAATATGTTATTGATACTTATATTTTCATTAATTTCATGTAGATTACCATGACAACAAACACCTCTAACAACATTTTGCGATCAATCCTTGACAAGGAAAAATTGTCTGGGACAAATTTTTTGGATTGGCACCGAAACCTGAGGATTGTCCTCAAACATGATAGAAAGTTGTATGTCTTGGAGAAACCTGTTCCTGAAGAGGAACCTCCTAGTTCTGCATCTATGGCAGAAAGAGATGCTTATAAGAAGCATGTCGATGATACCAATGAAACTGCTTGTCTCATGCTGGCTACCATGAACTCAGAGTTGCAAAAGCAACATGAGAACATGGCAGCGTTCGATATGATCGAACACCTGAAGATGCTTTATCAAGAGCAAGCAAGGCATGAAAGGTTTGAAGTTTCAAAAGCCCTTTTTCAAGGCAAGTTAGCTGAGGGAGCCCCTGTAGGTTCCCATGTGCTCAAGATGATTGGGTATGTGGAAAACCTTGAGAGGTTAGGTTTTCCCCTCGGAAAGGAACTTGCGACTAATTTGATCTTGCAATCGTTGCCAGATAGATTCAGTCAATTTGTCCTAAATTTCAATATGAATGATATGGACAAATCTCTTCCTGAACTGCTAGCCATGTTAAGAACTGCTGAGCAGAATTTGAAGTCAAAAGGGAAGTCCATTCTGATGATCGGAAATGGAAAGAGACAGAACAAAAGGCCCACCAAGCAGGGTGATAAAGGGAAATGCAAGGAAGTTGCCAAACCTAGACCCATTGTTGCTGCTTTGAAGCCTAGTGGAGGCATAGCAAAGGTAGGCACCTGCTTCCATTGCGGTAAGACCGGACAGTGGAAGAGAAACTGCCCAAAGTACCTGGAAGATACGAAGAATGGAGTAGAGACTTCATAAAGATCTTGTTTAATTGGAAAGATGACAAAGTCTCCATTCACAGGAAAAGGTGAAAGAGCTAATGACCTTTTGGCCCTCATACATACTGATGTATGTGGACCACTGAACATACCAAGCCAGATGAGGTTTTCAGTACTTTATCACATTTATTGATGATTTCAGTAGATATGGTTATGTGTATTTAATGAAACACAAATCAGAGTCCTTTGAAAAGTTCAAGGAATTCAAGAATGAAGTACAAAACCAACTAGGTAAGAATATTAAAACTCTTCGATCAGATCGAGGTGGTGAGTATTTAAGCCTAGAGTTTGATGACCATCTAAAAGAGTATGGGATCCTATCCCAACTTACTCCTCCTGGAACACCCCAATGGAATGGTGTATCTGAGAGAAGAAATCGAACCCTGTTAGACATGGTCCGATCCATGATGAGTCACGCCGATCTTCCAAACTCATTTTGGGGACATGCACTATTGACAGCAGCTTACACACTTAACCGTGTTCCATCCAAAAAGGTTGAGAAGACACCATATGAGATATGGAGTGGTAAGAAACCACATATGTCTTACATGAAGATTTTCGGTTGCGAGGTTTATGTGAAATGATAAATTTCAACTAAGCTTGAACCCAAATCTGACAAATGCTTATTTGTGGGGTATCCTAAAGAAACAAAAGGGTATTACTTCTACAATCCTTCTGAGGGCAAAATGTTTGTTGCTTGAACTGGAGTTTTCCTAGAAAAATATTTTATTTCCAAAGGAATTAGTGGGAGGAAAGTAGAGCTTAAAGAAATTCAAGAATTACAAAACATTGATACACCTATGGAGGAATTCGAGCAGGAAACACAAGTAGTTGTGGAAGAGCAACCTGCTCAAGTAGAACAAGACCAGCGTAGGTCAGGCAGGACACGTCACCTACCTGAGAGATATGGATATCTCATAACTGATCAAGTTTATGTATTACTCATGGATCAAGATGAGCTTGTGACCTACCAAGAGGCCATAACTGGTCCCGAGTCTGAGAAGTGGCTAGAAGCCATGAAATCTGAAATGGAATCCAAGTACACAAACCAGGTTTGGACCTTGGTACTCATGGATTAAAAATAGTTTTTGGTTTCTAAAAATGCTGAATTTTTTTGTTAAACTCTGTTTGACCTTGTTGAACTTAGGATGATCCATTTGGATTTTTCAAAGTTGATTTGAAATGGATTTGAAGTTTGACCTTTAATTTTTTATTTAAATTCAAGTATTATTTTAATTTTGAAAAATACCAAAAATATTTTATTTGTTTCTTGACTTCTAAATTTCATTTTGCTTCTGTTTACTATGGTTTGACCTTGATCCCATTTATCATTGGTCAATGTACTTTGCTTATTTCATTTGAAGTTTAATTCATGTACATTCTTATTCATCTTCTTCTTCATCTTTTTCCTTTTGATCAATGAGTTAAAGATTGGTGGTTAGCCTTGACATATGGGAGGCTTAACCTTCCTTGATTCAAATCTAATTCATCTTGATCAAAGATCAAGTGAATGGCTTTGCATTAAGGATAGGTTGCTTTTTCGTCAAGCAAAAAACCTAAATCAATACAAGATCATTCTTCTTTTCTTTTGGCATGGCAAGTTGTAGGAGCTTGGCTTACTAGTCAAGGTCTCTAACTTGTGTTTGTTGCCTATATTTTTATTGATCGGCCTTAGATAGGTGTGACTACTACATTAGTCCACTTACGATTGCTTAACATAGCTGCAGCGGGGTATTCGTTACCATTAGAGATATTGACTAAATCCAAGGTAAATCATACAAGTCGAGTCGCCACCGCACTTCTATTTATCCAAAGGAATGGTTAGAAAGCGAACAAAAACCTAAAAGTTGAATCAAAAACTAGTAAAAATGTCAGAGATCTGGGAAAGGGGGTTGGTTATGCAATGGGAAGGTATTAGGCAGCCAAAGCATCCTAGGTACTCCTAGGGAGCCCTTTTCACATTTGTTGCAAAGGTTGTTGTTTTATGAAAAATTATTTGTGCAAACATGATTGAATGGATGAGAAAAGCGTGTATGTTTATCTAATGTACTACTTACTAAAAGAAGGGTCAAAAGAAAATGACTCGCACGGACGTCGCATCCACTGCATACGTATCTCATCTGAATCTGAGAATCAAAGTCTTCGTAGCTCGACTACGTATGGGTTAAGGGGAGTGTGCTCGCTAAGACATCGCGTCTTATGCCTACGTATCTCATCTGGGATGAAAATCAGAGCAAAACGTAGTTCGACCAACTACGGGTTAAGGGTTGAACGACGTTACAACGCAATCTACCGGATGCTCGACCTTTGCAAACTTACTCGCCTGTAGTAGAAGGAGTAAACGTGTTCTTAGGAGAAGAAAAATCAATGAGTTTGGGTGTTTAGGGATGCTCACGCAAAAAGGCAGTCCTAGATGAAGGAACCGTGCTACCTTAATTGACATGCCACGAGAGGCTATACGAAACCTAAGAAATCGGTAACATGCGGGAAAAGTAAAGGGATCGAGAGATCTACCGTACGGGTAAAGATCCGAAGTAACAGCAAGTAGATAAATAAGAAACCCAAATACTCTTCCAAGCTAAACACCATCAAAGAAAGTGAGTCAGTACAGGTAATCGGAATAGACCTCCAGGTGGTACCCCACAAATAAAGTGGGACACCAAGCAAGCTATCCCTGCAAGAGTATGTGAGCCCTCACAAAAACTCAACAAACAGGTTAGAGTAATATGACGGAATTAGGAGAAAACAATGCCATAACAAACACAAAACAGGTTAGAGCAAACAGGATAGGGTAATCAAGAGTTGCCCCCAAATCAAAATGTAACCACATGAATCATGCCATTAAAATTCACAAAAAGCTCACAAAAAGCAACCAAGGGTAGGAGGCCTAAACCTCTTGTCAAACACATGCATCAAAAGGGTATCAAATTCACCCATAATACCTCATACATTCAGAGCATTCAAATTAAAAGCATAAAGTAATGGGAATAAGGCAAACCTGACTGGAGAGATCGAATGAAATTGAATTGCCCGGTTGGGTTTGCAAAGCACTTTTAGGGTTTATATGAGAGGGAATTGGTTCTTTGCAGATGAGTTCCCTTCAGTCTCTGGAGGTTGCTCTGAGCTCTGTTAGCTCTTCTCTCACTATCTTTTTCCTTGCAGGGTAATAGGAATAGAATTGAATTTTGTTTCACTGAAACTCTGAATTTATAACCTGATTTTTGTGGACCTGTGGGCTCAAATGACAGAGGCCCAAGTCCAAAAAAATTTTGTTATATTTTATTTATTTATTTATTTATTTATTTATTTATTTCGTTTTTTTTTTTGTTTTTCGTTTTTTTTTTAAACACGTGGGCTTCGCCTAGCAAGCATGACAATTCAAGAAATTCCTCTGAGCGTAGGTGATTCTGGTGGCTTTTCTTGGGACTCGCTAAGCGACCCATTCTGCTCGCCTAGCGAGCATGACAACTCATGAACAAACTTTTGCTCCTCCAAGATTAAGGTTTTGACTGACGAATAACCCCATTTGAACCTGTTGGAAGTATCTCAAGCCATTCCCTTGTGTTGACTGATCATCTAAATAAGACCCACAAAGTGTCTTGGATGATACTCAAGCTTCAAACAAAAGATGTTAGTGACACATTTTTATGCTTTTGGTTAGTAAACAAAAGTAAGAGAAACAATGATGTATAATTCAAGCATGCTTGGTGATCTCAAACCAATCACAAGGAGTCCCACCCAAAGGCAAAGGGAACCAAGATGCTAAAGATCCTTGAGGCAATGCAAATGCAATGTTATGATGCCATGAGGGATCTTAGGGTCAAAATTGGGGTCTTACAGATGCCCCTATTTAAGGTCATTCTAGCCGGATAAGTGAAGGTTAAAATCTTCGTCTCGACGGGGTAGAATGGGCTTAAATAATAACAAAGAGACGAATTTTAGTCCCTAAGATACCTCATGATGCAAATGTAGGTATGAAAAATGGTAGCACTCTGTGGAGATATGTGTCCACAAAAGCAAAGAAATCAGAAGCCACTGATAATCCATATGAGCAATTCACTCCATGGGACCAAGACCCTGGGGACTCTCCTGGGGATAGAAAAGGGATAAAAATGCGCGAGCAGGTCACAACTCAAAGCATGGGGAACAGAATTCCAAAGGGAAAAGATCCAATGGAAAGACTCGAGCTGACTCGAAGATGCATGTATTGGGGAATATGCCAATACAACAAAAAACTATCCATAGCGGATACTTCGGATAAAATCCGGATGAAAACAATCCACTAAGGGACTTCGTTGGGGATGTCCACAAAGAAACTCCTGGGGAAGCAGCGGGACGAGGTATTACCGGTTACTAGGTAATAAGCTCAAGGAGACATGTGATCTGAACGCCAGGTATGAGGGTGAGAGATACAACATGCTCAGGAAGAGATGAATATCCAAGACCGGCATAAGGGTGAGAGATATCTAAACTTCAAAACGTCAGAGGAAAACCTAAAACGTATACTTCAACTCAGGGATTCTGACTCCACAGGGGAAAAAAAGTCATAATAGGGAGCAGAGAGGAAGGAACACCAGGGATACCGGTTACTGGGCATATAATAGGTGACCAACCAAGGCGTGAATTGGGGAATATTCCCAAAACACTCATCATCCAAAAGAGGGCTAAAAGCAAACTCGATTACAGGATGGATATTCGACTCCACAAAGGGGATACGAATCTTACTCAACTGGGGAAGAACAAAAGGCTTCAGACCCGAGAGTGCATGAGATATACTATCTATTACCGTCAGAACGTAGATAATATACTCGCATGGATGATTATCCACAACCGGTTACTGGGTTAATAAAGGATAAATCGACCGAAAAGAAAAGGCATCGGGATACCGAAACTAGGTATATAATGATGACCAATTCAGGGGAGAAACAATCGTTACCAACAACAACAAGGTAGACGAGAGATGACCCGCTGGGGATAAATTGCGTAATTAGGGCAATTATCCAAGCAGATGAGGGGATATTGTCACCGAATATTGGATGAAGATAATTGTCACCAATTAAAGATGAGCAAAAATAATCACTCTGCAAAAAGGGAAGAAATAGGGTTTACAACTACCGGTATGAGGGTAGAGAAACACAGACTCCGCTGGGGATAATAATTACTAATTATTGAGCAATTATTCATTTACCACGGGGAAACAAGAAAAGAGTCCCAGGAGACCGATCTAGGATCAAACTAGATAGGCACACCAAATCAAGACTTGTCTCGGTGAGGATATAACTCAATGGGGAAAACCATCCCAGTATATGTGTTGGGAAGGAACAAAAACAATCAACATCCATGAGGATATAACTCGGTGGGGAATATGGAAGAAAGGATAGACGCTTTCTGCCTATGGAGCTGACTCTATATGGAGAGATCAGACACACACATCTGCTTGGGGAAATATATCACCAAATAGAAGGAGACAACAAACAACGATATATGGCAAAGAATGCAACATGAATATCTGAATGTTATAATTATGCATGTATATGTGTGGTTTATGTATGATGTATGCTGACAAACAGACGTATCTAACACAACCAGGTCCAGGAATCAACCACCCGGTACTACATCTCAAGAGAGAAAGCCAAGTTCACCGGGGAGTATCCAATATGCTGGGGATCAGAGATACCAGGAAGCAAAGAACTCTGCAAGGGATGAATCATCAATCATTCCAGCTGGGGACGAGAGTTATCACAGACAAGGTCCACCATACCAACAACTCTACTGGGGAATCTATCCGAGGAGACAAAGGATTTATCGGGATCAACCACCAAATACCACTCTTGCCCAAAGAGATCCAAGCTGTTGAGGAAGAAAGATTGCTACTCTGCTGAAGGGAAGAGAGGTGACTCTCAACAAGCAATCCACTTGGTAGGATAAATCACAAGGGGTTCCGGAGGGAGGAGATACAGTCATGCCAGGAATATGGACAAAAATCTTACCCTGTTGGGGATCGTACCACCCTTGGGAGAGCACTGAGGATCTCCTAAGTATCCTTTCGTCATTGTGAATGTTCACTTTGTTTAAAAACAAATTATAAAAAATTTGATTGTTTTAAAACAATGATATTTTCTTAATTAAAACATGCAAAACATTTGTTCAATAGAAACAGATAAGAGTGCCAATAATTGGATAAAAGGCTCAAATTTATTAGATAGAATGGTAGTCTGCGAATGGCAAGACTCCATAGATATTTACAAATTTGAAATTGGTGATATATATTGGAAAAGGGCTACATTGAACATAATGATCATTTCTCCACCAATTCTGAATCCGATGTATTTGAAGCTTTGGCTGATAATGAGCAAGGATTTCTGACAGATGACAGTTGTAGAACAAAGTCTTGTCATGATGCAGTTACTTGCCAAATCCCTAATTTTTGCCTAGATTTCCCCAGGATGAGGTACTCAATCTAGCGGGATACATATATCATTATTATATATTTTTTGTGTCTCTAACTTTTTCCTGGATCGCCCTTTCGGGTTTTCAATCCACCGAGACGCTCATTTTTGCCTAAGCCGCCCTTTCGGGTTTTCAACTTAGCGAGCTATTCAGTTTTTATTTTTAGGCGAAGTATTTCTTGACTGCATCTGAATTCACAGGACGAGTGAAATCCTCCCCATCCATAGTTGTAAGTATCAAAGCACCGCCTAAAAAGGCTCTCTTAACAACATACAGACCCTCATAGTTCGGAGTCCACTTGCCCCTGGAATCGGGTGCGAAAGACAAAACTTTCTTGAGCACAAGGTCACCTTCTCGGAACACACGAGACTTGACCTTCTTATCAAAAGCTTTCTTCATCCTCTGCTGATATAACTGACCGTGGCACATGGCAGTCAATCTCTTTTCTTCTATCAAATTCAGCTGGTCATAACGACTCTGAACCCATTCAGCATCAGTCAACTTGGCTTCCATCAAGACTCTCATTGATGGGATCTCCACCTCTATTGGGAGTACATCCTCCGATCTTGACTTGGCGATCATATCATCGAAATATACCTTAATCTTCTTGTGCATCATATCATGAAACAAGGTAGTCATAGCTCGTTGATACGTGGCTCCGGCGTTCTTCAAACCGAAGGGCATCACTCGATAACAGAATGTTCCCCAAGGTGTGATGAATGTTGTCTTCTCCATATCCTCGGGTGCCATCTTAATCTGATTATATCCGGAAAATCCGTCCATAAACGAGAAGACATTGAATTTAATTGTATTGTCTACCAACATATCAATATGTGGTAGAGGGAAATCATCTTTCGGACTAGCTTTATTCAAGTCTCTATAGTCCACACACATCCGGACTTTTCCATATTTCTTAGGCACGGGCACAATATTGGCCACCCATTGAGGATATGTAGAAGTCACCAGAAACCCCGCATCGATTTGCTTCTGAACTTCCTCTTTGATTTTCACTGCCATATATCAGTATCTAGACCAGGCATGTCTTCATATGACCAGGAAAAGACGTCAACATATTCTCGTAGCAACTTGATCAACCCCTTCTTAACAGATTCTTCCAGAAGTTCCCCAATCTTTACCTCTCGCACACAATCTTCAGACCCCAAGTTGATTGTTTCCAGATTCTCAAGATGCGGCTGAATGATCTTCTCTTCATGCTCAAGTAGCCGGGTGATCTCATCAGGAATCTCTTCAACATCATCTTCCTCTGCCTCAAATACAGGGAATTCAAAATTGGGAGATGGTGTTGTGTCATTATGCTCAATGGGTCTAGAAATCAACTTGCATAATGATTTTTGGATAAGAAAAGATTTAGAATTCAAACAAGGCAAATCATTATGCAGATGAGAAGATTGATTTTATTTTATTTTTTAGGGTTTTATGTGATCACCAATTTCATGCAAAAACAAAAAGGGAAAATAAATGGGAAAAACAAACATTTAACATGAATTTATTGAATGAAAGTATCATTGTACTTATGCGCCATCAATGTCATCACTCCTCCTTTTGGCATGGGAGAAGGGTTTTTAAACAAAGTGATCATTACGTTGACTTATGGACAACTGTTGGAATATCCACAACGACCCAATTGTTGCAGACCCCTCCAGGGATGATGAAATTGCCAGAATCCATTGTATCTTCTTCTAAAACGGCAGCAGCCTCCTCATCTAGACCAGTGTGGATGAAACCTCCACTCTTGAATAACCCTTGCTTGTTGAAAGTACCAGAAGAAAAACCTATGCCAGCCCGGGACTCGTTGTCTTCTAACTCAATCATTTTTCCTAAACCAGTGTTTGCACCATGCTCAATGGCCAGCTTTGCATCTTTGTAGGAAGCAAATGAAGGAGTTCTCTTCTCAATAGGCTCATCTATAGATAAAGCTTGGAAAGGAGTTCCAATTTCAACCTCAGGGTGGACGTCGCGGCGCCTGCCTCGTGAATCCATGGTCTACCTAAGAGACAGCTATACGATGGGTGAATGTCCATAACCTGGAAGGTAATCTAGAAATCACTTGGTCCGATCTTGACTGGGAGTTCAACTTCCCCAATCACAGTTTTGTGAGACCCATCGAAAGCCTTCACAACTATTCCACTCTGCCTCATGGGAGGCCATTGATATGATAGCTTTGAGAGAGTGGACTTTGGCAATACGTTTAATGATGACCCAGTGTCCACCAGCACATTGGACATGGCGTCGTCTTTGCAATTCATAGATATGTGTAAAGCCAAGTTGTGGTCTCTTCCCTCCTCAGGGAGATCAGAGTCACAAAAGCTCAGGTTGTTGCAAGTAGTAATGTTTGCAACAATGCTATCGAATTGCTCCAAAGTGACATCGTGATCTACTTATGCCACATCCAACACCTTCTGCAGAGCCTCTCGGTGTGGTTCTAAATTTAAGAGTAAGGATAACACAGATATTTTGGATGGCGTTTGTAGAAGTTGGTCTACAACATTGTACTCGCTCCTTTTGATGAGTCTCAGCATCTCATCACAGTCTTCTTTCACATTGCCACTCGGGCCAACAGAAGTAGGAGTTTTCAGTACGGAGGAGGGCTTAACAGCAAGTGCCGGATTCGGCGAATTCACAGCATTCCCGATCGGGCGTTCAACAAAATCAGCATTAATTTAAGGCTTCGACGGTGCTGAAAATACACGGCCACTACGGGTCAAACCGCTAACATCGGCAATATTCACAATAGAAGAAGAGGGCAAGGACACCTTTTTCCCATTCTCTACTGCTACGGCGTTGTAGCGATAGGGAACTGCCTTTTCAAAAGAGTAAGGCACAGGACCAGCAGGCTTAATGATCAGAGCGGGAGAAGCCTTCTGCTTGCTACCATTGTACTTGATGATAACAGGCTTGGGTATCCGGAACACTGGGGAAATCACGTTGACCTCAGGCTCATTTTCATCAACATTCCTATTTTGAAGGATCTCAATGACTCCTTCGTTCAGCATTTCCTGAACATCCTTGCGCACCTGGAAACAACCCAATCGGTTAACAGAACAGACTCGGCATCTACCATGGTCATGCTCATAATGATTATAATCACACAACAAACGATGCATCTGTACCAGAGATTGTCGGATATGACTGACATATTTGACCTTGTATTTTCCAGGGCAACCCTGGACCATGTTGACAAATTTCTCATGTTCGGGCAATGGGTTCTTCTTCACATTAGGGCCTACGTCCTCAAAACATAGAATACCACACCTCACAAGGTCTTGAACCTTGGTCTTCAAAGGGTAACAATTCTCCACGTCGTGGCAGGGAGCACCAGAATGGTAAACACAATGTAACTCAGGCTTATACCACCACTGGGGGTTAGTAGGTATAGTCGGTGGGTCTCTCGGAGTAATGAAATTCCTCTCTATCAAAGAGGGATATAACTCTGCGTACGTCATAGGAATAGGATCGAAGGTGACCCTTTTCCTCTCGTAACTCGTGCTGGTTTGATTATTGTTTCGAGGCTGGTAGGCCTGCTGCTGCGGTCGGTGTTGTTGTTGCTGATATTGCGGATGTGGTTGCTGATTGTTACTATGTTGCTGATACTGTTGATTGTCTCTGAAAACAGGTGCTATATGAGCCACCTGGTGCTGGTTACTGGCGGGACGCACAGTCTTCCTCCTCACAGAGGGTCTTCTTGGTTTCTCATGGGAGATCACAACATGTGCCTCTCCATCTTTCGTCTTTGCAAATGCCCCATAACGTTTGGCAGAAGAGCCTTCTTCTCTGGTTAACCGTCCTTCACGGACCCCTTCTTCTAGACGCATCCCCATATTCACCATCTCGGTGAAGTCAGAAGGAGCGCTAGCAATCATCCGCTCATAATAAAAAGAACTTAAAGTCTTCAAAAAGATCTTAGTCATCTCTTTCTCTTCTAGCGGAGGCACGATCTGTGCTGCCACCTCTGGGCGTACTCCTTAAATGTTTCTTTATCCTTCTGGGACATGGCTCTCAATTGATCTCTATCGGGAGCCATATCCATGTTGTACTTGTACTGCTTGACGAAGGCTTCGCCGAGATCATTGAAGGATCGGATGTTCACGCTGTCTAAACCCATGTACCAACGCAAAGCGGCACCGGACAGACTGTCCTTAAAGTAGTGGATGAGTAGTTGGTCATTATCGGTTTGAGTCGACATCTTCCTAGCATACATGACCAGGTGGCTGAGAGGACAAGTATTTCCTTTGTACTTTTCAAAATCAGGGACCTAAATTTCACAGGGATCTTCACATTTGGAACCAAGCAGAGTTCGGCAGCAGACTTGCCGAAAAGATCCTTCCCTCTGAGAGTTTTCACTTCCTTGCGAAGCTCAAGAAATTGATCGTTCATAGCATCCATCTTCTCATAAGCATCTGAACCCTCAGACGGCTCAGAATGATAGATGGTGTCGTCTACCCTGGGCAAAGTATGCACGACAGGAGGAGGAACGGCAAGGACCGGGCTAGATGTCGGCAGAGAAGCAAAGGTGGGAACAGAACCCTCAGGCATGAAATTGGGAGGCATCCCCCACGGGAACCCGGTTGGCATGGCTGTTGGAACAAAATGTGCACTGGCAGCGGGCACAGTAGAGGAGACAATCTCGGAGATAACTGTCCTCTGGGGAGGAGTTGAAGGTGTCGGAGAAGACTGGCTCTGGGCAGCCATGAGTGACTCCATTAGGGCAGTCAATCTGGCCACTTCCTCTTTCAACTCGTGGTTCTCTTGCTCTAAGTGATCCATCAGTCTTGAAATGTTGGCTCTAGTGTAGTACCGGTGAGTCAGCTTGTCTTCAAAATAAATGAAGGACACAGAGTTAGACCACAGGGCAAGGGACCGGAAACAAAACCTACTTATGCATATGATGCATGCAATGCTTGTGCATATGATTTTTTTTTATTTTTTTTCAAAGGAACTTTAGAGTTTTATTTGCAAGTTCTGGAAATATTAAGCATTTTATCACATATGGAAATATCTCATCAAATAATATCAGGGAAAAGAAGTGCAGCATCGTCAATCATATACAAGAGAAAAGGAAAATAATCGTCTTATGGATCCCTAGAAACAATCATCTAAAGCTCGGGACACAGGAAGATAAGATGCGTGAAGCCTCTTCACCTCCCTCTCGTAGGCTGCCTCCATATCGGCCTTCTCTTTGGCGAGTCGATCATACCTCCTCTTCCAGAACTTAGAAGACTGAGGAAGTAGAGAAGTCCATACATCATCAGGGTCATCAATAACCTGATGCCCAAGAAACTCAATCAACGCATCTTTCTCCTTAATCTGCTGAAGCAACTCTTCACGTTCACGGATCCAGGCACGTGAACGGTCTTCGTCTCTCAACTCCTTTACTCCTTGATTAGAGAGGGTTGAAGGCCTAACCATAATCATAGGTATAGGTCTCGGATACTCGTAAGGCATGAGATACTCAGACGCCCTCTTCCTAACCCAAACAGTGTAAGGCTCCAAAGCGATGCAATTCTTAGGACCCAACTCTCTCCTTCCTTTCCTATGAATCTTGCGCCAAGCGCGGACCATCCTAGCTTTCAAGCCTTGGGGATCTTTACCATCCTGAAAGAATACACCCTCTAACAGAATGTTATTGGGTTTATCCTTTAAGGGGAACCCAAGCTACCGACGTGCCAAAACAGGATTGTAGTTAATCCCACCACATGTACCAAGAAGAGGTACATTGGAGAATTCACCACAAGAGTCAATAATCTGCACACCATGATACACACGGTTATACCAAGAGATATCATCATTAGTGAGAGACATAAGTCTCGTGGACCACCGTAGACATTCCTTGTTCTCCTTGAAAGCGACCGTCTGAGGTAAGTGAGAAATAAACCACTTATACAACAGAGGCAAACAACACACATGGGCGCCACCGCCCTTTGCATTCCTCATATGCTAAGAGAAGTAGGTATCGCCCAACAGAGTCGGAACGGGATTAAGAGTAGAGAAGATCCTAATAGCGTTCACATCCACAAACTTGTCGATGTTGGGGAATAACACTAGCCCATAGATGAGAAGTACAAATATGGCCTCAAAGGCATCCTCACTCATGGCCTTCCCATACATAGTAGCTTGAGCAATGAGGAACTCAGAAGGGAGACCTTGAATTCCACCTTTGGTAGTCATATGAGCATCAACCAGAGATTCATCTATGTGTAACATGTCTGCTATCTCTTGAGAAGTGGGAACCCTTTCCAAGCCACTGAACGACGACTGGTCTAGAATAGGTATACCCACAAGGTAAGCATACTCCTCAAGGGTAGGCAAAAGCTGGAAATCCGGAAACGTGAAACAACGGTACAAGGGATCATAAAACTGCACCAATACACTCACCAACCTTCATCCACCTGAGTAGTCAGAAGAGGAAGAAGTTTCCCAAAACGAGCTTTAAAACCCAAGGGATCTAGTACATAGGATGTCAAATTCCTTAACTCTTTCAAATCTGGTTGCTTGAAGCTGTACTTCTTTGTATTCCTTCTTCGTCTTTCCATGTCTGAAAATTTTGCAAATAAACCCCTTAATTTCCTTGAAAATTTTCTTATTTATTGATGATATGGATGCAAATGGGTGCATGAATGCATGAATGCAACAATCACACTCAAGGAACAAGCGAAGCACACCAAACAAAGGTCATGGGATGGATCATGTTATCCTTAATATCAATCATCCATTTTGGTGGATTATGGTTTACACCTTATCAACACCCAAGTTCCATTGATATTAAGGATTCATGAACGGATCAACCATGAATCAAGGGTTTGTTGTAAGTCACGAGCATGGAGTTAGGTTAAGAACCACCCAAAGGGAGTGTACTAGGGTTTAAACCTGCCAAACATGTTCTACAAGAGGTTCCCATAGTCATCATCCCATCTTTCGGATATTATTGGAGAAACGACTACTCGTATTCTGAAAATATTCTCAAGAGAGACTCTTATGAGTGTAGTACCGCGTAACAATCGTATCAAATCTTACACTTGAACGACTTTCGCACTACATCCTAAGAATAGGCCAAGATGGGCTTGGTAAACTAAGGTCCTTGGCTTCTAAGGTCTATATTGGAAAGAGTAATGTCTAATCACAACTTACTTGTGTGACATTATTGATCCCAACATGACCTCCACCAAGTGAATGGGCTTGCAAGTCAACTTGCTAAGGAATAACTCCACACAAGTCAACAAGACTACGCCATTCTCCTATCCTAAGTGCACTCGAGTCCGGGTATAGAACTCATCTCACAAAGATCACCAAGCATACAAGGAATTAATATCAAGCAATTCAATCATTACATACAATACAGTAATCCCAAATTGCACAAAAATATATCACACAAAAAAAATACAATACAATACAACAAATATGAAAAGTAGGCAAAACCCACTAGGATGCTTTACTTCCCCAGCAGAGTCGCCACTTTTCTGTAGCGGGGTATTCGTTACCATTAGAGATATTGACTAAATCCAAGGTAAATCATACAAGTCGATTCGCCACCGCACTTCTATTTATCCAAAGGAATGGTTAGAAAGCGAACAAAAACCTAAAAGTTTTATCGAATCAAAAACTAGTAAAAATGTCAGAGATCTGGGTAAGAGGGTTGGTTATGCAATGGGAAGGTATTAGGCACCCAAAGCATCCTAGGTACTCCTAGGGAGCCCTTTTCACATTTGTTGCAAAGGTTGTTGTTTTGTGAAAAATTATTTGTGCAAACATGATTGAAGGGATGAGAAAAGCGTGTATGTTTATCTAATGTACTACTTACTAAAAGAAGGGTCAAAAGAAAATGACTCGCACAGACGTCGCATCCACTGCATACGTATCTCATCTGAATCTGAGAATCAGAGTCTTCATAGCTCGCCTACCTATGGGTTAAGGGGAGTGTTCTCGCTAAGACATCGCGTCTTATGCCTACGTATCTCATCTGGGATGAAAATCAGAGCAAAACGTAGTTCGACCAACTACGGGTTAAGGGTTGAACGACGTTACTACGCAATCTACCGGATGTTCGACCTTTGGAGACTTACTCACCTGTAGTAGAAGGAGTAAACGTGTTCTTAGGAGAAGAAAAATCAATGAGTTTGGGTGTTTAGGGATGCTCACGCAAAAAGGCAGTCCTAGATGAAGGAACCGCGCTACCTTAATTGACATGCCACGAGAGGCTATACGAAACCTAAGAAATCGGTAACATGCGGGAAAAGTAAAGGGATCGAGAGATCTACCGTACGGGTAAAGATCCGAAGTAACAGCAATTAGATAAATAAGAAACCCAAAGACTCTTCCAAGCTAAACACCATCAAAGAAAGCGAGTCAGTACAGGTAATCGGAATAGACCTCCAGGTGGTACCCCACAAATAAAGTGGAACACCAAGCAAGCTATCCCTGCAAGAGTATGTGATCCCTCACAAAAACTCAACAAACAGGTTAGAGTAATATGACGGAATTAGGAGAAAACAATGCCATAACAAACACAAAACAGGTTAGAGCAAACAGGATAGGGTAATCAAGAGTTGCCCCCAAATCAAAATGTAACCACATGAATCATGCCATTAAAATTCACAAAAATCTCACAAAAAGCAACCAAGGGTAGGAGGCCTAAACCTCTAGTCAAACACATGCATCAAAAGGGTATCAAATTCACCCATAATACCTCATACATTCAGAGCATTCAAATTAAAATCATAAAGTAATGGGAATAAGGCAAACCTGACTGGAGAGATCGAATGAAATTGAATTGCCCGGTTGGGTTTGCAAAGCACTTTTAGGGTTTATATGAGAGGGAATTGGTTCTTTGAAGATGAGTTCCCTTCAGTCTCTGGAGGTTGCTCTGAACTCTGTTAGCTCTTCTCTCACTATCTTTTTCCTGCCAGGGTAATAGGAATAAAATTTAATTTTATTTCACTGAAACTCTGAATTTATAACCTGATTTTTGTGGACCTGTGAGCTCAAATGAGAGAGGCCCAAGTCCAAAAATTTTCTGTTATATTTTATTTATTTATTTATTTATTTTTTATTATTTTATTTATTTATTTATTTATTATTTTACTTTTTTTCATTTTTCGTTCTTTTTTTTTTTTAAACACGTGGGCTTCGCCTGGCGAGCATGACAGTTCAAGAAATTCCTCTGAGCGTAGGTGATTCTGGTGGCTTTTCTTGGGACTCGCTAAGCGACCCATTCTGCTCGCCTAGCGAGCATGACAGCTCATGAACAAACTTTTGCTCCTTCAAGATTAACGTTTTGACTAACGAATAGACCCCATTTGAACCTGTTGGAAGTATCTCAAGCCATTCCCTTATGTTGACTGATCAACTAAATAGAACCCACAAAGTGTCTTGGATGATACTCAAGCTTCAAACAAAAGATGTTAGTGATACATTTTTGTGCTTTTGGTTAGTAAACAAAAGTAAGAGAAATAATGATGTATAATTCAAGCATGCTTGGTGATCTCAAACCAATCACAAGGAGTCCCACCCAAAGGCAAAGGGAACCAAGATGCTAAAGATCCTTGAGGCAATGCAAATGCAATGTTATGATGCCATGAGGAACTTAGGGTCAAAATTGGGGTCTTACAGATGCCCCTATTTAAGGTCATTCTAGCCGGAGAAGTGAAGGTTAAAATCTTCGTCTCGACGGGGTAGAATGCCCCTATTTCATAACACTTATTTTGAATTGAATCCTTAAGTCAACTTTTACCATACTTTGTAAATACTTTTCATTGGTAAATAAAACTCATTCAATTGTTTTTGTGGTTTCAATGACCACTCTTGCCAAAGCTTTTCATAAACCTTAGCTATTAGGTTTGAGTTATCTTAGTGGATGATGTAATACTCACCTATATCCTTAGTGATGGATAATGAGTCTTCCATGCTTATCATAGTGTTAACCCCTCACTAGCATGTTGAAGTTATCCTCACATGGTGGATTTGTGGTTTTTGGTTGAGTTTTCTCCCTTGGATAACAAAAGACCTTAAGGCTTTTGGATCAATCAATTCACCAACTTCTTTTGAGATTTTTATCCCGAACTACGAGGTTTTGATCCTAATCTTTCTTAAGATGGTACGTAGGCAGTGGGTTTATCCATTCAAACACAAAATTATAAATAATTTATACATTCTTCTCTCATCTCCCCAATCATGTTTACACAAATAATTTTCACAAATGCCAACCTACCTTACAACAATTGTGAAAAGGGCTCCCTAGGAGTACCTAGGATGTTTTGGGTGCTTAAAACCGTCTCATTGCATAACCAACCTCCTTACCCAGATCTCTGACATTTTTATTAGTTTTTGATTCGATAAAACTTCTCGGTTTTTGTTCGCTTTCTAACCTTTCCTTTGGATAAATAGAAGTGCGGTGGAGACTCGAATTGTATGATTTACTTTTGATTTAGTCAATAAATCTAAAGGTAACGAATACCCCGCTACAGAAAAGTGGCGACTCTGTTGGGGAATATTTGCCTAGTGGGTTTTGCCTACTTTTCACATTTGTTGTATTCTATTGTGTATATTATTTTGTGACATATTTTTGTGCAATTTGGGATTGCTGTATTGTATGTAATGTATGAATTGCTTGATATATTAATTGCTTATATGCTTGGTGATCTTTGTGAGATGAGTTCTATACCCGAACTCGAGTTCACTTAGGATAGGAGAATGGCATAGTCTTGTCAACTTGTGTGGAGTTATTCCTTAGCAAGTTGACTTGCAAGCCCATTGACTTGGTGGAGGTCATGTTGGGATCAATAATGCCACACAAGTAGTCGTGGTTAGGCATTACTCTTTCCAATATAGACCTTAGAAGCCAAGGACCTTACTTTACCAAGCCCATCTTGGCCTATTTTTAGGACGTAGTGTGAAGGTCGTTCAAGTGTAAGATTTGATACAATTGTTACACGATACTACACTCATAAGAGTCTCTCTTGAGAATATTTTTGGAATACGAGTAGTCGTTTAACCTATAATATCCGAAAGATGGGATGATGACTATGGGAACCTCTAGTAGAACATGATTGGCAGGTTTAACCCTAGTACACTCCCTTTGGGTGGTTCTTAACCAAGACTCCATGCTCGTGACTTGCAACAAACCCTTGATTCATGGTTGATCCGTTCTTGTATATCCTTAATATCAATGGAACTTGGATGTTGATAAGGTGTAAACCATAATCCACCAAAATGGATGATTGATATTAAGGATAACTTGGTCCATCCCCTGACCTTTGTGTGGTGTGGTTTGCTTGATCCTTGAGTGTGATTGTTGCATCCATGCATTCATGCATTCATATACATCCATATCATCAACAATGAGAAAATTTTCAAGGAACTTAAGAGGTCTATTTTCAAATTTCCAGACATGGATAGACAAAGAAGGAATACGAAGAAGTACAGTTTCAGACAACCCGACTTGAAAGAGTTAAGGAGTTTGACATCTTATGTATTAGATCCCTTGGAGTTCAAGGCACGTCGTGGGAAGCTTCTGTCTATTCTTTCTGCTCAGGTGGATGAAGGTCTGATGAGTGTATTGGTGCAGTTCTATGATCCCTTGTACCGTTGCTTCACATTCCCGGATTTCCAGCTTTTGCCTACGCTTGAGGAGTATGCCTATCTTGTGGGTATACCTATTCTAGATCAGTTGTCGTTCAGTGGCTTGGAGAGAGTTCCTACTTCTCAAGAGATTGCTGATTTGTTGCATATAGATGAATCTATTGTGGGTGTCATATGACTACTAAAGGTGGAATTCAAGGTCTCCCTTCTGAGTTCCTCATTGCTCAAGCTACTTTGTATGGGAAGGCCATGAGTGAGGACGCCTTTGAGGCCATATTTGTACTTCTCATCTATGGGCTAGTGTTATTCCCCAACATCGACAAGTTTGTGGATATGAACGCTATTAGGATTTTCTCTACTCTTAATCATGTTCCTACTTTGTTGGGTGACACTTATTTCTCTTTGCATATGAGGAATGCAAAGGGTGGTGGTACCATTGTGTGGTGTGGTTTGCTTGATCCTTGAGTGTGATTGTTGCATCCATGCATTCATGCATTCATATACATCCATATCATCAACAATGAGAAAATTTTCAAGGAACTTAAGAGGTCTATTTGCAAATTTCTAGACATGGATAGACAAAGAAGGAATACGAAGAAGTACAGTTTCAGACAACCCGACTTGAAAGAGTTAAGGAGTTTGACATCCTATGTATTAGATCCCTTGGAGTTCAAGGCACGTCGTGGGAAGCTTCTATCTATTCTTTCTACTCAGGTGGATGAAGGTCTGATGAGTGTATTGGTGCAGTTCTATGATCCCTTGTACCGTTGCTTCACATTCCCGGATTTCCAGCTTTTGCCTACGCTTGAGGAGTATGCCTATCTTGTGGGTATACCTATTCTAGATCAGTTGTCATTCAGTGGCTTGGAGAGAGTTCCTACTTCTCAAGAGATTGCTGATTTGTTGCATATAGATGAATCTATTGTGGGTGCTCATATGACTACCAAAGGTGGAATTCAAGGTCTCCCTTCTGAGTTCCTCATTGCTCAAGCTACTTTGTATGGGAAGGCCATGAGTGAGGACGCCTTTGAGGCCATATTTGTACTTCTCATCTATGGGCTAGTGTTATTCCCCAACATCGACAAGTTTGTGGATATGAACGCTATTAGGATTTTCTCTACTCTTAATCATGTTCCTACTCTGTTGGGTGACACTTATTTCTCTTTGCATATGAGGAATGCAAAGGGTGGGGTACCATTGTGTGTTGTTTACCTTTGTTATACAAGTGGTTTATTTCGCACTTGCCATAGACGGACGCCTTCAAGGAGAACAAAGGATGTCTACGGTGGTCCACGAAGCTTATGTCTCTCACTAATGATGATATCTTTTGGTACAACCGTGTATATGATGGTGTGCAGATTATTGACTCCTGTGGTGAATTCTCCAATGTGCCTCTTCTTGGTACATGTGGTGGGATTAACTACAACCCTATTTTAGCACATCGTCAGCTTGGGTTCCCCTTAAAGGATAAACCTAATAACATTCTGTTAGAAGGTGTATTCTTTCAAGAGGGTAAAGATCCCCAAAACTTGAAGGGCAGGATGGTCCGCGCTTGGCGCAAGATCCATAAGAAGGGAAGGAAAGAGCTTGGTCCGAAGAATTGTATTGCTTTGGAACCCTATACCTCGTGTGTGAGGAGGAGAGCTTCTGAGTACCTTATGCCTTATGAATATCCAAGACCTACACCTTTGGTTATGGTTGGGCCTTCAACCCTCCCTGACCAAGGAGTAGAGGAGTTGAGAGATGAAGACCGTTAACGTGCTTGGATCCGTGAACGAGAGGAGCTACTTCAGCAGCTTAGAGATAAGGATGCATTGATAGAGTTTCTTGAGCATCAGGTTATCGACGAGCCTGATGATGTGGTAACTTTTCTTCTTCCTCAGTCTTCCAAATTTTGGAAGAGGAAGTACGATCGACTCGCCAAAGAGAAGGCAGATATGGAGGCAGCCTATGAGAGAGAGGTGAAGAGGCTTCATGCATCTTATCTTCCGGTCTCGAGAGCTTTGGACGATTATTTCTAGGGTTCCGTAGGATATTCCTTTTCCTTCTCTCTTGTATTGTATTTGGTTACCAAGACTGTACTTCTTTGGTGTAAAAATATTTTCCAGATATTATCTATATGATATTTCCATATATGTCTAAATAATTAATATTTCCAAATAGTTGCAATTAGAACTCTAAAAGTTCCTCTGATTAAAAAAATAAATCATATGCAGGAGCATTGCATGCATCATGTGCATAAGTAGGTTTTGCTCCAGGTTTCTTGTTCAGTGGTCTAACTCTGTGTTCTTCATTTATTTTAAAGACAAGCTGACGCACTGGTACTACACCAGAGCCAACTCTTCAAGACTAATGGATCACCTTGAGCAAGAGAATAGAGAATTGAAGGAAGAAGTGGCAAGATTGACTGCCTTGATGGAGTCTTTCTTGGCCGCCCAGAGCCAGTCTACTCTAACGCCTTCAACTCCTCCCCAGAGGACAGTCATCTCTGAGATTGCCTCTTCAACAGTGCCTGCTGCCAGTGCCCATTTTGCACCTACTGCTATGTGTCGCATTACGCGAAAAACCGGCGGGAGAACAAGAACAACAGAGCCGCCACCGTGCGTTATTTATCCCAAAAGAGGGAAAGGAAACGCTCAGAGTAAACCTGGAAAAGACATGGTCTCGCGACCAAAGAGAATGGGTTCGGGAGTCGGTTATGCGAAGGGAAGGTATTAGCACCCCTACGCATCCGTCGTACTCGACGGGATCCACGCACAATAGGAAGGAAAAATGGTTGCTAAAACACTGCTCACACACACACACTGGCTGAAAGAGACACAAGAAAACAAGACTGAAACTGACTCGGCAGGATATCGCATCCTGGGCCTACTTAGTCTATCAAGCATAGACATCAGAGTCGAAGTAGTTTGGACTGGGAAACGACACATGCTCGCTAGGATATCGCATCCTATGCATACGTATCTCCTTGGACGAAGAAGAATCAGAGCATTCGTAGCTCGGCTGACACGCACACAAACAAACACAGGCAAAGGCAAACGTGGAGCCTGAATGCCAATCGCTGGACTTACATCAGCATCCGAACCAAAACACACACAGGAAACCAACTGCCAATCGCTGGACTTACGTCGGACTCCAACCAGAACACACACAAGGGTGGTTAAGACACAAAGGGTTGAAAAAGAAAAAAGGGCGCCCGGAGAGATCAGCTCATCTCCTGCCTACGTACCTCATCTGGTATGAGGATCAGGGTGACGTAGTTCCCCTACGCAGGGAAAAAGAACTAGCCTAACCAGATAACAAAGGGAGACACAACACTAGGGAGACTACGACTCGAGCCTAGATGTTGTCATGCAAAATCGTCCCTAAGTTAAGGTTTCTAGCTAACTTGCACAGGAAGCAAGCCTATCCTAAACATGACTTGCACAGGAAGCAAGCCACACCTAACCTAACTTGCACAGGAAGCAAGGGTCTCGATTGCAACTAGGGCAAGAGAAAGGGGAGGTCTCAATCGCAACGAGGGCGAGAGAAAAGAATTAGTGTTAGTTGTTAGTCAAACTCGACAAGACATCGCATCTCGTGCCTACGTATCTCATCTGGACATGAGAATCAGAGTTGCCGTAGTTCGGCTGAACTAATCCCGTTGGTTTGTGTTTTTTAAGTTGACAACGTCACTGCGCAATCTACCTGATGCTCGACCTTTGGAGACTTACTCACCTGTAGTAGAAGGAGCTAACGTATCCTTAAGAGGGGATAATGTTTGTTTGTGTTTTAGGAAAGCTCAAGCCAGAAAGGAAGTCCTATACGAAGGAACCGTGCTACCTTAATTGACATGCAAACGAGACTACACGGAGTCTAGCAAACCTAGGGGATACAATCACACCACACAAGCACATACAGCATGAAATAAACACACCAACAAGGGGCTCAAACATCAAGGCTAGGTTTTAGTCGAGGGGTCATATCAACCTCAACAAACAAACCACTGGAACTGGGTAGTGTTAGCTCTTAACCTTGCCATTGAGGGGCTAAGGTGAAGCTGATGAAAGGTGAGTGAAGATAAGACTTCACAGCTCTTATCCCTGGCCTGGGAGAGCTTAAGACAAGAATGTGTGGGTTCAGAAAGTGGGAACCCTTCTACACATTTGATACTGACTCAACTGTACAATTGTACAAGATCTTGGGTTTGTATCTGCAATGCATCAACACAGTGGTGTGAGCAAAGCAGATGACACACAGAATAGCAGGGGATAGGTTGCATATCCCTTGGATTCTGCCCATTTGCCTCTTCACTTAGGAGGTCTTTGACTCTATACAAGGACAAATGTAAACAGTCACAAACATTGCCTCTTAAGGAGGACTTCAGACAGTTGCCTGGCCAAGTAACAGGCCAGGTCTTCCAGACTACATGAAGTAAAGAAGTTATACCTCAATGCAAATTGCTCTTAAGCAAAGCAAAGCAAAGTTCACAAGGAACTAAAAGCAACTAAAGTACCTGAAATCAGTCAAGCACAATTAGTATACAAGTCAAAGTTAAATCAGAATGAAACAAAGGTTAACAGTCAACACAAACAGACAAATGTGCAATGCACAAGGTTCAAGGCATGTGAGCCAAGCAACCTACAAAACAAATAGATTAGTCATGATAAACAAGCACACTCAATCAATTTGAATTGGTCTCATTGGATAATTGTTGGTCAACCTGAAAAAATGAGCTCAAATGTGAGTAACAGGACCACTAGGGAAAGCCTAGGGTCAAAAGGGGATGAGAAAGTCAAAACAGCAAATGAAATCCAATAGAAATCATATTTAAACAATCAAGAAACAAACTCAATTGGGTTCACATTCATATCAATCATCATCATCATTTTATGAACAAATTAGGTTAAGGCATGGCATTTAGAAGCCCATAGAAGTCAACAGCAAGACTTGAATCAAAAGCAATCTTAAACATTTCCAAAAATCATCAAATAAATCATGATCAATCACAACCCACAGCATGTTAAGCATGTCATATTTCATCTCATTTGGACAAGTAGAAGGTGGTCAATGAAAATCAGAAAGGCAAGGCAATTCCAAACATGCTTAAAGAAGTCAACCAAACATACATCAACTTGAAAAAATCATAAATCAGGGATGGCATATGAGAAATGAATGGGACTAAAACCATGGCAAAGCTTAAGATGTCTAGTAATCACATATCAAATTTCATGTCCATCTAATAAAGTATGAGGATTTCACAAATGAAATGGGGACATGTATCACAAAAAGTCAACATAAGACCAAACAGGGGAGAAAAATCTCAATCAATTGGAAAATGCCATAAACAAATCCACAAAAAATCACATGTAAACTAGACATACTCAAGCTCAGTCATGCAAAAATTCAAAGCATTTTGAGGTCAAGAGGCATGGTAATGAAAATCATCAAGTTGCACATCAATGGTGTGACACAAATTGTCACACCCTACTTCAAAACAAATCATAACTCAATGACCAGAAATGAGAAATTCATAAACTTTATACCAAAATCACCATGGATGTGTCTAGTTTATGCACAAAAATTTTCAGGGCCATAGGATAAAGTGTCACTATTTCACAAAGGATTTGGTAAAAGGTACAAGATATGGATACATGTCACAATCCCTAATGCCAATTAAAAACCAACCATCCAAAAATTCTGGAAAAAATGTGATAAAATACTAGAGGTCATGATGAAGACAATGCAAAAAGTCCCATGAATTTTGGATTTAAAATGGATGAGTTATGATTTTTGTAAGTTATGCATCAAAATGGAATAAAAATTGAAATAAAAAAATGATTTAAATGAATATGAAACCGGCCGTGGCATATTGGTAATTCTGGGGACAATTAAGTGAAACGGTGCGTGTTATTATCCTGCGTGTCACACTGTGATTCGGCATGGGCGATGAAACAGTACGTAGCATGCAAACAGAAAGGCCAAGCAACCAAAACACGTACAACATGAAATTCTGGGCAGCAAACACACATTAGGGTTTTATGAACAGTATACCTTCATCTTCATCAACAATTCGTGCCAAATTTTTTTCCAGAAATGGACATTGAACATACCAATAGAATCATCAAGCCAAGCACAACAAGAATATATCATTCATTCTCAGTAAAACATGCTAACAAAGAAGCAAAGAGCAAGAAACATATTTGGACATAAAACTTAAAAGCCAGATTTCTCTTAAAATACTCAATCATTTTCAATGGTTCAAAGTTTAAAATGACCAGCCAAGTGAGACCTATCTAATGCATACCACGATTTAGAGAAATGAGAGACTCGAATTCTTACTTGTTTCTGAAGAAGAAAGTGAAACAGTCGGGATTTGATGTTGTAAGCTCGAAACAGATGAAGGTTTAAGCTCCAGATGATAAATGGTTAAGATGTTTTGGCTCAGCAACCTTGCCTTTAGCTCAAATCGAAAAATGCCATTAATGGAGCTTGGAGAAACAGAACTTGAAATGATATTACAACTGAGATTTAATCCTCGCAAATGCCTCCAAATGGTTTGTATGTGATGATACCAACAAGCAATGCACAAGTTCTTGAGGTTTTTTGCAGAATTTCGAAAATGAAGCAAATGATTTTTTTGAGCAAAATGATTTTTCTGTTAGGATGTGTGGCTGCTAGGGTTGCAAAATGGCAGAAAAATGATCTTTATACTGCTGTTTATGGTTTTCTAATTGAATGCTAAACACAAATTAGTTTAATTGTAAGTTTTGCTAAATGACCACTTTTGTTCAAATGGTGAGGTGCAAGGGCTGTAGCACGAAAATGGGCTTTGTAACATGACCAAAATGCAATTTCAGAACATGTTTGAATGGCCAAATTGATTAGAAATGGTTATCTCAAAAATTCACTTTTGTACCACACTTGAAATAATTCATGTAAGTGAAAAAAGGTCATTTTGATTTGTAATGTTTTGGTACATGATGGTTATATTTTTGGAAAGAGGAGGTCAAATGTGACTTGTTGCAAAAAACCCCACCAAATTTGGCCAAATGGTTTGAGAGATATGGCCTTTTGAAGTTCAAGAATTTTTGAAAATGAATTGATCATATCTTGCCAACCATACATGGGAATTGAGCGTTCTTGGACTTTTTGGAAATGGGAGAACAAGATCTTCAACTTTCATGTTGGGCAAAAATTGATTTTAAGCTTTTATCATGATGTAAGTTTAGGATCAAGAAGTTTCCATTTTTGGCAAATTCCAATTATAGGTCAACTTTCTATTTTTGGAAATTTCTTGTTTGGCTTCAAATTCTTCCATGATAATGCTTGACATGTTATATGAGGCCTATATGGACATGATTGAACCCTCTCAAACCAATTCCCACCTTGAAATCCATAAAATCAAGCCCAGTTGACCAAGGTTGACTTTTTAGGGTTTCTGGTAAACTGTGCATTGACTGATGACTTTTGAACATCTAATCCTTGACCAAAACACTTCAAGAGGACCCCTAGGTCATGTGAACATGTTGGACCAACCATAGGGCCTTGGCTCAATGAAAATTGTCCTTGATTGCTTGATTGACTGATCTCCTGATCAGTTTGACCTAATTCTTCTGACTGGCTTGCACTTGAGGCAAAGGGACAATGCAATGCTATGCAGTGGACCATGTTATGTTATGACCTAATATGAGAATGTATGTACAATGATAGGTGCAAATTTGAGGTGCTACACTATGCCAGTCGGGTTTCCCTGGGGGATGCCCGCGAACTTTATTCCTGAGGGTCTCGCCCCAACGTTTGCTTCTCTGCCGGCATCTTGTCTGGTCCTTGCCGTGCCACCTTCGGTCGTGCATACTATGCCGAGAGTAGATGACACCATTTATCACTCTGAGCCATCTGAGGGCCCAGACGTGTATGAAAAGATGGATGCTATGAATGATCAATTCCTTGAGCTTCGCAAGGAACTCAAAACTCTCAGAGGGAAGGACCTCTTTGGCAAGTCTACTGATGAGCTCTGCCTGGTTCCCAATGTCAAGATCCCTATAAAGTTCAAAGTGCCTGACTTTGAAAAGTACAAGGGAAATACTTTCCCTCTCATCCACTTGGTTATATATGCACGAAAGATGTCGACTCAGACCGACAATGATCAACTCCTCATTCATTATTTCCAGGACAGCTTGTCCGGTGCCGCATTGAGATGGTACATGGGTTTGGACAGCGCGAACATCCGCTCCTTCAATGATCTTGGCGAAGCCTTCGTCAAGCAGTACAAATATAACGTTGATATGGCCATGTCCCAGAGGTGGCGAGAATTAGCTGCATAGATTGTGCCTCCGCTGGGAGAGAAAGAAATGACCAAGATCTTTCTGAAGACCTTGAATTCATTTTATTATGAGTGGATGATTTCCAGCGCTCCATCTGACTTCACCGAGATGGCGAATATGGGCATGCGTTTGGAAAAAGGAGTCAGGGAAGGGCGCCTGACTAGAGAAGAAGGCTCTTCTGCCAAACGTTATGGGGCGTTTGGGAAGCAGAAAGACGGTGAGGCACATGTTGTGACCTCCCATGTAAAATCCAGAAGACCCTTTGTGAAGAGGAAGACCGTGCGTCCCGACGGTAACCAACACCAGGTGGCTCATATAGCACCTATTTTCAGAGAAAATCAGCAATATTATCATCATAACCAGCAACATCAGCAATATCAACAACAACAACACCGTCCTCAACAGCAGGCCTACCAGCCTCGAAACAATAATCAGACCAGTACAAGCTATGATAGGAAGAGGGTCATCTTTGATCCTATTCCCATGACCTATGCAGAGTTATATCCTTCTTTGATAGAGAGCAAACTGATCACTCCACGTGACCCACCTGCTATACCTACCAACCCTCAGTGGTGGTATAAGCCCGAGCTTCACTGTGTTTATCATTCTGGTGCTCCCGGACATGATGTGGAGAATTGCTACCCTCTCAAGACCAAGGTTCAAGACCTTGTTAGAAGTTGTATTCTACTTTTCGAGGACGTAGGTCCTAATGTAAAGAAGAACCCATTGCCCGAGCATGGGAAATCTGCTGTCAACATGGTTCAGGGTTGTCCTGGCAAGTATAAGGTCCGATATGTCAGCCATATCCAATAATCTTTGGTCGAGATGCATAGACTGTTGTGTGGATACAGTAACTACGAGCATGACCATGACAGATGTCGTGTTTGCACTGTCAATGAGGGAGGATTTCGTCAAGTTAGAAAAGACATCCAAGAAATGCTGGATGAATGTGTAATTGAAATACTTCAGAATTGCGATGATGATGATGAAGTTAATGTGATATCACCAGTATTTAGGATACCCGAGCCTGTTGTCATCCGATATGATGGCAGCAAGCAGAAGGCTTCTCCTGCTCTCATAATAAAGCCAGTTGGCCCTGTCCATATTCTTCTGACAAGGCTGTTCCTTATCGTTATAATGTTGTGGCATTAGAAGATGGGAAGGAGGTGCCCTTATCCTCCACTTTTGTTGTTAATATCGCTGATGTTAGTGGTTTGACCCGTAGTGGTCGTGTTTTCTCGGCGCTACCGAAACCCCAAGTTGACACCAAAAGGGCTGATGTTGCTAATAGTGTTGTTCGTCCTTTGGGGAATTCTGTTGTTTCTCCGAATCCGGCACTTGCTGTCAATAGACCTGTCGCCGTTGTTAAAACTCATGTCCCTGCTGGCCAGAATTGCATGATGAAAGAGGAATGTGATGAGATGTTGAGGCTCATCAAGAGGAGTGAGTACAACGTTGTAGATTAGCTTCTACAAACGCCTTCAAAGATATTTGTGTTATCTTTATTAATGAATTCTGAACCATACCGAGAAGCTCTGCAGAAGGTGTTGGACGTGGCGTATGTAGATCATGATGTCACAATAGAACAATTCGATAGCATTGTTGCAAACATTACTACTTGTAACAATTTGAATTTTTGTGATGCTGATCTCCCTAAGGAGGGAAGAGACCACAACTTGGCACTTCACATCTCCATGATTTGCAAAGATGATGCCATGTCTAATATGCTGGTAGACACTGGATCATCACTAAATGTGTTGCCAAAATCCACTCTCGCCAGACTATCATATCAGGGGCCTCCCATAAGGCAGAGTGGAGTGGTTGTGAAAGCTTTTGATGGATCTCGCAAAATTGTGATTGGAGAGGTTGAACTCCCAGTCAAGATTGGACCAAGTGATTTCCAGATCACTTTTCAGGGCATGGATATCCACCCATCATATAGCTGTTTGTTAGGCAGATCATGGATTCACGAGGCAGGCGCCGTGACATCCACCCTACACCAAAAGTTGAAATTTGTCAAGAACAAAAAGTTGGTGGTGGTAGGGGGAGAGAAGACTCTCTTGGTAAGCCATTTGTTTTCCTTTTCTTACATTGATGTTGAGGACGAGGTTGGGACGTTGTTCCAAGCTTTGTCTATTGCTGAGCCTTCTAAGAAAGGAACTTCTTCATTTGCGTCCTACAATGATGCGAAGTTGGCCATTGAGCATGGCGCAACTACTGGTTTAGGACAAATGATCAAGATGGAAGACAAAAAATCCCGGGCTGGCATAGGGTATTCTTCAGGCACTTTCAACAAGCATGGGCTGTTTCAGAGTTATGGTTTTATCCACACGGTTGAAGACTAGGAAGCTGCTGCTATTGTGGAAGAGGATGCAGAGGAAGATTCTGGCAACTTTGTCATCCGTGGAGGGGTCTGCAATAACTGGGTCCCTGTTGATGTTCCAACAGTTATCCATAAGTCAACTTAATGTTCATTTTATTTAAAAACCCTTCTCCCCTGCCAAAAGGAGAAGTGGTGACATTGTTGGCCCATAAATACAATGATATTCATTCAATAAATTCATGTTAAATGTTTGTTTTTCCAATTTATTTTCACTTTTCGCTTTTTTCATGAAATTGGTGATCACCATAAAACCCTAAAAATAGAATAAAATCAATCTTTTCATCTACATAATGATTTGCCTTGTTTGAATTCTAAAATCTCTTTTATATCCAAAATCATTATGCAGGTTGATCAAACCCATTGAACATAATGATCCAACACCATCTCCCAACTTTTAGTTCCCTGTATTTGAGGCCAAAGAAGATGATGTTGAAGAGATTCCTAATGAGATTACTCGTCTACTTGAGCACCAAGAGAAGTTCATCCAGTCATATCTTGAGAATCTGGAAACAGTCAACTTGGGGTCTGAGGATTGTGTTCGTGAAGTGAAGATTGGGGCACTCCTTGAAGAATCGGTGAAGAAGGGGTTGATTGAGTTGCTACGAGAATACGTCGACGTCTTTGCCTGGTCATATGAAGACATGCCTGGTCTGGATACTGATATCGTGCAACATTTCCTTCCTTTGAAACCTGAGTGTGTGCCTGTCAAGTAGAAGCTCAGAAGAACTCATCCCGATATGGCAGTGAAGATTAAAGAAGAAGTTTAGAAGCAAATTGATGCGGGGTTTCTGGTGACTTCTACATATCCTCAATGGGTGGCCAATATCGTGCCCGTGCCCAAGAAAGATGGAAAAGTCCGAATGTGTATGGACTATAGAGACTTGAATAAAGCTAGTCCGAAAGATGATTTTCCTCTACCGCATATTGATATGTTGGTAGATAATACAGCTAAATTCAATGTCTTCTCATTTATGGACGGATTTTCCGGATATAATCAGATTAAAATGGCACCCGAGGATATGGAGAAAACAACATTCATCATACCTTGGGGAACATTCTGTTATCGAGTGATGCCCTTCGGTTTGAAGAATGCCGGAGCCACGTATCAATGCGCTATGACTACCTTGTTTCATGATATGATGCACAAGGAGATAAAGGCATATGTTGATGATATGATTGCAAAGTTGAGAGCAGAAGTTGAGCATGTAGAGCACTTGTTGAAGCTTTTTCAGCGTTTGAGGAAGTATAAGCTTCGTCTGAATCCTAACAAGTGTACATTTGGAGTCCGTTCCGGCAAGTTATTGGGCTTTATTGTCAGGGAAAGAGGTATTGAAGTTGATCCTGCCAAGGTCAAAGCAATACAAGAAATGCATGCGCCCAAAACTGAGAAGCAAGTCCGAGATTTTCTTGGTCGCTTGAATTATATTTCCAGATTTATATCTCACATGACTGCCACACGTGCGCCAATATTCAAGCTCCTCCGGAAAGATCAGCGTCATGATTGGACCGAGGATTTCCAAAAGGCCTTTGATAGTATTAAAGAGTATCTGTCTGAGCCTCCGATTCTGTCTCCGCCTGTGGAAGGGAGACCCTTGATTATGTATCTGACAGTTCTTGAAGACTCAATGGGTTTTATCCTTGGTCAGCAAGACGAATCTGGAAAGAAAGAATATGCTATATACTATCTGAGTAAGAAGTTCACTGATTGTGAGTCTCAATACTCAATGCTTGAGAAGACATGCTGTGTTTTGTCTTGGGCTGCTAAGCGCTTACGCTAGTATATGTTGAATCATACGACTTGGTTGATATCCAAAATGGATCCAATCAAGTATATCTTTGAGAAGCCTGCGTTAACTGGGAGGATTTCCCGTTGGCAGGTGCTGCTGTCTGAGTATGATATTGAGTATCGAGCTCAGAAAGCTATTAAAGGTAGTATCTTCGCTGACCACTTGGCACATCAACCAATTGAGGATTATCAATCTGTTACGTACGACTTCCCGGATGAGGAGATTCTGTATTTGAAAATGAAAGATTGCGATGAGCTTACGCTCAATGAAAGTCCATAGCCTGGTTCCCGATGGAGCATGGTGTTTGACGGCGCTGTAAATCAATATGGAAATGGTATTGGGGCGGTGATTATCACTCCTCAGGGCACACATTTTCCTTTTACAGCAAGGCTAACTTTCAAATGCACGAATAACATGGCGGAGTATGAGGCCTGTATTATGGGTTTAAAAGAGTGTATTGATCTTAGGATCAAGCATCTTGATGTTTATGGTGATTCGGCCCTTGTTGTTAATCAGATTAAGGGTGAATGGGAGACGAATCAGCCTGGCCTCATCCCATACTGAGATTATGCAAGGAGGATTTCAACGTTCTTTACTGAAGTTGACTTCCACCATATTCCTCGAGATGAGAATCGGATGGAGGATGCTCTTGCTACGCTTGCTTCAATGATTATGGTGAAATTCTGGAATGAAGTCCCCAATATCACTGTGATGCGCTTGGACAGACCAGCTCACGTATTTGCAGTATAAGAAGTGAAAGATGATAAGCCATGGTATTATGATATCAAATGTTTTCTTCAGAGTCAGATTTACCCGCCTGGGGCATCTGTTAAAGATAAGAAGACTTTGAGGAGATTATCTGGCAGTTTCTACCTCAATGGCGATGTGCTTTGTAAGAGGAACTTTGACATGGTTCTGCTCAGATGCGTGGATAGACACGAAGCAGACTTGTTAATGACTGAAGTCCATGAGGGTTCATTTGGTACTCATTCCAATGGACATGCCATGGCTAAGAAGATGTTGAGAGCAGGCTACTATTGGCTGACAATGGAGTTTGACTGCTGCAAGTATGTGAAGAAATACCACAAGTGTCAGATTTATACAGATAAGATTCATATTCCCCCGACATATCTGAATGTGATTTCATCACCATGGCCTTTCTCTATGTGGGGGATTGACATGATTGGCATGATAGAGCCAAAAGCGTCCAACGGTCACCAATTTATTCTCGTAGCAATTAATTACTTCACCAAATGGGTTAAAGTGGAGTCATATGCAAACGTGACCAGGAAGGTGGTTGTGAAGTTTATCAAGAATCAACTCATATGCCGTTATGGTGTGCCAGATAAGATCATTACTGATAATGGATCTAACTTGAACAACAAGATGATGAAAGAGCTGTGTAGCGAGTTCAAGATTGCACATCATAATTCTTCTCCTTATAGACCCAAGATGAATGGGGATGTTGAAGCTGCTAATAAGAACATCAAGAAGATTATCCAGAAGATGGTTGTTACGTACAAAGATTGGCATGAGATGCTGCCATTTGCTTTGCATGGTTATCGTACATCTGTCCGCACTTCAACAAGAGAAACCCCTTTCTCCCTTGTATATGGCACGAAGGATATGCTCCCCGTGGAGGTCGAGATCCCATCAATGAGAGTCTTGATGAAAGCCAAGTTGACTGAGGCTGAATGGGTTCAAAGTCGTTATGACCAGTTGAACTTAATTGAAGAGATGAGATTGACCGCCATGTGTCATGGTCAGTTATATCAGCAAAGGATGAAGAAAGCCTTTGATAAGAAGGTCAAGCCACGTGTGTTCCGAGAAGGTGACCTCGTGCTCAAGAAAGTTTTGTCTTTCGCGCCCGATTCCAGGGGCAAGTGGACTCCAAACTATGAAGGTTCATATGTTGTTAAGAGAGCCTTTTCAGGCGGTGCTTTGATACTTGCAACTATGGATGGGGAGGATTTCGCTCGTCCTTTGAATTCAGATGCAGTCAAGAAATACTTTGCCTAAAATAAAAATAGAATAGCTCACTAAGTTGAAAACCCGAAAGGGAGGCTTAGGCAAAAATGAGCGTCTCGGTGGATTGAAAACCCGAAAGGGCGATCTAGGCAAAAGTTAGAGACATAAAAAATGAATATATATATCCCGCTAGATTGAGTACCTCACCCTGGGGCAATCTAGGAAAAAATTAGGGATTTTGTAAGAAACTGCATCCTGACAAGACTTTGTTTTTACAGCTGTCATCTGTCAAAGAATTTTGCTCAGTCATCGTCAACTGAAGCTTCAAATACATTGGATTCAGAGTTGGTGGAGAAATGGTCATTATGTTCAATGTAGCCTTTTTCCAATATATATCACCAATTTCAAATTTGTAAAGATCCATGGAGTCTTGCCATTTGCAGACTACCATTCCATCAAAAAAGTTTGAGCCTTTATCCAATTCTTTGCACTCTTATTTTGTTTCTGTTCAACAAATGTTTGCATGTTTTAATACACAAATATCATTATTTTAAATAAATAAAATTTTCATAAATTGTTTTTAAATAAAATGAGCATTCACAATGACAAAAAGGATAATTGGGATATCTTCAGTGCTCTCCCAAGGATAGTATGATCTCTAAAAGGGTAAGACATTTGTTCATATTCCTAGCATACTTGTATCCTCTTCATTATATTTCAGGTTGTCTCCTCCGCGAGCGTAGAAGAAGTTTGAGCATCACCAAAAGGGTTTGGAGCTTTGGTCCTATTTTGTTTGGAGGAGTATATCTCTAACATCCCACCAAATCCCCAGAGAGTCTGGAGTTTGGTCTCAGTTCTTCTTGCTCCCCGGTTGAGGCCGGATCTAGCATTTGTATTATCAATTATATGGTTATCATCCCTTGTGTGGATTGACCTAAAATCCCTTATAAATTGATAAATTGATATGCTATCTTTTGGGGAAGTTGGTATTCCTTCATTCAGATTTGGAATTCTCCCGCAGAGTGAGCAGGAAATCCCCAGCATGAGTGCAATTCTTAACAAGTTGGTTTGTAGCTTATCCCCTGTGGACTCGCCTACATTAATCTCCAGCAGGTTTGCCTCTTGTTCATCCTCGGCAGGGTTGATCCCATCTTAACTCCCCAGTACGGTCACCAGTAGGTTATCTTCAGCTGATTTCCTACAGGTTGTTCCCAGTTCAGTCATCAGCAGTGTTTCCCCAGTAGGAATTGTCTGATTAGAGCCTGTTTGTTGTTTCCTCTTGAGCAAAGCGGGTGATGAAAATGTTTATTTTTTTCTATCCCCGGCGGAGTGGTGTTTTCTCTTCTCCTCGGCAGAGATGATTTCTCCAGCAGTACGAGGAAATATGTGGGTTTTGGAACTTGTGATTGGTGGTTGTCCCCCGCAGAGCTTCCTCTTTCTCCCCGATATTTCCCCAGTAGAGTACTTCTACAATGGATCCTACTTGTGTTAAGCTCCCTAGTGGTGTTTGGGTAGATTCCCCAGCCGAGACTTTGATTGCAGTTTGGCGTTGGAACTTCTGAGGAAGATGTGTTGATTCCTTCCCCAGCGAAGTTACTGGTTCTCCTTCTCCTTATCAGAGATATTTCCTTTCGTGAGTAGAAGAGAATATTGTTGGATGTGCTTCTGTTTGGTAGTTGTCTCCCACAGAATTCTACATCACTTCCTGATGAAGATCCCCAGTAGATTTCTTCTCTGACTGATCTTATCCTTATCTCTGCATACTGTTGGAAGATCCCCAAGTTTGGTGATTGTGATCCCTTGCCTATTCCCAACAGTAGTCTCTAATTCCCGGTGATCCTGCTCGTTTCCCTGGAAGTAGTCTTCATTCCCGACAGTGACTCTGTTTGATCCTCGGCATTGGACTTTTTCCCCTGCAGATATTGGTGTTTCCTGGTATCTGTTGGCCCCACAAGATTGGGAGTTTTCCCAGTGGGCCTGGCTTTCTCTTTTGAGATGTAGTACCGAATGTTTGTCCATTGATTCTTGGACCTGGTTGTGTTAGATATGTCTGTTTGTCAGCATCAATCACACATAAACCACGCATATACATGCATAATTATAACATTTAGATATTCATGTTGCATTTCTTGCCATATATCTTTGTTTGTTGTCTCCTGCTATTTGATGATATATATTTCCCCAAGCAGATGTTTATGTCTGATCTCTCCATATAGAGTCAATCCCATAGGCAGAAAGCGTTTATCCTTTCTTCCATATTCCCCACTGAGTTATGCCCTCATGGATGATTATTACTTCTGTTTCCTCCCAAAATATGTATTGGGATGGAATTTCTCCCCGAAGTTATATCCTCATTGGGTTGAGTCTTGTTTCGTTGTGTCTCTCTAGTTCGTTCCTAGATTGACTCCCCTTGTTATTCCCCTTTTGCACTTCCCCGTAGTTTAGATGAATGATTGCTCAATAACCAGTAATCATCAATCTTTTCCTGGGTGGAGTCTGTGGCCTTCTACTCAGTAACCGGTAGTCGTAAGTCCTATCTTTGTGGTTTTCTACCCTCATACGGGTAGTTGTAAACCCCACTTTTATCCCCTTGCAGAGTTAACCCTTGTTGTACATCCTAACCGATGACGGTTACTCTCTTCTATGGTTTTCTACCCAGTAACCGGTAGATGTAATCCCCTCCTTGTCGGTTATCTTTATCCAATATTCGGTATTGATATTCCTTCACCTTTTGAGTATATCTCCCAGTAACCGGTGATATATCTCCCGGATCATTGCCTTTGTCAATGTATCCCCAGCGAGTCATCTTTCATTTACCCTTGTTTGGTAATGATCGTTTCTCCTTTTTGATTTTGTCATCATTTTATACCCAGTAGTCGGTATCCCGATGTCCTTTCTTGTTGGTCGATTTATCCTTTATTAACCCAGTAACCGGTTGTGGATAATCTTCCATGCGAGTATGTTATCTACATTCTGGCAGTAATAGATAATATATCTCATGCGCTCTTCAGTCGAAGTCTTTTTCTTCCCCAGTTGAGTAAGATTCGTATTTCCTTATGGAATCGAATGCCCATCCTATAATCGAGTTTGCTTTTTCAGCCCTCCTTTCGGATGATGAGTGTCTTGGAAATATTCCCTGATTGACGTCTGGTTGGTCGCCTATTATATGCCCAGTAACCGGTATCCCTGGTGTTCCTTCCTTTCTGCTCCCTATTATGACTTTGGTCCCCTGTGGAGTCAGATTTTCCTGAGTTAAAATTTACCTTTTTAGGTCTTCCTCAGATGTTTTGGATGATTGATATCTCTCACCCTTATACAGGTCTTAGATATTCATTCTCCCCGAGCATGTTGTTCTCTCGCCCTTATATCGGTGTTTTGGTCACATGTCTCTTTGAGCTTATTACCCAGTAACCGGTAATACCTCATTTTGTTGTTTCCTCAGCTGAGTCCTTTGTGGACATTCCCCATCGAAGTCCCTTAGTGGATTTTCCCCATCTGAGTCCCGATTTTTATCCGAACTGTCCTTTATGGACAATTTTGCTGTATTGGCATATTCCCCAATGCGTGCATCATTGCATCAGCTCGAGTCTTTCCATTGATTTATTTTCATGGAATCTATTCGTGTCTCTCGGAAAATTTTAAGTCGTGACTTGCTCACGCATAATATTCCTTTTTACTCCCTGTGAGAGTCCCCGGAGTCTCTGTCCCGTTGATGAGTGTATTACTCCTATGGATTTTCAGTTTCTCCTGTTTTCTTTTTTTCCTTTGTGGACATATATCCCCATAGAGTATTAACTTTTGCATACATACATTTGCATCATGAGGTCTCTTAGGGACCAAAATTCGTTTCTTTGTTATTATTTAAGCCCATTCTACCTCGCCGAGACGAAGATTTTTACCTTCATATCTCCGGCTAGAATGAACTTAAATAGGGGCATCTGTAAGACCCTAATTTTTACCCTAAGATCCCTCATGGCATCATATTATTGCATTTTTGCATTTGCCTCAAGGATCATAGCATCTTGGCTCCTTAACCTTTGGGTGGGAACTTGTGTGAATGGTTTGAGACCACCAAGCATGCTTGAATTGTATATTATTGCTTTTCTTATTTTGTTTACTAACCAAAAGCACAAAAGTATGTCACCTACTTGTTTGTTTTGTAGCTTGAGCAACCATAAGATCCGAGGCTCCTAGGAGACCCTATGCTCATTGATATGGCTAGGTGAAGGTGAAAGAAAGCATGACAATGGTTCCCAAAGCTATCACTCATCATATATGCCTCCCAAGTATCTCAATTTGTCAATTTTATCAAGATAAACCAAATGGCTTGAGGATTGTTTCCCAAGGAAACCCTGATCCAATTATGCATCAACTGTGCCTTGCTCATGAAGCAACCTCAACCCATGATCAAATACAATCAAGGGAAGTTCTTTCATTCATAATTTCATGCATATTTGAGCTTATTTGAGTGTCCTCAATCATCAATTCATAAAGGTTTGAGGTATGGATTTGAGAAGTTGATCAGTCAATTCATCTGACCATTTTGAAATACACCGAGACCTAACTTTTAATGTGTTTGTCAAATGATGATGACCCCGAGAGAACAAATGTTCTTAATAACCATATGAACAACTTTCATGTTCATCAAAAATTGATTTGAAGCTTGGAAGGTCATCATCCATTTCAAAACATTATAGGTCATTTTGACTGAAACCCTAATTTTAGGTCAACTTCCCAAGGACCTAACTCATTTGTTTTTCATGAGTTTGAGGTGGGATCAAATGCATTGGAAAGTTAAAGATGTCTACTTCATTTTTTATGTTGAACAAATTTTCATAATTCTAAAATAAATAAATTTGATAATGCAAAACATTATAGGTCACTTTGGACCAAAGTCATTGAAATGTGAAAAAGTCCAACTTCATGTGCCCATAACTTTCTCATCAAAAATCCAAATGATGCAAAATTTAAGTCCAAATTGATTTTCTTGAAAATATATACAACTTTGTTGTTGAAGGTTTTATCGTTTGGAGCTTGCATCATTGAAACAGAAGGGATTGAAGTTGGTCCATTTTGGAAATTTTCACATGCACGTGTTTTGCACCTTGAACTTTATGACCATTTTTCACTAATTTCCCAATTCCATATGGACCTTTTTTCAACATAACAATTGATCCTAATGTCAAGACCTTTCCAACCATTACCCACAAGGCCATGTTTCATTTTGGGAAGAGGTATTTTCAAAGAGGAGAACGTTTTGGTGCATTGTTGGAAACCATGTCAAATATTTGTGCACAAGCCATTTGCATCAATTTTGCACGTCCATTTCAGCTTAATGTGATATCAACACTCAATTGCAATTGGATTTGGGCCCTCCATACGCTTGTACAGGCCCATGCATGGAGGCCCTCATCACTGATGCACATGAAAATCCCATGCTTGCAGCTTGCCTTGCTATAAATACAGGTGTTTACCTTCATCATAAACCAACCTTAAGGCGCCTCATATGCTGCAGAAATCAATCCAAACCTCACTCTAAAGGAATTGTGCAATTTCACTTTCATTTTTCATATCCAATTTTCAACTTCATTGGTTGATTATTGGACTTAAAATTCCTTGGCCTTGCTTCATCTTCATCTCAAGAGCAAACTGCAATCAAAAATTGTGAAGAATCGTGCTCCATATATCTATATTTCAGAGGTGGATGTTCAAACTTTTTTCAATCGAAACTCACTGATTATTGCTTATTCTTGTGTTTATTGGCTTGGCTGAAGTCCTTTCATCAGACACATTTGAATTGTGTCTTTAATTTTGCAAATCCATGAAGTTCAGATTGAACACCATGATTTTCTCTCTCTGATTTCTCTTCATATGAGAGCCTAGAGGAGAAACCAATGGTACAAGGGTGATGTACATCACCACAGCTTTCCAATGATATGAGGATCGCTTCATTCGGTTAAGTTTCCATGTCTGCAACTTCCACCGGAATCTTCATGCTCGCCGGAGAAGACGATGGTGTACACCACCGTCCCCAGCGCCAGATTGAATGTGGACCCTTGGATCTGATCTCCAGTTTAAATCATGGGCATCAGATGTTATGACTTTTATTAATTCCTTGTGTGGCTTAGTTGACTTGGACTCATGATGCGCGCGCACTCCACTACCCTTGGATCTGCCAGGTTATTTAATGAAATGAATCCAACGCGCCATAATTTTCCTAATTTCTGATTTTCCACTTTTATTTTGTTTATTTCCTTTTATTTCAAACAATCATAACTCTTTCATTTTAATTCCAAAAAATATGGGACCAATTGCATTATTTTCCTTTTAATTTCTAGTTTCTGAAAATGATTTTTAATTTTTTTTAGTTTATCATTTGATATTTTTTGTGAATTTTCTCTTTTCTGGTTACTTTTAATTCATTTTAAATAGTTTCCAATATTCAAAAAATGCAAAAATATTTTCTCAACCTCTTTGAATGATGATGGATCTATGAAAAATATTATCATCAATTTATTAATTGATTTGGGATTTATTTGAGATTTTAATTCAATTAGGTTATTTTTTATTCATTTTTAATTGATTAAAAATAGTTTCTGGTTTCTAAAAATGCTGAACTTTTTTGTCAAACTTTGTTTGACCTTGTTGAACTTAGGATGATCCATTTGGATTTTTCAAAGTTGATTTGAAATGGATTTGAAGTTTGACCTTTAATTATTTATTTTAATTCAAGTATTATTTTAATTTTGAAAAATACCAAAAATATTTTATTTGTTTCTTGACTTCTAAATTTCATTTTGCTTCTGTTTACTATGGTTTGACCTTGATCCCATTCATCATTGGTCAATGTACTTTGCTTATTTCATTTGAAGTTCAATTCATGTACATTCTTATTCATCTTCTTCTTCATCTTTTTCCTTTTGATCAATGAGTTAAAGATTGGTGGTTAGCCTTGACATATGGGAGACTTAACCTTCCTTGATTCAAATCTAATTCATCTTGATCAAAGATCAAGTGAATGGCTTTGCATTAAGGATAGGTTGCTTTTTGGTCAAGCAAAAAACCTAAATCAATACAAGATCATTCTTCTTTTCTTTTGGCATGGCAAGTTGTAGGAGCTTGGCTTACTAGTCAAGGTCTCTAACTTGTGTTTGTTTCCTATATTTTTATTGACCAGCCTTAGATAGGTGTGACTACTACATTAGTCCACTTACGATTGCTTAACATAGCGCTAAATTGCCTTATGGCATACTAACTCTAACTATTGACCACTAACTTTTTAATTCTTGCACTTTACATTAATGCAATTTAATATTCTTGTACATTATTTCATTTTCTTTTTCCCTTTGCTCATTTGAGCTCATGTTTATGTTAATGCAATTTGCCTTTTGCTCACTTGAGCACATAATTGTGTATATACTATGGTGCTTGTGTTTTATTTTGATTGTTGTGAACCAAATGCAAATGGACAAAAGGACTTAGACTTTAGGACATTCCCTATGTAAAAATGGAGTCAAAGAGCAACTAGGCCTCATGCCTTTAGAGTGCTAAAAAATGTCAAAGAGCAACTAGGCCTCATGTCTTTAGAATGATTAATGTTGAAGATGAATTGAAAGGACCTAATCTCTAAACTCACTCTTGTCCATTCTTTGTTTGTATTATAGAACTTTTTTGATGTGTGTGTTCTTGTGCTAGGGATCCCAAATTTGAGCCAAGTAGAAGAACCATTGCCATGAGTATCCAAAGTGAAAGATACAAAAGCCATTGGAAGATTCCTAGGAGCTTGATTGTTGTGTGCTTGATTGCTTGAGTTATTTGCTTATTTGCTTGCTTATTCCAAAGGATGGGAGCTACTTGGATCATCACTATGATCTCAAGAAGGGAACTCCATTTGTGGTTTTATTTCTCTTCCTTCATCTTTGTATGTTTAGGACCTTAGCCATTCTTCTTCTTCCCTCCACTCTAACCCAAGCCAAAACTTTTGTGCAAATATTAACATTTTCATAACACTTATTTTGAATTTAATCCTTAAGTCAACTTTGACCATACTTTGTAAATACTTTTCATTGGTAAATAAAACTCATTCAATTATTTTTGTGGTTTCAATGACCAATCTTGCCAAAGCTTTTCATAAACCTTAGCTATTAGGTTTGAGTTATCTTAGTGGATGATGTAATACTCGCCTATATCCTTAGTGGTGGACAATGAGTCTTCCATGCTTATTATAGGGTTAACCCCTCACTAGCATGTTGAAGTTATCCTCACATGGTGGATTTGTGGTTTTTGGTTGAGTTTTCTCCCTTGGATAACAAAAGACCTTAAGGATTTTGGACCAATCAATTCACCAACTTCTTTTGAGATTTTTATCCCGAACTACGAGGTTTTGATCCTAATCTTTCTTAAGATGGTACGTAGGCAGTGGGTTTATTCATTCAAACACAAAATTGTAAATAATTTGTACATTCTTCTCTCATCTCCCCAATCATGTTTTCACAAATAATTTTCACAAATGCCAACCTACCTTACAACAACTGTGAAAAAGGCTCCCTAGGAGTACCTAGGATGTTTTGGGTGCTTAAAACCTTCCCATTGCATAACCAACCCCCTTACCCAGATCTCTGACATTTTTATTAGTTTTTGATTCGACAAAACTTCTCGGTTTTTGTTCGATTTCTAACCTTTCCTTTGGATAAATAGAAGTGCGGTGGTGACTCGAATTGTATGATTTACTTTTGATTTAGTCAATAAATCTAAAGGTAACGAATACCCCGCTACAGATGTAAGTAGGTCTTCAAAAAGAAGACTGACATGGATGGTAAGGTACATACCTATAAGGCATGACTGGTTGCAAAAGGATATAAAAAAATTCATGGGGTTGACTTTGATGAAACCTTTTCACTAGTTGCAATGCTTAAATCTGTTCGGATTTTACTTCCTATCGCTGCATATCATAATTATGAAATATGGCAGATGGATGTCAAAACTGCTTTCCTTAATGGGAATCTTCTTGAGGATGTGTACATGACATAACCTGAAGGATTTGACATACCTGAAGAATCCCTAAAGATATGTAAGTTACAAAGATCAATCTATGGATTGAAGCAAGCTTCCAGAAGCTGGAATCTTCGTTTTGATGAAACAATAAAACAATATGGATTCATCAATGTAGCGGGGTATTCGTTACCATTAGAGATATTGACTAAGTCCAAGGTAAACCATACAAGTCGAGTCACCACGGAACTTCTATTTATCCAAAGGAATGGTTAGAAAGCGAACAAAACCCTAAAAGTTTTATCGAGTCAAAAACTAGTAAAAATGTCAGAGATCTCGGTAAGGGGGTTGGTTATGCAATAGGAAGGTTTTAAGCACCCCAAAACATCCTAGGTACTCCTAGGGAGCCCTTTTCATAAGTGTTGTTCTAGTCTAAAGGATGTAGGTATATCTAAAGTGCTATTTACTAAAAGGAAGGTTAAAAGAAAATGACTCGCAAGGATGTCGCATCCACTGCCTACGTATCTCATCTGAGTATGAGAATCAGAGTCTTCGTAGCTCGGCTACCTATGGGTTAAAGAGAAGTGTGCTCGGTAAGATGTCATGTCTTATGCCTACGTATCTCATCTGGAATGAGAATCAGAGCAAAACGTAGTTCGGCTAACTAGGGGTTAAGGATTACCATCTGAACATGGACTTACAAAAGAGGACACCAGCTGTGTCAAAGGAGGGTGGGCAGTGTGTTCAACATCCTAGCAGTAGGTATCGTAGCTTGCTGAATCGAGTCTTAGGCAGTTACCTCTTTGCAATAGAACGGACTGACATGCCACAAGATCGGAGACGCACGGAAGGTCTAAAAGTGGGGAAGCTCTACTCTAGAGTTGTCATGCAATATGGACCTATGTGTTAGGATTTACAAAGGGGAACATTTACCTAATGTTAGCATGCAAAGAATAAGGGAATTCTACCTATGTTATCATACAAAGGGTTCTACCTAATGGGTGCTACCTAAACGGAACAAGAGTCGCCGGATGGAGCGCGGAGAGGAGTTACGGATAAGGGTAGATGGCGATGCCGGAGGCAATCGACTTACAGGTAGATGGAGATGCCTGAGGCAATCGACTTACAAGAGGAATGGCGATGCATGAAGCAATCGACTTACAAAAGGATGGATGAATGCGTGCTGGTTCTGTTAAGTTTTGAAAATGATTACTCGACGTTGGATCGAGCTTTTGATCTTATTTTGAAATGGTTATCGGATGTTCATTTTAATTCTTGTATTAACAGGTGACTAAAGAAATAAATATTATACACTTTATAGGAGAGGGGTACATTTGTTATGAATGGGGATTGTTCATGGCAAACAAACAATAAGAATATATGCCACATACATCATACAAGTAGGCAACAGTTATCAATCAGATCAGATAAATAAACAATATATAATCAAACCAAAGAATCAAATAATGGAGCATTTAAACAATGCATGGGATATGAACATGTTAAATAATCAAGCAATAGAAAGCATGAATGAGAGAAACAAGTATAAAAGATAACAGATGAATCAAACAGATGAAAATATACACACGAAGGGTCCACTGAATAATTTAATCAGGAAATGAGGTAAGGACCAAATAAAATCAAGTTAAAAGGTCTCTAATACATGGCATATGAGATGAACAAGAGATGATCAAAAGATCTCTTCAATTGCCATAAGCAATCCCTAAGTCAAACATCGATCATAAGGAAGTCAACTGAAAATTCAAGTCAACTTAAAAAATAATAAATAAATAGCAAATTAATCAAGAAAATTATGAAAAATTAAAATAAATAAGGTGGGGTCAGGACATCATCATCCCCCAAAAAGATTTTTAAATTATGAAAATTGGCACGTGAATTAATTAAAACAAAACATAGGTCAAACCAAAAGTCAATTAATAAGACTAGGTTAGAAATAAATCAAGAATAAATAGTAAATTAATCAAGAAAATTATGAAAAATTAAAATAAATAAAGTGGGGTCAGGACATCATCATCCCCAAAAATGATTTTAAAAATAACTAAAATTGGTATGTGAATTAATTAAAATAAAACAGAAGTCAAATTAAAAGTCAACCAACCAAACTAGGTCAAAAATAAATCCAAAATAAATTGAAAATGAGAAATAAAATTCCAAGAAAAGGTCAGGTTGACCATGAGACAATGGTCAACCTTCATCCCAAAATTCAAATGCTAACAATAATTTTAAGTCATAAAAATAAAATCAATAAAAAAAGTGTGTTAAAATGGACCATTTAGAATAAATAATTAAAATAAAATATTAATATTAAACAAATACGAAAATAAAAATTATATAAAATTAAATAAAACGTTAAGAAAAGTTAAAAATATTCTTGGGTAATTTTATGGACGAAGAAAATATTTTAAATAAGAAAAAGAAATATGAAAATGGAAGGATTAATGGTGATGTACATGGTAAGCAAGCGCAGATATATCGAAACATGGTCATGGAAGAGATGATTACCTAATGAAAAATAGAAGTGGAATGGAATCTGATATGTGATGAAGCTTTGCCTTCTTTCCACGAAATTCCAATGCTCCTTTAGGGTTAGGGTTTCAGCTTCTTAAATAGGGTGGATTAGGTGTTCTCATGGGCTTTTTAATAAGTGATTTATCCATAAGAATAAAAGTGTGAAGTGAGGTGTAAAATGTTTTTATTTTGTGCCAAACTTAAGTGAGTAGATGTCCAATGCATGGCCAAAAGAGGTAAAAAAAACGTGACTGGTTTGTGCAGCATGCTTAGAAAATCTGATTAAGCCAGCCAGACCCAAAATTTGCCTAGAAAATCAAGTCATGGTGCCCACTTTAAATGAATATATCTCTCAAACCATGGATCCAAATGAGATGATTCCAAAAGGATGTGAAAAAGGACATGGCAAGGTACAATTGTTGTGAAGAAAGTAATTTCAGATAATGCCTTGAAGTGCAAGAAAACTGGCTAAGAAGTCTCGACAAATTTTGAAGATTTTGGACTTCGAAATTTTTCTAAGTGTCCTAAAAAAATGTCTCACTTTGACTAAGCATAACTTTCTCAATTCTAATCCAAATGGAACAAACTTTATATCTATAGAAAGCTTGGAACAAGAAGAACAACTTTCATGTTGGAGAAATTTTCAAATGAAGCTTTTATCGTGATGCAAAATGGGCTTAAAGTGAGTGCAACGATCATGAAAACTTGCCCTAAATGGAAAGTCAACCATTTCCAAATTAAGTAACTTTTCCAATTCCTGATTAAATGATGAATCCATGATCCAACCTTGATCAAATTTCACATGTAGGATCCCCTAGGCATGGATTTTGAGATTCCACTCTCAAAATGTCAGGAGTTAACTTTTCTGGCCCCACAATTGACTTTTCCCAAACTGTCTGATTCCCGATTCCATTGATCAATTGAAGCACTTCTAGCTCAAATAAAGAGCTGATTTTTTGTATGTAGACCCTTGTGGCCATATGGAGGTCCATGGAAAAGAGTTTCACCCAAAGAATCAGAAATAAACTGATTTTATACCAAACCCTAGTTTTAGGGCAAAATGATCAGGAATTGATTGCACTGATTGCCAATGGATCTTTCTGAGATAATTGTGAATCTTCCTAGGCCAAGATGCCTCTCTAATAATGACATGGATGAGCTCCTTTACTTCCAACTAAACATTTCCTGTTGCAGGTAGCCATGAAACCCTAATTTCTGATTAAATACAGATGAACACTCTGATAGCTTTGAATCCTTCACTGATGAACTGAGAACCATAATAAGATACTTGGACCTCCCTGAGACCCTTGAGACTTGTATACTTAGAAAATGAAGTCCAATTCTCAATCTTGCTTTGTGTGAGCTCCTTTTGTTAAAGACTGATCGATCAAAACCTGATCTCCATGTCACTAATGCAGTATGCAATGAGTATGACCTAATATGATGCTAATGAAGTGTAAAACATAATCCCATGCTTCCAGGAAAAATGAAGGGTAAATTTTGGGGTATTACAGCTGCTCCTATTCAATCAACTGGAAACCCGAAAGGAAGATAGCAACGGCTTTCGCACTTTCGAGGTGTCAAGTGATTGAATACGATAAAAGCCCGAAAATTTACACTGAAGTGAAAAAATGAAGTAACAATGCCTGTCAGAATCGGCCAAGAGGTATTCTTGAAAAAGAATCCGTCTGGTACGGTGAGAGTCGGTCTGAACACCGAAACAAGGAATGTTAGCCCGAATACCAAAATAAATGGTAACACAGCAATAACCATGGCCTGTATGCCGCTCATCGGAAGATACTTGATTATCAAACATCGGTCTGAACACCGGGAAACTTGCCTGAATGCCACTTCGGTCTGAATACTGGAAAACTGGCCTAAATGCCACAAGTTGCATCGACCTGAATGTCGGAAACTTCTTTGATCTGAACATCGGAAAACTGGCCTGAGTGCCACTTCGGTCTGAATACCGGAAAACTGGCTTGAATGCCACAAGTTGCATCGACCTGAATGTCGGAAACTTCTTCGATCTGAACATCGGAAAACTGTACTAAATGCCACTTCGGTCTGAATACCAGAAACTTGGCATGAATGCCACAAGTTGCGTCAACCTGAACGTTGGAAACTTCTTCGATCTGAACATCGGAAAACTGGCCTGAATGTCACTTCGGTCTGAATACCGGAAACCTTCATGCTTGTCAGCATCGGCAGAAATAGGGAAAATGATAATTGAGGCGGCGCGTGGGCCAACGACCCCTGCTGGGAATAATAAAGATAAGTCATGAACAATCTTCAGTCTGAGTACTGGAAACAACTTCTGGCTTATCACTTGGGATACCGAGAATGCCTTATGCTTTACATGCGTATGTCTGAATTTTTTAATGGCGTAATGCTCCATGAAAATGGAAATGCTACGCAATTTGGGAGGATGCAATGCAATATGATTCTATATGCAGGGATTTGAAATGCTTGATTAGAGAGAACGCCAAGCTGAGGCAAGGAATTCTACTGGGGAAATGATCACCATCTTTTGGACCCTGGCAAGGCTGTTGGAGATGCACAGCACAAAGAACTTTGTGGGGAAATGACCGGCCACGCGGTGTTCTGGCAAATAACAAAATACCGAGGCTCTGACTGGGGAGAGAATGGCACTGAAAACTTGCTGCTGAGGAAAGCGACAGTGGTTCTAGAAACCATAATCTGCGAGAGAGACGACTCAGCAGGGGAAGCAAACACCGATACGGTACCGAGATTCTGCTTCAAGGAAAGAGACCATGGGTCTAGCGTCGAGATCATCGATCTGGCATCGAACTCTGAGGAGCAACCGCTTCTGCTGGGAAGATACAGTCTGGCACTGTCAACTCCGTTGGGGATATACAGTCTGACACTTTCGACTCTACTGGTGAATGTATAATCTGAAACAAATGCTTGGGGAAGTACAGCAATGAGATCCTGCTGGGGATTGAAGAATCCAACGCTCGGACCAGCTCTACAGGGATAAGATACCAAATTCCAACTGTTGAGGAAAAACATCCGATCATTTGATGGGGACCTTAAGGAAATGCCCCGAGTGTACCTGTTCTGAATAGACGATCCAAAGCACTAAAAATTTATAGCAATTTTCAATGTTTATTAAGCACGTACCTGTAAAGCTCTTATGTTTCATGATGTAATGTTTATCAAAAATTCGGACGTCATTTTTGCAAACAAAACAGTAAAATGAAAATGAAAACAGAGATGTACTGAATAACATGATTTTATTGATTGAGTGGCCTCTGAATAGGTATTCATATCAGGAAGCAATCCTTGGAAAGAGGTAATTGCACAACAGATAAAAACAAAAACTAATCTAATGGCAATGTGAAATGGATTTCTATCGGGTTCCAATTCTGCTATGATTCGCTCGTCTTCAAGATCCTCCAGATGATCAGCTTTCCGAAAAAGGTGATTGGATTGTTTCCTATCCTTCGGAAGTTTCCGGTTATCGACACGAGATGATATTCATAACTACTCAGAACGCAGCCATTCGCTTAATCCCTAACTTTTTCCTGGATCGCCCTTTCGGGTTTTCAATCCACCGGGATACCCATTTTTGCCTAAGTTGCCTTTTCAGGTTTTCATCTTACCGGGTGTACAATCTTTTCATTTTTTAAACCCTAACTTTTTCCCGAACCTTTTTCATTTTCTTGGTTCGCCGGGATGCCCATTTTTTTGCCTGGACTATTCTTTTTATCGTCCAGCGGGTCTATTTTATGCGAAGTATTTTTTAACTGCATCTGAGTTCATGGGGGAAGTGAAGTTTTCACCATCCATAGTTGCAAGCATTAAGGCTCCACCATCAAAAACCTTGGTGACAATATACGGTCCATCATAGTTAGGAGTCCACTTGCTCCTGTGATCTGTCTGAGGAGGAAGGATCCTTTTCAACACCAAATCTCCGACTTGGAAGCATCGAGGACGCACTTTCTGATCAAAGGCTCTCTTCATCCGACTCTGATACAATTGCACATGACAAATGGCTGCCATTCGCTTCTCTTCGATAAGACTCAACTCATTGAACCTTGTCTGAATCCATTCAGCTTCGTCTAACTTGACATCCAACATGACTCTTAGAGAAGGAATCTCCACTTCAACAGGTAGGACTGCTTCCATACCATACACAAGGGAATAAGGGGTTTCCCCGGTCGATGTACGTACTGAAGTACGGTACCCATTCAAGGTGAAGGGTAGCATCTTATGTCAATCTCTGTACGTAACGACCATCTTCTGCACAATCTTCTTTATGTTCTTATTTGCTACCTCAACAGCATCGTTCATCTTAGGACGATAAGGGGAAGAGTTGTGATGTTGAATGTTGAAGTTCTTGCACAACTCTTTCATCATTTTGTTATTGAGATTAGAACCATTATCAGTAATGATTCTTTCGGGAATCCCATAACGACAAATGATTTCTTTCTTGATGAATCGGGAAACCACATGTCTGGTGACCTTCACAAATGACGCTGCTTCGACCCACTTGGTGAAATAGTCGATGGCAACAAGGATGAAGCGATGCCCATTGGAAGCAGTCGGCTCAATCTTTCCAATCATATTAATGCCTCACATAGCAAACGGCCACGGCGAAGACATCACATATAGAGGATTTGGCGGCAAATGCACCTTATCAGCATAAATCTGGCATTTATGACACTTCCGAGCATATTTGAAACAATCAGATTCCATGGTCATCCAGTAATAACCCGCTCTCAACAATTTCTTAGCCATTGCATGTCCGCCGGCATGAGTACCGAAGGAGCCTTCATGAACTTCCTGCATTAACATGTCCGCTTCGTGTCTATCCACGCATCTGAGCAAAACCATGTTGAAGTTCCTCTTATACAGCACATCGTCTTTGTTCAAGAAGAAACTGCCTGCCAATCTTCTCAAAGTCTTTCTATCATTGTTGGATTCCCCTGCATGGTACTCTTGATTCTTCAGAAAGCACTTGATTTCGTGGTACCAGGGCTTGTGATCAACTACCAGTTCAGCAGCAAACACATACGCGGCCCTATCAAGGCGCATAACATCGATCCTGGGAGCATAGTTCCACTGAATCACCTTGATCATAGAGGACCGATTAGCAAGAGCATCTGCCATCTGGTTCTCATCACGAGGTATATGATACAGCCTTACTGTTGTGAAGAAAGTCAACAGTCTTCTCGTGTAGTCTCTGTAGGGGACCAGATTAGGCTGGAGAGTATTCCAATCACCATTCACTTGATTGATCACTATAGCTGAATCTCCGAAGATGTCCAGAGTCTTGATTCTCAAATCAATGGCTTGCTAGATACCCAAGATACAGGATTCATACTTAGCTTCATTATTGGTGTACTCAAAAGTCAGACGAGCGGTGAAAGGCATGTGGGCACCTTTCGGAGTGGTAATGACAGCACCAATTCCACTTCCTTTAGCATTGACAGCCCCATCAAACATTAAAGTCCACTTTTCATCTGGATCAGGTCCCTCCTCAACAACTGGCTCTTCACAGTCTTTCATCTTGAGGAACATGATGTCTTCATCCAGAAAATCAAACTTCATCGACTCATAATCATCAATCGGCTGCTGAGCAAGATAGTCTGACAAAATACTCCCTTTGATGGCTTTCTGGGATGTATACTGGATGTCGTACTCTGTCAGTACCATTTGCCAATGAGCAACCCTTCCGGTGAGAGCTGGCTTCTCAAATATATACTTGACTGGATTCATTTTGGAGATCAGTAAGGGTGTGTGAGTCAGCATGTATTGTCTCAATCGCTTAGCAGCCCATGCAAGTGCACAACATGTCTTTTCAAGCATTGAGTATCTCGACTCGCAATCTGTGAATTTTTTACTCAGGTAGTAGATGGCATGCTCTTTCCTACCTGTCTCGTCGTGTTGACCGAGAACACAACCCATGGAATTATCAAGTACTGTCAAATACATAATCAGCGGTCTCCCTGGGACTGGAGGCATAAGGATTGGAGGATTCTACAAATACTCTTTTATCTTCTCGAAAGCCCTTTGGCAATCATCATTCCATATGATGACCTGATCTTTTCTCAACAATTTGAATATTGGCTCACACGTGGATGTTAGGTGAGAGATGAACCTTGCAATGTAGTTCAACCTTCCTAAGAAACCACAGACTTGTTTTTCTGTTCTTGGCTCAGGCATTTCTTGTATCGCTTTCACTTTGGCCGGATCCACCTCAATCCCTTTTTCACTAACAATAAAACCCAGCAGTTTTCCAGATCTCACCACGAAAGTACACTTGTTCGGATTAAGCCTCAGCTTGAATTTCCTCAAACGCTCAAACAGTTTCTACAAATTCACCAGATGTTCTTCTTCCGTTTGAGATTTGGCAATCATATCATCAACATAAACCTCGATTTCATGATGAATCATATCATGGAAAAGAGTTACCATAGCTCGTTGATATGTTGCCCCAGCATTTTTCAGACCAAACGGCATCACCTTGTAGCAGAAGGTGCCCCATGGGGTTATGAAAGTTGTCTTCTCCATGTCTTCTGGTGCCATCTTAATTTGATTATAGCGAGAAAAGCCATCCATGAATGAGATTACTGAAAACTGAGTCGTGTTATCCACCAAAACGTCGATGTGAGGTAATGGGAAATCATCTTTAGGACTAGCTCTGTTCAGATCCCAGTAGTCAACACACATTCGTACCTTTCCATCCTTTTTAGGTACTGGAACAATATTTGCAACCCATGGCGGATAATTTGTTACCGCTAGAAACCCTGCATCCAACTGTTTTTGCACTTCTTCCTTTATCTTGACAGCCATCTCTGGTCTTGTTCTCCTGAGCTTCTACTTGACCGGAGGACAATCCTCTTTGAGAGGCAAATGGTGTACCACAATGTCTGTGTCAAGCCCTGGCATGTCCTGATAAGACCAAGTGAATATGTCAACATACTCTTGTAGCAATTCAATCAGCCCCTTCTTCACATTATCTTCCAAAGCAGCCCCTATCTTGATTTCTCTCTTAACGTCCTCGGTGCCGAGATTAATCACTTCAATAGACTCTTGATGCGGTTGAATGACCCTTTCCTCCTGTTTTAATAACCTGGAAAGTTCTTTAGGGAGTTCACAGTCTTCATCACCCTCTTCTTCAGCTTGAAAGATTTGATTTTCAAAGTCGAAGCAAGCCATAGCAGAATTGTTATCAATAGGATCCGGTGACGTGCATCTGCATGAGTGATGGTATATGCTTATGAGTGTGAACAAGAAGTGAAAACCTAACAAAACATTGCCAAATGTTTTTTTTTTTGAAAACTGCAAAAATAGAAAGACAGTGAACAAAATATTTGAATGCAAAAAGACGTCCTTTATTTATGATAAAAAATGCAGGTATCCATATAGATGAGCCCTACAATGAGTCATCATGCCCTGGGCGGAACGTAAGACTTGGATATGCATGAATAAACAAAGGAAATTACTCTTTAAGAAGAGTGACTTGGATAATCTCTTCAGAAGACCAGTTGCGGAGAACTTCACCCGGGACACTTGGACGCACCCAGTTGTCAATGTCGCAATCACTATCCCCATCTTCTTTGTTGATTGCAGAGACCTGGCCGTATTGAATGATGCCAGCACTGGAGAAAGTAATCGGCCCCTAACGAGTCTGAGGCGTTGAAGTTGTAGAAGTCAATGTCGGTTGATACCCAATCCCAAACTTGTCTTCCTTTACAGGTAAATCCACCAGACGTCCCCAACTGGGAGCAACACCTGAATTTACCAAGGCATGTGCCTGCTTGAAAGATGACAAAGAGGCACCTGCTTCAACCTCTTCCACTGGAACTGCATCCTTGACTTGAACTGCCTCAAAGGCCTGACACAGGGTCTCATGAATCTCACCTTCTACCTCTACATACTTGAATGTTGACAGGTGACTGACCAGAATATCCTCCTCACAACAGACAGTGATAATTCTTCCGTTGACCGGAAACTTGATCTTCTGATGCAAGGTCGAGGAGACTGCCCCACCATTGTGGATCCAAGGACGACCCAGTAGGTAGCTATACGAAGGACTGATATCCATCATATAGAATACATTGTTAAAGGTTTGTGATCCAATCTGAATTGGCAATTCTACCTCTCCGAACACCGACCTCTTAGAACCATCGAAGGCTCTTACCACAAGATTGGAAGGCTTCAAGATCAAACCTTCTACATCTAACCTTGATAGGGCTCTCTTGGGTAGCACATTGAGAGAGGAACCTGTATCCACCAGAACATGGGATAGCACAGTGTCTTTACACTCCATCAAGATGTGCAAAGCCTTGTTATGATCGCGTCCAGCTGGCGTCAAGTCAGAATCAGTAAAACCCAACCCGTTGCTTGTATGAACATTTGCAACGATCCCTTCTAGTTGGTTCACTAAGATCTCCTGAGGCACATATGCAGCATTAAGGACCTTCAGGAGTGCCTCCCTGTGTGCCTCCGAACACAGCAGGAGTGAGAGAATAGATATCTTGGATGGCGTCTGAATCAACTGATCGACTACCTTGTAATCGCTTTTCTTTATAATTCTTAAAAGTTCGTCCACACCCTTCACAAAAGCAGACTCAGAGCCAGCCTGTGGTGCAAGGGTACACATTCACAACTTGCTTGCCTTTGGCCTTCGCCGCGGCGTCAGCACTATCAGGTTGGGTAACCGATGGTGAGAACAGTCTACCACTTCTGATGAATCGCCCGATTCCACCAACATTGTCCACTGCGTGATCTTTTATCTCAATTCCAGGTTCAGACTTCTGATCCTGCACCTCTTCTACTTTCAGTGGCTGCTCCACTCCATGATCATGCGTGTACACACTCCCCTCGTAATGCCAAGGAATGGCCCTTTCGCTGGTGAAAGGTAAAGGACCAGGGGTCGTGATGGTCATAGTGGATTGATGCGGTCGCACTGGTGGTACCGGTTGCGCTACTGGCACACTGATCTGAGCGGTCGGGTAGAAAATTGTGATAGTGGCGACGTCACAGTCATACTCAGAAATCTTATTCATTGAATCACAAACATCCGAAACATCGGAATCAAGTTTAGCAAGTACATCAGAATCAAACACCAAGTTTGGAATATCAGCAACAACATCAGAAAAATTAATTACATCATTGGGAATTACAAAATCAGCAGGAGCAACATTTGTAAATTCTTCAGCATCTTCAGGAAAGAGAGGATCAACATTTGCATTCTCAACAACCCCTTCAACAACCCCTTCAACAGACCTTTGGGCAGATAAGTCTTCAGCTTGGAGGATACCATCATCAAGCAAGGCCTGGATACCCTGCTGCAGCTTCACACAACCCCCACTCTGTGCAACACAACCCAAACAACCGCTCCTACAGCCGGGGAAAACATCTGCCTTTAGCAAGTATTCTTTGATTTCTAACAGCGGAGTCTTCAGCTTCAACACCTCCTTGACTAATTTGACTTTTCCTTCAACCATGTTAATGTTTGCTCTACCATGCTGCGGTATAGGATTATTAACAACATTAGGAGCCGACACAAAGTTAATGGCCTTTGAATCAATAAGGTCCTGAACTACGTGCTTAAAAGCTTTGCAATTCTCAATAGTGTGGCCAGGTGCCCCAGAGTGGAAATTACACCTAGCATTGGCGTCATAACCCACTGGAAGCCTGCCAACGAGAGGAGCTAAAGTGCGTAACTGCACAAGTTGCAAATGTTGAAGGTTGGGAAGCAACTGGGCATACGACATCGGAAGAGTGTCGAAACGCCTATCCATCATCCTCTATCTCTGTTGATAAGCAGGTTTGTTACCCTGTTGTTGTTGGTATTGATTTTGTTGACGTTGAGGTTGTTGTTGTTGCACTGGTGCTACAGCCGGAATGGTCACTGCTGCAACATAAGGATGTTAATGGTAATTCTAAAAGTTATTCCTCCAGTTACCCCTATTCTGATAAGAAGATATGGCATTTGCATCCCTTTCTCTCCTCTTCTGTCCTCCTAAGAACGGCTTCTTTGACCCCGAAGATGATCCAACCCCATTTTGGATCTTACATGTCCTCAAGTAGTTCTCCACCCTCTCACCGGTAGAGACCACATCAGCAAAATTCGAGGCGTTGCAACCCACCAGACGCTCCAAATAAGATCCAGGCAGTGTGTTCACAAACATGTTGGCCATCTCTTTTTCCAACATCGGAGGCTGAACACGGGAAGCCAACTCTCTCCAGCGTCGAGCATACTCTTTGAAGCACTCGTTGCTCTTGAGAGACAGATTCTGGAGCTGAGTCCTGTCAGGTGCCATATCCGCATTGTACTGATATTGATTCACAAAGGCCTCAACCAAGTCTCTCCAGTAGCGAATATGGGCTCTGTCCGGCCTCATATACCACTCCAAGGATGCCCCAGCTAGGTTGTCCTGGAAGAAGTACATGAGCAGCTTCTCATCATCAGAATACGCGATCATCTTGCGGAAGTAAGCTTGTACATGAGTCTTCGGGCAAGAGTTGCCATTGTACTTATCAAACACGGGGACTTTGAATTTTGGTGGAACTCTCACGCCTGGGACCAGTCCCAAGTCAACAACATCCACGCCAAGAGCATTCTGCCCTTCCACAGCTTTCAACCTCTCTTCCAGTCTCCGAAACATAGGGTCCATACCATGGCCCATGCCAAAGTCCTCCTGAAGCAGGGGGAATTGATCCTCCTGATCATCATGGATGGGTTGTTGACCAAGGTTGCCATGTGGGATTGGGATAGGCCCCGGTCCATTGGGTCCATTAGCCTCTCCAGCGAGAGGATCAGCCACAACCTCTGGTTGAGTAGTAGGGGGATTCCTTGTACCAACAATCTAATCTCCTGTTGTCCCTGAGCCACTCCTTGGACCACTTCCATGAACTGATTCATGTGAATCCTCATCTCAGCGAGCTCTTCTTGTAAACCTTCCATTGCTCTCTGTTGATTCCTTCGGGTACCGTATCGGTGAATGCCTGAGTCAGCTATCCTAATAATGGAATACCAAACAAGATGAGAACACTGCGTCGGTACCTGTTATGCAAGACATGCTAATGAATATGCAAATGCAATGACATGTTTATCAATTTCAAAGGGTATTCTACCCCTTGATTCCAGTCTCACATTAGATAAACAGTGTAAGAAAACCCCGACTAGAATCAAGAAGAAGATATAAACCCCAGGGAATAGATAAACATGATGCATGCAATGCTTATGATTTGATTTTTATATCAGAGGAACTTTAGAGTCTTATTTGCAAATTTTGGAAATATTAAACGTTTATCACATACGGAAATATCACGTCAATTAATATTTGGAAATGTTTTTACGCCAAAGAAGTACAGTCTTGGTAACCAAATACAATACAAGAGAGAAGGAAAATGAACATCCTATGGATCCCTAGAAGCAATCGTCCAAAGCCCTCGAGACCGAAAGATAAGCTGCACGAAGCCTCTTCACCTCCCTCTCATAGGCTGCCTCCATATCTGCCTTCTCTTTGGCGAGTCGATCATACTTCCTCTTCCAAAACTTGGAAGACTGAGGAAGTAGAGAAGTCAATGCGTCATCAGGATCATCAATAACCTGGTGCTCAAGGAACTCTATCAAAGCATCCTTCTCTCTGATCTGCTGAAGCAACTCCTCTCGTTCGCGGATCCAAGCACGCGAACGGTCTTCGTCTCTCAACTCCTCTACTCCTTGGCTAGGGAGGGTTGAAGGCCCAGCCACAACCAAAGGTGTGGGTCTTGGATACTCATAAGGAATGAGGTACTCGGAAGCTCTCCTCCTAACCCAAGAGGTATAGGGTTCCAAAGCGATACAGTTCTTCGGACCTAGCTCCTTCCTTACTTTCTTATGGATCTTGCGCCAAGCGCGGACCATCCTGCCCTTCAAGCCTTGGGGATCTTTACCCTCCTGAAAGAACACACCCTCTAACAGAATGTTATTGGGTTTATCCTTTAGGGGGAACCCAAGCTGACGACGTGCCAAAATAGGGTTGTAGTTAATTCCACCGCATGTACCAAGAAGAGGTACATTGGAGAATTCACCACAAGAGTCGATAATCTACACACCATCATATACACGGTTGTACCAAAAGATATCATCATTAGTGAGAGACATAAGTCTCGTGGACCACCGTAGACATCCTTTGTTCTCCTTGAAGGCGAGCGTCTGAGGCAAGTGCGAAATAAACCACTTGTACAACAGAGGCAAACAACACACAATGATACCACCGCCCTTTGCATTCCTCATATGCAAAGAGAAATAAGTGTCACCCAACAGAGTAGGAACGGGATTAAGAGTGGAGAAAATCCTAATGGCGTTCACATCCACAAACTTGTCAATGTTGGGGAATAACACTAGCCCATAGATGAGAAGTACAAATATGGCCTCAAAGGCGTCCTCACTCATGGCCTTCCCAAACATAGTAGCTTGATCAATGAGGAAATCAGATGGGAGACCTTGAATTCCACCTTTGGTAGTCATATGAGCACCAATAATAGATTCATCTATACGTAACAGATCAGCAATCTCTTGAGTAGAAGGAACTCTCTCCAAGCCACTGAACGACAACTGGTCTAGGATAGGTATGCCCACAAGATAGGCATACTCCTCAAGTGTGGGCAAAAGCTAGAAACCCGGAAAAGTGAAGCAACGGTACAAGGGATCATAGAACTGCACCAATACACTCATCAACCCTTCATCCACCTTAGTAGTCAGAAGAGGAAGAAGCTTCCCAAAACGAGCCTTGAAACCCAAAGGATCTAATACATAGGATGTCAAATTCCTTAGCTCTTTCAAATCTGGTTGTCTGAAACTGTACTTCTTTGTATTCCTTCTTTGTCTTTCCATGTCTGAAAATTTTGCAAATAAACCCCTTAAATTCCTTGAAAAATTTCTTTATTATTGGTGATATGGATGCAAATGGGTGCATGAATGCATGAATGCAACAATCACACTCAAGGATCAAGCAAAGCACACCAAACAAAGGTCATGGGATGGATCATATCATCCTTAATATCAATCATCCATTTTGGTGGATTATGGTTTACACCTTAGCAACACCCAAGTTCCATTGATATTAAGGATACATGAACGGATCAACCATGAATCAAGGGTTTGTTGCAAGTCACGAGCATGGAGTCTCGGTTAAGAACCAACCAAAGGGAGTGTACTAGGGTTTAAACCTGCCAAACATGTTCTACAAGAGGTTCCCATAGTCATCATCCCATCTTTCAGATATTATCGGATAAACGACTACTCGTATTCCAAAAATATTCTCAAGAGAGACTCTCATGAGTGTAGTATCGCGTAACAATCGTATCAAATCTTACACTTGAACGATCTTCGCACTACGTCCTAAAAATATGCCAAGATGGGCGTGGTAAACTAAGGTCCTTGGCTTCTAAGGCATATATTGGAAAGAGTAATGCCTAACCACGACTACTCGTGTGACATTATTGATCCCAACATAACCTCCACCAACTGAATGGGCTTGCAAGTCAACTTGCTAAGGAATAACTCCACACAAGTCAACAAGACTATGCCATTCTCCTATCCTAAGTGCACTCGAGTTCGGGTATAGAACTCATCTCACGAAGATCACTAAGCATACAAGGAATTAATATTCAAACAATTCAATCATTACATACAATACAGTAATCCCAAATTGCACAAAAATATGTCACAAAGCAATATACCATACAATACAACAAATATGAAAAGTAGGCAAAACCCCTTAGGCAAATGATAGTCCCCAGCAGAGTCGCCACTTTTCTCTAGCGGGGTATTCGTTACCATTAGAGATGTTGACTAAATCCAAGGTAAACCATACAAGTCGAGTCGCCACCGCACTTCTATTTATCCAAAGGAATGGTTAGAAAGAGAACAAAAACCTAAAAGTTTTATCGAGTCAAAAACTAGTAAAAATGTCAGAGATCTAGGTAAGGGGGTTGGTTATGCAATGGGAAGGTTTTAAGCACCCCAAAACATCCTAGGTACTCCTAGGGAGCCCTTTTCATAAGTGTTGTTCTAGTCTAAAGGGTGTAGGTATATCTAAAGTGCTATTTACTAAAAGGAAGGTTAAAAGAAAATGACTCGCAAGGATGTCACATCCACTGCCTACGTATCTCATCTGAGTATGAGAATCAGAGTCTTCGTAGCTCGGCTACCTATGGGTTAAAGAGAAGTGTGCTCGGTAAGACGTCGCGTCTTATGCCTACGTATCTCATCTGGAATGAGAATCAGAGCAAAACGTAGTTCGGCTACCTAGGGGTTAACGATTGCCATCTGAACGTGGACTTACAAAAGAGGACACCAGCTGTGTCAAAGGAGGGTGGGCAGTGTGTTCAACGTCCTAGCAGTAGGTATTGCAGCTTGCTGAACCGAGTCTTAGGCAGTTACCTTTTTGTAATAGAACAGACTGACATGCCACAAGATCGGAGACGCACGGAAGGTCTAAAAGTGGGGAAGCTCTGCTCTAGAGTTGTCATGCAATATGGACCTATGTGTTAGGATTTACAAAGGGGAACATTCACCTAATGTTACCATGCAAAGAATAAGGGAATTCTACCTATGTTATCATACAAAGGGTTCTACCTAATGGATGTTACCTAAACGGAACAAGAGTCGACGGATGGAGCGCGGAGAGGAGTTACGGATTGGATTTGGGCCCTCAATTGCAATTGGATTTGGGCCCTCCGTGCGCTTGTACAGGCCCATGCATGGAGGCCCTCATCACTCATGCACATGAAAATCCCATGCTTGCAGCTTGCCTTGCTATAAATACAGGTGCTTACCTTCATCATAAACCAACCTTAAGGCGCCTCATATGCTGCAGAAATCAATCCAAACCTCACTCTAAAGGAATTGTGCAATTTCACTTGCATTTTTCAGATCCAATTTTCAACTTCATTGGTTGATTATTGGACTTAAAATTCCTTGGCCTTGCTTCATCTTCATCTCAAGAGCAAACTGTAATAAAAAATTGTGAAGAATCATGCTCCATATATCTACATTTCAGAGGTGGATGTTCAAACTTTTTCAATCGAAACTCACTGATTATTGCTTATTTCTTGTGTTTATTGGCTTGGCTGAAGTCCTCTCATCAGAGGCATTTGAATTGTGTCTTTAATTTTGCAAATCCATGAAGTTCAGATTGAACACCATGATTTTCTCTCTCTGATTTCTCTTCATATGAGAATCTAGAGGAGAAACCAATGGTACAGGGGTGATGTACATCACCCCAGCTTTCCAATGCTATGAGGATCGCTTCATTCGGTTAAGTTTCCATGTCTGCAACTTCCACCGGAATCTTCATGCTCGCCGGAGAAGACGGTGGTGTACACCACCGTCCCCAGCGCCAGATTGAATGTGGACCCTTGGATCTGATCTCCAGTTTAAATCATGGCCATCAGATGTTATGACTTTTATTAATTCCTTGTATGGCTTAGTTGACTTGGACTCATGATGCACGCGCACTCCACTACCCTTGGATCTGTCAGGTCATTTAATGAAATGAATCCAATGCGCCATGATTTTCCTAATTTCTGATTTTCCACTTTTATTTTGTTTATTTCCTTTTATTTCAAAAAATCATAACTCTTTCATTTTAATTCCAAAAAATATGGGACCAATTGCATTATTTTCCTTTTAATTTCTAGTTTCTGAAAATGATTTTTAATTTTTTTTAGTTTATCATTTGATATTTTTTGTGAATTTTCTCTTTTCTGGTTACTTTTAATTCATTTTAAATAGTTTCCAATATTCAAAAAATGCTAAAATATTTTCTGAACCTCTTTGAATGATGATGGATCTATGAAAAATATTCTCATCAGTTTATTAATTGATTTGAGATTTATTTGAGATTTTAATTCAATTAGGTTATTTTTTATTCATTTTTAATTGATTAAAAATAGTTTCTGGTTTCTAAAAATGCTGAACTTTTTTGTCAAACTTTGTTTGACCTTGTTGAACTTAGGATGATCAATTTGGACTTTTCAAAGTTGATTTGAAATGGATTTGAAGTTTGACCTTTAATTGTTTATTTTATTTCAAGTATTATTTTAATTTTGAAAAATACCAAAAATATTTTATTTGTTTCTTGACTTCTAAATTTCATTTTGCTTCTGTTTACTATGGTTTGACCTTGATCCCATTCATCATTGGTCAATGTACTTTGCTTATTTCATTTGAAGTTCAATTCATGTACATTCTTATTCATCTTCTTCTTCATCTTTTTCCTTTTGATCAATGAGTTAAAGATTGGTGGTTAGCCTTGACATATGGGAGGCTTAACCTTCCTTGATTCAAATATAATTCATCTTGATCAAAGATCAAGTGAATGGCTTTGCATTAAGGATAGGTTGCTTTTTGGTCAAGCAAAAAACCTAAATCAATACAAGATCATTCTTCTTTTCTTTTGGCATGGCAAGTTGTAGGAGCTTGGCTTACTAGTCAAGGTCTCTAACTTGTGTTTGTTGCTTATATTTTTATTGACCGGCCTTAGATAGGTGTGACTACTACATTAGTCCACTTACGATTGCTTAACATAGCGCTAAATTGCCTTATGGCACACTAACTCTAACTATTGACCACTAACTTTTTAATTCTTGCACTTTACATTAATGCAATTTAATATTCTTGTACATTATTTCATTTGCTTTTGCCCTTTGCTCATTTGAGCTCATGTTTATGTTAATGCAATTTGCCTTTTGCTCACTTGAGCACATAATTGTGTATATACTATTGTGCTTGTGTTTTATTTTGATTGTTGTGAACCAAATGCAAATGGACAAAAGGACTTAGACTTTAGGACATTCCCTATGCAAAAATGGAGTCAAAGAGCAACTAGGCCTCATGCCTTTAGAGTGCTAAAAAATGTCAAAGAGCAACTACACCTCATGCCTTTAGAATGATTAATGTTGAAGATGAATTGAAAGGACCTAATCTCTAAACTCACTCTTGTCCATTCTTTGTTTGTATTATAGAACTTTTTTGATGTGTGTGTTCTTGTGCTAGGGATCCCAAATTTGAGGCAAGTAGAAGAACCATTGTCATGAGCATCCAAAGTGAAAGATACAAAAGCCATTGGAAGATTCCTAGGAGCTTGATTGTTGTGTGCTTGATTGCTTGAGTTATTTGCTTATTTGCTTTCTTATTCTAAAGGATGGGAGCTACTTGGATCATCACTATGATCTCAAGAAGGGAACTCCATTTGTGGTTTTATTTCTCTTCCTTCATCTTTGTATGTTTAGGACCTTAGCCATTCTTCTTCTTCCCTCCACTCTAACCCAAGCCAAAACTTTTGTGCAAACATTAACATTTGCTTTCAAAATTAAAAACCTAAGCCTTATGCTTTTGATTTTCAAACTTCTTTTCATAACACTTATTTTGAATTGAATCCTTAAGTCAACTTTGACCATACTTTGTAAATACTTTTCATTGGTAAATAAAACTCATTCAATTATTTTTGTGGTTTCAATGACCACTCTTGCCAAAGCTTTTCATAAACCTTAGCTATTAGGTTTGAGTTATCTAATTGGATGATGTAATACTCACCTATATCCTTAGTGGTGGACAATGAGTCTTCCATGCTTATTATAGGGTTAACCCCTCACTAGCATGTTGAAGTTATCCTCACATGGTGGATTTGTGGTTTTTGGTTGAGTTTTCTCCCTTGGATAACAAAAGACCTTAAGGAGTTTTCTCCCTTCCATGCTTATTATAGGGTTAACTTCTCGGTTTTTGTTCGATTTCTAACCTTTCCTTTGGATAAATAGAAGTGCGATGGTGACTCGAATTGTATGATTTACTTTTGATTTAGTCAATAAATCTAAAGGTAACGAATACCCCGCTACAGATGCAAGTGGGTCTTCAAAAAGAAGACTGACATGGATGGTAAGGTACATACCTATAAGGCAAGACTGGTCGCAAAAGGATATAAACAAATTCATGGGGTTGACTATGATGAAACCTTTTCACTAGTTGCAATGCTTAAATCTGTTCGGATTTTACTTGCTATCGCTGCATATCATGATTATGAAATATGGCAGATGGATGTGTACATGACATAACCTAAAGGATTTGACATACCTGAAGAAGCCCTAAAGATATGTAAGTTACAAAGATCAATCTATGGATTAAAGTAAGCTTCCAGAAGCTGGAATCTTCGTTTTGATGAAACAGTAAAACAATATGGATTCATCAATGTAGCGAGGTATTCGTTACCATTAGAGATATTGACTAAATCCAACGTAAACCATACAAGTCGAGTCACCACCACACTTTTATTTATCCAAAGGAATGGTTAGAAAGCGAACAAAACCCTAAAAGTTTTATCGAGTCAAAAACTAGTAAAAATGTCAGAGATCTGGGTAAGGGGGTTGGTTATGCAATGGGAAGGTTTTAAGCACCCCAAAACATCATAGATACTCCTAGGGAGCCCTTTTCATAAGTGTTGTTCTAGTCTAAAGGGTGTAGGTATATCTAAAGTGCTATTTACTAAAAGGAAGATTAAAAGAAAATGACTTGCAAGGATGTCGCATCCACTGCCTACGTATCTCATCTGAGTATGAGAATCAGAGTCTTCGTAGCTCGGCTACCTATGGGTTAAAGAGAAGTGTTCTCGGTAAGACGTCGCGTCGTATGCCTACGTATCTCATCTGGAATGAGAATTAGAGCAAAATGTAGTTCGGCTAACTAGGGGTTAAGGATTTCCATCTGAGCATGGACTTACAAAAGAGGACACTAGTTGTGTCAAAGGAGGGTGGGCAGTGTGTTCAACGTCCTAGCAGTAGGTATCGCAGCTTGCTGAGTCGAGTCTTAGGCAGTTACCTCTTTGCAATAGAACGGACTGACATGCCACAAGATCGGAGACGCACGGAAGGTCTAAAAGTGGGGAAGCTCTGCTCTAGAGTTGTCATGCAATATGGACCTATGTGTTAGGATTTACAAAGGGGAACATTTACCTAATGTTAGCATGCAAAGAATAAGGGAATTCTACCTATGTTATCATACAAAGGGTTCTACCTAATGGGTGCTACCTAAACGGAACAAGAGTCGATGGATGGAGCGCAGAGAGGAGTTACGGATAAGGGTAGATGGCGATGCCGGAGGAAATCGACTTACAGGTAGATGGCGATGCCTGAGGCAATCGACTTACAAGAGGAATGGCGATGCATGAAGCAATCGACTTACAAAAGGATGGATGAATGCGTGTTGGTTCTGTTAAGTTTTGAAAATGATTACTCGATGTTGGATCGGGCTTTTGATCTTATTTTGAAATTGTTATCGGATGTTCGTTTTAATTCTTGTATTAACATGTGACTAAAGAAATAAAGAAATAAATATTATACACTTTATGGGAGAGGGGTACATTTGTTATGAATGGGGATTGTTCATGGCAAACAAACAATAAGAATATATGCCTCATACATCATACAAGTAGGCAACAGTTATCACTCAGATCGGATAAATAAACAATATATAATCAAACCAAAGAATCAAATAATGGAGCATTTAAACAATGCATGGGAGTATGAACATGTTAAATAATCAAGCAATAGAAAGCATGAATGAGAGAAACAAGTATAAAAGATAACAGATGAATCAAACAGATGAAAATATACACACGAAGGGTCCACTAAATAATTTAATCAGGAAATAAGGTAAGGATCAAATAAAATCAAGGTAAAAGGCCTCTAATACATGGCATATGAGATGAACAAGTGAGGATCAAAAGATCTCTTCAATTGCCATAAGCAATCCCTAAGTCAAACATCGATCATAAAGAAGTCAACTGAAAATTCAAGTCAACTTAAAAAATAATAAATAAATAGAAAATTAATCAAGAAAATTATGAAAAATTAAACTAAATAAGGTGGGGTCAGGACATCATCATCCCCCAAAAAGAATTTAAAAATAATAAAAATTGGCACGTGAATTAATTAAAACAAAACATAGGTCAAACCAAAAGTCAATTAATAAGACTAGGTTAGAAATAAATAAATAATAAATAGTAAATTAATCAAGAAAATTATGAAATATTAAACTAAATAAGGTGGTGTCAGGACATCATCTTCCCCCAAAAATATTTTAAAAATAACGAAAATTGGTACGTGAATTAATTTAAATAAAACAGAAGTCAAATTAAAAGTCAACCAACCAAACTAGGTCAAAAATAAATCCAAAATAAATTTAAAATGTGAAATAAAATTCCAAGAAAAGGTCAGGTTGACCAAGAGACAGTGGTCAACCTTCATCCCAAAAATCAAATGCTAACAATAATTTTAAGTCATAAAAATAAAATTAATAAAAAAAGTGTGTTAAAATGGACCATTTAGAATAAATAATTAAAATAAAATATTAATATTAAAAAAATACAAAAATAAAAATTATATAAAATTAAATAAAACATTAATAAAAGTGAAAAATATTTTTGGATAATTTTATGGACGACGAAAATATTTTAAATAAGAAAAAGAAATATGAAAATGGAAGGATTAATGGTGATGTACATGGTAAGCAAGCATAGATATATCGAAACATGGCCATGGAAGAGATGATTACCTAATGGAAAATAGAAGTGGAATGGAATCTTATATGTGATGAAGCTTTGCCTCCTTGCCACGAAATTCCAATGCTCCTTTAGGCTTAGGGTTTCAGCTTCTTAAATAGGGTGGATTAGGTGTTCTCATGGGCTTTTTAATAAGTGATTTATCCATAAGAATAAAAGTGTGAAGTGAGGTGTAAAATATTGTTATTTTGGACCAAACTTAAGTTAATGGATGTCCAATGCATGGCCAAAAGAGGTAAAAAAAACGTGATTGGTTTGTGCAGCATGCTTAGAAAATCTGATTGGGCCAGTCAGGCCCAAAATCTGCCTAGAAAATCAAGTCATAGTGCCCACTTTAAATGAATGTATCTCTCAAACCATGGATCCAAATGAGATGATTCCAAAAGTATGTGAAATAGGACATGGTAAGGTACAATTGTTGTGAAGAAAGTATTTTCAAATAATGCCTTGAAGTGCAAGAAAACTGGCCAAGAAGTCTTGACAAATTTTGAAGATTTTGGACTTAGAAATTTTTCTAAGTGTCCTAAAAAAATGTCTCACTTTGACTAAGCATAACTTTCTCAATTCTAATCCAAATGGAGCAAACTTTATATCTCTAGAAAGATTGGAACAAGAGGAACAACTTTCATGTTGCAGTCCTTGAGATCGACATTCGGGAATTTTCCCCTTTATTACTATAACAGGCAAAATAGTACACTTGCTATTTTTCCGATCAACACCTCTCTTATCCTCTATAAAATCTGGTACGGACCAATAAAACTGGGCGTGAGCTTTCGAGACTTCAAAGCTCGACCAATACCAGTTACCGGCGTAACTCTCAAAAACACGTGATCTCCTTCCTAGAACTCAAGTTCTTTCCTACTGTTGTCATGGTAACTTTTCTCACGACTCTGCGACGCTTTCATCATTTCTTGGATCATCTTGATTTGTTCAGTCGTCTAGTGAACAATCTCAGGTCCGAGCACAACACTCTCGCCTGACTCATACCAATACAAATAAGTCATACACCTCCTACCGTACAACGCCTCATACGGTTCATTCTGATACTAGAAAAGAAACTGTTGTTATAGGTAAACTCAATCAACGACAAGTAGTTACCCCAAGTACCTCCTTGTTCTAGCACACAAGCCCTCAACAAGTCCTCCAAAGACTGGATAGTCCTCTCTATTTGATCGTCCGTCTGCGGATGATAAGAAGAACTCAACTTCAGCTTAGTACGCAAAGTAGCCTGAAAACTCTACCAGAACCTCGACGTAAATCTCGAATCTCTATCTGACACAATACTTAAAGGATTACCATTCAGCTTCATAATCTCATCAATATACAATTCATCTAGCTTCTGCAAAGGATAATTGATCCTCATCGATACAAAATGAGCCGATTTGGTCAACCTATCCATAATCACCCAAATTGAATCACATCCCTTTGAAGTCTTCGGTAAATCTATTACAAAATCCATGGAAATACTATCCCATTTCCACTATGGAATATTCAATGGTTGCATAAGACCCAACGACTTCTGATGTTCGATCTTTGGCTTCTGGTAGGTCAAACAAGCATACACAAATTCGGCAACCTCTTTCTTCATTCATGGCGATAAAAACATCTTCTTCAAATCTTGATACATATTCATAGCACTAGGATAAATACTCAATCCACATATGTGACCCTCCTCAAGAATACTCCTCTTAAGTTCGGGTACATCAGAAACACAAATTCTATCTCTGAACATCATCACACCATTTACATCAACTCATAAATCACATTCGTTACCTTGATTGATTAATGTGAGACGATTTATCAAACTCAAATTAGATCTCTGACCTCTCCGATCTCTTCAAGGATACCACTCGTTAGCTTCAACATACCCAACTTCACACTTTTAGGAGCTTCTCCACCCACTAACTCATATCTTTGAATTTCTCAATCAGTTCTAACTCTCGAGGCATAAGCATCAACCTATGTAAAGACTTCTTACTCATTGCATCAGCTACAACATTAGTTTTACCCGGATGGTAACTCAAATTAAAATCATAACCCTTCAAAAGTTCAAGCCATCTCCCTTGCCTCATATTCGACTCTTCTCATCGAATAAATATTTCAAACACTTGTGATCACTGAACACTTCAAATTTGGAGCCAAATAGATAGTGCATCCAAATCTTCAACATGAATACCATTGTTCTCAACTCAAGATCATGTGTAGGGTAATTCCTTTCATGAAACCTCAATTGTCTCTAAGCATAAGCCACAACCTGACCATTTTGCATCAACACACCTCCCAGACCCATCTTCGAAGAATCACGATATACAACAAAGGACTCACTTGGATTCGTCAAAATCAAAATTGGAGTAGACATCAACTTCTTCTTGAGTTCTCGAAAACTCTTTTCACAATGCACATCCTAACCTACGCTTGACCATTTCGAGTCAACTGAATTAACGACAATTCTAAATTTGAAAAACCTTTAATGAGCTTCCTGTAGTAACCAGTCAATCAAAGAAAAACTTATAATCTCAATGTCATACTTCAGAGTCTCCCATAGTAACACGACATCTATCTTTGATAGATCCACAACTATACCACCACTAGAATCACATGACCGAGGAAACTCACTTTCTTTAACCATAACTCTCACTTGGAAAAACTTTAAGTACAAATGATTCTCTTTCAATGCCTACAATACAATTCACAGGTCACTCATAGCCTCATATTACCGTCCCTCTTCTTCACTAACGACACTGACACACCCCACAGAGAAACACTTGGTTAAACAAACTTCTTCTCAAGCAAATCTTCTAGTTGCTTCTTCAATTCCCCAACTCTGAAGTAGACACCCTATAAGGAGTCATCGACACCGGACTAGTACCAGGTACTAAGTCTATAGAAAAATCCACTTCGTGCTCTGGAGGAAAACCACTGATGTCTTCAGGAAACACTTTTAGGAAATTCACACACTCCGGGAATATCCCGAATTACTCCCTTTCCTCTAGCTTCCAACGAAGCTAACATCACAAACACTTGTGGCATATCCTTCACGGACTCTCTCACTTGCTTAGCTGATACAAACGTCAACTCTTCACCTCCATCGAATTAAAATTCACGCTCTTGAGGCAAGTCACAAATATCTTTAAGAACACATCAATAATCACACACCACTAGCATAACATTAGTTGTCACACCGCTCTCTACTCTCTGAGAAACAACATTAACAATACCTGGTCGTTTTCCCTAAAGACTTCCCAACTTGACTGGCAGATAAGAATCTCGAACCCATAACATCTTCAGTGTTACGAACATCACAACTTTACCATCGCCTGAGCTCTTGCAATCAGCGGCACACTACACCAACTTATCAAAAAAAAATGGTACACACTTAGTTTAACTCCAACCAATTCATTCCAAGAATAACGTCAACTTGTACCAACAAAATACAAATTGTACACATCCTCGGGGAACACGTCACGATAATCAACACACCACTGGCTCATCTCTGTCCAAAATATCGCCTTCCCCCACACAAGGAAGCGACCAACGAGAACACCTGACCGTATTCCCTCAAGGATCACACCATTTTGCTAACTGACATCATCCTCAAATTCGGCCTCTCTTGGGGTTTAGGAAAAGCATAACATTCTCAAAACAAGTTAACTAGCCAACACTGTAAGAACAAAAATTGTTCTACAACAGATTCCATGATTTTGATGATAACAAAGGATGAAACCAAAAATGGCACCCTAACAAAAAGTTTCTAAGTGTGCAGGGTTCTAAGGAAAGAAGGAAGAAATCATCAGATACATAATTATATCAGATACAAATTATCAGAAGACCAGAAGCATCTGAAGTAGAAACACGTTCAAGAAAGTCTAACTCTGAGCAAAACAGCAAAATATCAGAAGCATCTGAACAAGAAGTACGCTCTAGAAGTTCTGATTCTGAACAACGGTATGTCAAACTTCAGAAGCTCTTGGCGCTATCTGAAGAAATCATCAGAACTCAAGAGATCAACATCAGAAGCTAGATAGCAGATTCCAAGATCTCCAGAAACATGAAGACTCTGATTATGGAATTGCTAAATAAGGAAGAGTAACGTTAACTTCAAATAAAGTTATGGAAATGGATTTCCTAAATACAGGAAGAGACGTTAACTCCAAAAATACACATGATAAGGAACTACTTGTGGTAAGTAGTCATTCAAGAAGAGAAAGTTGCTTTGACAACAAGCAACATAAGATATGGCACTAATTATTATTCAAGAGTTATTATCTGCCATGATTTTTCAACGGATCCTTCTCTTCTATATAAAGGACTGCAAATCAACATTCAGCGCACAACATATACAACAAGATTTTTACTGAAACATCAACACACAAAAATACTGTTTATTCTCTCAATCTTCACGAAGCTTTTGCTTAGTACGTGAAATACTTTGTTCTTATTGTTGTAATATTTGCTTATCTTAGAAGCACTCTAGATTACATAAGCTTTCATCTATTGTTTTGTTTTCCTCAAGTGACTCTGTGTAGTCTGTAGACTTGAGAGGACTAAGAGATCTTTCTCTTAGACGTTGTTTGTAAACAATCTTTCAAGATTAGTGGATTAAGTCCTTGTTGAAGGCGAAATCACCTTGGCCGGGTGGACTGGAGTAGCTTTGTGTTATAAGCGAACCAGTATAAAAATCCTTATGTGATTTTCATTTTGAAAAAGCGCTTATTTTCCAAAACAATTCAAACCCCCCTTTCTTGTTTTTCTCACCTTCAATTGGTATCAGAGCTCCGGCTCTGTTATTGATTTTCTAATCAAACACTTAACAGTGTAGAGAGATCCAGAACGAGAAAAACTATGGCCCACACAAATGAAAAGGATAGTTACAATGCTAAGCCTCCTGTCTTTGATGGAGAGAAATTCGATTACTGGAAAGATAGAATCGAAAGTTTCTTTCTAGGCTATGATGCTGATCTCTGGGACATTGTCACAGATGGATACAAACCTCCTGTCACAGAGGATGGAGCTGAAGTTCCCAGAAGTAAGATGTCAGATGATCAGAAGCGAGTTTTCAAGAATCATCACAAGGCCAGAACCATACTCCTCAATGCTATATCTTACAACGAGTATGAAAAGATCACCAACAGAGAAACAGCCAAAGACATACTTGACTCTCTGAGGATGACTCATGAAGGAAACTCTCAGGTCAAAGAGACAAAGGCTCTGGCGCTTATCCAGAAATATGAAGCTTTCAAAATGGAAGATGATGAAGCTATAGAGGCAATGTTCTCTAGATTCCAAACTCTGATTGCAGGTCTCAAAGTTCTAGACAAAGGATACACAACTGCAGACCACGTCAAAAAGATAGTCAGAAGTCTGCCAAAGAAATGGAGACCCATGGTTACTGCTCTGAAGCTGTCAAAGGATCTGAACAATATCAGTCTTGAAGAACTTGTTAGCTCCCTCAGAAGTCATGAGATAAAACTAGAGGAAGATGAGCCTCAGAAAAGGAACAAGTCCGTAGCATTAAAGTCCAGATATGAAAGACGCAAACCTGACAGAACCAAAGCTCTCCAGGCAGAAACTGAAGATACTGATGACTCTGAACTAGAAGATTCTGATGATGAAGAAGAATTGTCCCTCCTAACCAGAAGAGTTAAACAACTCTGGAAAAAGAGGAACAACAACTTCAGAAGACCAAGACCCAGAGGGGATCGATCAGAATCAACCTCAAAAGGTAAAACTAACAAAGATATTACTTGTTATGAATGTAAAGAAACAGGTCACTACAGGAATGAATGCCCCAAGCTAAAGAAAGACAATCCTAGAAAAGAAAGTTTCAAGAAAAATACCTTCAGGACAAAGAAAGGATTAATGGCTACCTGGGATGATAGTGAATCTGGGTCATCAGAATCTGACTCTGATGAAAAGGCCAACGTGGCACTTATGGCTACCACATCCAGGAGCAGCTCAGATGAAGAATCTGAAGAGGTATTCTCTGAACTCTCTCGATCTGATCTAGAATCATGCTTGTCAGAAACTCTTAGATCATATCAGAAATTAAAACAAAAGCTTAAAAACATAAAAGGCTGTCTTAAAGCAAAATTTGAAGAATGTGGCAAGCTTGAGATGACAATTCTAGCGCGAGAAGATACAATCAGATCTTTAACACTAGAAAGAGATGGAGCAAAAAGAAAAAGCTTAGAATTAGAAGAAGCGTTGTCTCAAGCACCACAAACTTCAAATAAAATTATTTTTGAATACGAAGAAGCCTTTCAAGAATTTCTGAAAAATGGAATAGGTAGGAGTATTATGGCATCCATGATTTATGGAGTCAGTCAGAACAATAAAAAGGGAATTGGGTATGATCCTAAGGAAGTTAAAACTTCTTCTAGTGACCAACTTAAATCTCCATTTTCATATCACTATACACACACACAAGAACAAAAATTTGAAAATGCTAGAAAACCCAAAGTCATAAGAAACTCTGGGAAAACTAATCAGAAAGGACCCAAGAGATTTTGGGTACCGAAAGATAAGATTGTGTATGTTGCAGATATCCTATGCAGCAAAGTTCAGACACCAGTCATGGTACCTGGACTCTGGATGCTCGCGACACATGACGGGAAGAAAGTCTATGTTCCAAAGTCTGGAACTTAAAGACGCTGGATTTGTAGGTTTCGGAGGAGATCAGAAAGGAAGGATCAGAGGCTCCGGAACTATTGGTAATGGTACTCTTCCCTCTATATCTGATGTCCTTTACGTAGAAGGATTGATGCATAACTAGTTATCCATAAGTCAATTAAGTGATAACGGTTATGATGTAATCTTTAATCAAAAAACATGTAAAGCCATTAATCAGAACGATGGCTCTGTCCTTTTCACAAGCAAGAGGAAAAACAACATTTATAAAATTAATCTTTCTGATTTAAAAGAACAAAATGTTAAATGTTTGATGTCTGTTCATAAAGAGCAATGGGTATGGCATAGACGCTTGGGCCACATTAGCATGAGGAAACTTTCTCAACTAAACAAACTTGAGTTAGTCAGAGGCCTACCTAAACTAAAGTTTTCTTCAGATGCTCTGTGTGAAGCATGTCAGAAAGGAAAATTTTCTAAAACATCTTTTAAAAAGAAAAATGTTGTTTCTACCTCTAAGCCTCTGGAACTTCTCCACATTGACTTATTTGGTCCTGTGAAAACAGCATCAGTCAATGGAAAGAAGTATGGACTAGTCATTGTTGATGATTACAGCCGCTGGACATGGGTGAAATTCCTAAAGCACAAGAGTGAGTCTCACTCTGTATTCACTAGTTTCTGCTCCAAAGTGCAAAAAGAATTTGACTCTAAAATTATTAGAGTTAGAAGTGATCATGGTGGGGAATTTGAAAACAAAGATTTTGAGGAATTATTTGACTCTAATGGAATATCTCATGATTTCTCCTGCCCTAGAACTCCACAACAAAATGGAGTTGTAGAGAGGAAGAATAGGACACTCCAAGAGATGGCCAGAACCATGATCAATAAAACTAATGTGGCAAAGCATTTTTGGGCAGAAGCTGTAAATACAGCGTGTTACATTCAGAATAGAATCTCTATAAGACCTATTCTGGAAAAGACTCCCTATGAACTGTGTAAAGGAAGAAAACCAAACATTTCATATTTTCATCCTTTTGGATGCTCTTGCTTTATCTTAAACACTAAAGAACATCTGAACAAGTTTGATTCCAAAGCACAGAAAGGTATTATGTTAGGATACTCAGAACACTCTAAAGGCTACAGAGTATACAACACAGAAACCAAAATTGTGGAAGAATCAATTCATGTCAGATTTGATGATAAGCTTGACCCTGAAAAGTCAAAGCTAGTTGAAAATTTTGCAGATTTAGAAATCACTCTTGCAGGATCTGATAAAACTCCAGAAGCAACTGTCACTCAGAACTCTGAAGAAATTAAATCCCCAGAAATCCCAAAGAAAGTTAAAAGTCGTATCAATGTATCTGAAGATTTGATTCTGGGAAACAAGGACGAACCTGTCAGAACCAGATCTACCTTCAGGACCTCTGAAGATACTCCTCTGGGACTAGTGTCTCTGATTGAGCCTACGTCCTGTGATGAAGCACTTCAAGATAACGACTGGGTTTCAGCCATGCAAGAAGAATTAGATCAATTCACAAAGAATGATGTCTGGGATCTTGTTCCAAAGCCCAGAGGCACTCACGTTATTGGAACCAGATGGGTATTCAGAAACAAGCTGAATGAGAAAGGAGAAGTCGTCAGAAACAAAGCTTGACTGGTAGCTCAAGGTTATAGTCAACAAGAAGGTATTGATGAAACTTTTGCTCCAGTCGCAAGGTTAGAATCTATTCGTCTTCTTGTATCTTTTGCTATTAACCATTCTATTAAATTATATCAAATGGATGTCAAGAGTGCATTCCTTAATGGTTATATATCAGAAGAAGTGTATGTCAACCAACCTCCATGTTTTGAAAATCCAAACTTTCCAGAACATGTTTTTAAACTTAAAAAATCTTTATATGGACTTAAACAAGCTCCCAGAGCTTGGTATGAACGTTTAAGCAATTTTCTTCTGGAACACAATTTTATCAGAGGGAAAGTTGACTCCACACTTTTCTGTAAGAACCTTAACAATGATCTCATGATATGCCAGATATACGTTGATGACATTATTTTTGGTTCAGTTAACGCCTCTGTTTGTCAAGAATTCTCTAAGTTAATGCAGGCAGAATTTGAAATGAGCTTAATGCAAGAACTAAAGTTCTTTCTGGGAATTCAAATTAACCAAACTTCAGAAGTTACATATGTTCATCAAAGCAAATATATTAAGAGATGTTCTGAAGAAATTTGACATGGCTGACTGCAACTCTGCAAAAACTCCAATGCATCCAACATGCATTCTTGAAAAAGAAGAAGTAAGCGCAAAGGTTTGTCAGAAGCTCTATCGAGATTATGCAGGAGATAGACTAGAACGAAAAAGCACATCTGGAAATTGCCAGCTTCTTGGAAACAATCTAATATCCTGGGCTAGCAAAAGACAGTCAACTATCGCTCTATCAACTGCAGAAGCAGAATATATCTCAGCATCACTGTGCACAACTCAGATGCTCTGGATGAAGCATCAGTTAGAAGATCTGCAAATTTTTGAGAGTAACATTCCTATCTTCTGTGATAATACTGCTGCCATTTGTCTAAGTAAGAATCCCATTCTACATTCCAGAGCTAAACACATTGAAATAAAACATCATTTTATCAGAGACTATGTTCAGAAAGGGATAGTAACATTGAAGTTCATTGATACAGATCATCAATGGGCAGATATCTTTACTAAGCCTCTAGCTGAAGATAGATTTCTTTTTATCCTAGAAAATCTGAACATTCAAAATTGCCCTGAATGAAGTATGGCTCTGAAGATGTAAAATGAGACTCTGACATAAACAAATGTGTTTCTACCTCTGACTCTGATACTTCTACCAATTAAGAAGATATCTGAGTTAGAAATCTCCAGGAACCAATCCTTTGGTATTCCTGAAAGATCAGATACATCAACACGTGGAGCACTTAGCATCCAACCCTAGAACTTCTAGACAGCTGTCCAGAAGAAAATCAAAGGGAAACGTTTGAGATCTCCTCGAGCAGTGTGCATACTGTTGGGATTAGACCCTCATTAATGAGCCTTAATCATGTCTCCCCCCAAGCGTGCTAACTTGATTCTTGTGCTAACGCTGAAATGTGTGTCGTTTTGCATGTGTTTTCATTTAGGGTATTTAAACACGTTTCTCACATTTCACACACTATCACTCTCACTCACTCTCAAACCCTCTCTGAAGCATTTTTGCAAACACTTCTTCTTCATCAACTATGGATGCTCAACAACAACAAGTTTTCAACTTTTCTCAGCAAATGGAATCCAACACCACTACCCAAAGTTCAAGCATTCCAACTCCAACTGTTACAGGCGTTTCCATTACTCCAGTGTACAAGGAACCCCATATCCTTGATCGTCTACCTCACATTAACCTAGCAACTCCCTTTGAGGGCTTGGATGTGTTATGTGAAACACTGGTGGACTTCGACAACATGAGAAGAAATGGAGTAGATCCTACTGAAGAACTCCGTATACAAGGGTGGGAAAACTACTTCCAAAGGCTTTATGGTCCTATTTACCCAAATCTCATCAAAGAATTCTGGAGATTTGCTGATGCTGATGACCACTTCATCGTCTCCTTCGTATTGGGGGTAAAGATAGTAATTACTGAAAAGTCAATTGCTTCTTTACTAAACATGGAGAAAACTGGAGGAAAAAGGATTTACAACATCAACCCTAGGTCAAAGCGCATTGCTGAAGTGATCAATCCAACCATCTTCAAACATAACACTGAAGGAAATCCTTCAAAGAATAAAGAGCTTCATCAGAACCTCAGAGTATGGCTGAAGATCATTCTGGGAACCATTCATCATCGCCCAGCATCAAACTCCTCTGACTACATCAATGCAGATCAGAAGTGCATTCTTTACTGCATTCACAAGGGTGTGAAGCTCTGCCTTCCTACACTTCTCTTCAGATACCTCAGAGACTCTGTGAGGGAAACCAGAAACAACATGAAGCCCAGATCCTACATCCCTCTGGGAAGGCTTATATCTGATGTTTTCATTGAGAATGGATTGGTAGATCATCTGGAGAAGAACAGGCTGATGGATGATCTAGCTATAGATACTGGAAAGCCTCTGAATGCCAGAAATCTCAAGAGTATGGGAATTCTGAAGAAAATTCAAGTCAGACCCACTATGGATACCTCCTGGGATGCCTTGAAAGATCAGAGGAAGCTGCCCCATGGTCTTGCAAGGTTCTTCAAGAATGAACCTGTAGATGCAATCCTCATCTACATGCAGCGTCTGAAGGATGAAGGAGTTGATATCTCTGACTTCAGATTGGACGATTGTCTAGAATCAGAAGAAGACTTTGTCAGATTCAAAAGAGGTCCCTCTAAGCATAAATCTTCTAAGGCAAAGAGAGCAAGGATAGGAGAAACTTCTGGGACCAGATCTCCAGCGCCTCTGCAAGAAACTACTGGTATGTCTGCTTCCTCTATTCCCTCTGAACAAATTATGGCTTCTTCTAATCCTCTCCCAACACCACCCATATACACAACCTCTGAAACCCCACCTTCTACAACCAGAACCTCAGAACCTCGACCAAAATTTAATCTTGCCCATACAACACTACCTTTATCTGAAGCTGAAGAACTGAACCGAACCAGTTCCTCTTCATCTTCAGCCCCAGAATCACCCCCATACCTTGAAATCTCCTCTGACCAAGAACACTCTGACCCTGACTCCCCAACCTTAGCCCAAATTCAGGCTCAAAACCTTGCTTCACAACAACCAACACAAACACAATCTGAAGCAACTTCACCTCCACCAGAACAAACAACCAACATTACTTCTGAAGACCAACCTTCTGAAACTCAACCCTCTGACCTCCACACCTCTGATATCACCCCTCTAAACACCTCTGCTGAACCTGAACCTGAAGCTGAAACTGAACCTTTACCATTAGACTTAAACCCTCTTTACGCTTCACCCCAAAGATCTGAACCTCAACCTGAAGCAGAATCTGAACCTCTAACATTAAATCTCAGCCCTTCAACCTCTCCACCTCATACCTCTGAACCTGACCTTTCTATACCTACCCTTGAGGAAGCCATAATGCTGGTCGCAGGGGCTTCAGTACAAAAGGTCAAGTCTCTGACCACTAACTCTGAAGTCAGTGATGATCCTGACTCTGTAAGGACACACTGGAACAGAGTCATTGGCTGGATGACCTCTGAGGCTTTTAGACTGAAGCACATCTCTGAACAAGTCAGAAATGGCTACATCAGAGATGCTGAGGCAAGACTCCAGGAACGACTTGCAAGAGAAGTTGAAGCTAGAAGGCTAGAGGAAGAGAGATTGGCAAAGGAAGCTGAAGAAGAAGCTAGAAGGCTGGAGGAAGAAAGAGCAAGAGAAGCTGAAATTCTAAGGGTAAAGGAAGCTGAAGCTAAAGCTCTGGCTGATGCTGCTGCTGCTGCCGAAGCTGAAGCACAAGCTGCTGCTGAAGCTGAAGCAATGGCCGCTGCTGAAGCACAGCAGGCTCTGACTCAGGGGGAGTCCTCCTCTGTTGTTCCCATGTTTCTCCAGACTCTGGAAGAACTTAAGAAAGATCAGAAGGAACTTCGAGCCAGAATGGATAAGCAAGACACTGTCAACGACAACATTCAGAACATGCTGGCTATGTTGCTTCAGAGAATGCCTCCGCCTCCGAACCCCTAGGCACTTAGGACTTATTGCTTGTTGCTCTGATTTCTTTGTTTCTGATGTTTTGTTCCTTTTTGCCTCTGTTGCTTTTTCTATGAATACAATGTTTTTCTCTTAAATTTTATTTTTGCTATGTCTTTTTGATTCTGACAAAAAGGGGGAGAAGTCATTAATAGCTCTGATGAAAATACTGTCTAAATACCTTAAGCACTCTGCAACATATTTTTCTGAAAAATAAATTTATCTAACTCTAGACTCTAGACTTAAGAAATTGCAGAAGATATCAAGAAACCTCATTGCTTGGAAGCTCTGGTAAGAACTTCTGAACTCCCTAGCCTATCTCAAGGGGAGCTCTTGTCTATCTGATCTGATATTGTTTATGTTTCATCTGCTAATTAAGTTTGTTTTGTCATCATCAAAAAGGGGGAGATTGTAAGAACAAAAATTGTTCTACAACAGATTCCATGATTTTGATGATAACAAAGGATGAAACCAAAAATGGCACCCTAACAAAAAGTTTCTAAGTGTGCAGGGTTCTAAGGAAAGAAGGAAGAAATCATCAAATACATAATCATATCAGATACAAATTATCAGAAGACCAGAAGCATCTGAAGTAGAAACACGTTCAAGAAAGTCTAACTCTGAGCAAAACAGCAAAATATCAGAAGCATCTGAACAAGAAGTACGCTCTAGAAGTTCTGATTCTGAACAACGGTATGTCAAACTTCAGAAGCTCTTGGCGCTATCTGAAGAAATCATCAGAACTCAAGAGATCAACATCAGAAGCTAGATAGCAGATTCCAAGATCTCCAGAAACATGAAGACTCTGATTATGGAATTGCTAAATAAGGAAGAGTAACGTTAACTTCAAATAAAGTTATGGAAATGGATTTCCTAAATACAGGAAGAGACGTTAACTCCAAAAATACACATGATAAGGAACTATTTGTGGTAAGTAGTCATTCAAGAAGAGAAAGTTGCTTTGACAACAAGCAACATAAGATATGGCACTAATTATTATTCAAGAGTTATTATCTGCCATGATTTTTCAACGGATCCTTCTCTTCTATATAAAGGACTGCAAATCAACATTCAGCGCACAACATATACAACAAGATTTTTACTGAAACATCAACACACAAAAATAGTGTTTATTCTCTCAATCTTCACGAAGCTTTTGCTTAGTACGTGAAATACTTTGTTCTTATTGTTGTAATATTTGCTTATCTTAGAAGCACTCTAGATTACATAAGCTTTCATCTATTGTTTTGTTTTCCTCAAGTGACTCTGTGTAGTCTGTAGACTTGAGAGGACTAAGAGATCTTTCTCTTAGACGTTGTTTGTAAACAATCTTTCAAGATTAGTGGATTAAGTCCTTGTTGAAGGCGAAATCACCTTGGCCGGGTGGACTGGAGTAGCTTTGTGTTATAAGCGAACCAGTATAAAAATCCTTGTGTGATTTTCATTTTGAAAAAGCGCTTATTTTCCAAAACAATTCAAACCCCCCTTTCTTGTTTTTCTCACCTTCAAACACTACACTCTTGTATGCAGCAACTTGATGTCCAAGCTCTATACATTTAGAACATCCAAGATAAGTAGACTCTTCTCCCCCACTTGTTTCATTCCCAACCTGCAAATGGAAAACAAAATAAACATCGACAATGTTCTCACACACATGTCGCATACTAGGGAACAAACATAATTAAACAACCTGGCCGGATGGACCAACCTGCTCTTTTACCACTAATGTAACACCCTAAACCCCGCACATAATTTATCACGTAAATTAAATATTAAATAAAATCACATAGGGTGTCACACATTCATAACACACATGACCTACTCCATAACACGAGTTTCAACAGTAAATTTCAATACACACATTTGTAATAAGGATGTTTACACGACATCCCACTTATCTGAATCATACCTGGGATGTTTACACCATATTCATCCCATCTAATCAGTATTACATATTCATATACTAAGACATTCATAACTTGTCACCGTATGCTCACTTCCATTTTAAAGTATCATTGCAGCGGAATTATCATCACAATTATGAAAGACAAAGCAAGTAATGACATGTAGTCTTAACTTCAATTGTAATAACAAAATAAGAGAGTTGTAATCAATCAACTCAACATCTTAAGAATTCTCAACAAAAAAATTAGTCTTCTGACTTCAACATAATCAGACATAAGGAATAAAATAAGCGTTTAACCCAACCCGATGTTACATGATCAGAGCAAGGTACCACTAGTAAAATCGACAAAATAAAGAAGTAATCCAAGAGCTACGTTCCACTTACTTCAACAATACTACTCTTGAGTATCTGCACGATGCCCATGTAAAGGCAACATTCAAACATAATGGGTGAGAATTTTTTTCAATAATAGCGATATAGAATGAAGAATAAAGTACAACATCTACACAATTATGCACAATAATATATCACATTATTACATCCAAATTATAATCAACATCATACACGACAACATCTTAATTATCATCAATATCATACAAAACCATATCTCAATTATCATTAACACCATATGCAACAACATCTCATCCAACAACACATCAACAATAATCAATGCAAATGCAACACTTATGCAATGTACTCAACACCGACTTGACATGCACATGGTACCAAATATGAACACTCAGGTTCATTTCACTCCTTGATCCCCACCATAGGATCGATTCCCTCTTGGAATCGGAGATCACCAAAATCGCTACCATCACCATAGGTAACGCTTCACTAATCCCCCATAATATGAATTAGCTACTCGCACCCGATCCATCATAATGGGATCGAGGCTCACCAAAACTCGTTACCATCAACATAGGTAATGCTTCACCAATCCTCCATAATAAGAATTAGCTACTCACACCCGATCCATCACCATAGAATCGAGGCTCACCAAAATTGGACTGAAGCCCATACACAAAGATGCATGACTCTCAAATAACATGCATTGACACAACAAGGTTCACCTAAAGGATCCTCACACACATCTCATCATTTATGCATCACATCATTCATCATACAACAATCAATTCATGTTACCACATGAATAATATCAATAAATAGCAGCAATTCGTCAACATCTTAACATCATCCACATAATAACATAATTATCACACCATGATATTACAACAATGCAACGATTCATCAACCAAACATATAAACCAATACATTTATTAACATAGTATGCGTGTGAATATTATTAAAACCTCTCATCAATAACTATCATGTTGTAGGTCTGAATGTTATCTTTCTAACTCTTCAAACGACATCAAAATCGGACTTACGAGATAAAAGTTATGACCAAAATCGTCGGGATGTGTCAACAATTCATTAACCGGACGTATGAACAAAAATGTCACCAATACAATAGTCATAGAAATAATACTCAATCAATTCAATTATCACCATCACATTATATCTCTTATGGTTAGCTTTCTAATGCTTCAAACCCCAACCCAAAATGATTCACGAGTTGAAAGTTATGATCAAAACCGTGCACGGAGGCGTTACTAAAAAGTTGTTGTTTTCTAAAATTTCCAACATAATTTTCATCTTCTTCAACCCCAAAAACGTCCATGAAATAATCACCAAAATTATTTTATCCCTGAAAAACAAAGTTATATCCCTCTATTTCAGATATCAAACACTTCAAACGGCACTCAATTTGGACTTACGGATCAAAAGTTATGGCCAAAACGATTTTGACCTAAAAACATAAAAAAAGGCTCCCACGCTGAGCGCGGTCGTGACGGACAAAATGCAGAATTTTCTGGGTTTTTCATGGTTGGAGGCCTTCCGGACCTCCGATTTCGATTCCATAAAAAGCCAAACACTCAGAAAATTACAACCCATGCAATACTCTAATGATCTAAAGTAATTTATAACTTTAGCATAATTAAATCATCTAATCATTGTTTTAAGATTATGCCTAAAACCTTCAAAATTGTAACAATGGTGAATATAAGTTCAATCATCAAAATAGAAAAATACACGCACATAAAGGACATGAAATTCATCATATAATCACCATATAAAAACCATCATAGCATCCAAATTCAAAATTATGAATCAAAACACTCAACTCTAAGGAGGTTAAAGGTTCCTCTATTCTACCCTTCTACCATACTCATTACTATTGGAACAAGTTCTCACCCATACCTGAAATCCTTGCAAAAATTCTGAATTGAAACCTTCATTCTCTTCCCTTGATCATATTTCCTATTGTCTCTTTGCTCCTTTTTCTCAAATGTCATGTATTGTGAAAATCTCCCTAAACCTAGGTTTCTCATCTTCCTTCTTTTTAGGGTAAACTATTCCAAATCACCAACTTGGCCCACACTTAATCATCTCATATTCCTTCTTTCCACTAACTTTCTTAATTTTTCATATTTGGTCCAATTATTACATCTTCACTAATTAATATAATAAAAATAAATAAAACATTATTTTTAATTATCAAAACAATTCTAAATTATTCTACTTACTTTTATCATCCCTTTATACCCCTAACTCAAGGATACATACTCCGCCAACACCCAACCATAAAATAAATCATCAAAATCCATAATTCAAACAATTAAAATATAATAAAATATCTAATAGAAAAACAGGGTGTTACAGTATGTCTCTCTGATGTATTTCTAGATTGAATCTTGTGCTCTAACGTATTTCAAGAACCCCTCTTTTGTGTTATCTGAGGTATTTCCAGATATTCCTTATAATTCTGATGCATTTCGAGAGTTTATTCCTTTTCTCTCCGATGAATTTCCAAATGATTTATTTTCTCTCTCTGATGTATTTCCAAATTGAGTTTTGTGTTCTAATGTATTTCCAGATCCCCTTTCTTATTATCTAATGCATTTCCATATATCCCTTGTAATTCTGATGTATTTCCAAAGATTGTTTCTTTCTACCCTCTGATGAACTCCAGATGCGCCTTATCTCTATTCGAAGTATTTACGTACATGTCTTATATGTTCTGACATAATTCCAGAACCCCTATTATGTTATTTGAGGTATCTCAAAATACTCCTTTGTAGTTCTGATACATCTCCAAAATTCGTTTCTTTTACTATCTGAAGTATTTCCAGACATGTCTTATCTATTATGACGTATTTCCAAATTATTCTTTTGTATCTCTGATGTATTTCCAAATTGAGTCTTGTACTCTGATGTATTTTCCAAATGTTTCCCCACCTATCTGATGTATTCCAAATGTTATGTTTATCATTCTAATGCATTTCCAGAATTTGTTTCTTCTATCCGATGTACTTCTAGATGTTTGTCTATCATTTTGATGTTTTTCCAAAATTTGTTTCTTTATCTGATGTATTACTAAATTTATTTGTCTCTCTAATCTATTTCCAGATTGAGTGTTGAGTTCTGAGGTATTTTTAGAACCTATTTGATGTGTTTCCAGATTATTTACTTTATCTCTCTGGTGTATTTCTAAATTGAGTGTTGTCTTTCTGATGTATTTCCAAAATATGCTCTAAATATTCCTCAGTGTCTTTCTCTAGCAAATTGGCATCCCCAGTGAGTCTTCACCCATTTGACTTTCTCATTTCTAGTGGATCACCATTATCATATGTCTTAACATTACCCACATATCCATTTGTCATTCTTCACCCATCATAACAAAAATTAATGTTAGGGTTCATCTCATATCACATCATATCCTTAGCAAACTAAAAAAAAAAGTCATTAATGCATGTATAACATATTATATTATGTCATCTGCATTCAGGGACAAAATTCATGTCTTTTAGTATTTAACTATCTTCCACCGTAATCATCGAAGATTAACATTCTTCACATTCTCTAGTTGAAGATACTTAAATAAAGGCAACTACCATACCCCAGTTTTCCCCTCATTCAATAAACTGAGACATGCAACAGGACACCTGCATCATCTTCATAGTATAACATGCATTTCATCTTGCATAATGCCTAAAATATCGACCAGAATAAATTTTCGAATCTACAGACAGATCGATCGAATTGATCCTCAAATGTACGTAAAATTAGCGGCCGAAAAATTTCAAAATCAAGCTTGCATACGTCAATTTTATTAATATATGATTCGTGTAGTTTAACATGGCGTGCTCGTTTTATTTTTCGACTACTTTTTTGGTCACATTTTGATCAATTTGAGCATTTTAACCGGTCATTTTTTTATTTCAAAATTTGATCAAAACTTGCATGTTTCCAAGAAGTTTATTTCGCGCTGATCATTTTGGTGCATTCAGTTTATTTTTTCGAGTATTTTTTAGCTCAATTTTTATTCATTTTGAGTCCTTTTATTTTTGTTTTTTCATCAAAATAATCGGAAAAAAAAATATAGGATAGATCTTGGTGTTGTTTTAATTTTATCTTGTTATGTTTGATTTTGTTGACTTTAATTAGTTTTTGCTTTATTTAATACTAAAATAATAGTGAAATGGCATTTTTAGAAATAAGAAAACTAGTAAACCTAATTAAATGCTATATATTATGGCCAATTGATGAGCTGAAAAAGAGACAAAAAATCAAGCGTCGCCCCCATCTTCATTGGAGTCTCTCTTTCATTTCAAATATGAACGGTAAGTGTGCATTCAAAGAGAGGAACCAACAACCAATCCTCAGCGGCGCATAATCCCCATAAATTTGTTTGGTTATTTTGAATTTGAGAAAAAAAATGTAGAATAATGGAACCACCATCGACACGACTCACTTTCAGATACTCTTATATGTTTATATTGTATTTTGGTTCATCACCATTTACACTCCTTCCGTCAATACTACTTTACACCATGTCAACAATGCCAGAATCACACATAAACCATGTGGAGAGTGACACAACGATAAACCATAAACCTCTTGCTACATTCACTCTTCATCACCCTTCAACAATCTTATAACACCGCCATAACATACCTTAAAACCTCACCAATAACATTTTGCTGCAACCTCAAAACATTCATCTTCTTCCTTGGTAACCACTACCACCAACCTTGGTCAACCTTCAACATCAACTTACAAACTCACTTTCAACCTCCCTCAATCACCATTAACCACACTTCAAACAACATAGCTTCACTCCATCATCTTTCACAACCTTCAACTAAACACCAACCTCACATTACTCCCTTACTTCGTTCAATAACATAGCCGACACAACCTCAAAACCACGAAGCAAACTTCAAACCAAACAACACTCTTCACCAAACCGATGCACACCATCACTACTCAAACTCCATCTCTGAACTGCGCAAAACTCATCGCCATCTCGCTACCACCGTCAATGTGCAAATAACAAAAAACTTGAAACTGCTCCTCCTTCCAATGACTCACTAGCATCGTCCAGACTTCCGGCATCCTCATTGGCACCGTTGTAAGCACTCTCTTTTCCTTTTCCTTTCATGTTTTGTTTACTATGGATTGCTTGAGTTTCATTCTTTGTTTGTTGTTTGGAAGAAGAAGAAAGAAATTTCTTCTTGGGGTAGAAAGAGATACATGAGAAAGAGTAGAGGCGAGTGAGAGGGGGGTTGCCCCTTGTGAGTGAGAAAACTATCATACCCCAAAACTTTCCCTCCCATTTTCACTTTTCATCTGACTTTTGGTTTGAGATTCATCTATCCATATTCATGCCAAATACATATGTATCCTTCACTCATATTAATACTTTCAAACATACATCATAGATTCAAGTCTTGTACCTAGCAAGAGCTAGGGTTTTCCCAAGAATCAAGCCCTATGGATTATGGTGTTGCATTTAATTTTGAAAGCTCGTCCTTGAATCATGGCTTGAAACCCTAGTTATTGATTCATGTCATTTATGGACAATGTGGTTGGTATATTGATCTTGTTGATTGAAACCCTAATTCTTGAAATGGGGCATTTTGATCACTTTGATTTATATCATGTCATTATTCTTTAGAATCATTCATCAAGTTTGATTATCTATTGACCATGACTTATTATATGATTATTTGTTTTATGTTTCATTTGATCCAAGGCCTTGTTATTCAAGTCTTATTCAAACTTCATTAAAGTGTTATGCATGTTTCATTTAAAGCTTCATAATGCATTCATTGGCTCATGATTCATAGTGTATTCATTTCAAATTCAAAGAAAAGGGAACTCCTAGTCCATTGATTCATTCAATTCAAAGAAAATTCAATTGAATTAGGAGGCAAAGCATATTATGTGAAGCATACATTAAATATTCATTTCAAAAAAGGGCATTTTATTACAAAATCATCAAAGTCTCACTTCAAATTTCCATTACAAATATCCATATCCATTTCAATGTTTATACAAAAGTACATAAAAAAACTAATTCTGACCTAGGTTGACTTTTGGTCAAATGTTAGACTTCGTCAAACAGTTGACCAAAGTCAACTACTAATCCTAAAACCCTAAAAAAGCATAATCCCTCACTTTGGTTCATCATCACATCTCCATTTCCTTCCAAGTTTCCCAAGGCTCCAATTGCTTGATTTTTGGTGAATTCCCCAAAGTTCCTCTTGATGCCATGCTTTGAACACCTCATTGGTAGGCCTTGGCCTTTCCACCTTTTTCATATATGTACCTGCAAGAACAGAATACCACATGAGCACAAAACTAAAGTCAAAATTAGGCTAATGTTTGAGACACATACACACACAAACCACAATCCAAGCATTGAAATCATAACAATTTCAAACCAACAAAAAACCGATTCACATTCCCACATAATAGGATCACCTAACCATCCTAATGGTCTTTCTAGCTAGTACCTAACAACTTCACAGTATAACTGATAGAATTAATTAATAAGTGTATAATATCATCCAAACAATTATCATAAGGCAATAACAGTTAACTATGCCAAACATCATAATAGAAAGCTACAATAGCCGTGACTTAATCAACATTAACACTAGGCATTTTTACTGCATTGCCAGACTCCATCTGTATACACATAGGAATTACAATCCCTATTAAAGTGGTCACAGAAGCAGCCTCATTTGGCTTTAAAATAGCTACACAAAACTCAATCCATTTCCATGGATAACTAGCACAGCAAAAACACCAAGTAGTTCCAGTTAACAGATCAATTCTCTAACATTCAAACCAATTGACTTAGCTAAGCTCTAACTGCAACATGTCACTAAATTTTAAAGATTCATTCCACACCATAATTCACTAAGTCCAATGTTCAAACTCTAACACAATTTTAAATAAACCAGCATTCATTCACATTTCAAAACAAATGGCTAATTCACATGATACTTTAGCATACTAGCAGTAAAAGTAAGGTTGCAAATTAACAAGTAACAATTCATAATAGCTCAGCCCTCTTCAACTTAGCATTCAATAATCATTTGGCTTACTAAACTGACTTTTTCTAACAAGCTAACAATTAACCAATTTAACAGAAAATGATTAACCTAACAAACTAACCATAATTAACTAATTGAAATTATAACAGAAAATGAATTTCATAATAACATCCCTATTTTTAACATCATGCTAACAATTTCAGTTCACTAACTGATTTTTCAAACTCTAACGACTAACAAACCTAACCTAATTGTTTCAATATCACTATCTAAAAGCTTCAATTCAACTAAACTGACACTCTAAATAACCATCCTAACTAACTGGAAAAACCAACTAACATTCAAGCTTACTTTAACCATCGATTTAACAGAGTTTGCTAACACTAACTAATTCACATTGAATTTAACAGTCAGCTAACAGAATTCATCTGCAACTAACCTCTAATCGAATTCAACTAACCTTTAACAGACTTTTTTAACAGCATCTAACAGTTAACCATTTTTCACTAAACAAATCTAACAGAGTTTGGTTCTATTAAACCTTCATACCTCTATATAACCATCATTACAATCACAATTCAAGGAAGAAGTCATCATTTTCATAGAAATACCACAAATAATAAATAGAATAATGATTCATACTCTCCAAAAAATCTCTCACCCTCATTCAATTTCTCTGAATTTCTCTACTCACACATCAAAATTCAAAATTCAGTTTCAATTCATTTCACCATCAAGCTCAACCACTCTGAATCGTTCTCACCACACACAACAACAAGAACGCACAGCAAGCAAGCAAGCATTACCTACGAACTAAAGAAGGTTGGAGAAGAAGAGGAAGAAAGGCATAGAAGGCAGAGCAAGGAATTCAGAGCTTACTTAGATAAGTTTTGGTGTTTGATTCTTCACCGTTCTCATCTTCGATTTTAACCAATTCTGAGGCTATCTCTGCCTCGCAAGTAGGTGTTCCGATCTCCTTTTTGATCTTGCTTGTCACCAACATGTAGAGTCACACTTGAGGAATCAAAGCCCTAGGGCGCTAGGCTTTGATTCCTCTTCCTTGCAGTTTAATCTCCGTTTCAAATATTAGGGTTCTTCAACCTACTTGGCTAATCTGGAGAAATTAGGGAGAACTAGGTGAAGTGAATGCAAGATTTGGGAAGGGGAGGGTGAGACGAACATATTGATGACTGGTTTTCTTAGAGCAGAGGAGCCACGCCGCCGAAAGCGATTTCTGGTGCGGCGGGGCGCTTTTACGGTGGTACCTTTGTGGTGAACAAATTGAATGTGATTTGTTCTTCACTCAGCCTTGCCTCACTTCATGTGAGCTTTGGGCCACTGGCCCTTTTGTCTGACTCACTGCACCCTTTGTTTTGCTGCGCCATACACCCTTTTGTTCATCAATTTAACGCATGGGCCTAGGGCTACAGGCCCAACCATTTCTTCTTCCTACACACCTTAATACTGTGCCCACACCCCTTCTTGTTTTCTTGTTTCTTTATTTTATTTTCTTATTTTCTTTGTTTTAATTAGATTCATTTTTTATATTATTTTTTGATAGACTTTGATGCATTTTTATCATGATTAAGTAGGAAATAACTAATTAATGTCATTCATATTTTTTTTTACAAATGATCATTAAATTGTTAGAATTAAAACCTTGATTTTTTTAAGAATTAATTGGATTTACAACAAATTAGTGATTTGTTAGAATAATTCTTAGGATTTGCTCTGTAATTAGTCACTAATAAATAACATGCCATGTTCCTATAAGTTCTAGGCTAATTGTAGAATCAGAAGCTTGATGTTGCTTTGATCTCCCTTAGAACATAGGTCATAAATCTTTGTGCCTGACTTACAACTGAAACTTTCCCCTGTTTGATTAAGTTGATCAAAGTCTTTGATCAACTAAATCCTTTGACGTGTGCATATACCCACAGTTTGTTTAAGTGATCAGAAGTCTCTTGATCACTTGATAAGACTAGTCACATGTACTGGAGCTGCTTCAGATTTCAAGACATTAATTCAACCTTAAGACTTCACACTTCAATCAAGTCAAGACATTGCAGACATACTGGACACTGGACTATCATTCAAGCACAATAAAGGTCCTTCCTCAACACGTGCCAGTTACTATTGGAATTGTGCGTCACGAGCCTTAAGCCGTAGAGAAGGGGTGAGAGGGAATATTCATATCCTCATTCGTAATGTCTTTGAGTACGGGACGAATGACGCATTTGCTCAAAGTTTTCACTTTACTCATAGACTTTAGTGAAATTCGAATCAGATGATTGACAAGTCTTTTTCAGGCAAACACATCAACCATTCAACACTTAAACATTGCAATATCATTACTTCATCAACCACGCCTTCTCTTTGGATCAATTATCATACTCTCCTTGATATCCACCCATCCTTTAGGTTAATCACCTAGTGGTTAAACACACAACTTTAATCAATTGCTTTCATCCTACCTATAGAGTTACAGACTCTAAAACTCTCTTTCTATCTTATGGAGTTACAGACTCTGGCAACATTTCACTTCGCCGATAGAGTTACAGACTCTAGCACATCCTTGCATTTTTTCCTTCTAGAGTTATAGACTATGGCATTATTTTTTTATTGCCCTTTAGAGTTATATACTCTAGAAAACACCTCATTGCATTGCCCATAGAGTTACAGAATATGGAAATTGTTCATAGAGTTACAAACTTTGATGGACTCCATTCCTTTCATTCTGCCTTGTAGAGTTACAGACTCTGGCACACAAACATTTCCTTCTTCCATGTAGAGTTACATACTCTGATATTCACTACTTCTTCCTTATAGAGTTACACACTTTGGCAATTTCTTTCTGCCTATAGAGTAACAGACTTTGGAAAACCTGAATGCACTGCCTTGTAGGGTTACAGACCTTGAAAAACCTTTTTTCCTTCCTTGTAGAGTTACAAACTCTGGAAAAATCTTACATATCTATGTTAGCATCCTTTGATTCATACACATTCATTTGTGGATTCAAACAACACAACTATTGGTTTAGACCATACTCTTTTTTTCTCTTTGGCTAATCACTATTTATTGGTTAATCCCACACTCTTTTACACTTCAAGCAGTTCACCATTTCTTTTCTCTATCAATCAATTATTTATTTATTTTTCGTATTATTTCCATGAACTACAGAGCTCTAATTTTCTCATTGCACTATGAGAATACGTAGGCACGAGGGCCCCAATCCTCATGGAACACATTAATTACTAAATTCTTTTCCCCTTATCATTTGCAAGCAATATTTAGATAATAGCACCCATTCGAACAAAGAACAATCAAAATGGTTCCCGTTGAGTACAACGAATGTGAAGGGTGTTAATACCTTCCCCATTTCATAACCAACTTCCTTACTCATTTCCTTTTCCCTTAGGTTTTATCGATGTTTTCCCTTTCCTTCGGGAATAAATAAAGTTCAATGGCGACTTTGTTGTGTCCTTGAGCGTGCGATGCACTTTGGTATTTCTCGCGTAGCTTTAGCTGGTGACTCTGTTGGGGAGTCGTTGCTCTTGCAAGTAAGAGTCAGGCCTAGTTTTGTTTGTTTATTTGTTTGTTTGGGTGTTTATCTTTATTGTTTACTTTCTTTATAATTATTTCATTTATCACATTCTTTATTGATTTCTATATATTCATTATATTTTGGATATCTGTTATATATTGTCTGTTGGGTTGGGATGATGCTACATGAGAGAAGCTCTATACGTGAGCTTGAGTATACACATAGGATAGACTCGTGGATAGTCGTGTTGACCTGTGTTTCACGAATTGGGTTGACATAAGACCTACACCCAGACTAGATTCACTCGAAAGTACTTCTGTCATGCGAGAATTCGCCACGGCATGGTATTTTCATTTGGATCGATGACTCTGGGAGACCTTCTATGGACTACCTTTTGAAGATAATAACCTACCTGTTAGGGGGATATGGGTTTTTCTACAGGAAACCAAGACCCTAAATACATTTGTTCCCGTGTAGCATCAGACCTTTGAACCTGCATCGAGCAGTATACACAAGTTATCCAGAATATGTTGAGCTTTTAACATACTTTATTACATACTATTATTGCATCATTGTACATATGTCGAACTTTTGAACCTAATTTATTATACCAGTAAGCCTTTGAATCAATGGATGTTGCATAATTACTTGTATTCCATCCACAACATATGCATTCATTCATTTGCATTTCAGACAAGCAAAAAAAGCTCACCATGTCCTTTCCTTAACCAGAAAGACGACGACTCTCTGACACAAGTTCTTCACCAGAGCAAACAAATAGAAAATTATGGCAGATGTTGAACAAGAAAACGCAACCTACAAGGAGACCTTAGCCCAATTCCAGGGAAAGATGGATTTGTTCCAAGGAAATATGGATGCAATCATGGAGTACCTTCATGCTCAGAATGCCACTACTACTGATGTTACTGTTGTCACTACTACTACTACTACTGATACTACTCTTGATGTTGTTGAGACCTCAATCGAGATTGTGATTCAACTTGTTGCTAACTAGTCGAGCTCTCAGCCTAGTCCATGTAGGCAAGTTACTTCCTATTCATGGGGAATGTCTCCGAATTATACTCCCCAGATGGATAATGGAAGTGCTTTTGTTCCATATCAGTCGTTTGTTGTGCCTCCTGCCAATGGGAATATTAATGCTTATCCTTGGGGCATGCCTACTCATTTCTCGCCTTAGGTAGTTGATGCTGACAACCATGAGATTCCTCAGGGCCTGACTCGTCAAAATTATGTGCCCGTCACTACTTAACCACCTCATGACAACGAGCTTAATTACAAAGGTCCTCACATTCATTTCCAGATTCCACCTCAACCGACTCAACTTACTGTTCACAATCCGCATCAAGGTGTCCAATCTAGAATGCCTCTTCCTTATCCTGGAGCATTTTCTTCCGTCGTTGCACCTCCATCTCCTTACCCTGGGGAACTCTACGCTCCATATGGGGTTCAATATGGTCAAACTTTGGGTCAGATGGTTAATCCTAGAATGGTATATCCTTCTCAGATGTATCCCCAATTTACTTCTCCATCAATGCCTGCTCAGACAACTTCACAAGTTGTTCATTTTTCAAATCATCAAACTTATATCCAGCCTACCAATCAGAATCTTCTTGGTACAAGTCAGAATAAGACGACAAACTATCAATTGTTAGATGAAAGAATCAGAGCAATTGAAGGTTTCTCTGCCTACGGCATGGAGGCAAAGGATATGTGTTTGGTACCGAACATCGTTCTTCCTCAAAAATTCGAGGTGCCAGATATGCCAAAACACAAAGGGGTTGAGTTGTCTGAAAAGATATGTTACAATGTATTGTAGGAATATGGCTTCCTATATTGATAACAATGATATGCTCATCCATTGCTTTCAGGATAGCGTGTTTGGGGCTTCCCTGGATTGGTACACGAGTCTTTAACGCAACAAAATTAGATTCTAGAAAGACTTGTTTGAAGCCTTTCTGAAGCAATATAAATACAACTTGGACATGGCTCCCATCAGGTTACATTTGCAAAATTAAGCTCGGAAGAGAAATGAAACATTCAAGGAATACGCTCAGAGGTGGCGTGAAATGGCTTCACGAGTTCTACCTGTGCTGATAGACACTAAATTGGTTGATATATTCATGGACACTCTTCAGGGTTTGTACTTTGAAAAAATGGTCAGTAGTTTGTCCTGTAACTTTTCTAATGTAGTGACCATTGGAGAACATGTTGAGAATGGGCTGAAAATAGGGAAGATTGCTAGCATTCATAATCAACAGACAATGACTAAGAAACCACAAGGTAGCTTCTCTAAGAAAAGGGAAGGTGAGGAAAATTCCATGATGGAAAATGTCCACCCTCAATTTCAAGCTCCTATGTCTTCCGTGCCATACTACCCCTATTCGTACATTTCCGCTGCCCAATATCAGCAACCATAATTCTAGTGCCAACCTCAATACCAACAACCTTCACATGCACCCCCGAGACAACCAGGTTATCAAGCCCCAAGACCAAATCAACTTATGCAACCTGTGCCACCAAAGCCGAGCCTTGAGAAAATTATGGAAAACTTTATCACTGCTCAAACCAACAAAACAAAGAGTTCATGAACCAGAACATTCACGTTAACGAACTGATTACCCAGTTAGGAACCAAGGTTGACCAAATAGTTACTCATACTAAGATGCTTGAAACCCAGATCTCTCAGGTAGCTTTAAACCAAGCCCCCCAGACTACACTTGGAGGACAGTTCCCTGGACAACCTCAACAGAATCCGAGAGGACAAGCCAATGCCATTACCCTACGAAGTGGGACCGCTTATGATGAGCCATTTAACTCAAGATTGAGTGAACCCAAAACTTCTAAGGAATATACCGAACCCACGGACAAAGTAAAGGAACCAGAGGAATCTGAAAAACAGGAAGGTCAAGGAAAAGGAGAAGAACCTAAAGACAAAACTTATGTACTACCCCCACCATGCAAACCACCGATACCATATCCTCAAAGACTCAAACAAACCCAGATCAATAACCAGTATCAGAAATTCATTAAGGTTATAGAAAAACTTCACATAGAAATCCCTTTCACAGAAGCCATCACCCAAATACCTTCTTATGCAAAGTTTCTCAAAGACATCCTTACCAACAAACGTAGACTCGACGATCCGAAGCCCTTGGACTGCAATTCTATTTCTGAGAATAAGTTAGCCAAAAAAGATAAAGATCCTGGAAATTTCTCCATTCCTTGTCTTTTGGGAAGTCATGTCATCGAAAAAGCTTTTCTAGACTTAGGAGCTAGTGTGAGCTTAATGCCTTTAGCAGTTTGTGAGAGGTTAAACTTAGGAGAATTACAGCCTACTAAGATGTCACTTCAATTAGCCGATAGATCTGTTAAGTACCCGATAGGCATATTAGAAGACGTCCCTGTTAGGATAGGTCAGTTATTTATCCCTAATGATTTTGTTGTCTTGGACATCAAAGAGGATAATGATATACCAATCATTCTAGGTAGACCATTCTTATCAACTACAGGAGCCATAATAGATGTCAAGAGAGGAAAGTTGACCTTTGAGGTAGGTGAGGAGAAGATAGAATTTATACTTTCAAAATTTCTTATGGCACCTATGATGGGAGACATATGTTATGCCATAGATATCATTGATGAATGCGTTAGGGAAATAGAACAAGAAGAAATCATAAAAACAATTAAGTTGCCATTAACTCTCATACTGGAAGATGATGACTTTAGGAAGCCCTACATCGATGATAACCTTTACGAATGTTTATCCCTTACCCCAAATCATATGCCATGCCCTAAGAAACCAACCCTAGAACTTAAGGAACTGCCTAAGAACCTGAGATATGAGTTCCTCGTTTATTCTTTCTTATTTATGCTTATACTATTTCTCGCATTTCCCCAATTTATTTTATATTATTGCATTTGGTATATTTCCTAACTATATTAGCACATTGATATTTCCATATATATACATATTTTATGTGTGTTTATTCCCTTTATATTTATATTATAGTCTAATAGTATTAATTATTTATTTATTTATTAGTCTAATGTTTAAATTTTATTTTTATAAAATTGTGCAAGCCTTATTTTCATTAGGAAAAACAATGAAAATGCTATCCGGACCCCCATACCAAAAAGAGCATGGAGATGCCATACCAAATGAGTCAAAATTCGGCCCAGCTGAAATTACTCTTGTGGCGCCCACATGGATATTGTGGCGCCCGCCACAGCGTCTGATAAAGCTCTGGGCAGATTCACATTTTTCACCATTTTCAAACCTTCAAACCTCCAAAACCCATTTTTTCCTCTTCCAAAAACTCCCTTGAACCCCATAAAAGCTCCCACATTTCTCATCTTCCCACCAAACAAGTCACCTTCCCAACTTCCATTTTCATTTTCATTCGTCAATATTCATAAAAATCCCACCTTTATACAAACCCGTCTTCATCTTCTTCATCACATTCCAAGATCTAAATAATGGAGTTCAACGGATTTATCCTTCGCGAAGGAAACCTGGAGATAGGCAAAGAAGGATTATTGAAAGGCTGCAAAATCGGGAAATTTTCCCGACGAGGTACGTGGATGATAACTGTCTTTATACTTTGGGTATCTACCATAGTGTTTCTCATTTGTTAGATTTTTTAGGCTTGCACACTATCTTTTCAAACAGAGAGCCTACCTTTGAGCGATTGACAATCGAGTTTTTAAGTTCTTTGATTTATATTGTCAGTCCTAACACTGCTAGTACAATTGGTACTGTTCGATTTAGAATGTTTGATGTTGAGTATGAATTTAGTACCGACGAACTAGCAGGTCTGTTAGGAATTCCTCATGGGGAAGGTGCTATTTGTGAGGCCCCTTTGGATTCAGATTGGTCGGTCAAGGTGTTTTCCTTCTGGCAGAGATTGTTTAATACTTCAATAAATTCTTTTGAAGGAATTCTTGCCTTGACCATCCATAACCCGACCATCAGAGTTTTTAGATATCTGTTGGCATGTACTATTTTTGGCCGGGAGAATCCAAACAAGGTTAATGCTCGGGAGCTTCTATTTTTACAAGGAAGCCTCACAAATAGGAGAATTAATTTGGTCCCGTTTATGATTGCTCATATGACTTTAACTCTTAATAAAGCGGGGGCATTGTTTTTGGAGGACTCATTACGTCTATTGCTCGGGCTCTTAACCTGAACAATGAGATAGCTACTTTAGATCCCTTAGCTCCTCGCACAATCAACCTAAAAATTCTGAAAGATATTAAATTGTGCCGATTGAGAAGAGAGGGAGGTTATGTGCTTATGATTCATGGTATAGCTATCCCATCTGTTGTCTTACCGTGCACTAGACGTACTGACGTACGTAATGAAAGGAATTGGACCTATGTTTTAGATGCTCCACCCGTTTTGGATCCACTTCCTCCTAATGTTCCTGATAAGGAGGGACACGACACTGATGAAGAGTTTGATCGGAGAGAACAGTCTCCCATACCTCATGTGTCCCCCCATCACCCTTCACCACCACACACCGCACCGTCTTCCTCTTTTGCAGGTTCTGCTCTTGGATTTTATATTACAGAGGAGATGTGGCGCGACCACATGGCTAGAGAGCAAAGGCGTGATGACCTACTCTCTACCATTCAGCAACAACTGGCAGATAACATGAGCTTCATGCAAGAATCACAGTGGAGGACAGATCAATCCTATGAGACTGTTGTACAGACCCTGCTTGCGATTTCAAACGAGCAATCCCGTCAGCAGACCTACCACCGTCAGCATTCAGCGCTAATAAAGGCCACTCAGGGCTCCATTTTAAGCAACCTTCGAGAGGTGAGGACTGCTCAGGATGCCTTATAGGCCAGGATGGATCAGAGAGACCGTCGTTACAGCCGATCCCGTCGTCCACCTCAGGATGGCGAAGGGACCAGTGGTCAGCAGTAGTATGACAGGTTACTCTCCCCTTATCTTATTTCGAAACATTGGGGACAATGTTCGATTTAAGTGTGGGAGGAGATTTTATCGCTTTCTATTTTTCTTTGCTGTTTTTAGTTAGATTGTTTATTTTTATTGCTTTTCAGTTGTTTACTTTGTTTTATTTTGCTTTTAGTTAGATTGTTTTAGAAAATGCATGTGTCTAACGAGTCACCAGTATAGTGTATCTTTAGTACATTCTAATCTCCCCATTCCTTTAGCCCTACAAAAAATATTTTTTGCGAAAGAAAACGGTGTTATTTTGAAAGTTTTTGGGCTTTAAGACAGGTTTGAGTTAGGATGTGGTGACTTGGGAGAACTTTTTGAAACATCAGTATCATTTTAGCACCATAGACTTCATGAATATAGGAATCACTCCCGAAACCCCATATACCATGGCCTTAATCATTATTTATGTATGGTCCTCAGTAGTTTATTCCAGCAGTCAGCTCCGGCCTACACATCCTCTACGTAGGGGACCGATGAACATAAGTGAATGATCCAGTGAAATAAATAAAAGAAAAAAAAGGCAACTCTGGTATAGGTGACCCTCACAAAGTCATTTAAACCAAAAGTTGTAAAAATTTGCTGCAAAAGAAAAAGAAAAAGAAAAACTCACCCGCTGTTAGTTGGTTTAGAGGTATCTGGCGCTGAACTCGGTAGGGCAGATTACGATCCGATCCTCCACAACTGCATTTGGGTCAAATAAAAAGGGTTACACAAATTTATGTGTCAGAAACCCCATGTTTAGGATCAAAATCACTAATCGGTCACTCTGCTATGAAGCATGTATGGATAATGGGCTTAATGTGATTGCGCCTGAACGAAAAGGACCCAAAAAGAGATGAAGAGGTAGGACTAGGTATTGTGGGATAATATGGGTTGGTTAATATAGGAATGGAGTTTATGTCCGTGTCTGCGGAAAATGCAACTGCCTTGTGATGACATTGAAATTCACCGTATTTTTGACTCCGATTTCGCATGCATTTTAGTTGTTTTATTGTTATTTTGTTATGTTATTACCATGTTTCTATTTGTTTTGAGGTTTTCAGTCTAATCGGAGCCCCGATCGAGAAAAGGAGTGAAAATGAGCTAAAAAGCCTAAAAATCAGCATTTTGCACTTGTGGCTCCCACTGTGGCTGGGGCCATGGGTCCAGCCATGACGTGTCATAGTCCAACTTCTCCTCAACTGCCACATCCCCCACTATCTCCACTTGGACGCCACAATTTACTCTTATGGCGGGCGCCATGGTGTTGTGGCGGGCGCCACAAGAACAAAGAAGTTTTCCTCCCAAATTCAAACTTAGGGGCATCCTTGTCATTTCCATTATTTTCCTTGCTTATAAATAGAGACTCGATTTCATTTGTTTCATCGTCCAAACTTATATCAAACTTAGTTACAACTAGGCATATATTAAGTATTGTAAAAGTGGTAATCATTTCACATCGGAGTGTTGCCACACTGTGTAATTGAGTCTGTAATCGAGTTTGGAGCACTTTGGAAGGAAGTTAATCCTGCCGCCATTTTCATTTCTGTTACGCACTTTATTTGACCCTCCGATTGGAGCAGGTTTTATTGCTTTACCTTTGTCTACTTTACTTTCCCGCATTCGCACTTTACTTTTACTTATTTCTCGCACTCGCACTACTTTCGTTTATTTCTCACACTCACACTACTTTCGTTTATTTCTCGCACTCATACTACATTTATTTATTTCTCGCACTCGCACTACTTTCGTTTATTTCTCGCACTCGCACTACTTTTATTTAAATTAAAATGCACCTTTACTTTACCATGTCTAGCTAAACCTATAAAGGTTAGAATGTAAGGATCGTAATTGAACCGATAATCCGTACAATTGTTCGTAGAAACACTTAAGGGCTATTTTGACTTTCAACTTAAGTTTTCCCGCACTTAATTTTCGTTGGGTAAGATCGAAAGCCGTCCGACGTCTATTTAAACTTAGTTGTTTTTAACTATTTCAAATACAGCGAAAGCGCTTTGTTTAGTTCATTAGGAGTTTTTAACTTAAAAAGAGAAGTGATTTTAAAACTATTTTCGGACGCGTTTATAAGTTTAGAGTCTGGTTCATGAGAACCTCTTTTGGTTAAGAAATCCAGGTCAAAATACTTTTCAAATTAGTCAAGATACTATATTTCTTAAAAATATGTTTACTACTCTAAAGCAATGCACACCTTTTTATAAGTGACAATAAGAAGGTTTGGTTAGGGAGTACAACTCGGTTCTAAATACACGAAAGCGACAATTCCCATTAAATTAGTTCTTTTCAAAGTAGGAAACACTGCCCATAAGTAATTCTATTAGCAAGTACTTGGATTATTAATTGATTATGTGAATTACATTCGAACCTGTCTTTATTAATTGAATTTTATTTAATAATTTATTTTTCGTTGTGCACTCTTAAAACCCCTATTTCGATTACCTTAGATAAACACCGTAACAACAAATAACGATAGATTGACACTTGGTCTCTGTGGATTCGACAATCTTTTATATTACTCTGACGCGTTCGTATACTTGCGAAAAGCACGCATCACCTTGAATGCTTCTGCACAAGGGTTCTATTTATAGAACCACTTGTGTGGGATACAAGCTAAAAATCCCACTTAAGTGTATGTGGCCCATATTTTATAATATGCCAAAATCACTTAAGTGCGTGATACCTTACCATATTTCGTATTCTACTTAAGTACACCGTACCTTACGATGTTCTATAATTCAATTAAGTGCACCATACCTTACGGTGTTCCTTAGTTACTCTATCTCTCATAATCCGTCCTTTGTGTGTGACCCTGTAGGTTTTTGTGGCATTGGAAATTATATTAAATCACGTATGTAACATGAAAGTTCCATATTGAGTGTCGTCACGACCGCGCTCAGCGTGGGAGCCTTTTTTTATGTTTTTAGGTCAAAATCGTTTTGGCCATAACTTTTGATCCGTAAGTCCAAATTGAGTGCCATTTGAAGCGTTTGATATCTGAAATAGAGGGATATAACTTTGTTTCAGGGATAAAATAATTTTGGTGATTATTTTATGGACGTTTTTGGGGTTGAAGAAGATGAAAATTATGTTGGAAATTTTAGAAAACAACAACTTTTTAGTAACGCCTCCGTGCACGGTTTTGATCATAACTTTCAACTCGTGAATCATTTTGGGTTGGGGTTTGAAGAATTAGAAAGCTAACCATAAGAGATATAATGTGATGGTGATAATTGAATTGATTGAGTATTATTTCTATGACTACTGTATTGGTGACATTTTTGTTCATACGTCCGGTTAATGAATTGTTGACACATCCCGACGATTTTGGTCATAACTTTTATCTCGTAAGTCCGATTTTGATGTCGTTTGAATCGTTAGAAATACAACATTCAGACCTACAACATGATAGTTATTGATGAGAGGTTTTAATAATATTCACACGCATACTATGTTAATAAATGTATTGGTTTATATGTTTGGTTGATGAATCGTTGCATTGTTGTAATATCATGGTGTGATAATTATGCTGTTATGTGGATGATGTTAAGATGTTGACGAATTGCTGCTACTTGTTGATATTATTCATGTGGTAACATGAATTGATTGTTGCATGATGAATGATGTGATGCATAAATGATAAGATGTGCGTGAGGATCCTTTAGGTGAACCTTGTTGTGTTAATGCATGTTATTTGAGAGTCATGCATCTTGGTGTATGGGCTTCAGTCCAATTTTGGTGAGCCTCGATTCTATGGTGATTGATCGGGTGTGAGTAGCTAATTCTTATTATGGAGGATTGGTGAAGCATTACCTATGTTGATGGTAACGAGTTTTGGTGAGCCTCGATCCCATTATGATGGATCGGGTGCGAGTAGCTAATTCATATTATGGGGGATTAGTGAAGCGTTACCTATGGTGATGGTAGCGATTTTAGTGTGCTCCGATTCCAAGAGGGAATCGATCCTATGGTGGGGATCAAGGAGTGAGATGAACCTGAGTGTTCATATTTGGTACCATGTGCATGTCAAGTCGGTGTTGAGTACGTTGCATAAGTGTTGCATTTGCATTGATTATTGTTGATGTGTTGTTGGATGAGATGTTGTTGCATATGGTGTTAATGATAATTGAGATATGGTTTTGTATGATATTGATGATAATTGAGATGTTGTCGTGTATGATGTTGATTATGATTTGGATGTAATAATGTGATATATTATTGTGCATGATTATGTAGATGTTGTACTTTATTCTTCATTCTATATCGCTATTATTAAAATAAATTCTCACCCAATTTTGTTTGAATGTTGCCTTTACATGGGCATCGTGCAGATACTCAAGAGTAGTATTACTGAAGTAAGTGGAACGTAGCTCTTGGATTACTTCTTTATTTTGTCGATTTTACTAGTGGTACCTTGCTTTGATCATGTAACATCGGGTTGGGTTAAACACTTATTTTATTCCTTATGTCTGATTATGTTGAAGTCATAAGACTAATTTTTTTTTTGAGAATTCTTAAGATGTTGAGTTGATTGATTATAACTCTCTTATTTTGTTATTACAATTGAAGTTAAGACTACATGTTATTACTTGCTTTGTCTTTCATAATTGTGATGATAATTCCACTACAATGACACTTTAAAATGGAAGTGAGCATACGGTGACAAGTTATGAATGTCTTATTATATGAATATGTAATACTGATCAGATGGGATGAATGTGGTGTAAACATCCCAGGTATGATTCAGATAAGTGGGATGTCGTGTAAACATCCTTATTACAAATGTGTGTATTGAAATTTACTGTTGAAACTCGTGTTATGGAGTAGGTCATGTGTGTTATGAATGTGTGACACCCCATGTGATTTTATTTAATATTTAATTTACGTGATAAATTATGTGCGGGGTTTAGGGTGTTACATTAGTAGTATCAGAGCAGGTTGGTCCGTCCGGCCAGGTTGTTTAATTATGTTTGTTACCTAGTATGCGACATGTGTGTGAGAACACTATCGATGCTTGTTTTGTTTTCCATTTGCAGGTTGGGAATGAAACAAGTGGGGGAGAAGAGTCTACTTATCTTGGATGTTCTAAATGTATAGAGCTTGGACATCAAGTTGCTGCATACAAGAGTGTAGTGTTGGCTAGTTAACTTGTTTTGAGAATGTTATGCTTTTCCTAAACCCCAAGAGAGGTCGGATTCGAGGATGATGTCAGTTAGCAAAATGGTGTGATCCTTGAGGGAATACGGTCAGGTGTTCTCGTTGGTCGCTTCCTTGTGTGGGGGAAGGCGATATTTTGGACAGAGATGAGCCAGTGGTGTGTTGATTATCGTGACGTGTTCCCCGAGGATGTGTACAGTTTGTATTTTATTGGAACAAGTTGACGTTATTCTTGGAATGAATTGGTTGGAGTTAAACCAAGTGTGTACCAATTTTTTTGATAAGTTGGTGTAGTGTGCCGCTGATTGCAAGAGCTCAGGCGATGGTAAAGTTGTGATGTTCGTAACACTGAAGATGTTGTGGATTAGAGATTCTTATCTGCCAGTCAAGTTGGGAAGTCTTTAGGGAAAACGACCAGGTATTGTTAATGTTGTTTCTCAGAGAGTAGAGAGCGGTGTGACAACTAATGTTATACTAGTGGTGTGTGATTCTTGATGTTTTCCTAAAGATATTTGTGACTTGTCTCAAGAGCGTGAATTTTAATTCGATGGAGGTGAAGAGTTGACGTTTGTATCAGCTAAGCAAGTGAGAGAGCCCGTGAAAGATATGCCACAAGTGTTTGTGATGTTAGCTTCGTTGGAAGCTAGAGGAAAGGGAGTAGTTCGGGATATTCCCGGAGTGTGTGAATTTCCTAAAAGTGTTTCCTGAAGACATCAGTGGTTTTCCTCCAGAGCACGAAGTGGATTTTTCTATAGACTTAGTACCTGGTACTAGTCCGGTGTCGATGACTCCTTATAGGGTGTCTACTTCAGAGTTGGGGAATTGAAGAAGCAACTACAAGATTTGCTTGAGAAGAAGTTTGTTTAACCAAGTGTTTCTCTGTGGGGTGTGTCAGTGTCGTTAGTGAAGAAGAGGGACGGTAATATGAGGCTATGAGTGACCTGTGAATTGTATTGTAGGCATTGAAAGAGAATCATTTGTACTTAAAGTTTTTCCAAGTGAGAGTTATGGTTAAAGAAAGTGAGTTTCCTCGGTCATGTGATTCTAGTGGTGGTATAGTTGTGGATCTATCAAAGATAGATGTCGTGTTACTATGGGAGACTCTGAAGTATGACATTGAGATTATAAGTTTTTCTTTGATTGACTGGTTACTACAGGAAGCTCATTAAAGGTTTTTCAAATTTAGAATTGTCGTTAATTCAGTTGACTCGAAAAGGTCAAGCGTAGGTTAGGATGTGCATTGTGAAAAGAGTTTTCGAGAACTCAAGAAGAAGTTGATGTCTACTCCAATTTTGATTTTGACGAATCCAAGTGAGTCCTTTGTTGTATATCGTGATTCTTCGAAGATGGGTCTGGGAGGTGTGTTGATGCAAAATGGTCAGGTTGTGGCTTATGCTTAGAGACAATTGAGGTTTCATGAAAGGAATTACCCTACACATGATCTTGAGTTGAGAACAATGGTATTCATGTTGAAGATTTGGATGCACTATCTATTTGGTTCCAAATTTGAAGTGTTTAGTGATCACAAGTGTTTGAAATATTTATTCGATGAGAAGAGTCGAATATGAGGCAGGGGAGATGGCTTGAACTTTTGAAGGGTTATGATTTTAATTTGAGTTACCATCCGGGTAAAACTAATGTTGTAGCTGATGCAATGAGTAAGAAGTCTTTACATAGGTTGATGCTTATGGCTCGAGAGTTAGAACTGATTGAGAAATTCAAAGATATGAGTTAGTGGGTGGAGAAGCTCCTAAAAGTGTGAAGTTGGGTATGTTGAAGCTAACGAGTGGTATCCTTGAAGAGATCGGAGAGGTCATAGATCTGATTTGAGTTTGATAAATCGTCTCACATTAATCAATCAAGGTAACGAATGTGATTTATGAGTTGATGTAAATGGTGTGATGATGTTCAGAGATAGAATTTGTGTTTCTGATGTACCCGAACTTAAGAGGAGTATTCTTGAGGAGGGTCACATAAGTGGATTGAGTATTTATCCTAGTGCTACGAATATGTATCAAGATTTGAAGAAGATGTTTTTATCTCCATGAATGAAGAAAGAGGTTGCCGAATTTGTGTATGCTTGTTTGACCTATCAGAAGCCAAAGATCGAACATCAGAAGTCGTTGGGTCTTATGCAACCATTGAATATTCCATAGTGGAAATGGGATAGTATTTCCATGGATTTTGTAATAGATTTACCGAAGAATTCAAAGGGATGTGATTCAATTTGGGTGATTATGGATAGATTGACCAAATCGGCTCATTTTGTATCGATGAGGATCAATTATCCTTTGCAGAAGCTAGATGAATTGTATATTGATGAGATTATGAAGCTGAATGATAATCCTTTAAGTATTGTGTCAGATAGAGATTCGACATTTACGTCGAGGTTCTGGTAGAGTTTTCAGGCTACTTTGCGTACTAAGCTGAAGTTGAGTTCTTCTTATCATCCGCAGACGGACGATCAAATAGAGAGGACTATCCAGTCTTTGGAGGACTTGTTGAGGGCTTGTGTGCTAGAACAAGGAGGTACTTGGGGTAACTACTTGTCATTGGTTGAGTTTACCTACAACAACAATTTCTTTTCTAGTATCAGAATGAACCGTATGAGACGTTGTACGGTAGGAGGTGTATGAATTATTTGTATTGGTATGAGTCAGGCGAGAGTGTTGTGCTCGAACCTGAGATTGTTCACTAGACGACTGAACAGATCAAGATGATCCAAGAAATGATGAAAGCGTCGCAGAGTCGTGAGAAAAGTTACCATGACAATAGTAGGAAAGAACTTGAGTTCTAGGAGGGAGATCACGTGTTTTTGAGAGTTACGCCGGTAACTGGTGTTGGTCGAGCTTTGAAGTCTCGAAAGCTCACGCCCAGTTTTATTGGTCCGTACCAGATTTTATAGAGGATAAGAGAGGTGTTGATCGGAAAAATAGCAAGTGTACTATTTTGCCTGTTATAGTAATAAAGGGGAAAATTCCCGAATGTCGATCTCAAGGACTGCAAGTTAGTATTGATTTAAATTCATCGTTCAATTCAACAAAATTTTTAATTGGGGTTTTAAAATTCAAAGTTATAAAAATAAAGGCAAAGGAAAATAAAAATGAAAAATAAGGGTTTGCAAGGTAAGAGGAACAATGCCAGGGAAGGTGTGTGATTTATCCCTGTAACAACTATGAGTCACTATTGCATCAACAAATATCAATTACTACGAGTTCTCAATGGTATTTTCTCCCAAGTCCTTGGTGAGAAAACCTTTAATCCTTTTACCCTAATTTATATGTCCATAGGCAATTAGGGCGAAGTTAAGCTTTATTATATCAAGAATGCTCTGATTCATACACCCCAGTCCCAGGAGATATCTACTGCAGAGTAATATAATGAAAACCTTATCAATGGCGGTCCAGCCTTATTGATAACTATAGAACAATCTCGATTGGTCCGAAAGAGAAAGCATTGAACACATCAGAAGATTACCGTAAAAACAATATTATAAATGCAATCATAAACTCGTAGTCATTACAATTCTAAATCAGGGACACCCCCTAGCATTGAGGGGTTTAGCTACTCATATTGTTCAAAACAAATTCAGGATAAAAAATATACATTACAAGTAATTGGATGACTTGGATCTTCAATCACCTCCGCTCATGAAAATCTTCCACTCTCCGAATTCCTTGATCTTTGTAATCCTTGCTCGTCTAACAATTCTGTGTTCACCTCGTTCCAAGATGATATTTTCTTTGGTAGAAGGTCCCCTAATATAATGAAAATCCATAAGCAAAAGATGGACAAATCCAAAACATCCTTGCAGCTCAATCCTGATAACAAAAGCCCGAAAATAGGAAAATTTTGGGTCTGGGATGACACGGGTGGCTGTGTCAGCTTACTGCCCAACCTGACACGCCCATGGAGATGTAACATGACTTGGTGTTGGCCTGACACGGACTGTGTCAGGCTTCTGCCTTCACTCTTAGTTCTCCTTCTTCCTGACACAGTCCGTGTGAGGTGACACGGGTGGCCGTGTCAAGCCTCATGTACTGGATGTTTTTCCTTCCTTCGCTTGCCGGAACTCTGCATTGTCTTGCTTCGAGTTCCTCGGTTCTTCTACCTGGACCTGTAGGACAAAAACACAAACATCCCACGCATAAAATCATGAAAATATAAAATAAAAATGACAATTAATAGAAATGCTAAAATATCTTACGGGAAATAAAATTGACTTTGGAGGTACCAAAATGCTTGCATATTGCCTCAAAATCCTCGGTTTCTTGTCGGATCAGTAACGAAAACACAATGAAAATGGTGAATGATCACAACCCCAAACTTAGCTCATTTCTTGCCCTCAAGTAATGTTCTAGACGATACAACATGTCACTTCCCAAAATTTTCATTCTTATCCTAATACTGCTGAGATATTTCGCTAATGCCTTCACTATCCCTTTTATAGTTCCTGCTTTTCCTCGTGAGTTTTCAATCGTGCTTCCACATTGAGGTACCATTTTACCTGTCAGCTTATATCACACCCGCACCAAGTCTCTCGGGGTTAACGTGTTTTCACTCATAATTCAGAATATGCAATGCCAACTCATAAGTTTTGAATAGTTTCTCCTTTCATATCGCCTACACACAACACACACTTTTTGAGGTCTTTCGGGTTGTAACGGGGCTTAGGTTATGGCGTAGAAATTACAAACAAAACGGGAAACAAGTGGTTTTGGGTTCAGAGTCAATGTCAATATTACTTTCATTGTGTTTGTTCATTTTCCTTCTTTTCCTTTTTTTTTTCAATTGCTCAGGTTTTTCTTTGCTATTCTTTTTTTTTTTCAACCGAGTGCTCTTTCTTCGGCCAGTGCTTCTTTCGAACCATCGAGTATATTTTGTTTTCTCTTTTTTACGATGATCCTTTTTTTCCCGCACTCACCTTGGTTTTTGAAACTTACGGGGTTTACCCCAAACTTAGAATTTTAACATAGCTTAATAGTATCACCTTGACTCCGAACAGGGTAATGAAGTGTTTTGGCCATGGGTTACATTTACGTGGTTAAAAAACAATGGATACAAGCTCAAATGGGGTTCACAAAGGATAAAATTACCAAGATGGCTAGAAAGGCTCAAGGGCTATATTCAAACAACGTGCCTCAGTGTCTGTAGATATGTAGTGACAATCTCAGAGAACCTACGCAAATTTAGAGTGATAAAGAAATACCTGAATATTGCTCATGATGATCAACGTGTTTAGCTCTTTATGCACTCACCATGTTAGGTAAAGCTTGAGAGTATCCACAGTACCTCTAGTATGGTGCGACTTCTTCCTTACTTCGGAATGCACAGGGAACTTATGTTGGTTAAGCTTTATACGTTACGTCCAATCTTTTCTTCAACAGTATCGACTTCTTGGGAAGATCCTTCACAACAAGCAATGGTAAGCGGAGTGATCATTTCATCCAGTCGCACTCGTGGTCATCACTAATTCTACAATAACACCACGGACCTGAAACACTTGCAGCATATCATATCCTAAAAACAAACAAAACAAATGCAAAACAGTAATAATGGTAAAATAAAATAATACTTAGAAAAATTAACAAAATACTGAAAAAAATAACATAAAACCTCCCCCCATACTTGAACTAAACATTGGCCCCAATGTTTGCGAACAAGGACGAAAGAGGTAACTCATAACACTCTACTGAGGAGGAAGGGGTGGAAAATGCAACATCAATTGCCGCATCATGAGGCTCATTTCATCCAACATTTCCCCCTGTCGGGCCTGCTCAATGCCTTCCGTGTTTGCTCGGTCCTTAAGTCGCCGAGCTCGGTTTGTACCCAGGTCCATCGGTCGGTAGACCAGGAAGAGGATCTTGTTTCATGTTGGACATGTTTCGGAGGTGGGGGTACAAACTGCTCCTGAGGCTCCTCCTCTTTTACTTCTGTTGCATCTGCATGGTCACCTACAAACTGCTCACCTGTAGAAAATTGCTCAGCATCGTAGCCTTCCTCAGTGTTAGGATCAACACTCACATATAGCCAATTTGCACAGTCAGTAATACTAACTCTGTCCGGATTCGGAAGAGCCATAATAAACCGTTTATGAATGAGAACAGAATAATAAGTGGGAGCAATGGAAATCATACCTTGTTGTATTAGAGCTGCCATGTCAATTTTGGTCTTACCTTCCACCGGAGTGTCTTCAAGTAAAACCGCATGATACCCGAAATGTTATGCAATTTGGGTGATCATTCCTCCGACGGAGATGCCTCCGGAGTCCGCTCGGCCAACTTTGCCTAGATAATCAGCTGTAAAGGCAGCAACATTAATGGCCTTGTTTTGCACCATCGAGTACATAAAAAATAACTCCTGCTGAGTTGCCATACCCGTGCTATCACCCCGTCCGAATAAGGTGTATGCCAAACCCTTCTAAGCATAGCGAAAACACGGGTTCTAGATGCCGGAGGCTTTAACACCCTTGGAGGTGTAATCTGTCCTCCCCATGATGGAAATCCATAAGTCTTTAGGCAAAAACCCATTTGGGACCACCCCCGGTCCATACAGCGGGAGTCGAAGGATCCCTGCAAATTCTTCCATAGACAATTCATGATAATTATTGAACAGACAGAAACGTAAAGTCCTAAAATAGTACCTGGTTGTATCAATCCATCTCTTTTCGAGTTGGAATTCCAACGTGCTTAAAAATTCGAGCGTGATGCGCTCATACATTGGCGCTTCAAGGCTCATAAATTCCAGCATCCCCAATACGTGGAACATCCGGTCCACTTCAATTATTAGCCCTAAAGCATTCAAAGTTTGCTCGCACATATCTGGTTGGAATTCCAGTTGATGCTTTCCTGTCAAAATCTTCTTCGGGCACATTTTGGACCTGTAAAAAAAAACGAAATTTCGGATATGTGGAATTAAAAGATTCTGAAACCGTGGTTAGGATGAAGGCGGAAAATGGAGTAAGAGTTGTGAAGGGGGATTTTTGCGATAGGATAGTGGAAGTGGTAGATATGGAAGCTTTTAGTGGGAAGGTTTAATGGAGGTTGAAGAAGTTTGAGGAGAAAAAAATGTGAGGAAGATGAGAATATGAGAGAGAAGGGTAAGGGAGTGGTTAAAATCTGATTATGGGGAAGGGAGATAGGTGGGTAATGAGTGGTTAGTGGATAATTAAGTGGGTGGGGTCCACCAAAAATTCAAATTCAAAATAAATAAATTGAATCCTGTCTACCTGACACAGGCCGTGCCAGTTGACACGGGCCGTATCAGCTGATACGGCCACCCGTGTCAACTGACACGGTCACCCGTGTCAGGCCACTGTCTAAAGTGCCTGTTGCAGGCTTCCTGACACGGGCGACCATGTCAGGCCACAGTCATAAGTCAAAAAAATTTAACCCTCCAGTGCTCCTGACACGGGTCGTGTCAGTTGACACGGGCGGCCATGTCAGGCCACTATTATACTCCTTTTTTCCAGTCTTTTCCATGGTTCTGACACGGGTCGTTTCAGCTGACACGGGTCATTTCAGCTGACACGGGTGCCCGTGTCAGACTGTAATTTTGCCTGATTTTCGTATTTTCCATTCCTTTTATCCTCAGGTATCGTCCTTCCGTTCAACATGACTTTAGTATTTATTGAAGTGATTTTCCTTTCCTTTGTAGAGTACTATGTAAACCTACAAAACAAACAGAAACTGATTAAATTTAAAATTGTGTGGGTTGCCTCCCACGAAGCACTTCGTTTAACGTCGCATGGCTCGATGGTCCTTCCTCTTTTTAGGTTAGACGGACTTTCTCTATCATACCCCCCTCCTGACCTTGTAGGTACGGTTTAACTCTCTGCCCATTTACTTTAAACGTGTCCCCGTTTGCCGGGTTTCTAAGCTCAATGGCTCCATGCGGAAATACCTTGTGTATCACAAAAAGTCCCGACCATCTCGACCTTAGTTTTCCAGGGAACAATTTCAACCTGGAATTAAATAATAACACCAGTTGTCCATCCCGAAGTTCTTTCTTCTGAATGCGTCGGTCATGCCATGTTTTCGTTTGTTCTTTGTATATCTTGGCATTTTCATATGCTCGATTTCTGAATTCTTCTAGCTCTTATAGTTGAAGAATCCAGGATTTCCCCGCTTTGGAAAGATCATAGTTTAGAAATTTGGTGGCCCAGAATGCCCTGTGCTCGAGTTCGAGCGGAAAATGACAAGTTTTATCGTAGACCAGTTGGTAAGGGGACATACCTATGGGGGTTTTGAACGCTGTTTTGTATGCCCATAGTGCATCCTCTAACTTGATCGACCAATCCTTTTGCGACGCGTTGACTGTCTTTTCCAGAATCTTCTTTATCTACCAATTCGATACTTCAACTTGTCCACTTGTCTGAGGATGGTAAGGTGTGACAATTTTATGCTTGACATTGTATTTCCTTAACAGGTTCTCCATTAGCTTGTTCAGAAAATGGGTATCTTCGTCACTAATTAGTGCCCTTGGTACCCCAAACCGAGCGAAGATGTAATTCTTTAGGAAACTGATCACCACTTTAGCATCATTCGTGGGTAATGCTACGACTTCCACCCATTTTAACACATAGTCAACCGCGACCAGAATGTAATTCTTTCCAAATGATGGGGGAAAGGGTCCCATAAAGTCTATTCCCCATACATGGAACAGTTCTACCTCTAACATGGAATTCTGAGGCATCTGATTTCTCTTTGATATGTTACCTGTCCTCTGACATCTGTCACATTCTTTCACTATCCCTTGTGCATCTTTGAACAGTGTAGGCCAGTCAAGTCCAGACTGGAGGATTTTTGCTGCTGTTCTATCTCCGCTAAAGTGTCCTCCATACTCTGAGTTATGACAATCTCTAAGGATGTCCCTTTGTTCTTCCTCCGGGACACATCTCCGAACCAACCCATCTATTCCCTTTTTGTACAAGAATGGACCGTCCCACACGTAAAACCTGCAATCATGCAAAAACTTTTTCCTTTTGTTAGAATCAAAATCATTAGGTATTAGTCCACCTACCAAAAAATTCGTGTAATCAACGAACCAAGGGATAATCATAACGTCTAGGATACGTTCATCGGTGAACTCATCTCTTATGGGGTGTATTTCTTCTGTTTCTTTGATCGGAGTCATCCGAGACAAGTGATCCGCAACAGTGTTTTCACTCCCCTTTTTGTATCTGATTTCCAGGTCAAACTCTTGTAGAAGTAGAATCCATCGCAACAATCACAGTTTTGCTTCCTGTTTACCAAAAAGATATTTCAAAGCTGCATGGTCAGTATACAGAATTACCTTTGATCCTAACAAATAGGATCTGAACTTATCAAAAGCATAAACAACCGCAAGGAGCTCTTTCGCGGTGGTTGCATAATTCATTTGAGCGGGGTTCAATACGTGGCTTGCATAGTATATCACATGCAAGGGCTTTGCCTTTCGTTGTCCTAAGACTGCCCCCACTGCATTATCACTTGCATCACACATAATCTCAAAAGGGAGAGACCAATCAGGGACAGTAACTATAGGGGCAGACACAAGTTCCTTCTTCAGGGTCTCGAAGGCTTCACTGCACTTTTTGTCAAAAAGGAAATGTATGTCTTTCACCAGTAGGCTAGTTTATGGTTTTGCAATCTTGGAGAAATCTCTTACGAACCTGCGGTAGAACCACGCATGTCCCAAGAAGCTTCGGTTGCCTTTTTCATTTACCGGCGGTGGTAAATTAACTATTACCTCCACTTTTGCTACGTCCACTTTGATGCCTCAGTTGAAAATCTTGTGTCCCAACACTATCCCTTCACGTACCATAAAATGGCACTTCTCCCAATTTAGGATCAAATTTGTTTACTGATATCTTTCTAACACAAGGGACAAGTTAGTCAAACATTTATCAAAAGAAGAACCGAATACCGAAAATACATCCATAAATACTTCCATATGCTTTTCGAGCACAACCCAAATGGAATTCTTCTGTAAGCGAAAACACCATAGGGGCATGTGAAAGCGGTCTTCTCTTGATCTTCAGGAGCTACAGCAATCTGATTGTATCCCGAGTACCCATCGAGGAAACAATAGTAGTCATGACCGGCTAACCTTTCCAACATTTGATCAATGAATGGTAAAGGAAAGTGGTCTTTTCGTGTTGCCATATTCAGTCTCCTGTAATCGATGCAAACACTTCAACCTGTAACAGTTCTGGTTGGAATTAACTCATTCTTCTCATTTTTAACCACTGTAGTTCCCCCTTTTTTTTGGTACCACATGGACTGGACTCACCCATGAGATGTCGGAAATAGGGTAAGTTAAGCTCGCATCCAATAATTTTACAACCTCTTTGCGTACCACTTCTTTCATGGCTGGGTTAAGTCTTCGTTGTGGTTTCACTATCGGCTTGTGATCATCTTCCATTAAGATCTTGTGCATGCAAACTTTCGGGCTTATACCTTTCAAATCCTCAATTGCCCATCCAATTGCAACCTTGTATTTTTTTAGCACTTGAATGAGTTCTGCTTCTTGGACACTTTGTAAGCTGGCGTTGATAATAGATAGGCATTTTTTTCCGTATCTAGAAATACATACTTCAGATTTGCTGGTAACTGTCTCAGATTTTCCCCTGTTTTGGGTTCTTGAGTGATTTTTGATGGTGGGGGTGGTCTTAAATCTTCCCACCGGTGTGGTTTAGATCTAATCCATTCAGGTTGTTTCTCCATCATAGCGAGTACTTCAGAATCTCCCTCATCTTCATCACTTTCGAAAATTGATAAACTCAAAACACGTCTTAACGGTGATTGGGGCATTTTCTTTTCAATTTCTTGAGCAATTACCTGATCTATTATCTCTACAGTGTAGCTTGTGCCAATATCATCTTTGCGTTGCATCATGTTCCACACATCAATTTTTAGATTTTCATCATAGACTTTGAGGGTCATCATTCCTTCCTCTATGTCTATCATGCATAATCTTGTCTCTAAAAATGGTCTGCCCAATATGAGAGGAATCTCCTCATCTTCCGACATTTCTAGAATGACAAAATCAACTGGAAAAACAAACTTATCTATCTTTACCAGAACGTCTTCCACTATTCCATAAGGTCGCCTAACAGAGCGATCGACAAACTGAAGCGTCATCTGAGTATCTTGAACGACGCCAAGGCTTGATTTCTTGTAGATGGGTAGTGGCATCAAACTCACACTTGCTCCCAAGTCAATCAGAGCCTTCTTGAATTTTCTATCACCAATAGTGCATGGAATAGTAACCGACCCCTATCTTTATTTTTCATTGGGATTTTCATACCTTGAAGAATGGCACTACATGTTTTAGTCAGGATGATCGGGTCTATATCAGTGGAGCATTTTCTGGAGATGATGTCTTTCATGAACTTGGAATATATTGGCATTTGTTCTAGCGCCTCAGAAAATGGAATATTTATTTCAAGCTTTTTGAACATTTCCAAGAACTTCTCAATTTTTTTTCATGTTGGTCTTTCTTCTTCTGTCTCGGAGGGTAAGGGAGTTTGATGACTGGTTTAGACACTTTTTCTTTCTCCTTGACAAGCATCAATACTACTTCTTCATCTTGGTTCTTGGTTTCCTTGATTTCTAAATCCACCTCTAACAATCCATCTTCCTCCATACTGTTTTCTTCTGTTGACTTTCCATTTCTGGTTACTATAACATTAACATTGTTATGCTCCCGCGGATTTGTCTTCATACCACTGGGTAAGGTTCTCGAAGCTTGAGAATTTGAAGCTAACTGTTGTGCTATCTGACCCATTTGGACTTCGAGATTTTTTATGGAGGCAGTGGTGTTTTTCTGATTAGTTCTAGTTTCTTCTTGGAACTGCATATTGTGAGTGACTAATTTTTCAATGGTAATCTCCTATTCTGCCTTTTTAGGTGCTTGTTGTTGCTGCCGTTGTTGATACTGAGTCTGATATTGTCCTTGAACCTATTATAGAACATTCCCTCTCTGATCCTTCCAGGAGAAATTAGGATGATTCTTTCGACCTGGGTTGTAAGTGTTGGAGTAGGGATTGTTCTGCTTTAAGAATTTGATCTCTTAAATTTGTTGGGGGGTAGAAAAGCAATAAACCGTGTGATGAGGTCTATTACAGATTTCATAAGTGATGGCTTGAGCCGGTTGGACTTGAGCTATCTATTGAGTACCTATATTCATAGATTTTAATTTCTTTTCTACTTCGGCAGCAACTGTGTCTTCTAGATGAATTTTATTAGGTTCCAATTTTAGATCAATTACCCCTTCCGGCTGGCTAGTACACCTATTGTATAATTCTAGATGCTCATTGACAGCTATTGCTTCAATAATCCTTTTAATACCAGTGGTTGTTGAGAAATTTGTTGAGCCACCAGCTGCTGTATCAATCAACTGTTTTGTCTTAATTTTCAGCCCGTTAGCAAACATTTGCATTTGTTAAGTCTGATCCATATTATGAGTTGGACATGCTACTAGGACCCTTTTGAATCTTTTGTAGGCATCTCCCAATGATTCACCATCTTTCTGTTTGAAGTTCAGGATTTCATACCTTTTTCTCAAGAATACTGATGATCGGAAGAACTTATTTAAGAATGCAATTTCCATCTCCTCCCATGATGTGATACTGCTTGCTGAGAGAGAATAGAACCATTCTTTCGCATCTTCCGTTAAAGTGAATGAGAACATTCTAAAAAAAAATTTCTCCATCAATAAGATCATCAATTTTAAAAGTGGTGCTCATGGTCATAAATCTTTGTAGGTGCTTGTTGGCATCTTCATTAACCTTTCCAGTGAAAGGTTTTCTCTCTAGTTGATTGATTGTGCTAGGATGCAGTTGAAAATTCATCATATTTACCGGTTGGTTGACAATGGTCAGTCTACCACCCGACGGGTTTGCACCTCCATAGTCACCTAGGAGTCTTTCCGGAGGTGGAGGAGGTGGAATCGGAGGATTATCGGCCATGGGTTCTTCTTCGGAATCAGAGTGATCAGATGTAACCTATTCTTTGGAATCCACTCTTGCGTTCTTGTGTCTCCGGTGAAGGGTTCTCTCGATTTCTACGTCAAAAAGAAATTCAGCTGAGGGTTCTCCTCACATACACAAATTAGTAAATTATATAAATGACAGAAAAATAATTTTATGTCAGAGCAACAAAATTTTAATGGAACTTTAAAAGTAAACTCTATATTTTGGCAGTCCCCGACAACAACGCCAAAAACTTGATAGGAAAAATAGCAAGTGTACTATTTTGCCCGTGATAGTATTAAAGGGGAAAATCCCCGAATGTCGATCTCAAGGACTACAAGTTAATATTGAGTTCAATTCATCGTTCAATTAAACAAAAAATATAATTGGGGTTTTTAAATTCAAAATTATAAAAATAAAGGAAAATGAAAATAATAATGAAAAATAAGGGTTTGCAAGGTAAGAGGAACAATGCCAGGGAAGGTGTGTGATTTATCCATGTAACAACTATTAGTCACTATTGCATCAATAAATATCAATTACTACCGGTTCTCAAGGGTATTTTCTCCCAAGTCCTTGGTGAGAAAACCTTTAATCATTCTACCATAATTTCTATGTCTATAGGCAATTAGGGTGAAGTTAAGATTTATTATATAAAGAATGCTCTGATTCATACAGGGTATCCCTAGTTCTAGGCGATATCTACTGCAGAGTAATCTAATGAAAACCTTATCAATGGCTATCCAGTCTTATTGATAACCATAGAACAATCTCGATTGGTCCGAAAGAGAAAGCATTAAACATATCAGAAGATTACCGTAAAAATAATATTATAAATGCAATCATAAACTCGTAGTCATTACAGTTCTAAATCAGGGACACCCCCTAGCATTGAGGGGTTTAGCTACTCGTATTGTTCAAAACAAATTCAGGATAAACAATACACATTACAAGTAATTGGATGACTTGGATCTTTAATCGCTTCCGCTCATGAAAACCTTCCGCTCTCCGAATTCCTTGATCTCTGTAATCCTTGCTCGTCTGACAATTCTGTGTTCGCCTCAATCCAAGATGATCTTTTATTTGGTAGAAGGTCCCATAATGTAGTGAAAATCCGTAACCAAAAGATGGATAACTCTAAAACAACCTTGCAGCTCAAGCTCGATAAGAAAAGCCCAAAAATAGGAAAATTCTTAGCTTGGGCTGACACAGGTGGCCGTATCAGCTTACTGCCCAGCCTGACACGTCCATGGAGATGTTACACGGCTTGGTGTTGGCCTGACACGGGCCGTATCAGGCTTCTTCCTTTACTCTTAGTTCTCCTTATGCCTGACACGGCCCGTGTCAGGTGACACGGGTGGCCGTGTCAGACTTCCTGTACTGAATGTTTTTCCTTCCTTCGCTTGCCGGAACTCCGCACTGTCTTGCTTCGAGCTTCTCGGTTCTTCTACCTGGACCTGTAGGACAAAAACACAGACATCCCACGCATAAAATCATGAAAATATAAAATAAAAATGACAATTAATAGAAATGCTAAAATATCTTACGGGAATTAAAATTGACTTTAGAGGTACCAAAATGCTTGCACAGTGTCTCAAAATCCTCGGTTTCTTGTCGGATCAATAACGAAAACTCAATGAAAATGTTGACTGATCAGATGTCCTATCAGATTGTTTTTCCGCCGCTGTTAGCTAATCTTCATGATGTGTTTCATGTGTCTCAGTTGAGGAGACACATTTCAGATCCATCTCATGTGATTTAGGTGGATGATGTGCAGGTGAGAGATGACCTGACTGTTGAGGTATCAGCCGTGTGGATAGAGGATCGAGAAGTGAAGTACATGAATGGTAAACAAATTGCCTTAGTGAAGGTAGTTTGGGATGGACTAGCTGGTGGGAGCATGACTGAGAACTTGAGAACGTGAGAAGCAGATGAAGGAGTCGTATCCGACTCTATTTTCCTCAAGTAATTTTCGAGGGCGAAAATTTCTTAAGTGAGGGAGAGTTGTAACACCCTGTTTTTTTATTAGATATTTTATTATATTTTAATTGTTTGAATTATGAATTTTGATGATTTATTTTATGGTTGTGTGTTGGCGGAGTATGTATCTTTGAGTTAGGGGTATAGAGGGATGATAGAAGTAAGTAAAATAATTTAGAATTGTTTTGATAATTAAAAATAATGTTTTATTTATTTTTATTATATTAATTAGTGAAGATAGAATAATTGGGCCAAATAAGAGAAATTGAGAAAGTTAGTGGGAAGAAGGAATATGAGATAATTAAGTTTGTGCCAAGTTGGTGATTTGGAAAAGTTTACCATAAAAATAAGGAACATGAGAAACCTAGGTTTAGGGTGATTTTCACAATACATGACATTTGAGAAAAAGGAGCAAAGAGGCAATAGGAAAGATGATCAAGGAAAGAGAATGAAGGTTTCAATTTAGAATTTTTGCAAGGAATTCAGGTAAGGGTGAGAACTTGTCCCAATAGTAATGGGTATGGTAGAATGGTTGAATGAAGGAACCTTTAACCTCCTTAGGATTGGGTGTTTTGATTCATAATTTTGAATTTGGATGCTATGATGGTTGTTATATGGTGATTATATGATGAATTTCATGTCCTTTGTGTGCGTGTATTTTTCTGTTTTGATGATTGAACTTATATTCACCATTGTTATAATTTTGAAGGTTTTAGGCATAATCTTAAAACAATGATTAGATGATTTAATTTTGTTAAAACTGTAAATTAACTTTAGATAATTAGAGTATTGCATGGGTTGTAATTTTCTGAGCGTTTGGCTTTTTATGCAATCAAAATCAGAGGTCCAGAAGGCCTCCAACCATGAAAAACGTAGAAAATTCTGCATTTTGTCCGTCACGACCGCGCTCAGCATGGGAGCCTTTTTTAATGTTTTCCGGTCGAAATCGTTTTGGCCATAACTTTTGATCCGTAAGTCCAAATTGAATGCCGTTTGAAGCGTTGGATATCTGAAATAGAGGGATATAACTTTCTTTCAGGGATAAAATGATTTTGGTGATTATTTCATGGATATTTTTGGGGTTGAAGAAGATGAAAATTATGTTGGAAATTTTAGAAAACAATAACTTTTTAGTAACGTCTTCATGCACGGTTTTGATCATAACTTTCAACTCGTGAATCATTTTGGGTTGGAGTTTGAAGCATTAGAAAGCTGACTCTAAGAGATATAATGTGATGGTGATAAGTGAATTGATTGAGTATTATTCCTATGACTACTATATTGGTGAAGTTTTTGTTCATAGTTCGGTTAATGAATTATTGACACATCCCGACGATTTTGGTCATAACTTTTATCTTGTAAGTCCGATTTTGATGCCATTTGAAGCGTTAGAAAGCTAGCGGTCAGACCTATAACATGGTAGTGATTGTTGAGAGGTTTTAATAATATTAATATGCATAATATGTTAATAAATGTATTGGTTTATACGTTTGGTTGATGAATCGTTGCATTGTTGTAATATCATGGTGTGATAATTACGTTGTTATGTGGATGATGTTAAGATGTTGATGAATTGCTGGTGTTTGTTGATATTATTCATATGGTAACATGAATTGGTTATTGCATGATGAATGATGTGATGCATAAATGATGAGATGTGTGTGGGGATCCTTTAGGTGAACCTTTTTGTGTTAATGCATGTTATTTGAGAGTCATGCATCTTGGTGTACGGGCTTCGGTCCAATTTTGTCGAGCCTCAGTTCTATGGTGATGGATCGGGTGTGAGTAGCTAATTCTTATTATGGAGGATTGGTGAAGCATTACCTATGTTGATGGTAACGAGTTTTGGTGAGCCTCGATCCCATTATGATGGATCGGGTGCGAGTAGCTAATCCTATTACGGGGGATTAGTGAAGCGTTACCTATGTTGATGGTACAAATTTTGGCGTGCTCCGGTTCCAAGAGGGAATTGATCCTATGATGGGGATCAAGGAGTGAGATGAACCGGAGTGTTCATATTTGGTACCATGTGCATGTCAAGTCGGTGTTGAGTACATTGTATAAGTGTTGTATTTGTATTGGTTGTTATTGATGTGTTGTTGGATGAGATGTTATTGCATATGATATTAATGATAATTGAGATATGGTTTTGTATGACGTTGGTGATAATTGAGATGTTGTCGTGTATGATGTTGATTATGATTTGGGTGTAAGAATATGATATATTGTTGTGCATGATTGTGTAGATGTTGTACTTTATTCTTCATTCTATATCGTGCATATACTCAAGAGTAGTATTGCTGAAGTAAGTGGAAAGTAGCTCTTGGATTACTTCTTTATTTTGTCGATTTTACTAGTGGTACCTTGCTCTGATCATGTAACGTCGGGTTGGGTTAAACACTTATTTTAATCCTTATGTCTGATTATGTTGAAGTCATAAGACTAATTTTTTTCGTTGAGAATTCTTAAGATGTTGAGTTGATTGATTACAACTCTCTTATTTTGTTATTACAATTTAAGTTAAGACTAGATGTTATTACTTGCTTTATCTTCCTTAATTGTGATGATAATTCTGTTGCGATGATACTTTGAAATGGAAGTGAGCATGCGGTGACAAGTTATGAATGTCTTATTATGTGAATATGTAATACTGATCAGATGAGATGGATGTCGTGTAAACATCCCAGGTATGATTTAGATAAGTGGGATGTCGTATAAACATCCTTATTACAAATGTATGTATTGAAATTTACTGTTTAAACCCGTGTTACGGAGTAGGTCATGTGTGTTATGAATGTGTGACACCCTACCTTGTTTTATTTTATATTTAATTTACGTGATAAATTATGTACGGGATTTAGGGTGTTACACATACATATCCAGTAATACATCAGATAGGAAAACAAATTCTAAAAGTACGTCAGAACGATAACAAAATATCTAGAAATACATCAAATAGATTGAAACACATCCGGAAATACATCAAATAGACATATGAGGAATTGAGCCTTACATACATACAGTTGTCTTTGGTAGGTGTCAACTAAGTTGGAAGGATATAGGATCAACAATAAGATACGTGTCAATGCAAAATGAGCACGAAGTACACTTCAGCTATACATGATTTAAATTTGCTTTCATGCATGATATGAATAATCATGATATGCAAATGTTGACTTTATGCAGACTGGGAGTTTATAGAGGCTGTTTATGGAGGTTTTGATTCCTTAACACCGACAACCCAACCAAGTATATTCTGATATATGCAATCAAAGAATAATTATATCAAGCTTAATAGTTACAACTAGCCAAAGGGATCCTTTTGGAGGATTGATGGGTTGTGCTCCCTAATTTCCCAACACTCTTCTTGAAATTAACAATTGTTTATGTATAGCAAAGTTTGAATAACTTAAAGGCATGGAGAGGACTCGCCCCTCTATGGCTCATCTTGCCTCAGTCTCTTAGGTCTTTAAAGATGTTCACCTTGAAAAGAGTTTGGAAGCATCTTGCCACGACCTTGAGGTGGCTTTCCCCAATGTTTTAAATCTTGAAGGGGTCTTTGACTGACCGACTTTTGAGGTGATTTGCTTGAATTGATCTATGCTCAATAGTGATTTCCCCTAATTGGAATTAATTCACACGATCAAGTTCCTCAACTGGCTATATTTTTGTTAGAATTCCCTTGATGTTAAGTGCTGAGTTACAGTTGAAATTGTATAGTTAAAATTGGTAATTTAAATGCAATGTTCATGCAAATTTTGAAATCAAAATTTATTGATATCAATTTGGTTAAATACAAGGAACAAGTGAATGGTCAAGACACAATGCTAATCTAGCCATTCCCCGTGTGCAAGGTGGTGTGATCAACATAAATGATTATAAAAGATCATTGGAGTCAGGTTAATGCAACCTTGTTGTAATATGCTTTCAGAATAAAACCTGCCTTGATTAGGTCTTTTAAGGGTTGTAACATGGTCTGGTTCATGGCTTTTGAAACAAAGGATATAAGGCTCAAAATTTAATTTAAACCCACCTATTATTCATGATAATATCTAGTCCTACAATAAGTTAATTAACACACACATTCAACTTCCAAGAGGGTTCAAAGGTGTGATGATAAAGACGGGGATTCAAGATGCACATTAGGTCATACCCAGGGGGTATGGCTCTGGTATCGGGGGAAGAGACCTAGTAACCATCAAATCTTTTTGAATCAAAGACGGGAATAGTTGAATATAGCTCATGAGAATTGGGTTGAAATCGGTTCTTGCCCTCCTATTGTGGTTCTAATTGACCGAAGCATTGTGGTTTTGAGGAGCCTAGGGCCTTGGTTGTTTATAAGGGCAAGTGATTGACGCCTGTTGATATGGAGGAGCTATTGGGTTCTGCTGGTACACTTGAGCAAAAGGTTGTTGATAAGCAGGAGGAGTTGTTTCTAGTAAATGGGTGCAACAATAACTATACATGGTTGCTGACCAAACTGCATAGGATAAGTGGGTTGTTGTTAAGCAAATTGTTGTTGTTGCTTCTTCCATGAATGTCTTCTTCTTCGATTAGCAGACACATCATTTGTTTTAACTTCCTTTTACTTCTAAAAACCTCTGGAAAATTTCCTAGCATTATTGTTGGATGTTTCAGCAGTAAGTATCATGTTGCCAATTTTCAATCCAAGATCAACCTTTATACCCATAACAACTGGGTCAGAGATACTTGCCTGTACATTACTACCACTCTTTCATAAAACATAGGCTTCATAGTTTCCATGAACCAATTAGCCTATTCATTCTCGACAAGTGGTGGTTCAACTTGCAAGGCCGCCTCTTTCCACCATTGTGCATATTCCTTGAAAGACACTTTGTCTCTCTGGGACATGCTAAGAAAATGTCTCCTATCTGGGGCCATATCCATGTTATAGTTATAGTGCTTAATAAAGACGTCAATTAAGTCTTAAAAGCATTGGATGCAGCTCTGATCTAGGCTTAGGTACCATTTAAAGGAGGCGCCCTTCAAGCTATCTTGAAAACAATGTATCATAAGTTTTTCATCCTCGACGTGTGCAGCCATTTTTCGATAGTACATGATGAGATGACTTTTGGGGAATGAGTGGCCCTTATACTTATCAAAGTCAGGGGTCTTGAATTTCGTAGGGATCACAAGACCGGACACCAAGCACATTTCTCTGGCAGGACCACCAAATACTTTGTTGCCTTCCACAGCTCTCAATCTTTTCTCAAGGATCTAGTAATTTTCCTTTATGCCCTTTATATCATCATGCATTTTGTTCTCTTCATTAGAAGATTCATGAGCATGGTATATTTGTTGATAATCTTTGAATTGTGGTTGTACACGTGTATGGACAATTGGTGGAGCGACTATATGGACCACAAGATTTGCCTCAATGGAGAAGGGTAAAGGCATCACTTCTTGGGTGGAATATATAACGACTGAGGCTCCTTCAAATGGGGGTGTGAAGCCAGGAGGTGAACCAAAAATTGGCCAAGTAGAAGGCACAATCCTTGCAGGTTAAGGCTTGAAGATAGGACCAGAGACCTCTAAAATGACTATTGCTCGAGGAGTGTCCAACTTGGTGGATAGAGCTTGAATCATTTCCATGATTTGACCCACATTTCCTCTTAGATCACTGAGTTCCAAACTCACCCTTTCTAGTTCTTGTTCTTGATCATCCATCCTTTTACCAGCGCTGACTCGAGTATTGTAGTGGTTTTAAGGGCTCAGTATGGAACTGGAGAAAGAAAACATAATGAGTTTTTTTTCCTAAAGAATGTATGGATGCATGTATGAATGCATTTTCATGTGAAAAGATTTTAGTTATCTTGTTATTTATTTTAACAATGTTAGAACATTTTATTTGCAAGCATTTATATAAGAATAAGAGAGCAAAACAATAAATGAAACTCAAAAAGATAACTTTCATTAATTCAAATTCAAATTCAAGTACAAGAGAATCCTAAGCTACATCTTGGCATTTTGTATCGTTTAATAATCCATAGTGAGCTCTTTCACCATTTTCTTACAAAACTTAACAAAGTTAAAAACTTGAGGAGGTGTGTTTTCAGGACACATGCACCAATAAACTTCTTGGAGTTTCTCTGGAAACTCTAGCATGTTAAGATTAGCAAATCTGGCCAAGTTGAGGAATTTTCCCTTCCATTCAAGGTAGAGCCCTTGGAGATCCTTGATAATGCGATGATCTTCCACCATGGCTGCTTTGGACTCCCTATACAGGTTCCTCCAATACACATAATCATTCCTCAAGAGTAGGTAAGATGCATCGTTGCCTTGGTTTTCTAGAGTCTGAATGCCTCTATTAGCTTCCCCTAACTCATACTCTTGGCGGAGACAATTTTACTCGGCTTCCTCTTTCCTAAGAATCTCACGAGATAAATTATCTTTGCACTTCTTGAAAGCATCCCTAAGCTTGTGGATTTAAGCTTCAAATCCAAGTATAACTTCTTTCTTCATCTCAAGAGATCTCTCCAACCTCCTTTCCAACTCTTGAATTTTGTATTCGGCTCACTTCAACTCTTGCTTTTTAGCCTTGGTTGCAGATTTAGTACCAAAAAGAAAATGATCAAGCTGATACTTATTGTCTTCAAACATCCTAGCCCTTTTGTTGCTAACTTAAAGCTCTTTGTCTTTTTCTTGGCGATCAAACTTCAGGTCTTCATTTTTCATATTAGCTCGATTAAGCTTAAGTTATAACTCACAGTTCTCTAATTCAAGCTCTTTGATTCTGCATTGAGATTTTCAATATCTTCAGGTAGTATTGGCTCTGGCTCAAGAACCTAAGGAAAAATAGAGGGATCAAATTGAAAAGGTAGTTTAACCACTTGAACTCTCTCTTTTACCCAATGAGTGAGGTTTCCCTAGCCATAACATTCCTTTTTCCTAATTCCTTACCCTTTTTAACAACCGCCTACCATGATCTCTTAATCTTCTTCACAATTGGGTAGTCAACCTCAATGTCGTGCAAGATGAAGGGCTCTAAGGCTTCAACTTTTGGAGGACCATTCATGGGATAACCATGTTATCTTAAGGACAAGACATGATTGTATTTGATGCAACCCGTAGTTCCTATCAAAGGTACACTGGGGAAGTCCCCAATACTGACAATAATATCTTTGGTCTCCCAATCCCTGATATACCATTTGACACGACTAGCAGTGAGAGAGGATAGCTTATGGGAGGGTTTGACCTCTTTAGATATGAAGGGTCTTTCCTCTGGCATGTGAGACTTGGACTAAGCATACAACATTTATGCATAACATAAGAAAGTTCCCCCTTTCTTCTCATGATGCTCGTGGAGAGCGTAATAAATATCAGCTACCAGTAAAGGTACCAGATTGCTAAAAAGGAAAATTCTTATAGGCAAATGATCCACAACGTAGATTGCTTTCCAATTTCAAGCTTTTTCCAACTTCATAGCTTGATCTTCCAAAAACCTTCTAGAAAAACCACTGAAGACTCCCTTTGTATCCAATTTGCTTTACCAATAGGGACATCCAAACCTAAAGCTAAAGTTATTCTCTTGGGAGTGATACCTTCATCAAATTTGGGAAATGGATCATGATCCCTCAAATTTCGGCCCACAATCCTCTCAAATTATTCCAAGGTATGAGATAATTGGAAATCAGAAAATTTGAAGCAGCGCAAAGGTGGATCATAAACTGGGCTACAGTCGCATCGGTCATCATATCCATCTTTTCATTCAAATTGCTCAAGATCCTCCTATGATCTTGTATGAAATCGGTAAGCTTGATCGATGTCATTTTGGAACTCAACTTCTTTAAGCTGTCAATATCCAATTTCTTATACTTGAATTGAAATGTGCTTCTTCTTTCAGGATTCATCTTTTTGCTTGTAAATGACTTAAATTCCTAAAACAGATGGAAGACAACTAATAGCTTTGCTTTTTCTATGCACATTCAATGAATGTGGATGAAATACATTATTTTTGTGTGTGTGTAGGTTCAGCGGTTCGAGGTAACAAATGAATCTTATTTCTTTTCACAAAAGGGGTCTCACCAGGTATGATCTAGGTTTTTTACAAAGGAGCCCAGAGTCATAGATCCACAAGATTGTTTCCCGCTTACGACAAATACTTGTCGGTCATCAACTCCTTCAAGATAATTTATTTTGGGTGAGTTTTTCATATCGATCCTTACGAGGTATTCATCTCGGGAATCCATACTATGCAACCATCGACTTTGGTTCTATACATGATTCTTAGAGTCATGGATTCACAAGAATGTTTGTCGCTTATGGAAAATACTTGTCGGTCGTCAACTCCTTCGAGAGAATATATTCTGAGCGAGGTTTTCGTATTGATCTTTACTATAGAATTAGTACCTGGTACTAGTCCTGTATGATGGCTCCTTATTGTATGTCTACTTCAGAGTTGAGTGAATTGAAGAAGCAATTGGAAGATCTACTTGAAAATAAATTTGTTTGTTCGAGTGTTTCTCCTTGGGATGCGCCGGTGTTGTTAGTGAAGAAGAAGGACGGTAGTATGAGGCTATGAATTGAATACCGAAAGCTTAATAAGGTGACCGTTATACCTCAAAAAACGAGAACACGACACTCGCGAAGCACAAAAGGCACACTCACGGGATGGACTTAACAGAGTCGCCACTGAACTTTATTTATTCCCAATGAGGGAAAGGAATGATATTGGTATTCGTAACCAAATCAGGGTTCGGGAGTTGATTGCGCAAGGGGAAGGTATTAGCACCCCTCACGTCCGTTGTACTAAACGAGAACCACTTGGTTATTTGTGCACATTAGTGTTAGCTTTTGAAATGTTAGGCTTCTCGAGTTATTAAGAGGAAAAAGAATATGACAAAAAGGTTTATTTTTTATTAGGGCTCCTGGAGAGACTTTGAATCTCACTCATATGTATCTCCGGGTACGATGGAGTACCCAAGGCATATGTATTATTGGGTAGAAAATGTTTATTTTTTGGTCGATTTTAGCGAAAGCTATTTTGTCTCAATTGACGGAAAACATTACTTACCAAAAACATGTGAGGATTGGACGTTTGCATCATATTGAATAGATTTTTATATATCGCCATTCATGGGAAAATGTTACTTATCTCAACTCACACGATTATGGACAAAGCACTATCTTGCATCGTCTCGAGACAAAATACCTTTCGTTTGGAAAAGGGTTTGAAGATCATCGTACGATGGCGAGAAAAAAGTTTTTGATTAGTTAGATGTATTTTTGGATGATGGCAAGTGCTTGGATGAGCGAGATATCCATCTCGAATCCTATCCCCTAGAGCTAGTTGTACCCACCATGTTCATTTTCCATCTTATTTACAAAAGGTTTTGATATTCTTAGATGTTTTGAGGTTTTTTGGTTGAGAAAAGGTTTGTGAAAGTCGCATTTAAAGTTTTTATAGATGGTGAGAGCTTGGATGAGTGAGATATACATCTCGTATCCTAGGCTTTGGAGCTCGTGATATCCATCCCATTCCTTTCCCATCTTTATTGAAAAGTGTTTAGTAAGAATTAAGTGTCTTTTATTTTTGATTTGGGAAAATGGCTTGACGTTGAATCAAGAGTTTGATTATCGTATTGAAATAATTATGAAATATTTTGAATTGAAAATGAGATGATTTGAAATGATTGAGGGCGGAATGGATTTGAAATGGTTGATGGTTTAACTTGAGAAAAATGGCTCGACGTTGGATCAAACGCTTATTTTTTTTGTTCATTTTGAAAATGGTTGATTTTTTTGTTTGTTTTTGTTTAAATGGTTAATTTGTCTAACGAATGGGAAGAAAATAAAAACGAATAAATACAAATTACAATCAAAAGGATGGGGGATACACTTGCCAATCGGGGAGTATGAAAGCGAGTAAAAGTAAACCCAATTAACAAGTAAATGCAAATAAAATATCTCATTGTAAGAAGGCCCAAGAGTAAGCCACGAGACTCGATACGAGATCTACTGAATTTAGCTCTAAACTATCTTCAAGTGGATTCATGTAGGAATCACTTTATAAGAAGCCGAGCAAAATCTATGGGTCCAAATGATTTTCGAAAGTTAAATTGAATTTTAACTCCGAGATCACAACACAATGAAGTAAATGCACAATTAATCAAATAATATATTTAAAAATTTAAAAAGACAATTAATTAATTAAACTACAAATAATTAATAGATGAATGAATAATTAGATACTAATTTAAAACCAATCAAAAAAAGGAAAAGTAATAATAAAGAAGGCAAGGGTGCATACATGCATATGAGGGTGTGAACAAATAAATTGAGCCCAAGACCCATTCCAATAAACAAAATCCAAATCACTAAAAATAAAAAAATACACAAAAATTAAGGAAGAAAGGAGAGAGATTAGCCGCTCCAATCTCCACATTTCCATATTTTTTTAAAATTTTCATTATTGCCAATGTCGTAGCAAAACGTGGCAGTTTGAGAACAAAGATAATAAATAAATAAACTAATAAGATAAACATGCAACGTGGGAAAGAAACAAGAAGGAAAGCCAAGATCTCCTATTAAACCCTCTCCTTTGACTTCACTCGATTTATTTCAGAAAATAAAAATAAAGTTCTCATCGTGTAAGTTTTCTCACACGTATGGGGTCAGCCGGTCGGAGAGCGGCGGCGGTGGTGCCCCCTCTCACCCTCTCACACGCCTCTATGTTCTCTCACTCATTCATCTCTTTCTACCCCAAGAAGAAATTCCTTTATTCTTCTTCCAAAGAGAAAACAAAGAATGAAACTCAAACAATCTATAGTAAACAAAATATGAGAAGAAAAGGAAAAAAAGAATGCTTACAACGGCGCCAATGAGGACGCCGAAAGTCTGGCCGACGATAGTGAGTCGTTGCGAGGAGGCGTAATTTCGAGTTTGTTGTTGTTTGCACGTTGACGGTGGTAGCGATGAGTTGTGTTCAATTCAAAGATAGAGTTTGAGTAGTGATGGTGTGCATCAATTCAGTGAAAGTGTTGGTTGGTTTAAAGACTGCTTCGTGGTGTTGAGGTTGCAACGATTGTGGTATTGATCAAAGTAAGGGAGTAATGTGAGGTTGGTGTTTAGTTGAATGTTGTGAAAGATGATTGAGTGAAGTTGTGTTGTTTGAAGTGTGTTTAATGGTGATTGAGGGAGGTTAAAAGTGAGTCTGTAAGTTGATGTTGAAGGGTGATCGTGGTTAGGTGGTAGTATTTACCAAGGAAGAAGATGAAGGTTGTGAGGTTGCAGCAAAGTGTTGTTGGTGAGGTTTTAAGGTATGTTATGGTGGTGTTATAAGGTTGTTGAAGGGTGATGAAGAGTTAATGTAGCAATAGGTTTATGGTATATTGTTATGTCACTCTTCACATGGTTTATGTGTGATTATGGTATTGTTGATATGGTGCGAAGGTGTATGGTTGGAAGGAGTGTAAATGGTGATGAACCAACAAATAAAAGAAACAAATAAGAGCATCTGAAAGTGAGCCTTGTAGATGGTGGTTCCTTTTTTTACTCAAATTCAAAAAAAGTAAATGAGTTTATGGGATTATACGCTGATGGAGATTGGTTGTTGGTTGCTCTCTTTCAATGCATATTACATTCATATTTGAAATGAAAGAGAGACTTCAATGAATATGGGGTCGGAGCTTGATTTTTTGTCTCTTTGTAGCTCATCATTTGGAAAAAATATATATAATTTAATTAGGGTTACCAATTTTCTTATTTCTTAAAATGCCCTTTATCTATTATTTTAGTGTAAAATGAAGCAAAAACTAATTAAAGTCAACAAAGTCAAACATAACAAGATAAAATTAAAACAATAACAACATCCTATTTATTTATTTCAATTATTTTAACGAAAAAACAAAAATAAAAGGACTTAAAATGAATAAAAATCGAGCGGAAAAAATGCTCAAAAACATAAACTGAACACACCAAAATGATTAGCGCGAAATGAACTTCTTGGAAACATACAGGTTTTGATCAAATTTTGAAATAAAAAAGACGTTTAAAATTCCTAGACTGATCAAAATGTGACCTAAAAATTTGTCGAAAAATAAAATGAGCACGCCTTGTTAGACTACGTGAATCGTAGATTAATAAAATTGACGTCTGCAAGCTCGATTTTGAAATTTTCCGCCCGCTAATTTTACGTACATTTGAGGATCAGTTTGAATGATCTGTCTGTAGATCCGAAAAATTATTCTGGTCGACATTTTCGACATTATACGTGATAAAATACATGTTATGCTATGCAGATGATGCAAATGTCGTGATGCATGTATTAGTTTATTGAATGAGGGGCAAAATCGGGGTATGACAGTGACTTTCAAGAACAAGTATCCACTTATGAGGATTGATGATTTAATGGATCAGTTGGTAGGTGCTTGTTTGTTTAGAAAGATTGGTTTGGTTTTTGGTTACCATCAGGTTCGAATGAAGCCAAAAGATATTCCAAAGACTGCTTTCAGAACATGGTATGGTCATTACGAGTATTTGGTAATGCCATTTGGTGTGTCTAATGCGACTGGAGTGTTCATGGAGTACATGAATAGAATATTTCATCCATATCTAGACCAGTTCGTAGTTGTGTTTATCGATGATATCTTGATCTATTCAAAATATGAGGAAGAACATGAGGAACATCTAAAGGTTGCACTGCATATGCTGAATGAGAAAAAGTTATAGGCAAAGTTGTCCAAATGTGAGTTATGGTTGAAGGAAGTGAGCTTCCTTAGTCATGTGATTTCTAATGGTGGTATTATTGTTGACCCGTTAAAGGTTGATGTTATATTGTAGTGGGAGACTCTGAAATAAGTTACAAAAATCAGAAGTTTACTTGGTTTGGATGGCTATTATTGCAGATTTATCGAAGGATTTTCAAAGTTGTGAATGCCTTTGACTTATATGACTCGAAAATTTCAAGCGTGTGTATGGGATTTTTTGTGCAAATAGAGTTTCAAGAACTCAAGAAGAGGTTGACAACCGCTCCAGTTTTTATTTTTCCGAATCCTATTGAATCTTTTGTGGTTTATTATGATGCTTCGAAGATGGGTTTATGAGGGGTGTTAGTGCATAATGGTTAGGTGGTAACTTATGCTTCTAGACAACTGAAGGTTCATGAAATGAATTATCCTAAGCACAACTTAGAATTTGTTAGAGAATCGGGTATGATAATCCTGGATAACTTCGAAGAATCGTGTTCGTACACTTTCCGAACAAAGTATTTCGACCCTATTCTTGCCTGGGTTCACGAAATCTTTGTGGGGATAATTCTTGAAGAACAATTTGTTTCTGGAAAAGAGAAATGTTTAGGAATGTAGAGAGAAAGTTTGGTTTCGTTATCCTTTTTATTTAAACTGAGGCCAAATGACTCCTTATATAGGAGATCAATAACAGAAACCGAAAAGACGCAACTGTTCAGAAACGGTTACGTCGGTTGGGAAAGGATTCAACTGTTCAAAAGAAAATTTCGAACGGGCCGCTGCCCCGCACCCCGCCAGGGGCTTCGCCCCTTGGAACCTCGTTTCAATTATTCGCATTCAATTATACGTTGGCTCGACGAGCGTGCACTCCGCACTACCCCTAACTCGTTTCCAAGCTTTAACGCATAATTGCATCGGCCTGTAGCAAATCACATTACTACTAAAATACATTGATGATACTAAAATCACCAACAGAATTGGCAGCAGTAGTTTTTTTGTTAAAAATTTGGAGACATTATCTGTTTGGCTCCAGATATGCAGTGTTTAGTGATCGCAAAAGTTTAAAGTACTTATTCGATTAAAAGGAGTTAAATACGAGGCAAAAAAGATGGCTTGAGTTTTTAAAGGACTACGATTTTGGTCTGAATTACCATCCTGGTAAAGCCAACATTATAGATGATGCATTAAGAAGAAAGTCATTGCATATGTCAATGCTTATGGTTCGAGAGTTGGAGTTGCTTGAACAATTCAGAGATATGAGTTTTGTATGTGAAGAAAATACTACCAGTGTGAAGTTGGGCGTGTTGAAGCTGACTAGTGGTATTATGGAAGAGATCAAAGAAGGTTAAAAGATTTACTTAGGATTGGTGGACTATTTAGTGTATCAACCAAGGTAAGGGTGGTGATTTCTGAGTTGATGAGAATGGTGTGATGAGGTCCACGGATAGAGTGTGTGTGTTCCTGATGTACCTGAGCTTAAGAAGAGTATCCTTGAGGAAGTACATCGTGGTAAGCTGAGTATTCATCTAGGTTTGACCAAAATGTACTAAGATTTAAAGAAGATGTTTTGGTGGCCAGGGGTGAAGAAAGAGGTTTCTGAATTTGTATATGCTTGTTTGACTTGTCAGAAGTAGAAGATTGAACATCAAAAGTCATTGGGTATGATGCAACCGTTGAATATTACTGAATGGAAATGGGATAGCATTTTTATGGATTTTGTAACAAGTTTTTCGAAGACTTCTAAGGGATGTGATTCAATTTAGGTGATTGTTGATAGATTGGCCAAATCGGCTCATTTTATTACGATAAGGATCAATTATTCCTTGAAGAAGTTAGCTGAGTTGTATATTGAGAAGATTGTCAGTTTACACAGTATTCCTTTGAGCATTGTTTTTAATAGAGATATGAGCTTTACGTCAAGGTTCTGGGAGAGTTTGCAAAAAGCATTGGGTACTAAGCTGAGGTTGAGTTTTTCTTATCATCCGCAGACGAACGGTCAAACGAAAAGGACTATCTAGTCGTTTGAAGATTTGTTAAGGGCTTATCGTTGATTGATTTTACCTACAACAACAATTATCATGCTAGCATTGGAATAACACCATATGAGGCATTGTATGGTATGATGTGTAGAACTCCTCTGTGTTGGTATGAGTCATGCGAGAGTGTTGTGCTCGAACCTGAGATTGTTCAGCAGACGATTGAGAAGATCAAGTTGATCCAATAGAAGATGAAAGCATCGCAGAGTCATCAGAAAAATTATCATGATAAGAGGATGAAGGCACTTGAGTTTCAGGAGGGAGATCATGTGTTTTTAAGAGTTACTCCTGTAACTGGTGTTGGTAGAGATTTGAAGTTTCGTAACCTCACGCTGCATTTTTTCCGGTTCGTATTAGATTCTGCAGAGGATGTGAGAGGTGGCCTATCAAATTTCCTTACCTCCACCGCTTGCTAACCGTCATGATGTGTTTCATATGTATCAGTTGAGGAGATATATTCCAAATCAGTCTCACGTGATCCAAGTAGATGATGTGTGGGTGAGGGATAACCTGACTGTTGAGACATCATCCATACGAATAGAGGATCGGGAAGTGAAGCCATTGAGGGGTAAAGAGATTGCATTAGTGAAGGTAGTTTGGGTAGGATCGACTGGTGGGAACATGGCTTGGAAGCGTGAAGAGCATAGGAGAGAGTCGTATTCAACTATGTTTTCTTCAGATAATTTTTTACGGCAAAAATTCTTGAAGTGGGGAAGAGCTGTAACACCCCAGTTTTTATTTTTCTTTGAATTAATTTAATTATTATAATTCTTTATGTATTTGTGTAATTATTGAGTATTTTATTTAATTAAAAAAATAGGATTATAGGGTATGTGTCCTTGATATGAGAGAATAGTTAAGGGATTGTGGCCATAGGATTAACCTAGAAAAATTTAGAGACATTTTAGATAATTAAAATAATAATGGTTTATTTGGTTATTTAATTAAATGAGAAAAATAGAGACTTTGGGCTAAAAATGGAAATTTAAAGGAATATGAGGGAGCAAGGAGTAAGAGGGAATTAATGGTGGGGTTAAGTTGTAATTTTAGAAAGATGGAAACCTAACTATTTAAGTTTAAAATAGTGTAGGTTATAGTTTTCGTCATATCGTACAAACTTGGGAAAAGACAAATAAGGGGCAAGGGAAAGAGTTGGGACTTGAAGCTTTAGGAGGGAAGAACGTATCAATAAAACCATAATTTTCTTGCTAAGAATTGAGGTAAGGGGGGATTATTTTCAATAATAGGTATATGTATGAAGGGTAGAGTGAAGGGACCCTTAACCTCCTCCAGGGTTTGTTCTTCATTTGAATTATGATGAATGTTGATGAAAGTTTAATGATAATTCTATTTTTGCATGCCATGATGTGAATTGCAATTGTATGTGTTGATGATTATGATGATATCATTCGTTGTTAAAAATCATGTTTGGGTATGTTAAATTTGTATGAATTAATTGGAATTATGATTGGGGGTTAGGAGGTGAAGAGGATATTGATCGTATGCCAAAATATAAGTTTATGGGAAATTTTCACCAAGACCAATCGGTTCGTCCTAGGGGACAATCAAATGTTCCACTCAAAATTTTGAAAGAATACAAATGAACAGTCGATTGGTTGTGGAGTGTAATTGATAAGTCGAATCCAAATTGTGAAAAAAAACACGTTGGCAGTGAGTTTGGGACAATTGATTGGTCCCTTGGAGCAATCGATTGGTCCTTATTTTGGTTGCTTGATCATTTTTTCTATTTTGGCCGTAACTTTTGTTTCGTAAGTCCAAATGAGACGTAGTTCAAAGCATTAGAAAGCTAACACAATTGTCTATTTAATGGAAATAGTTAATGATGTTGTTGTGATGTTGATACGGTGTTGCACAAAATTATTGAGTGGTGATGATTTTGCATTTGTTATTGAAATATGTTGATGGATGAATATATTATATGATGAGTTGATTAAATGTGTTTGACTAGTTATGTTGATTAACGGCTATTGTATTTCATATATTAATGGGTTGTGAATAAATTTTATTAATGATAGTTTTGAAGGGGGAACTACGTTATGGTTTATGTTCAAGGTGGGAATGTAAACTTGTTGTTGTTGTGTTGTTGCATCAATTATATGTTAGTATCATTGTGTCGTTATCATTGAAAGAGGCGAGTTACAAGTCTAAAGGGTGAACTCGTAACTTGTTCCAAACCTAGAAGGATGGGTTTGTAGATCTAGAAGGGTGGACATGGCTCATATGAAGAACCAAATTTTGAATTGGTACCACATTCATATGATTTGGTGTTGTTGTCATGAGTTACATAACATAAATGAAATGTAAGTGTGAAATATGATTATGTGTGATGATGATTTAGGTGTGAGAATGTGATGTGTGATTCTGTAGATGTTTGTACTCTATCTTGCATTCTATATCGTTTTTAATTATTTGAATGAATTTTCACCCCTTCTGTTTGAATGTTGTCTATAATGGACATCATGCAGATACTCAAGAGTAGAATTAGCTGTTGTAAGTGGAAGATAGCTTTTGGAGCTATGTTTTACCGTTTTATTTAGAGATCATGCTCTGATCATGTAACATTGGGGCGAGGAACGAATATTTGACTATTTCATGATTTATTGAAGTTTGATTTGTCTTGGTCCGTTTATGGTTAATATGTTAATATGTTGAATATGTTGGTTTAATTGTGTTGACACACTTATGTTGAAAGGTTTTCCATAATATGAAGTTGAGACTAATTGTCAAAAAAATGATTTTTTGTATGTTGCTGAGTTAAATTCGATACCGCCGGAATGATACCATTAGTGAAGGTGAGCGGTGATGACAAATGTTGTATGACGTCAATGTTTCGCTGTAGTGTTTTGTGTTTATGTGTTTGACGTTTATTAGGATTTTTCATTGATGACACCTTAGATTGTCATGTAAAGCTTAATAAATAAGTATCTGAGTTTAGGGTGTTACATGATTCTCATATTTAGGGAGAGTCCTGAATAAAAATACACTGAGGATAGAATTAAGAAGATGGGCATTGAGCAAGAGGCTTGTTCATATAAGTAACTTTGTACTAATTCTATTGAAGAGTGGATTTCCTTTCTTGGGTATAATGCCCTCCCGACGTAGGTGATGTTTACACCGAACTGGGTTTCCAATTTTCTTGTGTTCCTTATTGTTTTTAGTTTGATTCTTTGTTGCTGTCATATTGTGTATAATCTGGTTTAATAAGTTGGACAAGTTGTCTCATACATCTAGTCCAACATTTTTCCCTTGGGAACAAAATTTCCAAAAATTAGCATGAAAACTTCATTTCCTTGTATATGGGGGTTCGTGGGCACAATCTTCTAAAATCTCTCAAGTTTAATGGATATTCTCAAGAACAATTCTTGGGACACAAGTGTAGGCCTTCTTGGCCGAACATGTATAATTCTGCGATGTTATTTCTCTTTCCTTATCTCGTTTATTTTCCAATTATTTTCCTTACTTTGAATTCTTACTACATATTTAATTAGTTATTTTATAAAATGTTTGTAAACTCGGATATTTAAAATAATTTTGTTTAACCAAAGTTTTTCAAACCTCTAGAATTCATCCATCTTTCTAGTGTATAGAGTCATATGTCCAACAAATGTTATATTGTGGCTCAGGTTGTGCCATTGTTCCCCAGTTGTAATAATCTACATTGTGATCAGACTATCATACTTGTCGTGTTAATTCAATGCTACTTTTATCTTGACCAAGATCTTCTTGTTATAAATTTTTGAAAATTTGGCAGCATGAAAGTCACTTTGAAATTGGATTGCCATATTTGAGGAATTTGATTATGCTTCTATGGTAGATTTCTTGCGACTGAGAAATTTATTTTGTAACTTCTTCTTTGGTACCATATGAAATTAAAATCAAAAGAATTGGGGAAATTTAGGTTTATGCAACTGATATTCAATTTCTTCATTAACTTACATTCAATGCCACATTGACACGAAAAATGATGTATTCACATGTTAATATCCATGAACAACTAGTATAAAGAAGTATGCAAATTTTTTGACCATTTCAAGTGCACAAAAATTTGCATATGACATGATTTCACAACATTTTATCACTCTTTAAAATTCAACACTTTGTTACAATTTTCCACTATTGCTTGACAGAACATGGCATAACACTTCTCTCGTTCGATCATCATCTATATGTATAACTAAAGCAACAAATTTGGAATTTAACATGGTTTAGAAATTCATCAAACACTTGTCATGCATGATTTACAACAATATTCATATTTTGACACTTAATCAAAACCTTCAAGTTGTATGCATTTAGAATGAACTTATAATCAATAAATTATATGTATCAACCTTTGAAATTCGAGAAGAATGAGAAGAGTAGAGAAGTGTTGTCGCCACCGGGATTTTTCAATCGGTAACGAAATCGGGACCACCGTCTTGTTTCAAATAGAAAATAGGAGAGTCGCCACTGAATTTTATTTGTGTGCCTCTATCGGAGAGGCGAGGGGAAATAGTCGATAAAACCCTCGGAAAAAAATACGTGCACGGGAAGCGCTAAAAAGGGGATAAGGGATCGGTCTCGTGACCGAGATTTGAGTTCGGAAGTTGGTTACGCAAGGGGAAGGTATTACACCCCTCAAGTCCATGGTACTCAATGACAACCATTTGGGTTGTTTACGTATATGGGGATTCATCTCGTTATTTTTTTATTTTTCAAAAGAGTGTGTGTGAAAGAGAGGGGTTTTGGTTTTTTTATTATGGCACTCCGCCAAGGATTGTGGCCCTTATGCCTAAGTATCACTCACCGGGGATGAGGAATCAGAGCTCCGTAGTTTAAACTAGAAAATGTTTGTGTGTTGATTGATTTTTCCTTTGAGAAAATGGTTTTTGGGTTGATGCCCTAAGGCCCCAAAATTAGCTTTGACGGGTTGTGTTGATTTTACCTTGAACAAGGGTATATGAAAAATTAATTTGTGATTAAGTTGCACTAAAGTCTAGGGGAGGATGTGAATATTCTAGACAACAAGTCAAGCGTCTTGCGTCCAAAATAATCACAGTGAGGATAAAAATGCTCCATTCTCAGTCATTCTCCACGACTTAAGGCTCTTGGCGTGCAATACTAATCGTAGTTATTAAGTATTTTGAATTTGATTAAGAAAAAGCTGTCTGACGTTGGACGAAGGGTTTGTTTATTTGATTAAGAAATTTGGCTTATGCAACATAAATGCAAAGTAACCAACAAGAAAGTAAAAGGTATCATTGTAAGGTAGCCCAAGAGAAATCCTTATGTGTGTGAGGAGTGGCCTAAGCTAAACAGAGGATAATGGTTTTACAAACATGTCCCCCTAAGGTGGTGCCATGATGTCATTCTTACAACAGATATGTAAGTACAAATGAAACCCAAAGTTCACCAAGTGTCACAAAGAAAATGGAAATGGCCTCCAAGCAAGGGTCCTAGGAATGAGATTCTCTAACTCCAAGTGGATTAAGTGAAATGGATTGTTTTTTTTTTGTTTTTTAATGTATGGTAGCAATAAGGTAAAGACAAGTAAATAAACATGCATGATGAAGTTTATACAATGATAATGATAATGAGTACTTGAATGTAAATGACATAAAAGTAAATATCAATATAACAATGATAATAAAAATAACAAAAGGTTGATAATAATAAAAGTTATTGAAGTTAAGTTAGGTTGGGATTATGAACAATGGACCAACACTTGAGGATTATCTATCCTTGGGTTAATAGATTTAAAATATGGCGCATCAGGGATAACTTATCACTGATGCAAAGTATGGAGGATGATCAATGGATCAACTTACCATATATTTTTAACAATGAAAGATATTAAACCCCGAGTCCATCTATCAATAGATTGAAAAAAGAAAAACTATGCAAAACTCAAGGTTGAAAGATTATGATTGTTTAAGTTGTTAAATTACCAAGTCATAAAGTCAAGGTATAATATTAACAAAGTAATATGAGTTATGTATGATAAAGACAAGTAAGTATTATGTTAGTGGGTTAGTATAAACCAAAAGGAAACATAATGTATCAGATGAATCCATAAGTTAACAAATGAAAAGCCTCAACTACATGTCCAATGACCTAGGTTGGTTGGTGTAGGGGAAACCTATCCATGATTCAAAGTACCATGGATGAACATTTGATCATCCATTAGTATATTTTAAACAAGGAAGGTTCAATAAACCCTAACCAAACCAACATCATAACAAAAGTAGATCTCATTGGCCCTAAGGTTCAAGACCTCATAAGTCTCTCAAGAAATAACCAAATGACTTGAAATAAAATAAAATCAAATACTAGAGTAAAAAATAAAGGGGGTCTATGTTTGACATATATTCAAAATAATAAAAATAAAAGGGTTAAAAAATAAATCAAAAATGAAAGTAAAATAGGAAAATAAATGACTAAAAATAAAAGCAACTAAAAAAGAAATAAGGATTTGCACACGCTAGGGGTTGAACCCTTGACCCTGGGGTCATGGAGGGATCAACCCCCTCTCCCACTGGGCCAGTGGCTCGGTGGTGTTAACAAAACACGTCGAAGCAATAAAATATTGAAACAACGGTTAAAAAGAACTCGCGCGCTAGCCAACCAATCAGAGTGGGAAATAATTTATTTTTAAACTCAAATTTTCATGCGAGGTAATGACTCGGTGTCATCTTCAACCTCCAAACTTCAAAAATCTAACTCCATAAATCAATGTTTTTGATAAGATTTTCTCATGGAATCTTATTGCAGAATCCTAAACAAATAATTCTCCACACTCATGAGCCATTGATTGGCTCTGAGTATGGAGTTTTCTCTCATGAACCAGAAGATGAACTTGACCTAGATTAAAAATTAAATGTTGAACACTTGTAGTAGTGTATTCATGACCATTGAGCTAAGGATAAACCCGACGTCAATTGAAAAATCAGAGTCGCCACCACGCCTTATTTGTTTCCAAAGGAAAAGGGAAAAGTACGAACAAAAACCCAAAGATGAGAAGTTTTCAAATCAAAACTAATAAAATGCCAGAGATTACAGGTAAGGGGGTTGATTACACAAAGGGAAAGTATTAACACCCAAAATGTCCTAGGTACTCCTAGGGAGCCCTTTTTTGTGTGCAAGTGTTTTGGTTGAAGATATGTTTGATAAAAATGGAAAGGGGGAGGGGGGGGGGGGGCGAGAAAAGAATTCATTAATTATATTTTTGTGTTTGACAAGACCTTCGGTCTTATGCCTACATACCAACATAAGAATGAGGGATCAAAACCCCATAGTTCGTGGTAAAAATTTCACAGGAGTTGGTGAATTGAATTTAACAAAGGTTTAAAAGGAAAAGGGCACAAAATGGCCAAAATACTTGAATGGAGTTGTTAGTTATTTTTGTATTTTTTTAAATTGAGGTCAATATGATTAAGTTTATTCACAAGTTTGATTTAAGAAAATTTTGAAAATTTAATGACATAAGGCTAAAGTTTCTCATTATTAAAACATGTATGAGTTAAGAAACACAAGCAAAGATGATTATTTTTGAAAAGAGGAAGAGATTTTGAAAGTAAAGAAGTGGGAGGAGATGAAGAGGCTATCTAGACAAAAATTTAAAAGTTAAGAGTTGAAAAGATTTGACCAATGAGATGCAATCCACAAGACAAGAATGCCAGATAGAAACCCATTTCCTTTGGACTTTTGAGCAGACAACAAGCGTAAGAAAAATCCAAGAAATTATAATGGAGACCAAGGCATCAAATAAAGATAGCCATAATATCCAAGCAAAAATTCCAATAACAATCAGTCTTCAGTGTCTTTAAATGTATCAAATGAAAATATTTCCTTGGCAAACTCACAGAAACAATCATCATATAAAAACAATAATAACAGTATAACAATCAAACACAAAGACCAAATGATAGATGAACCAGGAGCACTCAATGTTTGCATCAGATGAAAGGCATTGTCAAAGATGGTTCAGTATCAGAATAATGGCATTGGTTAAGTCCTTTAAAGCATAGGGAATGTTGCCTAATTCTAAGTCCAAGAGTTTAGATCAAGTTCAACAGTCCACCAAGATATTTTTTTAGGGTTTTTATTGCTATTAGTTTTTTTAAGGTCCTAAGACCATAAACAAAACAAATTTATAAGCACAAAATATATACAAGCATAAATGATATGGCTCAAGTGAGCAAAGTAAAGAGGACTAAAACATAAACATCTTGCATAAAATGTAAATGACAATGAATGATAAAGGTACTGAAATTTAATTTCATTAAGTAAATGACTTACAAGTAAAGTAACGTTAATAATGAGTTAGTCAAATGTTAGTGAGGAGTTTCAATTGTTTAAGTCATTATTTGGAGAACACTGAACCATTAATACAAAAGTATGAAGACATGAACCAAGACATCATCCATGAGAAGGGCTCCAACTTGGATAAATCAACAAGTATGCCACTAGCTTCATGAATGGAAAAAAGGCCAAGTCTTTACACAATGTCATGAAGAATGGGGGACTTACAATCTCACTTACTAGAATGATATGCCTTGCGGGACAAATTTAGCTTTATGTTAAGCAATCGTAATTGGACTTATGTAGAAGTCACAATTATCTGAGGCCGGGAAATAAAAATATTGGTGTTAATGAATGTTATAGACTTGGTACAAAGAACCAAGCTCCTAAAACATACCACAAAAAAAATAATAAAGTGGGAATGACCTATCTCAATTCAGCTCATGTTGATTCATCTGACACAAGGTCATTGATGAATCAACTAGCATTTGGACATTAGAGAAATCATTGGTTTCAATGATGGATTGAGAAATAATAGAGATGAAGATGAAGGGGGGAGGGGAAATAGAAACCTAAGTTGATCACAAGAGGAAATTCATATGATAAATACTATCCATTCATCTTGAGGGATGAAATGTACATTTCATCAACCACCTAAATCCAATAGTATTGATCAAATTAAAGTTCAAATCAACCATGATCAAGGCCAAATAGAAATTCAAACATCACAAGGTCAATCAAATGGTTCAACAATATTTTTAAGCAATTAAACAATTAAAAAATCAATATTAAAATGAATTTTTAAATGGACAAAATCTCAAATCCCTTCAAATAACCAAATAAATGGCCAAGGGATTTATCCTAGGTCAAACAAGGTCAAAGAACCTTAGACAAAAAAATTAGAATTTTTGAAAAGTTAGAAGTATTTTAAAATATTTAAAAACAAGTCAAAAATCATTTAATTCACAAAAATATCAAAAATAAACCAAAAAATAATTTTAATTCAAAATATGGAAGAAGAAAATATTTAAATATTTTTGGTGAAAGTCCCATATTTTTTGGATTAAAAATGAATTTAAGATGAGTTAAACAAAATAAAGGGATTAAACAGAAAAACATAAATTAAAATAAAATTGAAAAAAACAAGGTCCATCAGATCTCCCTCATTAATTGAGGTGACATATCTGATAGCCACACGCTTAGGGTGTATGGAACACTTGAGTCAACGCGTAGCAGGATGGGTAATTAAAACCAATGGACATGATTAAAACGTGGATGCCTGATCAAATGGTTAGGAAGGTGCCAACACACCACCAGAGCCCTAGCTCCGGTCTTCTTTTCTGGTGGATCTCATTGGACTGGTCCACCACCAGCCTCTATAAAAATGAAAAGTGAGTACATTTTAAATAGAAAATCACCAGGAATCCAAATCTGACCTCAAAATTCTCCAATTCCAAGTATATTGAAAGATACATGGATTTGAAAATTGAGGATGCTGAACTGAGTTGCTTTGATTTGATCTCAGAGAAACTCAATCTTGTTACCTATATTGGTAGGTCTTCAGACAACCAAAGATCAATCAAAATGGTGGAGAAATGAGGAAGAATCGAAGAAGAGAAAAATCTGAAAATTCACCTTCAGTTTGCTTCAATTGAGCTCGATCTTGCTTTCAATTTAGCCCGACTTTCAATCTTGCAGGAGATGATTTGGATGCAAAAATGGCTTGAACCCTTGGAGTTTCAATCCCAAAATAGAAGGGGAATTCAAACTTGATTTCAAGAGAATTTCTCAAGGTGTTCTATTAATGGAGGGTGAGGGTGTTTGTAGGTCAGAGCTTAGACCAAGGGTCCTTGATTATGAGCAAAATGAGTTGCATTTATAGGCTTGACAATTTATTTCCACACACTTCCATTCAAATGCCAAAAATAGTAATTCAAGTGTGCATGCTTGCATGGGCGTGTGGGAGGCCCATCAAATGATGCCAAAATGTCCAAAATCATGTGCTAATCAACCTAAAATGATAACATGGGATAATGCATTAGTGAAATGGAAATTGACCATGGAACTTACCAAATGGGACCATGCAATGCAACAATGCGCAAGTCCTTTAAAAAATTCTTTAAATGCCACGATATTGGATGCTTTGGAAAGGTAACATGAAGGGGAACAACTTTGTTGTTGAAGACTTTTCCATTTGGAGTTTGGATCATGATGAATTTTGAGGTGGAAGTTGGAGAAATCAAACATAGTTGAAAATTTTCTAAGTTAAAAGTCAAATGACCACTTTTTCCACCTTGAATAACGTTTTCTATGAGATTCAAATGAAAATGGTTCCTCCTTCAAAGTTGTAGTACTTTAAATCCTCTTCAATTTGGTCAAAAATTTGACACCATTTGGATCTTGCATAAGGGAGTTACGAATTTTAGAAGATGAGGAAAAATGCTTGTTCAATGATGATGGCCCAAAATGACCTATAATGTTTCCTCTTGGTACATGCCCTTGGAAGTTGAATTTAACATTTCTCAAAGAAGAAAAGTTGGAGAAGACATCTTGAGTTTGATCATGAAACTTGGATGGCCTTCATATGATAACAATTGAGCAATTTATGGTTCTTGGAAGTTGACCTCCTAATTAGGGCATAGACAAAATTACCTATAATCTTTCACCATAAAAAATGACTTTCCAAGAACAATTAGGTCTTGATGGAAACATGAAAGTTATTTGGAATGTAATAAGTAGTAACTTTGATCTTGGAATCATTTTCATATGAAAGACATTGTAAGAGATAGGGTTTAGGGTACCCTAGATTTGACCAATTGACTTTCTCTAGTTAACCTCTTTGAACCAACTTGTAAACTTGAAGTTATATTGCTCTTTGGGGCCCATGGAGGATCATATTTGCATAAGATGATGTATCATGAAGTATCCTTTTAAATACTTAACCAATTTTTGAAGAAACTTGTTGAGGAAGTCAAACAAGATACTTAGATGAATTAGGGCTTCAAAGGCAAACAAACTTCAAACTCTTGATGAATTCTTGATCAAATTAATAAATAAAGAACATGGGGATCCATATATGATGATTAGAACCAATGGTGAACCATTATTTGATTGATCCTTTGCATTGAGGGTATGAAACCCTAGATATGAGCTTGATAGGGCACAAACGAATGCACTTACTACCTACAAAAGAAATGAAACTACACTAGACATATTTTTCGGTATTTTGGCTAGTAAAAAAATAAAAACAAACTATGATACGATCAAATGTGCTTGGTGATCTCTCCCAATGCAAACCCAATGAATGAGGGGTGAGTAGGATACCAAGGTGTGAATCCAAAGCCAATGTAAAATGATGAGATAACATGAGGGATATTAGGGTCAAAATTGAGGTCTTACAGCATTGGGCAATCAAAGCTGGGAACTTAGGGGAAATGATCAAAAGATCATTTTAAGGGAGATTGTAACTTGTTTGGATGGTGGGGGTAAAGAGAACTACCGGATCAGAAACAACTCAGGGAGGTTTTTCGATGACACATCTCAGCTCAGGTGAGGCTTGGAGAAGGTGAGTTAGGTGTTTGGAAAGTTTGAATGATTGATAGTGAAGGTTTTTGGATGGTTGTTTGAAGTTAAAACACTTTGAAACTCAAAACACGATGTTTTGTTTTTGAAGCTTGAGGTGGAAATTTCAACAGAGGTTTGAGAGGCTTTGAAGCTTGGTTTTCTAATGGAACACCTTCACCTATTTATATGGAAGGTGTGTGGATGGTTTTGGAGGGAGAATGTGATGGTTTGCTTCAGAAAGGTGTGGAACCCGAAACATGCTCAAGGTTGAAACTTGTTGGACAAATGTGGCTATGTTATGACCTTGCTTGCACTCCATACCAGTTAGTTTTGGTCCCTTGCATTAATTTGGAACAACCAAAGGACTTGATTTGGCATGCTGCAGGTTTTGCTTTTTGCCATTTTGGGAAATTTCAGATTCTGCACATGGGGTCGGGTTTTCTAATTTGGCATGTTTTGACTTGCAAGTTGACCTTCAAACACACCAGAATACCATATGCAATGTGTTTGGGTACCATTGGTATTAGATTGAAATGGTTTGAGGACTGGGTGAATGCATTTTCAAAATCTGGCTGGTGTGATCTAATCTTGTACATCATGATGAACGTCCATGTGTGATCTAATGTTGGCTCGTGCATCATGTCTAAATTTTGGGACATTTGTTCCTTATCGTAATCTTGATTGAATGAAAAAAGAAACAAGTCAAAAGGGTTTATGGTTTGGAAATGGCAATGTGTCAAAGTAGTGGTCATGGCATGATTTTAGGGCATGATGGACCAGCTTGGCCAATAGCAAAATTGAACCCCTTCCTTAATGAATTAGATCTTGGACATTTAAACAAAGTTGGAGAGAAAGTCATTTAGGAAATGTGTCTTGAAGTGGAATTTAAAAATCTTGAAAAATGAGAAAGATATGGTCTTTTGAACTTCCCATAGGCCATTCTTGCCAAAATGTGACCAACCAACATGACCTAAAAATGGGATTTTGTGATTTATCGATTTCCAAGGCACAATGATGGATGTTTTGATTTAATATGATCATACCATTATGGGAAACAAGATTTGGAACTTTGTGGAGTGAGTTTAGGTCAAATTGATGGGTGGATCAAGGCAGTGAAAGTTTGAAAATCATGAACAAACCAACTACTTGTAATATGGATTGAATGGAGTTTTAAATGGTCGATTTTGATAGTAATGGACATAAATTGATGTTTAATGGATGGTAGGGTGATTGGATGATAAAAAATGAGCAAGTTCATGTAACACCCCAATTTTGACCCTAAGATCCCTCATGCAATTTCATCATATGCACTAGCATTGGGATCACACATTGGCATCCTCCTTACTCCCCTTTCATTGGGTTTGTTTTGGGAGATATCGCCAAGCATCATGTGATTGTATCATACTTGTATGTTTATCATTTTACTAACCAAAATACCAAAAATATGTCTTTGTATTTGCCTAACTCTTTTGTAGGTAGGGCATGGTCCCCATTGGTCTATCAAGTTCATATCTAGGGTTTAAGACCCTCATTGCTAAGAGCACAACCAAGGAATGATACAAAATGCCTATAAGCATCATATATGATCCCCAATGATCTCTACATTCCATTTTGATCAAGTTTTCTTCAAGAGTTTAGAGTTGGTTCCCCTTGTAAACCCTAGGTTGTCTGGGTATCTTGAGTAACTTCTTCAACAAGCTTCCTCATCAATTGATCAAATTTCTTAAGGGAAACTTAAAAATTCGTCATCTTATGCATATATTATCTACCATGATCCTAAAAATTCAAGAGAATTTCAAGTTAGCAAGTTGGTTGATGGTGGTTGGCCAGATGAATTCATCTGATCAAAACTAGGTCTCCCTAGACCCTATCTACTATAATTTTCACCATATTAAAATGATTCCAAACGAAAAGTTACTCTAAATGACATTCCAAACAACTTTCATGTTGAAGTCTAGAGCTAATTTTGCTTGGAAAGTCATTTTCTATGTTGAAACATTATAGGTCATTTTACCTAAACCCTAATTTGAAAGTCAACTTCCCAAGGCCGTAACTTGCTCAATTTTTATGAGATGAAAGATTTACAAGTTGCACAATCAAATTAAATATGTATACTTAAACTTTCATGTTTGGAGTGAAAGCTAAATCAACCTTTATGAGCATTTGATATGAGGATACATTATAGACCATTTTGGACCAATATCATTGAACAAGTGATTTTCCTCAACTTCAAAAATGCATAACTCTCCCATTATAAATCCAAATTATGTCAAATTGGTGACCATTTTGAATTTATTTTAAAGTTCTACAACTTTGATGAAGACACCTTTCTCATTTGGAGCACACATAAAAAGTTTAGAAAGGTGGAACATTGAGGTATATGGCTTGACACTTAGAAATTTTTTCTAAATATTGAAATTTCCAAACTTCCACCTCAAAATTCGTCTTGATCCAAGTTCCAAATGGAAAAGTGTTCAACATAAGAGTTGTTCCTGTTGATCCAAGCTTTCCAAAGAGTCCTAATTCATTCATTTTGGACAAAGTTTGCTAGGGCTGCACATGGTTTTAACAGGGCTGCATCATTGGTGGAAATCAAAGTTCAAATGATCACATAACATTACCTTGCCATTTAAGCTTCATTCTAACATTATTTTAGATGCATTTGGACCTAATTGGATTACTTCATGGGCCTGTAAACAACCATGCAAGCATGCATCATGCAATTTCCCTAATTGGAAACATTTTCAAGTATGCAAATAACACTTCCAAATGCTATAAATATGGACCGTCTGAGCTGATTTGGGAGGATCCTTGCGCGCCAGCTTTGCCCTCTCTCTTCAAACCTTCACAATTCAAAGGAAAACCTGATAATTTTCATTTGAAAATTGAGTTTGAATATCACTATTTGGAGATTCAAAAACTCCAGGATCCAAAGCTTCTTTCCATTCCTAATCCACTTCTACAAGTCATTGGAGCAAGATCAAACAAGAACTGAAGCAAGGAAGAGCAAGTTCTGCACATCATTGAAGGTATTTTCCAGAAATTTTCTTCTCTTTGATTCTCACTCAATTCTCATCAATTCTCTTGGATCTTTGGTTGTCTGAAGTCCTACCAATGTAGGCAAGAAGATTGAAGTGCTTTGAGGTTAAAATCGAAGCAACTCAGTTGACACACCTCAAAATTCAACTCCTCGTATCTTTCTATATATGTGGAGTTAGTTAAAATTGAGGTTAGATTCGTGCTATACGCCATTTTTTCTTTTAGATCATGTCCTCATTTTTCATTTATGTGATGGTGATGACTGAACCAGTCCGGCATGGTTCGCCTGAGAAGGTGACTGGAGGTTTAGCGCCAGTGATGCGTTGGACAGGTTCTGAGCCACATGATCAATTCAAAATGTTTTAATCTCGTGCGTTGCTTGTAAATACCACTTGTGTTACGCGTTGACTAATGACTATTGGGGAAAGCGTGCTGAGAACCACTTGATCTACCACCTCAATTAATGAGGGAGATCAAGTGGTCCATGTTTTTTTGTATTTTTTTATTTTCATTTTATTCCTTTGATTTTCATTAATTCATATTAATTTTAATATTGATCCAAAAAATATGAGAGTTTCAGCAATTTTTTTAAAATAAAATCATCTTTCATATAATTTGAATAAAAACTATTTTTTGGATCATTATTAATATTTTTCATGATTTAATTTATTTTTTGATTATTTTCAATTGTTTAAAAATACTTTTAAGTTTCCAAAAATTCTGAAATTTTTTCTCCAAGGTCCTTTGACCTTGTTTGGCCTATGATAAATCTCATGGCTATTTCTTTGGTGTTTTGATGAGGTTTTAGGAATTTGACAAACCATATTTAATTTAATGCATTATTTTTAGTATTTTTAAATTGAATAAATGCCAAATAATTTGTGTTGAGCCATTTTGATTGTTTGTATGAGTTTGACTTGTGTTGTTGGGCCTTGGTCAAGGTTGATTTGACTTTGTTAAGTTAAGATCATTGGATTTAGGGGATTGATGGAATGTACATTCCATCTCCCAAAATGAATGAATGATCTTAATTTGGTAAAAGTCCTCCTTTATCCAATTTAAGTTTTGATCCATTCCCCCCCCATCTTCATCTCATTCCCCTTCTTTATGCATTCATATCATGTGTAAGACCCCAATTTTGATCCTAAGATCCCTCATGCAATTTCATCATAAGCATTAGCATTGGGATCATACCTTGGCATCCTCGTTACTCATTCTTCATTGGGTTTGTTTTGGGAGAGATCACCAAGCACCATGTGATTGTATCATACTTGTATTTTATCATTTTACTAACTAAAATACCAAAAATATGTCTTTGTATTTGCCTATCTCTTTTGTAGGTAGGGCATGATCACCATTGATCTATCAAGTTCATATCTAGGGTTTGAGACCCTCATGACAAAGAGCACAACCATGAATTGATTCGAGAATGGTTATGAGCATCATATATGAGTTCCATTAATTCCCACATGTGATATTGATCAAGTTTTCTTCAAGAGTTTGAGGGTGATTTGCCTTGGAAACCCTAGTTTGACTGGGTATCTTGAGTAACTTCTCCAACAAGCTATCTCACCAATTGATAAAATTTCTCAAGGGACACTTCAAAATTCATCATCTTATGCATATATGATCTACCATGAGCGAAGAAAGTCCAAAGAATTGAAGGTTAGCAAGTTGGTTGATGGTGGTTTGCCAGATGAATTCATCTAATCAAAACTGGGTCTCCCTAGACCCTATCTCATACAATGTTCACCATATGAAAATGATTCTAAGAGGAAAATTACTCTAAATGACATTCCAAACAACTTTCATGTTGATACCTAGATCTAGTTTTGCTTGGAAAATCATTTTCTATGTTGAAACATTATAGGTCATTTTGTCTAAACCCTAATTTGAAAGTTAACTTCCCAAGGCCATAAGTTGCTCAATTTTTATAAGATGAAATATTTCCAAGTTGTAAAATAAAATTCAAGGTGTATACTTCAACTTTGATGTTTGGAGTGAGAGAAAATTCAACTTTTATGAGCATGTGATATAAGGTTACATTATAGGTCACTTTTGACCAATATCATTGAACAAGTGATTTTTCCAAACTTCAAAAATGCATAACTCTATCATTTCAAATACAATTGACATGAAATTGGTAACCAGTTTGAAGGTATTTGAAATAGATACAACTTTGATGAAGTCACTTTTCTCATTTGAAGCTCACATAAAAAGTTAAGTAAGATGGAATATTGAGATATAGGACTTAACACTTAGAAAATTTTCAACATGTTGAAATTTCCAAACTTCCACCTCAAAATTCTGCATGTTCCAAGCTCCAAATGAAAAAGTGTTAAACATGATAGTTGTTCCTCTTTATCTAACCTTTCCAAAATGTCCAATTTCATCCATTTTGGACAAGATTTTCTAGGGCTCCTTATGGCTCGAACATTGCATCATCAATTGGAAAAGATCAAAGACCTTTTGTGCATTCTAATATACTTCTGCAAGCATCCTGAGCAAAATCAAGCATGAGCCAAAGCAAGAACAAGTGAATCCAGACCTGAATTGAAGGTATTATCCAGAAAATTTCATCTCTTCGATTCTCTCTCAATTCCACTCAATTCTCTTGGATCATTGGTTGTCTAAAGTCCTACCAATGTAGGCAAGAAGATTGAGTTTCTTAGAGGTCAAGTTGAAGCAACTCAGTTGACACACCTCAAAATTAAACTCCTCATATCTTTCTATATATGTGGAGTTAGTTAAAATTGAGGTCAGATTCGTGCTCTACGCCATTTTTTCTTTCAGATCATGTCCTCCTTTTTCATTTTCTTGATGGTGATGAGTGAACCAGTCCGGCCAGGGTCACCGGAGAAGATGACCGGCCTTTGGACGCCGAAGATGCGCTGGAAGTGTTCAGAGCCATTGATCTGTTTCAAATTGTTTTAATCTCGTGCGTTGCTTTTAAATACCAAGCCTATGCCGCGTTGACTGCAGTGCACCACGGAACGCGCGCTTCTCACCACTTGACCTGCCACCTCAATTAATGAGGGAGATCAAGTGGTCCACGTTTTTCTGATTATTTGAATTTCATTTTAATTGTTTTATTTTCATTAATTCATATTAATTTTAATATTGATCCAAAAAATATGAGTTTCACCAAAAAATTTCAAATATTTTGCTCCTTCATATTCTGAATTAAAATTATTTTTTGGAACATTATTAATATTTTTCATGATTTAATTGATTTTTCATTTGTTTTTAATTGTTTAAAAATACTTTTATGTCTTTAAAAATTCTGAAATTTTTTCTCCAAGGTCCTTTGACCTTGTTTGACCTATGATAAATCTCACGGCCGATTTTTGGTCTTTTGATGAGGTTTTAGGAATTTGACAAACCATATTTAATTTAAATGCCTTATTTTAGTATTTTTTAATTTGAATAAATGCCAAATAATTTTGTTGACCAATTGTGATGACTTGTTTGTGTTTGACTCTTGTTGTTGGGCCTTGGTCAAAGTTGATTTGACTTTGTCAAGTTAATATCATTGGATTTAGGGGATTGATGGAATGTACATTCCATCTCCCAAAATGAATGAATGATATTGATTTGGTAAAAGTCCTCCTTTGACCAATTTGAGTTTTGATCCATTCCCCTCCCTCTTCATCTCATTCCCCTTCTTTATGCATTCATCTCATTTGGTCTATGATATCTCAAAATCCTAAAGCTAGTTGATTAAAAAATTAACATGAGTATGGATGAGATTAGGCCACCTCTTTTGCATATTCTTTTTGTGTGTGGTATGTTTCATGAGCCTAGTCCATTATACCATGTCTCAAACATGCATTAACACCAAAATTCCATTACCCGACCACAAATAGTTATGACTTCTACATAAGTCCAATTACGATTGCGTAACATAGCGCTAAATTTGTGATAAAAAAGGCATAACATTCTAGTAAGTAAGATTGTAAGTCTCCCCTCTTTCATGGTATTGTGTGGAAACTTGGCCTTTTTTCCTTCCTTGGGAAGATGTCTTGGCTCAAGGATCCATGCTTGTGATAAGTGGGTTGAGTGTTCTCCAAAGAATGTCTTAAAATGAAAAGCAAAAGCAAAACAATACTAACTTCTAACCCATTAACAACTAACTTTTAATTTCAAGCCATTTACTTTAATGTCATTTAATTTTAGCCTTTATTCATTTGCCATTGTTCATATCATTCTAATTGTTTATGTTAATGCAATTTTCACTTTGTCCACTTGGACCATATTGTGTGATATTTCTTATTTGTATATACTTTGTTTGTTTGTGTGGTATTTGACCATTAATGTACATAATAACAACAAAAAAACCCTAAAAAAATTTTGTGTGGACTGTTGGCTTGATCTTGGACAAATGGACCTAGAACTTAGGCAACATTCCTTTGCTAAAGGACTTGGACAATGCCAACTTATTGAGAAACCAAGTGCTTGAAATGTGAAACTTCATCTGATACATCATTCAAGATCCCTCTAAGTTCATCTGCAACATGATCATTGTGTAGCTGTTATTTTGAACCCGTGACTTGTGGAATTCATCTGCTACATGGGCTAATTTTGAAGAAGATCATGGAATGGATAAAGCTTGGATGTGGCTATCTTTATTTGATGCCTTTGCTCTTCAAGATAATATAATTTTGAATTTGTGTGTTGCTTGATTCTAAATGTCCAAGGGAATTCTGGGTTTCTATTGACATTCTTGTATATTGGATTGCTACCCATTGGTCAGATCTTTTCAACTCTTAACTTTTAATTTTGTGCATAGGATTAGTCCCTTCATCTTCTCCCCATTTCTTTAATTTCAAAATCTCTCCCTCCCTTTTCAAAATATTCTTTGATTGAACTTGTTTTGTTCTAAACTTTGACCACCTTGCAAAAAGGTAGAAACTTTGGCCTTATGCCATTGCATTTTCAAATTTCTCTTTCTTAAATCAAACTTGTAAATAAACTTAACTATACTTGACTTAAACTTTCAAAAAGCCAAAAAGAACTAACTAATTCAAACCATTTTTAGGCCTTTGTGCCTTTCAAACTTAATTTTTGTTAAAAGCAGTGCATCCACTTTGAAATTTGTATCACGAACTACGAGGTTTTGATCCCTCATTTTTATGTTGGTACGTAGGCACAAGTCCGAAGGACTTGTCAAACACAAAAATAAAATTAATGAATTATTTTCTCATCCCCCCATTCTATTTGTTTGTAAACATTATTTTATACAAAATACATATGCACACAAAAAGGGCTCCCTAGGAGTACCTAGGACTCTTTGGATGCTAACACCTTCCCTCTATATAAACAACCCCCTTACCTGTAATATCTGACATTTTATTAGTTTTGATTTGAAAACTTCTTACTTTTGGATTTTGTTCGTACTTTTTCCCTTTTCCCTTGGAAACCATAAAAGCGCGGTGGGGACTCTTGTTATTTGATCTCTAGCTTATCCATAGCTTGATGAACATGAATTTACCGCTACAGAAATTAAGTGGCGACTCTGTTGGGGAGTAGTCTCCAATGGGTTTAGCCTACTTTTTGTATGTATATATTTGTATATATGTGACATTTGTATATATGTATGTGTGATATAATCTGCTTGTTATGCTTAGTGATCTCTGAGTGGTGAGATAAGTTCTAACCCGAACTTGAGTGCAATTAAGATAGGAGGATGGTATAGTCATGTTAGACTTGTGTGGAGTAGTCTTTAACAAGTTGGCTTGAGATCCATCTGCTCAGTGGAGACTCTTTTGGATTTGGAAATGTCACACAAGTATTTGTGGTTAGGTATTACTATCTCTAATTTGGGTATGAGAAGCTGAGGACCGTAGAACATTTACCCCATCTTGGCCTATTTAGGACGTAGTGCGGAAACTGTTCAAGTGTAGACTTGATAACAGTTGTTACGCGATACTACACTCAGACGAGTTTCTCTTGAGAATATTATCGGTCGATGAGTCAGTCATCTTATTCTGTAATATCCGATAGATGGAATTAAGACTCTGGGAACTTTTTAGAACATGATCTACATGTTTTATCCTTAGTTCACTCCTTTGGGATGGTTCTTACCCAGACTTCATGCTCGTGACTTACAACAAACCCTTGATTCTTGGTTGATCCAATCAAGTCTTGTCAATATCAATGGAACTTGGGTGTTGATAAGGTGTAAACCATAATCCACCAAAATAGATGATTGATCTTGACAATGATTTAATTCATCCCTTGACCTTTGTTTGCCTTGTGTGTGATCCCTTATTTGTGATTGTTGCATTCATGCATTCATGCGCATCATAACATTCATCACACGAAAATTTCAAGGAACTAAGGTATCATTTGCAAATATTTTCAGAGCATGGATTATGGACGAAGGAACACTAAGAAGCACAGTTTCAGATGTCCAAATTTGAAAGAGTTAAGGAAGCTAGCATCTTTTGTATTAGATCCCTTGGACTTCAAACAACGTCATGGGAAGCTTCGATCCATCTTGTCTGCTAGTGTGGTTCAAGGACTCTTGAGTGTATTTCCGCAGTTCTATGATCCTCTCTACCGTTGTTTCACTTTCCCAGATTTTCAGCTTGTGCCTACATTGGAGGAGTATTCTCATCTCTTGGGGATACCTGTTTCTAGTAGAGTGCCTTTTAGTGGATTGGAAGAGATTCCCAGATCTCATCTTATTGATGAAGCTCTTCACTTGAAGAAGTCTGAGATAGAGGCTCATTGGGTGAAGAAAGGAGGATTGTTTGGGTTGCCATCTAATTTCCTCATCAAGGAAGCTACTGCTTTTGCTCAAGCTGGTAGTGTTGATGCTTTTGAAGCTATCTTTGTGTTGCTCATTTATGAATTAGCTTTATTCCCTAACATTGACGGTTTTGTTGATGTTAATGCCATTAGACTTTTCTTGATTGGGAATCCTATGCCTACTTTGTTGGGTGATATGTATTTCTCTTTGCATCTAAGGAATTCTAAGGGTGGTGCATACTTGCTTGGCATAATGTGCATAGGAAAGGAAGATCCGAGCTTGGTCCGTGCAATTGTGTAGCTTTGGAGGCTTGCACTCTTTGGGTGAAGAAGAGAGCTTTGGAGTTGAAGATGCCTTATCCCTGTGAAAGACCTATGTTTATGGTTATGGTTGAGCCATTAACTCTCCCTAACCAAGATGTAAAGGAGTTGGAAGACGCGCTCGTCAAGATGAAGCAAGAGAAAGATATGTGGGAAGAGCGTTTTTGTGCTTTGAGCAAGAAGCATGAAGAGTTCCAGTTGAAGTCTAAGGACAAAGATACACTTATTGAGCTACTTGAAGATCGAGTGACAAAGAGACAGAGAAAACCAGAGGTTTCATCTTCTAGTATGCATCAACCTTCCGTTGCTTGGAAGAAGATTGTTGATCAGCTTGTCCTCGAGAAGACTCAGATGAAGGCTTCTTTTGAGACCGAGATCCATCACATTCGAAGGAAGTACGCACCTTCAGCCAGATCTTCTGACGTTGTTAGGGATCCTTAGGATGACTAGTCTCCTTTTCTCTTGTATTTTTCATTTGGTTTCGGAAATTGTACTCATTGTAATCCTTCCAATTATATAAATGAAAAAGAGATTTTTTTTGGTCATATAAAAATTATTGCAATTGTTGATATATATGTTTGCAAATGGTATTGTTAGTTCCTTGAAAACAAAAATAAATAAACAAGCATTGCATTTCATGCATCATTTGCATAAGCAGGTTTTCTCTTTCGCCAGATGTCTCATTGGTGTTTCTTCTGTGCTTTAGCCAAGCTGACTCATCGGTACAACACCCACGCCAATCATCTCAGAATAATGAAGCATCTAGAGCAAGAGAACAGAGAGCTGAAGGACGAGATCGCCCGCCTGACTGCCATGACGAAGTCAGTTCTTGCTGCTCAGAGTCAATCTTCTCCAACGCCTGCAATTCCTCCTATGAGGACAGTTATTTCAGAGGTGGCTACCTCTACCATGCTTGCTGCTACCGCTCATTTCGCGCCCACTAAGCCAACCGGATTCACGCCGGAATGCCGTCCAACTTTATGCCTGAAGGCTTTGCGCCTACATTTGCTTCCATGTCGACAGCTATCCCGGTCATGTCCGTGCCACCTCCCGTTGTGCACACCTTACCTCATGTAGAGGACATCAAAGGATAAGGAAGAGTCAGTTGTGAGTAAGAAGGTGGAAGTTCCTGTTGAAGATCCAATTGGTGTTTCAAAGGGTAAGTCTGGTGAATCCAGCAATTTGAAAGCTAACGATGATGAAGAGGTACTTCAGTTAAGCAAGAGAAGTGAATTTAATATGGTGGAGCAGCTGCTCCAAACCCCCTCAAAAATCTCAGTGTTGTCACTGCTCATGAATTCTGAAGCGCACAGAGAAGCATTGAAGAGAGTTCTAGAACAAGCTTTTGTAGAACATGATGTTACAGTAGACCAATTCGATCATATCGTGGCTAACATCACTTCTTGCAATAATCTTAGCTTTTGTGATGAAGAACTCCCTGAGGAGGGTAGAAATCATAATCTGGCTTTGCACATTTCTATGAATTGCAAAGAAGATGCTTTATCAAATGTGCTTGTTAACACCGGTTCATCGCTGAATGTACTTCCGAAGTCAACTCTGTCAAAGTTGTCATATCAAGGAGAGCCTATGAGGTATAGTGGTGTAATCGTCAAGGCCTTTGATGGTTCGCACAAGACAATTATTGGTGAAGGGGACCTTCCAGTTAAGATAGGTCTAAGTGATTTTCAAATTACTTTTCAAGTAATGGATATCCACCCGACCTACAGTTGCTTGTTGGGGAGGCCATGGATCCATGAGGCAGGAGCTGTTACTTCGACATTGCACCAGAAACTCAAATTTGTGAAAAATGGAAAGCTCGTGATTATTGGTGGAGAGAAGGCGCTGTTGGTTAGATATTTGTCATCTTTCTCTTACGTTGAAGCTGAGGATGAGGTTGGAACTCTGTTCCAGGCCTTATCTATTACTGCTGAAAAGAGAGTTGGGGCACCTATGTCCTCATTGAAAGATTCTAAGAAGATTGTGGAAGAAGGCAATGTTGATCAATGGGGGCGCATGGTAGAGGTCTCCGACAACAAAAGCAGAACCATTTTGGGGTTCCAGAAAGGTTCATCAACCGCAAGGGCTGAAGATATGCAACTTAGCTTCCGTAGTGGATGGTTCATTCATGGCAATGAACAACACTTAGCCGCTGTGCTAGAAGATGACGAAGAGGAAGACTGCACCAATTTTGTGACGCATGGAAAGACTTGCAACAATTGGACTGTTGTTGATATTCCTGTTATTTTGCATCGATCTAAGTAATTGCTTTTATATGTTTTCAAAATCCTTCTCCTATGCCTAAGGGAGAAGTGAACATTGTTTGGGCATTTTCAAATTGATCATTAATAAAATAAATTTTATTCATCCACATCTATGATGTCTTGTTTTTACTTTTTATTTTATTCTGAAAATGGTAATCACAAAAAACATAAATAAACAATGTAATTGTCCATCTGCATAATATTTGGTCACAAGTTCACTTCTCTAAAATCAAAATATCAAATCATTATGCAGGTTGGTTCCTAACCCCATTGAATATAATGATCCTTCTCCTTATCCAAATTTTGAATTCCCTGTGTTTGAGGCCGAGGAGGAAAGTGATGTAGAAGTGAGTGATGAATTATCTCATCTTCTCGAGCAAGATGAAAAAACCATTCAGTCGTTCGAAGAGCAGATTGAGCTAGTTAACTTGGGTTCCAAGGATGATGTGAAGGAAGTCAAGATTGGGTCTCGCTTGTGTTCAGATGTCAAGAAGAGGTTGATTGATCTTCTTCGAGAGTATTCAAATGTGTTTTCGTGGTCCTATCAAGACATGCCTGGTTTGGATTTTGAGATTGTGGAGCATAGATTTCCGTTGAAGCCAGAATGCCTGCCAGTCAAGTAGAAGTTGAGAAGAACGCAACCTGATATGGCTGTGAAAATCAAGGAGGAAGTGCAGAAGCAGATTGACGTCGGTTTCCTTGTGACTGCTGAGTATCCGCAGTGGGTGGCCAATATTGTGCCTCTGCCGAAGAAGGATGGAAAAGTCCGCATGTGTGTCGATTATAGAGATCTAAATAAAGCCAGTCCGAAAGATGATTTCCCTCTACCACGCATTGATATGTTGATAGACAATACTGCTAAATTCAAAGTCTTTTCATTTATGGATGGATTTTCCAGATATAATCAAATCAAGATGGCACCCGAAGATATGGAGAAGACCACATTCATTACACCCTGGGGAACATTCTGTTATAGAGTGATGCCTTTCGGTCTAAAGAATGTTGGTGCGACTTACCAGAGAGCAATGACTACTCTTTTTCATGATATGAGGCATAATGAGATTGAAGTTTATGTCGATGACATGATTGCTAAATCAATTGATGAAAAGGAACATGTTGAGCATTTGTTGAAGTTATTCCAGCGTTTGAGGAAGTATAAACTCTGCTTGAATCCCAATAAGTGTACTTTTGGTGTTTGTTCTGGTAAGTTGTTGGGCTTTATTGTCAGCGAGAAGGGTATTGAGGTTGATCCTGCCAAGGTCAAAGCAATACAAGAGATGCCTGCGCCCAAAACTGAAAAGCAAGTCAGGGGTTTTCTCGGCCGCTTGAATTATATTTCCAGATTCATTTCCCACATGACTGCCACATATGCGCCTATATTCAAGCTTCTTCGGAAAGATCAGTCGTGTGATTGGACCGAAGACTGCCAGAAAGATTTTGATAGTATCAAAGAATATGTGCTTGAGCCTCCGATTTTGTCTCCATCTATTGAAGGAAGACCGTTGATCATGTATTTGACTGTGCTTGAAGATAATATGGGTTGTGTCCTTGGTCAGCAAGATGAGAATGGAAAGAAAGAATTTGCAATTTATTACCTCAGTAAGAAGTTCACCGACTGTGAGACTCGGTATTCTATGCTTGAGAAGACTTGTTGCGCATTGGCTTGGACTGCTAAGTGTCAGCGTTAGTATATGTTGAATCATACCACTTGGTTGATATCCAAAATGGATCCAATCAAGTATATATTTGAGAATCCTGCTTTAACTGAGAGGACTGCTCCTTGGCAGATATTGCTATCAAAGTATGATATCGAATATCGATCTCAGAAAGCGATCAAAGGTAGTATCTTGGTTGACCACTTGGCTCCCTAACCAATCGAAGATTACCAATCAGTGCAGTATGACTTTCCTGATGAAGTGATTTTATACTTGAAAATGAAGGATTGTGATGAACCATTGCTTGAAGAAGGGCCAAAACCTAGTTCCAGTTGGGGCATGGTATTTGATGGAGCTGTTAGTCAATATGGAAATGGCATTGGGGCAGTGATCATTACTCCTCAAGGAACGCATCTACCACTTACAACTAGATTGACTTTCAAGTGTACAAACAACATGGAAGAATATGAAGCTTGCATTATGGGGCTTGAAGAGGCCATGAATCTCAGAATCAAGTGTTTGGATGTCTCTGGTGACTCAGCTTTGGTTGTGAATCAGATCAAAGGTGAGTGGGAGACGAATCAACCCGGTTTAATACCATATAGAGATTATGCAAGGAGAATTTCAACTTTCTTTAAAAAGGTTGAATTTCATCATATCCCTCGAGATGAGAACCGAATGGTAGATGCTCTTGCAACGTTGGCATCGATGATTATGGTAAAGTATTGGAATGAAGTTTCGAATTTGTCTGTGATGCGCCTTGATAGGCCAGCTCATGTGTTTGCTGTTCAAGAGATCAAAGACGAGAAGCCGTGGTATTACGACATCAAATGTTTCCTCCAAAGTCAGATTTACCCGCCTGGGGCATCTGTGAAAGATAAAAAGACTTTGAGAAGATTATCCGGTAATTTCTACTTGAATGGTGATATACTGTACAAGAGAAATTTCGACATGGTTTTGGTCAGATGTGTGGATAGACACGAAGCAAACTTGTTGATGACTGAAGTGCATGAAGGTTCCTTTGGTACTCACTCCAATGGATATGCAATGGCGAAGAAGATGTTGCGAGCAAGTTACTATTGGCTGACAATGGAATCTGACTGTTGCAAATTTGTGAAGAAGTTCCACAAGTGTCAAATTTATGCTGATAAGATTCATGTTCCTCCGACACTTTTGAATGTTATCTCTTCCCCATGGCCCTTCTCCATGTGGGGAATTGATATGATTGGGATGATTGAGCCCAAAGCTTCGAATGGACATCGTTTCATTTTGGTGGCAATTGACTACTTCACAAAATGGGTTAAAGCGGCATCATATGCAAATGTAACCAAGCAAGTGGTTGTGAGGTTTATCAAGAATCAGATCATATGCCGTTATGGTGTGCCAAGCAAGATCATTACTGATAATGGATCAAACTTGAATAACAATATGGTGGAGGCTCTTTGCAAAGACTTCAAGATTTCACATCATAATTCTTCTCCCTACAGACCCAAGATGAATGGAGCTGTTGAAGCTGCGAACAAAAATATTAAGAATATTATTTAGAAGATGCTTGTCACGTACAAGGATTGACATGAGATGCTCCCATTTGCTTCGCATGGGTATTGTACATCCGTCCGCACTTCAACAGGGGCAACCCCTTTCTCACTTGTGTATGGTATGGAAGCAGTGCTCCCCGTAGAGGTTGAGATTCCTTCATTGCGCGTGCTCATGGAAGCCAAGTTGACTGAAGCTGAATGGTGTCAGACCAGGTTTGATCAACTGAACTTGATTGAAGAGAAGAGATTGACTGCCATGTGTCATGGTCAGTTATATTAGTAGAGGATGAAGAAAGATTTTGATAAGAAGGTCAGACCTCGTGTGTTCAGAGAAGGTGACCTTGTGCTCAAGAAGATCTTGTCGTTCAAACCAGATTCTAGGGGAAAATGGACTCCTAATTATGAAGGCCCATATGTTGTTAAGAGAGCCTTTTTAGGCGGTGCATTGATTCTTACAACTATGGATGGTGAAAAGTTCACTCGTCCTATGAACGCAGATGCAGTCAAGAAATACTTCGCTTAAAAAGAAAAGAACAACTCGCTAAGTTGAAAACCTGAAAGCGTGGCTTAGGCAGAAATGAGTGTCTCAGTGGATTGAAACCCGAAAGGGCGATCCAGACAAAAATTAGAGACATAAAAAAAATTCCCGATAAGTTGAGTACCTTACCTTGGGGAAACTTATGCAAAAATTAGGGATTATGGCAAGTAACTACAGTCTGCTGATCGTCCGATTTTGGAGAGAGTTTGTTGAGCACAAGGGTTGAGATCAATTCATCATCCCAACAACGGACAAGAGCACAGTGAATGTCAAGTGTATTCAACATAGCCCTTTTCCATGTAAACTACCATTTTCAACTTTGTAAAAATCTATGGAGTCTTGTCATTTACAGACTACCATCCCATTAAATAAAGTTGAGATTTTGTCCAATTGTTTCTACTCTTATTTACTTAAACCAATAGTTTAAATTTTATTATGATCATTTTGAAAATTTAAATTTTTTAATCAAAATCTTTTTCTTAAAACATATAAAAACAAGAATTTTTCAAAGCAATTAAAAGGAAGTATCAACAACACTTCAAGAGCAGCAAGTCCTTAAGTGCTAAGCATTGGAGGTTCCCCAAGCAGTTGACCCTTCGGGTATCCCTAGTTGTTTGTGTTGATCTGGTTCCCCTACAGAGTGTTTGTTCCCTAGCGGAGTTCCGATTCTTTTTCCCAGCTAAGTTGGTTGATTTAGTACCTTGCGGCGTGTTATTTCTCGGTAATGTTTCTGTATTTCTCCAACAGGGTTGATCTTCAGCAGAGTAAGATCTTTTCCCCAGTAGATCGCATTGGTTTCCCTACCAGTCGCCATCCGACTCACTCCCAGTCAGAGTTCCCTCCTGGTTTCTGAGCAGCTGTTTTATGTTTATCTTCTGTATGGTTGTCTCCCATTTGATATGGCATAGAACTAAAATTCCTTGTAGACTCGATAACTTCGTCTCTCCTCAGCAGATCTCCTCCCTCGGCTAGGTTTGAGCCTTTGGGATGTTGATTTCTCTATTCTCCCGCAGTTGTCTCCCTCTTTTTATGGAATGACCGAGGATTGCACTGATGATTCAATTTCTTTGCGACACCTTTGTATCCTTTGTGATCGTTTTGTCAGCATAATCATCATATATATACATATACATATACACATAATTTCATAATTGCATATTGGCACCAACATATTTGTTTGATTTGTCGATTTGAGATTCTCATTCTCTGTGTGGCGGTACTTTATCCCCATACAAATTTCGGTGTCTGTCCTCCCTCGATTGTAGAGTGTCAGCCCCTTAGGCAGAGAGACTTTAACCTGTCTCCTCTTCCCCACTGAATTTGTTTCCTCGTGGATGATTATTACTTCAATTTCCTTTCCAGTTGTTTAACTGGATGGAATCACTCCCCTTGAGTTATATCCTCATTAGGTTGAGTCTTGATTGACTGTTTCTGTCTAGCTTTTACCTAGATAGATGGCTCGAGTCTCCTAAGAGTTTATTGCCCAGTAACTGGTAATATTCTTCTTAGTTTGCAGTTTGTTACTTCTTTCCCAATACCCGACAAAAGTACCTCTGTTTTTCTTTTCAGTAGAGTCCCTAGTGGATCTGGTTCCGTAGAAAGTATATCCTTGATATGTTCATCCTAACCGGTGATGGATATCTTTCTCTCCCCTGCCTGAGTTTATCCTTGATATGTTCATCCTAATCGATGACGGATACTCTCACCTTTGGTATTCTACCCAGTAAAAAGGTAGTTGTAATCCCTATTCTTGTTTCCCAAAGAGTTAATCCTTGATATGTTCATCCTAACCGATGACGGGTTTTCTTCTCTTTGCGGTTTTCTACCCAGTAACCGGTAGTTGTAAATCCTGCTTTTTTGTCCCCATTCGTAGAGTTAATCCTTGATATGTTCACCCTAACCAGTGACGAGTTATCTCTTTGGTGGTATTCTATCCAGTAACTGATAGATGTAATTCCTATTTTCTCCCCTCTTAGAGTCTATCCTTGATATGTTCATCCTAACCGGTGATGGATTTTCTCTTTGATGGTCTTCTATCTTGCATTCGATAAATGTAATTCCTACTTCTTGTTCAATTAGTTTATCCTTGATATGTTCATATTAACCGATGACAGATATCCTCCTTGACATTCTCAGGCAAGTCTATCCTTGATATGTTCATCCTAATCGAAGATGAATTTTTCTTCCCTGTTGAGTTTATCCTTGATATGTTTATCCTAACCGATGATGGATATTCTCATCTTTGGTCTTCTACCCAGTAACTGGTAGTTGTAAATCCTATTTTGTGCAGTTTTCCCCAGCAAGGCTATTCTTACCCAGTAACCGATAATGAATACTCCCTCCTGTTGGTTCTCAGCGAGTCATCCTTGATATGTTCATCCTAACCGATAACGGATGTTCTCTTTGTCAGATCTTTATTATCTCCTCACCCAGTAACAGGTAGTAGATAATAGATTTCTGCTCCTCCTGTGTTGAAGTTTATTCTTCCCTAGTCGAGTTGAGTGCGCGTTTTTCCTTAGTGAAATCGCTTTTCCTGCATGATTCAAGTACTCCAGTGTTATCCTAACCTATTTGAATCCTCTGCAGATGTTGTTGTTTCCCCGGCTGAGTATTTCCATGTTTGTATGGAATTCCTCGAGTCCTCCAGCAGTTTTAAGTCGTAGTCTGGCCTACGCATAACTCCTTTTTCCCCTCAGAGTCTCTGTCTCCCCAGTGAGTTTTTCCTTACGGAATATATTGTACTTCGGCGAATTTTCGGTCTCTCTGATTTCTTTTCCTTTGTGGCAATATTTCCCCATCTGACATATAATTCATATCATATGCATCATGAGGTCTCTTAGGGACCAAAATTTGATTATATATGTTGTTATTTAAGCCCATTCTATTGAGTCGACATGAAGATTTTAACCTTCGCCTCCTCAGTTAGAATGTCTTTAAATAGGGGCAGCTGTAAGACCCCAATTTTGACCCTAAGACCCCTCATGCAATTTCATCATAAGCATTACCATTGGGATAATACCTTGGCATCCTCCTTACTCATCCTTCATTGGGTTTGTTTTGGGAGAGATCACCAAGCACCATGTGTTTGTATCATACTTGTATTTTATCATTTTACTAACTAAAATACCAAAAATATATCTTTGTATTTGCCTAACTCTTTTGTAGGTAGGGCATGATCACCATTGATCTATCAAGTTCATATTTAGGGTTTGAGACCCTCATGACAAAAAGCACAACCATGAATTGATCCAAGAATGGTTATGAGCATCATATATTAGTTCCATTGATTCCCATATGTGATATTGATCAAGTTTTCTTCAAGAGTTTGAGGGTGATTTGCCTTGGAAACCCTAGTTTGACTGGGTATCTTGAGTAACTTCTCCAACAAGCTATCTCACCAATTGATAAAATTTATTAAGGGACACTTCAAAATTCATCATCTTATGCATATATGATCTACCATGAGCGAAGAAAGTCCAAATAATTGAAGGTTAGCAAGTTGGTTGATGGTGGTTTGCCAGATGAATTCATCTGATCAAAACTGGGTCTCCCTAGACCCTATCTCCTACAATGTTCATCATATGAAAATGATTCCAATATAAAAATTACTCTAAATTACATTCCAAACAACTTTCATGTTGAGACCTAGAGCTAGTTTTGCTTGGAAAAACATTTTCTATGTTGAAACATTATAGGTCATTTTGTCTAAACCCTAATTTGAAAATCAACTTCCCAAGGCCATAACTTGCTCAATTTTTATAAGATGAAATATTTCCAAGTTGCACAATCAAATTCACCGTGCGTAATTCAACTTTGATGTTTGGAGTGAGAGCAAATTCAACTTTTATGAGCATGTGATATAAGGTTACATTATAGGTCACTTTTGACCTATAACATTGAAAAGTGATTTTTTAAAACTTCAAAAATGCATAACTCTATGATTTCAAATCTAAATGACATGAAATTGGTGACCATTATGAAGGTCTTTGAAAGAGCTACAACTTTTATGAAGTCACTTTTCTCATTTGAGGCTCACATAAATATTTAAGCAAGGTGGAACATTGAGATATCTGGCTTGACACTTAGAAAAAATTTTAACATGTTGAAATTTCCAAACTTCCACCTTAAAATTATTCATGTTCCAAGCTCCAAATGAAAAAATGTTGAACATTAAAGTTGTTACTCTTGATCTAACCTTTCCAAAAAGTTCATATTCATCCATTTTGGACAAGATTTGCTAGGGATGCGCATGGCTGGAACATTGCATCATCAATTGGAAAAGATCAAACTTCAAGCTTCCATGTACAATTGCCTAGCACTCCAATTTGATTTCAGACTTGCTCACACTCAATTATGGATCCGATGGAATGATCTCATGGGCCTGTACACGCCCATGCCCACATGCATCACTCATTGCCAATTTTGGAAACTCATTTGGAAGGTGCAAATATCACATGATCCAACTATAAATAGAGCTCCATATGCTCAGAATTGAGGACCCCTTTGCGCCAGCTTTGATCCCAAACACCAAACCCTTCTGTAAGACCCTAATTTTGACCCTAAGATCCCTCATGGCATCATGTTATTGCACAAGTACATTGCCTCAAGGATCATAGCATGTTTGGCTCCTTAACCCTAGGGTTGGGACTTATTTGAGTGTTTTGCGATCACCAAGCATGCTTGTATTGTATATTATTTCTTTTCTTATTTGACTACTAACCAAAAGCACAAAAATATGTCACTAACTCTTTTTGTTTTGAAGCTCAAGTGATCATGTGCTCGACAATGCTCCTAGGAGGCTCCTAAGCCCAATGCAATGGCTAGATGAAGATGAGAAAAAGCATGACAATGGTCCACAAAGCTCTTAATCATAATATATGTCTCCCAAGTATCTGAATTTTCCAATTTGATCAACATAACCCAAAGGGCTTGAAGATTGATTTCCCAAGGAAACCCTAATTTCACTGTGCTTTGACCGTGCCTTTCCCATGAAGCAATCTCAACCTCTGATCAAATTTAATCAAGGTAAGTTATTTCATTCATTATTTTATGCATATATGAGCCTATTTTAGGCCCCTCAATCATTTATTCATCAAGATTGGAAGTTTGGCCTTGAAAAGTTGACCAGTCAAGTCATCTGACCAAGCTGAGGTACAATGAAATATAACTTTTTATGTGTTTGTCAAATGAATATGACCCCAACAGAAACATTGTTCCTAAGAACTATATGAACATCAATAATGTTCATCAAAATTCCATTTTAAACTTTTAAGGTATAACTTCCTTAATATTTATGATTTTGAGGTGAGATAAAATGCATTGGAAATATTGAGATGTCTAATTCAAATGTTATGTTTGAAAAAATTTCATAATCATAAAATAAATACATGTGACAATGCAAAATATTATAGGTCATCTTGGACCTAATTCATTGAATTTGAAAAAAGTACCCAACTTCAAATGCCCATAACTTTGTCATAGAAAATCCGAATGATGAAAACGTTTAGTCTAAATTGACTAACTTGAAAATATCTACAACTTTGATGTTGGAGATGTTTTCATTTGAGGCTTTCATCGTGAAAACATAGCGGTTTGATTAAGCTTGCTTTTGGTGAAATTTTTCAAAGTGATTTGAACATGTTTTGTACTTGAATTTTCCAGGCCAGTTTTGATTAATTTGAAAATGCCAAATGATTTTTTCCCAACATGACTTTTGTTCCTTATTTCAAGGGCTTTCCAACCATTACTCACAATAGTCCATGGGGTTTACCATTTGTGAGTTTCGAATTCATTTCCATTTATGTGCATTTTGGTATTTTATGATGAAACTTGAATATGAAAGTTGTTTCCCTCCAAAGTGCACGTCCAAATGACTTTCATGTGATATCAGGAAGTTGCTTCAGCCATCATTGGGCCTTCCACACACCTACACATGCCCATGTAATTCAAATTCCATTTGCCATGCACATGAGCAAATCATGATCAGTTGATGCATTCAGTTATGAATAGAGGTTTCCTCTCATTCATTTGAAAACCTTTTAGAGATCCCAAGTGCTGCAGAAGTAAAACCATAGCCATCACTAAAGGAATTAATCACTTTTCTTCAATTTCTCGAGGTTGAAATTCAACATCATTAGCTGAGTTTTAAAGCCAAATTCCTTAGCCTATCACTTCCATTACATTCATAGATCAAAGAGGAGCAAGGATCTTGGAGAATTCGTGGCCAAAAGTTCATCGATTCAAAGGTATAATCTCAGACTTTTTGGATCTATAACTCTTAATTCAATGTAGCATTCTTGTGTTTCTGTGGTTTTCTAAAGTCCTCACACTTGAGGCAAGCTGTTGATGCTTTCAATTCTTCATTTCATGAACATTCAGTATGAACACCATGATTTTCTCCTTCACATTTCTCTTAATATAGGAAGAGTGAGGGAGATCCATTGGTACAATGATGATCTCCATCACACGAGCTTCATTTCCATCGCCTTGTTTTTAATTTTCATTAAGATTTATTTTCTGCAACTGGTGGCCGGATTGTGTTGCTTCGCCGGAGAAGACGGTGGTTTCCACCACCACCACCACCACCACCACCACCACGTGTCTTGCTCCTTGACCCTTGGATCTCAATGCCACGATCTAATCTTGTTCATTCATTTTGAATGCTTCATTTAATTCATGATGTGGCGCGTTTGACTTGTGTGCACCGTGTTTCCTCAAATTTGAACCATTGCCTGATGCCACGTCAATTAATGAAACGCGTCTGATGGCTGTGCATTTTCCGTTTATTCCATTTTCTTTTTATTTTCTATTAATTCCTTTATTTTCAAAAACCCATTAAAAATTCATTTGAAGTCAGAAAAATATGAGACCAATTCCAAAAATTTTCTTGAAAAATCTAGTTTCGTATTATGATTTTTAATTATTTTTGTGACTTCATTTGATATTTTTTATGAATTACTTGGTTTTTAATGGTTTTAATTCATTTTAAAATACTTTCTGACTTTTAAAAAATACAAAAATATTTTCATAGCATCTATGGATCATGATAAGTCAATGAAAAATAGTCTAAACAATTTCTTGTTTATTTTGAGATTATTTGAGATTTTAATTCATATTATGCTATTTTTGGTTGTTTTTAATTGGTTTTAATTACTTTCTGATTTCAAAAAAATTTGTGAAAAAATTAGCCAAAGCTTGTTCGACTATGTTGAACCTACGAGAATTTAATTGGACTTTTTAAAGTTACTTTGAATTGAATTTGAGGTTCTTTTTGGTTTGTTTAATTTTTTTTTGTATTTTCTTGGAATTCAAAAAAAATACCAAAAAAATATCATTGACTTCTTGAATTGTTATCTTCATTTCTCTTTTGTTTGGTGTTGATTGAGTTTGATTTGATTCAAATTTGATCAATTGGAATTGATTGTTGTCTTGTTTTCCCTTCCCTTTCATCTTCGTCCCTTTCTTTCCATCAATGGCCAATAAGTTAAAGTCTTGAGGTTGGTATTGACAAATGAGAAGTTTAACCTTCTTTGATCCAAACCAAACTCAACTTGGTCCATGATCAAATGAGTTATTTTGTGTCAAAGATAGGTTACTTCTTGGTCAAGCAAATAACCAAAAGTCAATACAAGGCCCTTCCCCTTTTGTTTGGCATGACAAGTTTATGGAGCTTGGCTTACTAGTCATGATCTCTAACTTGTGTTCTTTGCCTATATTTTTATTGACCGGCCTCAGATAGGTGTGACTACTACATTAGTCCAGTTATGATTGCTTAACATAGCGCTACATTGTCTTATGACAAGCTAATATAACTCTACTAACTACTAACTTTAATTTGAGCTTTTAATTTCTTGCCATTTACTTTTAATGCCATTTATTTCTTGCTCATTATTCATATTGATTTTAACTTTACTCACTTGAGCACATATTTTATGTTTATGTCATTTTTCTTTTGCTCATTTGAGCCCATTATTGTATATAAATATATTGCTATTTTGTGTTGTTTGTGTTTGTTTTGATGTGAACCAAAATACAAAAGGAGAAAAGACTTAGAATTAGGACTTACCCATGGTTAAAGGAGTTCAAGAGCAACTAGGCCTCATGCCTTTAGAATGCAAAATTTGTTGAAGAGCAACTAGGCCTCATGTGCCTTTAGAATGCTAAACTTAAAGTTGATCTCAAAGGACTTCTCCTCAAACTTATTCTTTGTCCATTCCCTTTATTGTTTTGTGAACTTTTTGATGTTTGCTCTTGTGTGATAGGATCCCATCTTAAGATTGTGAAAAGAGGACCATTGTCATGAGTAGCCAAATTAAGAGCCAAGCCAAATGGAGATCCTAGGAGCTTGAATTAAATTATTGACTGCTTATTTGTGTGCTAAATCCAAAGGAAAGGAGCATCTCGAGTCATCTCTATGACTTTAAGAAAAGGAACTCCAAAGGTTTATCTTTCCCCTCTTATCTTTGTATGCTTTAGGAATAGCCCTTCTCTTCCTCTCCCCATTCTAACCAAGCCAAAAATCCTTTTCAAAACTTTGACTTTGTTTCAAATTAGAAACCTAGGCCTTATGCCTTTGACTTTTCAAAACTCCTTTCATAAATACTCATTGTAAATGAACTTTAATCCAACTTTGACTTCATTTTGTAAATAAATCTAACTTGTAAATATAACCCATTTCAAGTTGTTTTGTGGTTCCAATGGCCACTTTGTTAAAACCTTTTCAAAAACATTAGTCATAGGTTTGAGTTATCATAGTGATTGATATAAAGCTCACCTCATCCTTAGTGTTGGATTATAAGCCTTCCATGCTTAGGTTAACCCCTCACTAGCATGTTGAAGCCTTCCTCACATGGTGGATTGTTGGTTTAGGTTGTGTTTTCTCCCTTTGATAACAAAAGACCTTAAGGCTTTTGTCTAAAATCAATTCACCAATCTTTGAGATTTTTACCCCGAACTACGAGGTTTTGATCCTCCTTTGTGATGGTACGTAGGCAATGGGTTCATCCCTCAAACAACAAAATTTGTAAATATAATCTATTCTCCTCTCATCCCTCCAATCTTTTGCAAAAATCTTTTCACAATTACCATTCTACAACACATATTCTCAAAAAGAGGTTCCTTAAGAGTACTAAGGGTGTTTTGGGTGCGTAAAACCTTCCCATTTCATAACCAACCCCCTTACCTAGATCTCTGACATTTTTATTAGTTTTTGATTTGAAAAACTTCTTACTTGGATTTTGTTCTCTTTTTAGCCTTTCCTTTGGACAAATAAAAGTGCGGTGGTGACTCGAATTGTATGTTGACTTTTGGTTTAGTCAATAAACCTAAAGGTAACGAAAACCCCGCTACACCTTCCATTTGAGTGGATAATCCTGAGAATTTCCTTTGGAAATTGAGTTTGAATCTCACTATCTTAAGACTCAAAACTCCAGGGATCCAATACCTTTTGTGCATTCTAATCTACTTCTGCAAGCATCCTGAGCAAGATCAAGCACGAGCCAAAGCAAGAACAAGTGAATCTAGACCTGCATTGAAGGTATTTTCCAGAAAATTTCATCTCTTCGATTCTCTCTCAATTCCACTCAATTCTCTTGGATCTCTGGTTGTTTGAAGTCCTACCAATGTAGGCAAGAAGATTGAGTTGCTTAGAGGTCAAATCGAAGCAACTCAGTTGACACACCTCAAAGTTAAACTCTTCATATCTTTCTATATATGTGAAGTTAGTTAAAATTAAGGTCGAATTCGTGCTCTACGCCATTTTTTCTTTTAGATCATGTCCTCCTTTTTCATTTTCTTGATGGTGATGAGTGAACTAGTCCGGCCAGGGTCACCGGGGAAGATGAACGGCGTTTGGACGCCGGCGACGCGTTGGAAGTGTTCAGATTCAATGATCTGTTTCAAATTGTTTTAATCTCGTGCGTTGCTTTTAAATACCAAGCCTATGCCGCATTGACTGCAGTGCACCATGGAATGCGCGCTTCTCACCACTTGATCTGCCACCTCAATTAATGAGGGAGATCAAGTGGTGTAAGACCCTAATTTTGACCCTAAGATCGCTCATGGCATCATGTTATTGCACAAGTGCATTGCCTCAATGATCATAACATGTTTGGCTCCTTAACCTTAGGGTTGGGACTTGTTTGAGTTGTTTTGAGATCACCAAGCATGCTTGTATTGTATATTATTGCTATTCTTATTTTATAACTAACTAAGAGCACAAAAATATGTCACTAACTCTTTTTGTTTTAAACTTCAAGTGATCATATGCCCCACAATGCTCCTAGGAGGCTCCTAAGCCCAATGCAATGGCTAAATGAAGATGAGAAAAAGCATGGAAATGGTCCACAAAGTTCCTAATCATCATATATGTCTCCAAAGTATCTCAATTTGCCAATTTGATCAAGATAACCAAATGGTCTTGAAGATTGTTTCCCAAGGAAACCCTAATTCAATTGTGCTTTGACTGTGCCTTGCCCATGAAGCAATCTCAACCTATGATCAAATTTAATCAAGGTAATTTCTTTCATTCATCATTTTATGCATGTGTGAGCCTATTTGAGGCCCCTCAATCATTTATTCATCAAGATTGGATGTTTGGCCTTGAAAAAGTTGACCAGTTAAGTCATCTGACTAAGCTGAGAATCCATGAAATATAACTTTTGATGTATTTGTCAAATTAAGATGACCCCAAGAGAAAAATGTTCCTAAGAACCATATGAACAAATTCATGTTCATAAAAAATCCATTTGAAAGTTGGAAGGTCATCATTCATTTCAAAATATTATAGGTCATTTTGGCTGAAACCCTAATTTTGGGTCAACTTACCAAGGGCATAACTTCCTTAATGTTTGTGATTTTGAGGTGAGACCAAATGCATTGGAAATCTTGAGATGTATAATTCAAATGTTATGTTTGACAAAATTTCATAATCCTAAAAGAAATACATGTGATAATGCAAGACATTATAGGTCATCTTGGACCTAATTCATTGAATTTGAAAAAGTACCCAACTTAAAATGCCCATAACTTTGTCATAGAAAATCCAAATGATGCAAACTTTGATTTTATATTGACTATCTTGAAATGATCAACAACTTTGATGTTGGATAATTTTCCATTTGAAGCTTGGATCATTAAAACAGAGGGGTTTGATTAGGCTTGCTTTTCGTGAAATTTTTCAAAGTGATTTGAATATGTTTTGTACTTGAATTTTCCAAGCCAGTTTTGATCAATTTCCAAATGCCAAATGATTTTTTGCCCAACATAACTTTTGTTCCTTATTTCAAGGGTTTTCCAACCATTACTCACAATAGTCCATGGGGTTTACCATTGATGAGTTTCGAATTCATTTCCATTTATGTAGATTTTGGTATTTTATGATGAAACTTGAATTGCAAGCTTGCTTCAGTCCAATGTACACGTCCATTAGCTTTTCACATGAACTCAGCAAGTTGTTTCAGCCATGATTGGGCCTTCCACATGCTTACACAGGCCCATGCAATTCAAATTCCATTTGCCATGCACATGAGCAAAGCATGATCAGCTGATGCATTCAGTTATAAATAAAGGCTTCCTCTCATTCATTTGCTGACATTTTGGAGATCCCAAGTCCTGCAGAAGTAAAACCATAGCCATACCAAAGGAATCACTCAATTTTTTTCACACTTTCGAGCTTGAAGTTCAGTATCATTAGCTGAGTTTTAAAGCCTGATTCCTTAGCCAATCACTTCCATTACACTCAAGGATTAAAGAGGAGCAAGGATATTGAAGAACTCGTGGCTAGAAGTGCATCAATTCAAAGGTTTATTCTCAAACTTTTTGGATCTAGAACTCTTCATTCAATGTAGCATTCTTGTGTTTATGTGATTTTCTGAAGTCCTCATACTTTAGGCAAGCCATTGGTGCTTTCAATTTTTCATTTCATGAACATTCAGTATGAACACCATGATTTTCTCCTTCACATTTCTCTCAAGATAGAAAGAGTGAGGGAGATCCATTGGTACAGTGATGATCTCCATCACACGAGCTTCATTTCCATGGCCTTGTTTTTAATTTTCATTAAGTTTTATTTTCCTGCAACTGGTGGCCGGAATTTGTTGTCTGGCCAGAGAAGATGGTGGTTTCCACCACCACCACCACGTGTGTCACTTCCTGGCCATTGGATCTCCTTGCCACGATCTAATCTCAATCGTCTGTTTCAATTACTTCATTTAATGCATGTTGTTGCGCGTTTGACTCAAGCCTAACGCGTGTCCTCAGATCTGGACCATCCATAAGCGCCACGTCAATTAATGAAATGCATCATGTGGTTGTGGCTTTTTCGCTTATTTTCATTTTCCATTTGTTTTCTGTTAATTCCTTTTATTTTCAATAATTCATTAAAAATTCATTTGAAGTCAGAAAAATATGAGACCAATTCCAAAAGATTTCTTGAAATATCTTGTTTCATATTATGATTTTTAGTTATTTTTGTGACTTCATTTGATATTTTTTTAGAATTACTTGGTTTTTAATGATTTTAATTAGTTTTAAAATACTTTATGACTTTTAAAAATTTCAAAAATATTTTCATAGCATCTATGGATCATGAAAAATGGTCTCAACAATTTCTTGATTGTTTTGAGATTATTTTAGATTTTAATTCATATTATGCTATTTTTAATTGTTTTTTAATTGATTTTAATTACTTTTTGGTTTCAAAAATTTGTGAGAAAATTAGTCAAAGTTTGTTTGACTATGTTGAACCTATGAGAATTTAATTGGACTTTTTGAAGTTGATTTGAATTGAATTTAAGGTTCAACCTTATTTGTTTATTTTTTATTTGCATTTTATTTTAATTCAAAAAATACCAAAAAAATATCATTTACTCTTTGACTTGTTATCTTCATTTCTTTTCTGTTTGGTGTTGATTGAGTTTGATTTGAATCAACTTTGGTCAATTGGATTTGATTGTTGTCTTCTTTTTCCCTCCCTTTCATCTTCATCCGTTTCTTTCCATCGATGGCCAATGAGTTAAAGTCTTGAGGTTGGTCTTGACAAATGAGAAGTTTAACCTTCTTTGATCCGAATCAAACTCAACTTGATCCATGATCAAGTGAGTTGTTTTATGTCCAAGATAGGTTGCTTCTTGGTCAAGCAAGTCACCAAAAGTCAATACAAGGCCTTTCCCCTTTTGTTTGGCATGGCAAGTTTATGGAGCTTGGCTTACTAGTCATGATCTCTAACTTGTGTTCTTTGCCTATATTCTTATTGACCGACCTCAGATAGGTGTGACTATTACATTAGTCCACTTACGATTGCTTAACATAGCGCTACATTGTCTTATGACAAGCTAACATAACCTTACTAACTACTAACTTTAATTTGAGCTTTTAATTTCTTGCCATTTACTTTTAATGTCATTTACTTCTTGCTCGTTACTCATCTTGATCTTCACTTTGCTCACTTGAGCACATATTTTATGTTTATGTCATTTTTCTTTTGCTCATTTGAGCCCATTATTATATTGCTATGTTGTGTTGTTTGTGTTTGTTTTGTGTGAACCAAATGCAAAAGGAAAATGGACTTAGAATTAGGATTTACCTATGGTTAAAGGAGTTCAAGAGCAACCAGGCCTCATGCCTTTAGAATGCAAAATATGTTGAAGAGTAACTAGGCCTCATGCCTTTAGAATGCTAAAAGTCAAAGTTGGCCTCAAAGGACTTCTCCTCTAAACTTATTCTTTGTCCATTCCCTTTATTATATTGTGAACCTTTTGATGTTGCTTTTGTGTGATAGGGATCCTACCTTGAGATTGTGAAAAGAGGACCATTGTCATGAGTAGCCAAGTTAAGAGCCAAGCCAAATGGAGATCCTATGAGCTTGAATTAAATTATTGACTGCTTGTTTGTGTGCTAAGTCCAAAGGAAAGGAGCATCTTGAGTCATCTCTATGACTTTAAGAAAAGGAACTCCAAGGGTTTATCTTTCCCCTCTTATCTTTGTATGCTTTAGGAGTAGCCCTTCTATTCTTCTCCCCATTCTAACCAAGCCAAAAATCCTTTTCAAAACTTTGACTTTCTTTCAAATTAGAAACCTAGGCCTTAAGCCTTTGACTTTTCAAACTTCTTTTCATAAATACTCATTTTAAATGAACTTTAATCCAACTTTGACTTCATTTTTTGTAAATAAATCTAACTTGTAAATATAACTCATTTCAAGTTGTTTTTGTGGTTCCAATGGCCATTTGTTAAAACCTTTTCAAAAACAATAGTCATAAGTTTGAGTTATCATAGTGGTTGATGTAAATCTCACATCATCCTTAGTGTTGGATTATAAGCCTTCCATGCTTATTATAGGGTTAACCCCTCACTAGCATGTTGAAGCCTTCCTCACATGGTGGATTGTTGGTTTAGGTTGAGTTTTCTCCCTTTGATAACAAAAGACCTTAAGGCTTTTGATTAAAATCAATTCACCAATCTTTGAAATTTTTACCCCGAACTACGAGGTTTTGATCCTCCTTTGTGATGGTACGTAGGCAATGGGTTCATCCATTCAAACAACAAAATTTGTAAATATAATATATTCTCTTCTCATCCCCCCAATATTTTGTACAAATATTTTCACAAATACCAACCTACATATTTGCAAAAAGTGATTCCCTTAGAGTACTAAGGATGTTTTGGGTGCGTAAAACCTTCCCATTTCATAACCAATCCCCTTACCTAGATCTCTGACATTTTTATTAGTTTTTGATTTGAAAAACTTCTCACTTGGCTTTTGTTTGCTTTTTAGCTTTTCCTTTAGACAAATAAAAGTGCGGTGGCGACTCGAATTGTATGTTGACTTTTGGTTTAGTTAATAAACCTAAAGGTAACGAAAACCCCTCTACAGAAAAGTGGCGACTCTGCTGGGGAGTTTAATCTCTCTAGTGGTTTTAGCCTACTTTTTGCTTGTATGTGTTGTATGTTTATATTTATTTGTGGCATATTTTTGTGCATATTTGGGATGAATGTTTTATTTGTAATGCATGAATTGCTTGATATATTAATTGCTTGTATGCTTGGTGGTTTCTTGTGAGATGAGTTATATACCCGAACTCGAGTGCACTTATGATAGGAGAATGGCATAGTCTTGTTGACTTGTGTGGAGTTATTCATTAACAAGTTAACTTGCAAGCCCATTCACATGGTGGAGGTTTTTGTTGGGATCACTAATGTCACACGAGTAGTCGTGGTTATGCATTACTGTTTCTAATAGAAACCCTAGAAGCCAAGGACCTTAGATACCTAGCCCATCTTGGCCTATTTTAGGACGTAGTGTGAAGGTCATTCAAGTGTAAGACTTGATACGATTGTTACGCGATGCTACACTCATAAGAGTTTCTCTTGAGAATATTTTTGGAAGACGAGTAGTCCTTTTATCCGATGATATCCGAAAGATGGGATGATGACTATGGGAACCTTTTAGAACATGATTGTCAGGTTTAACCATAGTAAACTCCCGTTGGGTGGTTCTTAATCGAGACTCCATGCTCGTGACTTACCACAAACCCGTGATTCGCGGTCGATCCGTTCTCGTATATCCTCAATATCAATGGAACTTGGGTGTTGATAAGGTGTAAACCATAATCCACCAAAATGGATGATTGATATTGATAATGACTTGAGCCATCCCGTGACCTTTGTATGGTGTGACTTGCTTGATCCTTGAGTGAGTTTGTTTCATCCATGCATCCATGCATTCATTCGCATTCATGTCATCAACAATAAGATTTTACAAGGAACTTAAGAGGTCTATTTGGAAATTTTCAGACATGGATAAGCAAAGAAGGAATACGAAGAAGTACAGTTTCAGACAACCCGATTTGAAAGAGTTAAGGCATCTGACATCATATGTATTAGATCCCTTGGAGTTCAAAGCTCACCATGGGAAGCTTCTATCTATTCTTTCTACCAAGGTGGATGAGGGTCTGATGAGTGTGTTGGTGCAGTTCTACAATCTTCTGCATCGGTGCTTCACTTTTCCGGATTTCCAGCTTTTGCCTACACTAGAGGAGTATGCTTATCATGTGGGTATACCTATTCTTGACTGATTGCCGTTCAGTGGTTTGGAGAAGATTCCGTCTTCTCAAGAGATTGCTGATATGCTTCATGTAGAGGTATCTGACATTGTTGCTAATATGACTACCAATGGTGGAATTCAAGGTCTCCCATCTGATTTTCTGATTTCCAAAGCTACTTTGTTTGGGAAGGCCATGAGTAAGGAAGCTTTTGAAGCCATATTTGTACTCCTCATCTATGGGCTAGTGTTATTTCCCAACATCGACAACTTCGTGGATGTGAACGCTATTAGGATTTGCTCTTCTCTTAATCCCGTTCCAACTCTGTTGGGTAACACTTATTTCTCTTTGCATATGAGGAATACGAAGGGTGGTGGTTCCATTGTATGCTGTTTGCCTCTGCTGTACAAGTGGTTTATTTCGCACTTGCCTCAGACGCTTGCCTTCAAGGAGATTAAGGGATGTCTACGGTGGTCCACGAGACTTATGTCTCTCACTAGTGATGATATCTCTTGGTAGAATCGTGTTTATGATGGCATTCAGATTATTGATTCTTGTGGTGAGTTCTCCAATGTACCTCTTCTTGGTACATATGGTGGAATTAACTACAATCCTGCTTTGGCTCGCCGTCAGCTTGGGTTCCCCCTTAAAGGATAAACCTAACAACATTTTGTTGGAAGGCTTATTCTTTCAAGAGGGTAAAGATCCCCAAAACTTGAAGGATAGGATGGTCCGCGCCTGGCGCAAGGTTCATAGGAAAGGGAGGAATGAGCTTGGGCCGAAGAATTGTGTTGCTTTAGAGCCTTACACCTCTTGGGTAAGGAAGAGAGCTCTCGAGTACCGTATGTCGTACGAGTATCCGAGACCTACCCCTATGATTATGGTTGGACCTTCAACCCTCCCTAATCAAGGAGTAGAGGAGTTGAGAGACGAAGACCGTTCGCGTGCTTGGGTTCGTGAACATGATGAGCTTCTTCAGCAGCTCAAAAATAAGGATACAATGATAGAATTTCTAGAGCATCAGGTTATTGATGAGCCCGATGATGTGGTTACTTCTCTCCTTCCTCACTCGTCTAGGTTTTGGAAGAAGAGATATGATCAGCTCGCCAAGGAGAAGGCCGAAATGGAAGCAGCTTATGAGAGAGAGGTGAAGAGGCTTCGTGCGACGTATCTTTCGATCTCGAAGGCTTTAGACGACTGCTTCTAGGGCTCCATAGGATGTTTATTCTCCTTTTCTCTTGTATTGTATTTGGTTACCGAGACTGTACTACTTCTTTGGTGTAAAAAGTTTCCAAATATTATATTGCTATGAGTATTCCATATATGTCTTAAAAAGTTCAATATTTTCAAAACATTTACAAATATATCCTTATAAAGTTCCTCTGATAAAAAAAATCATATGTACGAGCATTGCATGCATCATATGCATAAGCAGGTTTTGGTTCTGAGCCCTTGATATAGTGGTCTAACTCTTTGCTCTTCATTTACTTTGAAGACAAGTTGACGCACCGGTACAACACCAGAGCTAATCATCAGAAGATAATAGAACACCTTGAACAAGAAAACTAATATCTGAAGGAGGAGATTGCCAGGATGACTGCCATGATGGAGTTAGTTCTTGCTGCACAGAGTCAAGCTTCTCCAACTCCTGCAACTCCTCCCGGGAGGACAGTCATCTCTGAAGTGGTTACTTCAACAGTGCCTGCTACGACCACCCACTTCACTCCTAATATGCCTGCTGGATTCCCTTGGGAATGCCATCTAATTTCGTGCCAGAGGGTTTCGCTCCCACCTTTTCTTCTATGTCGGTATCTAGTCCGGTCTTGTCTGTGCCACCTCCTGTTGTGCACACTTTGCCGCGTGTTGAAGATACCATTTATCATTCCGATCCATCTGAGGGCCCAGACGTTTATGAAAAGATGGATGAGATGAAGGACCAATTCCTTCAGCTGCACAAGGAACTGAAAATGCTGAGAGGCAAAGATCTGTTTGGGAAGAGTGTTGTTGAACTGTGCTTGGTGCCCAACGTTAAAATCCCAGTTAAATTCAAAGTGCCTGACTTTGAGAAGTATAAGGGAAACACGTGTCCACTCAGTCATCTTGTGATGTATGCCCACAAGATGTCGACCCAAACAGATAATGATCAACTGTTGATTCACTATTTCCAGGACAACCTGACAGGTGCTGCGCTCCGTTGGTATATGGGGCTAGAGAGTGCAAGCATCCGCACTTTCAATGATTTGGGAGAGGCGTTTGTGAAACAGTATAAATATAACATGGATATGGCTCCGGATAGAGATCAGTTGAGGGCGATGTCTAAAAAAGATAAAGAAACCTTAAAGGAATACGCCCAGAGGTGGCGAGAATTGGCAACTCAGATAGTGCCACCTTTGGAGGATAAGGAGATGACAAAGATCTTCTTGAAGACTTTGAGCTCATTCTACTATGAGCGTATGATTTCTAGTGCTCCCTTGGACTTTACCGAAATGGTAAATATGGGGATGAGGCTAGAAGAGGGAGTCCGCGAAGGAAGTGAAGGAGAATTGCGACCCAAAGCGCAGCGGAAATTAAAAATTTCTCCTTTAGAGATCCTTACGAATGGTCATGATCAGTGATAGAATATTTACCTCTTGTGATGGTTGAAACCTTTGGTGCAGATCTCTTGCAACGATCAAAACCCTTTGATGCAGATCCACGAAACGATCACGAACGTTGAACGATGACAACGTCTCTACTCAGTCCACACGAACGGGTTCCTTCAATCTCAGTGCTAGCTGGTACGAATGAAGGCTTTGAGTGAGAGAGAGAGAGAGTGAAAACGAAAAGAATGCAACCGCAAATTTTTTGCTTCTGCACAAGGGTTCTATTTATAGAACCACTTGTGTGGGCTTCAAGCTAAAAGCCCACTTAAGTGTATTTTGGCCCATATCTTATAATATGCCCAAAATCACTTAAGCTCATGATACCTTACCATATTTCGTATTCTACTCAAGTACACCGTACCTTACGATGTTCTATAACTCACTTAAGGGCACCGTACCTTACGGTATTCCTTAGTTACTCTATCTCTCATCAATCCGTCCTTTGTGTGTGACCCTGTAGGTTTTCGTGACGTTGGCAATTATACTAAATCACACATTTAATATAATAAACAGTGAGCGGTATCTAGCAACACATCACTGCTACCCAAGACACGAAAATGTCATGTGATCTGACAATTCCTTCTGTGATAATAATTATGTGTATAATTACCCTTTTGCCCTTATGTCTATATTGAACACAAGGCATAGACCGTGTCATCCTTGTCCAGTTCAATATTGGGCCCATAGACATTTATCCTGTTATGCAGGATGGGCAAATTCCATCTAGGTCACTCATGTCCCTCAGCATGCTTTGTGGAGTACCCATCAACTGCCTTTATGGTTATCCAGTTACGGATAACGTTGGATCAACAATAAAGCACTCGACTCTACATCTAGGATCCATAGTGGTTTCAGGTCAAAGAGTGGAATACACTATTATCACCATGAGAATAACTTATGACACCTTGCATAACTTTCTATATAGTATTCTCATAGCGGGTCAATCCGGTATAAATATTACTCCTAATATTCATACCTATGTTTAAGACTTGATAACTCTTTATCCATGATCCATGAGATGTGATCATCAGTCTACAAACATAATAGTCTTAATGCTTTAATGTTATCCCACTTCACACTAAAGCTCGACTACGGATACTTTAGGAATAATGTCCTTATGTTTAATGTGTTCTCATGATTAAGTCACACTTAATACATTAAACGGACTATCTATTCCATGGACTTTATTAATCAACCATAATAAAGAGAATGCCTTTTATTATTCGATACAAGTACCAAAATGTATTGGCCTCTAGGGCTTACACCAACAGGAAGTCTGTCCCGCGAGGATAATTCGGCAAAGAAATATGGAGGATTTTCCAGGAAGAAGGAAGGGGAGACTCATGTGTTTCTTCCCATATTAAGAGAAGGCCCTCTGTGAGGAGGAAAGATGTCCGACTAACTGTTAACCAACACTAGGTGGCTCATATAGCACCTGCTTTCAAAGAAGCTCAACAATCACAACAACATCGTCAACAACAACAGGCTTACCAGCCTCGCAACAATAACAACACCAACACCATCAACTATGAGAGGAAGAGGGTGACTTTTGACCCGATTCCTATGACCTATGCTGAATTATATCCTTCCTTAATTGATAGGAAGCTGATAACTCCGCGTGATCCTCCTGTTGTGCCAGCCAATCCCTAATGGTGGTACAAGCCTGAACTTCACTGTGTGTATCATTCCGGTGCCCCGGACATGACGTAGAGAATTGCTTTCCGTTGAAGACCAATGTGAAAGACCTTGTGAGGAGTGGGATACTATTCTTTGAGGATGTAGGCCCGAATGTCAAGAAGAACCCATTGCCCGAGCATGGGAAGGCAGCTGTCAATATGGTTCAAGGGTGCCCTAGAAAATATAAAGTCCTTTATATGAATGACATAAGGCAATCCTTGGTAGAGATGCATAAGCTGTTGTGTGAGCATAATCATTATGAGCATGATCATGATATATGCCATGAGTGCACTATCAGTGAAAGAGGATGCCGCAAAGTAAGGAAAGGCATCCAAGAGATGTTAGACCAAGGAATGATCGAGATACTTCAGAATCGTAATAAGGATGAAGTTGATGTTATCACTCCAGTGTTCAAGATTCCTGATCCTATTGTTATTAAGTATGATGGCAGCAAGAAGAAAGTAGTGCCAGCTCTTGTGATTAAGCCAGCAGGCCTTGTCCCGTATGTGTCAGATAAGGCGGTCCCGTACCGTTACAATGCTATTATGTTGGAAGGTGAAAATGAGGTGTCGTTGCCCTCAACCTCTGTTGTAAGCATTTCCGATGTCAGTGGAGTGACCCGTAGTGGTCGTGTTTTCTCGGCTCAGCCGAAATCCCATGAAGACGTCGCAAAGAGAGATGTTGTCAGTCCTGCTGGTCCTGTGGGGACTTCTTCTTCAAATCATTCTATTCCTGTTGTGAAGGGTGTTGACCCTGTTGTTGTCAAATCTGTCAAAGCTCTTATCCTGGTTGGCCAGTCTGGCATGTTGAAAGAGGATGGTGATGAGATGCTGAGGCTCATCAAGAGGAGTGAGTACAACATTGTGGAGAAGTTGCTTCAAACTCCATCAAAGATATTTGTCCTATCTTTGTTGATGAATTCAGAGCCACACCGTGAAGCGTTGCAAAGGGTGTTGGACGTGGCATACGTGGATCACGATGTCACGATTGAGCAGTTTGACAACATTGTTGCAAATATAATGCCCTGTCCAATGTGTTGGTGGATATAGGGTCATTACTTAATGTATTTCCAAAATCAACTCTTGCCAAACTTTCATATCAAGGGCCTCCCATGAGGCAGAGTGGAGTGGTAGTAAAAGATTTTGATGGATCACGTAAGACTGTGATTGGTGAATTAGACCTCCCGATCAAGATTGGACCTAGTGATTTCCAGATCACTTTCTAGGTTATGGATATACATCCATCATACACCTGTTTGCTTGGTAGACCATGGATTCACGAGGCAGGTGCCGTGACATCCACCCTACACCAAAAGTTGAAGTTCGTCAAGAACAAAAAGTTGGTGGTGATAGGGGGAGAGAAGGCTCTCTTGGTCAACCATTTATCTTCCTTTTCCTACATTAATGCTGAGGATGACGTTGGAACTCCGTTTCAAGCCTTATCTATTACTGAGCCTTCTAGGAAAGGACTTTCTTCATTTGTCTCCTACAATGACGCGAAGTTGGCCATTGAGCATGGTGCAACTGATGGTTTGGGGAAAATAATAAGGATGGAGGATAATAAATCTCGGGATGGTATAGGGTATTCTTCCGGTGTTTCCAATAATCTTGGGTTGTTTCAGAGTGGAGGTTTCATTCACACCATTGAAGATTAAGAAGCTGCTGCCATCATTGAAGAAGGTGAAGAGGAAGACCTCGGCATCTTTGTCATACCTGGCGGGATCTGCAATAATTGGGTCGCTGTTGATGTTCCAACAGTTATCCATAAGTCAACATAATGTGTTCATTTTGTTTAAAAACCCTTCTCCCATGCCAAAAGGAGAAGTGAAGACATTATTGGCATAATTGATTAATACAATGATATTCATTCAATAATTGCATATTAAATGTTTGTTTTTCAAATTATTTTTCATTTTTTGCTTTTCGCATGAAATTGGTGATCACCATAAAACCCTAAAAAGAGAATAAAATCAATCTTTTCATCTGCATGATGATTTTCCTTGTTTGAATTCTGAAATCTCTTTTATACTCAAAATCATTATGCAGGTTAATCAAACCCATTAAACATAATGATCCAACACCATCTCCCAACTTTGAGTTCCCTGTATTTGAGGAAGAAGAAGATGATGTTGAAGAGATTCCTGATGAGATTACCCGTCTGCTTAAGTACGAGGAGAAGATTATTCAGCCACATCTTGAGAATCTGGAAACAGTTAACTTGGGGTTTGAAGACTGCGTTCGCGAAGTGAAGATTGGGGCACTCCTTGAAGAGTCTGTTAAAAAGAGGTTGATTGGGTTGCTACAAGAATATGTCGACGTCTTTGCCTAGTCGTATGAAGACATGCCTGGTCTAGATACTGATATCGTGCAACATTTCTTGCAGTTGAAGCCTGAGTGTGTGCCTATGAAGCAAAAGCTCAGAAGAACTCATCCTGATATGGAAGTGAAGATTAAAGAAGAAGTTCAGAAGCAAATTGATGCGGGGTTTCTGGTGACTTCTACGTATCCTCAATGGATGGCCCATATTGTGCCTGTACCTAAGAAAGACGGAAAAGTCCGAATGTGTGTGGATTACCGTGACTTTAATAAAGCTAGTCCAAAAGATAATTTTCCTCTACCATACATTGATATGTTGGTAGACAATACGAATAAATTCAATGTCTTTTTGTTTATGGACGGATTTTCCGGTTATAATCAGATTAAAATGGCACCCGAGGATATGGAGAAGACAACATTCATCACACCTTGGGGAAGATTCTGTTATCGAGTGATGCCCTTCGGTTTCAAGAACGCTGGAGCCATGTATCAACGTGCTATGACTACCTTGTTTCATGACATGATGCACAAAGAGATTCAGGTGTATGTCGATGATATGATTGCAAAGTCGAAAACGGAAGTTGAACATGTAGAACACTTGTTGAAGCTTTTCCAGCGTTTGAGGAAGTACAAACTCCGCTTGAATCCGAACAAGTGTACATTTGGAGTCCATTCCGGCAAGTTATTGGGCTTTATTATCAGCGAGAGAGAAATTGAAGTTGATCCTGCCAAGGTCAAAGCAATACAAGAGATGCCTGCGCCCAAAACTGAGAAGCAAGTCCGAGGTTTTCTTGGCTGCTTGAATTACATTTCAAGATTTATATCCCACATGATTGCCACATGTGCGCCTATATTCAAGCTCCTACGGAAAGATCAGCGTCATGATTGGACCGAGGATTTCCAAAAGGCCTTTGATAGTATCAGAGAGTATCTGTCTGAGCCTCCAATTTTGTCTCCGCCTGTTGAAGGGAGACCATTGATTATGTACTTAACGGTGCTTGATGATTCCATGGGTTGTGTCCTTGGTCAGTAAGATGAATCAGGAAAGAAAGAATATGCAATATACTACTTGAGTAAGAAGTTCACCGACTGTGAGTCTCGGTACTAAATGCTTGAGAAGACATGATGTGCTTCGGCTTGGGCCGTTAAGCGTTTACGCCAATATATGTTGAATCATACCACTTGGTTGATATCCAAAATGGATCCGATCAAGTATATTATTGAGAAGCCTGCTTTAACTGGGAGAATTGCCCGTTGGCAGATGTTGTTATCTGAGTATGATATTGAGTATCGAGCTTAAAAAGCTATCAGAGGTAGTATCTTGGCTGACCATCTGGCACATCAACCAATTGAAGATTATCAGTCGGTGCAATATGACTTCCTTGATGAAGAGATTCTATATTTGAAAATGAAAGATTGTGATGAGCCTACGCTCGATGAAGGGCCAGAGCCTGGTTTCTGATGGGGTATGGTGTTCGACGGCGCTGTCAATCAGTATGGAAATGGTATAGGGGCAATGATTATTACTCCTCAAGACACACATTTTCCTTTTACAACAAGGCTAACTTTCAAATGCACGAATAATATGGCGCAGTATGAGGCTTGTATTATGGGTTTGGAAGAATGTATTGATCTTAGGATCAAACATCTTGATGTTTATGGCGATTCGGCCTTGGTTGTTAACCAGATTAAGGGTGAATGGGATACGAATCAGCCTGGCCTCATCCCATATAGAGATTATGCGAGGAGGATTTCAACTTTCTTTACTAAAGTGGACTTTCATCATATTCCTCGAGATGAGAATCGGATGGCTGATGCTCTCGCTACGCTTGCTTCAATGATTATTGTCAATTATTGGAATAAAGTCCCCGATATTACGATGATGCGCTTGGATAGATCAGCTCACGTGTTTGCAGTTGAGGAGGTAAAAGATGATAAGTCGTGGTATTATGATATCAAGTGTTTTCTCCAAAGTCAGACTTACCCGCCTGGGGCATCTGTTAAAGACAAGAACACTTTGAGGAGATTATCTGGCAGTTTCTACCTTAATGGTGATGTGCTTTACAAGACGAATTTTGACATGGTTCTGCTCAGATGCGTGGATAGACACGAAGCAGACCTATTAATGACTGAAGTCCATGAGGGTTCATTTGGTACGCATTCCGATGGACATGCTATGGCGAAGAATATGTTGAGAGCAGGCTACTATTGGCTGACAATGGAGTCTGACTGCTGCAAGTTTGTGAAGAAATGTCACAAGTGTCAGATTTATGCGGATAAGATTCATGTTCCCCCACAATTTTGAATGTTATTTCCTCACCATGGCCTTTCTCAATGTGGGGAATTGACATGATTGGCATGATTGAACCTAAGGCGTCGAACGATCACCGTTTTATTCTCGTAGCCATTGATTACTTCACCAAGTGAGTTGAAGCGGCATCGTATGCAAATGTGACCAGGCAGGTGGTTGCGAGGTTTATCAAGAACCAACTCATATGCCGATATGGTGTGCCAGACAGGATCATTACTGATAATAGATCCTACTTGAACAATAAGATGATGAAATAACTGTATAGTGACTTCAAGATTGCATGGCTATCGTACATCCGTCCGCACTTCAACAGAGACAACCCCTTTCTCCCTTGTATATGACATGGAGGCTGTGCTCCCCGTAGAGGTCAAGATCCCATCAATGAGAGTCTTGATGGAAGCCAAGTTGACTGAGGCTGAATGGGTTCAGAGTCGTTATGACCAACTGAATTTGATTGAAGAGAAGAGATTAACTGCCATGTGCCATGGTCAGTTATATCAGCAGAGGATGAAGAAAGCCTTTGATAAGAAGGTCAAGCCTCGTGTGTTCTGAGAAGGTGAACTCGTGCTCAAGAAAGTCTTGTCTTTCGCGCCCGATTCCAGGGGCAAGTGGACTCCAAACTATGAAGGTCCATACGTTGTTAAGAGAGCCTTTTCAGGCGGTGCTTTATTTCTCACAACTATGGATGGGGAGGATTTCACTCGTCCTATGAATTCAGATGCAGTCAAGAAATACTTCGCCTAAAAATAAAAACAGAATAGCTCGCTAAGTTGAAAACCCGGAAGGGCGGCTTAGGCAAAAATGAGCGTCTCGGTGGATTGAAAACCCGAAAGGGCGATCCAAGCAAAAGTTAGAGACATAAAAAAATGGATATATATCCCGCTAGATTGAGTACCTCACCCTGGGGCAATCTAGGCAAAAATTAGGGATTTGGCAAGTAACTGCATCCTGACAAGACTTTGTTCTACAAGCTATCGTCTATCAAAGATTCTCGCTCAATCATCATCAACTGAAGTTTCGAATACAGTGGATTCAAAGTTGGTGGGGAAATGGTCATTATCTTCAATGTAGCCCTTTTCCATGTATATCACCAATTTCAAATTTATAAAGATCCATGGAGTCTCGCCATTTGCGGACTACCATTCTCTTAAATAAATTTGAGCCTTTATCCAATTCTTTGCACTCTTATTTGTTTCTGTTGAACAAACATTTACATGTTTTTAATTGATGAATATCATTGTTTCAAACAAATAGAGTTTTCATAAATAAACTATTTTAAACAAAATGAACATTTACAATGACTGAAAGGATAAGTGGGACGTCCTTAGTGCTTTCCCAAGGATAGTATGATCACCAAAAGGTAAGACATTTATTCATATTCTGGCATTCTTATATCCTCTTCATCAGCTTTCAAGTTGTCACCCCAGCGAGCACAGAAAGAATAATACATCATCAGCTTTCCAGAGAGTCTGGCACTAGCATTTGTGTTTTATCAATTATATGGTTGTTATCCCTTGTGTGGACTGACCTAAAATCCCTTATAGATTGATAAAAGTTGATATGCTTTAACTGGAGGATATTCCTTGTCTCTTTATCCTGACTTTCTACTCACGAGGAAGATTGTCTTTCCCATCCTGAGTAAAAATCTCCAGTGGAGTATCCCGCGTTTGTCGCTTGTTGACGATGGAATCATTTCCAATTTCCATAGTCAGGGTAGTTCTCTCGAGAGCATTTACAGCTTGTCCCTAGTAGGGTTGCCTGATCTGAGTTTGATGTTTGTATCTCCTTTGAGTCTGAAGATTTCTTCTAGCATTAAGTGCTGGTAGTGAAGATGTTTATTCCCTTCCCCAGTGTAGTAAAATTCTATTTTCCCCTTTACAGAGTTTCCTCTCCGGCAGATAGAAGGGAGTGTTTTGATTGGTGTAATATGGTTGGTGGTTGTTCCCCACGGAGTTCCACATCATTCTTTGATAAGTTTCCCCAGTAGAGTTTCTTCTCCGACAAATCTTATTGTTCTTTAACCACCTGTCCCCAAGAGAGTTGATGGAAACTCCCCTGCAGATCTTCTGCGTCTTCCTTATGTCAGGATTGTTTTGCTCCTGGAAGACTTCTCCCGTGCAGAGTGTTATCTCCTACAGTTGGAAGCTTTGACTTTGCCTATTTCCAGCTATGGTTAAAGTTTTCCCTTGTTTAATCTTGTTTCAGAGATCATCCCCATCAAAGTTGAGTTCTCTGTTTGATTCTCTTCTTTCGTTGCTCCTGAATACCTCTTCTTTGTATCCTCAGTTAGTGTAGCTTTGGGATAGGGTTTAATGTCCCCGATGATTTATTTTCATCCTTCTCGGGTTGTTCCCAAGCTGAGTTCTCCAACAGGCTTCACCCTTCTTGTTGAGACGTTGTGCCGAGAGTCTATTCGTGATTCTTAGACTTGTTTGTGTTAAATATGTCTGTTTGTTAGCATTAATTATACACAATTCATGCATATACATGCATAATCATATCACTCAGATATTCATGCTGCATTCTTTGCCATATATCTTTGCTTGTTATCTCCTGCTATTGGTGAAATTTTCTTCCCCAAGTAGATGTTTGTGTCTGATCTCTCCACATAGAGTCAGCCTCATAGGCAGAAAGTTTCTATCTTTCCTTCTTTCTTCCCCACTGAGTTATGTCCTCGTGGATGACTATTGTTTCAGTTTCCTCCCCAATTGTGTATCGGGATGAAATTACTCCCCTGAGTTATATCCCCATCGGGTTGAGTCTTGTTTGATTGTGTCTTTCTAGTTTGTTCCTAGTGTAAGACCCTAATTTTGACCCTAAGATCCCTCATGGCATCATTACATTGCATTTGCATTGCCTCAAGGATCATAAGCATCCTGGTTCCCTTTGCCCTTTGGGTGGGATCTCTTGAGATTTGGTTTGAGATCACCAAGCATACAAGAATTTTATATAATTTCTTTTCTCATTTTATTTACTAATCAAAATCACAAAAATATGTCACTAATCTCTTTTGTTTGTAGCTTGAGCAGTCACAAGGTCTAAAGGCTTCTAGGAGACCCTTTGTGCAATGATATGGGCAAGAGAAGATGAAAGCAAGCATGGTAATGGTTCCCAAAGCTCTCATCCATCAAATATGCCTCCCAAGTATCTCAATTCATCATTTTGATTAAAGCAAATCAAAGGGTTTGAAGTTTGTTTCCCAAGGAAACCCTAATTCATCTGTTCATCATTTGTGCCTTGCTCATGAAGCAACCTCAACCCATGGTCAAATACAATCAAAGGAAGTTATTTAATTCATAATTTAATTCATATTTTAACTCATTTGAGTGTCCTCAATCATCCATTCATCAAGATATGAGGTGTGGACTTGAGAAGTTGAATAGTCAATTCATCTGACTATTTTGTAATACACTGAGACCTAACTTTTTATGTGTTTGTCAAATGGAGATGACCCCAAGAGTAACAATGTTCTTAAGAACAATATGAACAACTTTCTTGTTCATCAAAAATTGATTTGAAGCTTGGAAGGTCATCATCCATTCCAAGAAATTATAGGTCATTTTGACTGAAACCCTAATTTTGGGTCAACTTCTCAAGAACATAACTCATTCATTTTTCATGATTTTGAGGTGAGACTTAATGCATCAGAAAGCTTTGTCTAGTTTAAATGTTATGTTGAGAAAAATTGCAAAATCTCAAAAGAAATACATGTGATAATGAAAAACATTATAGGTCACTTTGGGCCAAATGCATTAAAATGTGAGAAAGTCCAACTTCAAGTGCCCATAACTACTTCATAAAAAATTCAAATTATGCAAAATGTAAGGCCAAATTGATTATCTTGAAAAGATCTAAAACTTTCATGTTGAAGATTTTATCATTTGGAGCTTGCATCATTGAGACAGAGGGGCTTGAACATTGGCCAAACTTGGAAACTTCACATATGCATGTTTTGCACCCTCCACTTCAAGCTCAAATTTCATTAATTTCCAAGGCCCAAATGAAGTTTTGATCAATATGACATTTGTTCCTTATGCAATAATCTTTCCAACCATTACTCATAAGGTTGCATTTGGATTTTGGACATGGCATAGTGCATTTTATGAAAATCATTCCAATTGCCATGCATGATCCATTAACATCGAATCTGCACGTCCAATTCTTATTTGGTGATGTATATCTTGCAATTCCATTCAGAATTGGGCCCTCCATGCGCCTGTACAGGCCCATGCATGGAGGCCCTCTTCTCCCATGCACACGAGTTAGCTCATGCATTCAGCCATCTCCATCTATAAATACCATGCCATAGCTTCACAATTCTTCAACCTAATGGCGCCTAAACCTCTGTTGAATTGAATCCACACCCCTACCAAAGGAACAAATCCCAATTTTATCTTAAAATTCAGATCTGAATTTTGATTTCCTCGATTGAAATTTCAGATCTAAAGTTCCTAGACCTCTTCACTTTGATCCATAGAAGCTTCTGTTTGCAAAAGGAATCAAAGATCGTGACTCATTTCTTCACAACTCAAAGGTTTTGCTCAACTGCGTTTTGCTTCGAAACAGCTCATATATTGTTCCATTTGCTTTGATTTTGTGTTGTCTGAAGTCCTCTGCATAGAGGCATCATTATTGTGTTCTTAATTTTTGAAATCAAGCAAGTTCAGTTGAACACCACCAAAGTTCCATCTCTGATTTCTCTCTCAATAGGGATCTAGAGTGGAATTGAGTGGCATAGGAGTGATGTACATCACTCCACCTTTCGAATGGTACCTGGATCGTGGATTTTCATGCACATTTTTTTCCTCTGCAAATTTGAACTCTCGCCGGAGCTAGCCGGAGAAGACGGTGGCGCTGGCCACCGTCCGTTTGCCAGATTAAGTCGTCGCCGTTGGATCATACTTCCAGATCTAATCAGATCTATTGGATGTTATGACTTATTTTAATTCATTATGTGATTCAGTTGACTTTGGACCATGGTACGCGCGCAGCTCATTGCCATTGGATCCTCCACGTCATTTAATGAAGGTCAATCCAACGCGTGTGGTTTTTTGCTATTTCTGAATTTATCCATTTTATTTTTTAATTCCGTTTGATTTTCTAAAATTCATATCTCTTTCATTATTGGTCCAAAAATTATGGGACCAATTGCATTATTTCTCTTTTAATTTCTAGTTTCTAAAAATGATTTTTAATATTTTTTATTTCATCATTTGCTATTTTTTAGTAATTTTCTCTTTTCTAGTTATTTTTAATTCATTTTAAATAGTTTTTGATATTCAAAAAAATATAAAAATATTTTCTCAACCTCTTTGAATGATGATGAATCTATGAAAAATATTCTCATCAATTTATTACTTGATTTGAGATTTATTTGAGATTTTAGTTCAATTAGGTTATTTTTATAAATTTTTAATTGATTTAAAATAGTTTCTGACTTTTAAAAATGCTAAAAAAATTTGTCAAACTTTGTTTGACCTTGTTTAACTTGGGATAATTCACTTGGATTTTTCAAAGTTGATTTGAAGTGAGTTTGAAGTTTGACCTTTCTTTATTATTTTAATTCAAGTTTTATTTTAAATATTAAAAATGCCAAAAATATTTTGTTTATTTCTTGACTTCTAATATTCATTTTGCTTCTGTTTTATATTGTTTGACCTTGATCTTCCCTATCTTTGGTTAACATTTGTTGATTAGTACATTCCATTTCATTTAATGCACTTTAATTTTCTTCTTCTTCTTCTCCTTCTTCATTTTTCTTTTTTTTGATAAATGAGTTAAAGATTGGTGGTTAGCATTGATTAGGGAGGTTTAATCTTCCTTGATTCAAATCTAATTCATCTTGATCATGGATCAAGTGAATGACTTTGCATTAAGGATAGATTGCTTTCTAAACCACGCAAAGGACCTAAATCAATACAAGATCATTTCTCATCTTCTTTTTGGCATGGCAAGTTGTTGGAGTTTGATTCACTAATCAAGACCTCTAACTTGTGTTATTGCCTACATTATTATTGACCGGCCTCAGATAGTTGTGACTTCTACATAAGTCCAATTATGATTTCTTAACATAGCGCTAAATTTTCCTTATGGCACACTAACTATTAACACTAACCATTAACTATTAACATTTACTTCTTGCTCTTTACATTTATGCAATTTACGATTCTTGTCCATATTATTCATTTGCTTTTCCCCCTTTGCTCACTTGAGCACATGTTTATGTTAATGCAATTTGCCTTTTGCTCACTTGAGCACATAATTGTGTATATATCATTGTGCTTGTGTTTTGTTTTGATTGTTATGGACCAAATACAAAGAAATGGACAAATGAACTTAGTTTCTAGGACTTTCCCTATGTAAATTGGAGCAAAAGGACCTTAATGTTGAACATATTATTCATTTGCTTTTCCCCCTTTGCTCACTTGAGCACATGTTTATGTTAATGCAATTTGCCTTTTGCTCACTTGAGCACATAATTGTGTATATATCATTGTGCTTGTGTTTTGTTTTGATTGTTATGGACCAAATACAAAGAAATGGACAAATGAACTTAGTTTCTAGGACTTTCCCTATGCAAATTGGAGCAAAAGGACCTTAATGTTGAAGATGGACTAGAAGGATCAAACCTCTAAACTCACTCTTGTCCATTATTGATTTAATTCATGGAGCTTTTGATGTGTGTGTTTTTGTGCTAGGGAATTCTATGAGAGCTCAAATTGAAGAACCATTGCCATGTTCATCCAAAGAGAAAGATACAAGATACATTGGGAGATCTCCTAAGAAGCTTGTGTGATTGTGTTGTTTGCTTGAGCTTACTTTTATTTTGCTTGGATATTCCAAAGGATGGGAGCTACTTGGATCATCAATATGATCTCAAGAGAGGAACTCCATTTGTGGTCTTGTTTCTTATCCCTTATCTCTTGTATGATTAGGACTTTAGCCATTCTTCTTGTTCCCTCCACTCTAACCCAAGCCAAAACTTTTATGCAAACATTTAACACTTCTTTTCAAACATTAGAAACCTAAGCCTTATGACTTTGATTTTCAAACTTTCTTTTCATAACACTTATTTGGAATTGAACTTCTAAGTCAACTTTGACCATATTTTGTACATACTTTTCATTGGTAAATACCACTCATTCAAATGCTCTTTTTTGTGGTTTCAATGGCCACCCTCTTAATCAAATTTTTCATAACCTTTAGCTATTAGGTTTGGGTTATCCTTGAGGTAGATGTAATACTCACCTATATCCTTAGTGACGGACAATGAGTCTTCCATGCTTATTATAGGGTTAACCCCTCACTAGCATGTTGAAGCTATCCTCACATGGTGGATTTGTGGTTTTAGGTTGAGTTTTCTCCCTTGGATAAAAAAAGACCTTAAGGCTTTTGAACCAATCAATTCACCAACTCATTTTGAGATTTTTTACCCCGAACTACGAGGTTTTGATCCTAATCTTTTTTAAGATGGTACGTAGGCAATGGGTTTATCCATCCAAACACAAAGTGTAAACAACTTGCATATTCTCTTTTCATCTCTTCAATCATGTTTGCACAAACCAATTTTCACAAAAATACCAACCTTACAACAAGTATGAAGAGGGCTCCCTAGGAGTACCTAGGATGTTTTGGGTGCTTAAAACCTTCCCATTGCATAACCAACCCCCTTATCCAGATCTCTGACATTTTTACTAGTTTTTGATTTGATAAAACTCTTAGGTTTTTGTTCGCTTTCTAACCATTCCTTTGGATAAATAGAAGTGCGGTGGCGACTCGAATTGTATGGTTTACCTTGGATTTAGTCAATATCTCTAATGGTAACGAATACCCCGCTACAGAAAAATGGCGACTCTGCTGGGGAAATTTGCCTAGTGGGTTTTGCCTACTTTTCATATTTGTTGTATTGTTTGTGTATATTGTTTTGTGACATATCGTTGTGCAATTTGGGATTACTTTATTGTATGTAATGATTGAATTGCTTGAATATTAATTCCTTGTATGATTGGTGGTCTTTGTGAGATGAGTTCTATACCCGAACTCGAGTGCACTTAGGATAGGAGAATGGCATAGTCTTGGGGGTCATGTTGGGATCAATAATGTCACACAAGTAGTTGTGGTTAGACATTACTCTTTCCAATATTGACCTTAGAAGCCAAGGACCTTAGTTTACCAAGCCCATCTTGGCCTATTCTTAGGATGTAGTGTGAAAGTCGTTCAAGTGTAAGATTTGATACGATTGTTACGCGATACTACACTCATAAGAGTCTCTCTTGAGAATATTTTTGGAATACGAGTAGTCGTTTATCCGATAATATCCGAAAGATGGGATGATGACTATGGGAACCTCTTGTAGAACATGTTTGGCAGGTTTAAACCCTAGTACACTCCCTTTGGGTGGTTGTTAACCGAGACTCCATGCTCGTGACTTGCAACAAACCCTTGATTCATGGTTGATCCGTTCATGTATCCTTAATATCAATGGAACTTGGGTGTTGATAAGGTGTAAACCACAATCCACCAAAATGGATGATTGATATTAAGGATGACATGATCTATCCCATGACCTTTGTTTGATGTGTTTTGCTTGATCCTTGAGTGTGATTGTTGCATTCATGCACCCATTTGCATCCATATCATCAATAATGAGAAAAAATTTCAAGGAACTTAAGAGGTCTATTTGCAAATTTTCAGACATGGAAAGACAAAGAAGGAATACGAAGAAGTACAATTTCAGACAACTCGACTTGAAAGAGCTAAGGAATTTGACATCCTATGTAGTAGATCCCTTGGGTTTCAAGGCTTGTTTTGGGAAGCTTCTATCTGTTATGACTACTCAAGTGGACAAAGGATTGATGAGTGTATTGGTGCATTTTTATAATCCCTTGTACCGTTAATTCACATTTCCGGATTTTCAGCTTTTGCCCACGCTTGAGGAGTATGCCTACCTTGTGGGTATACCTATTCTAGACCAGTTGCCGTTCAGTGGCTTAGAGAGTGTTCCTACTTCTCAAGAGATAGCTGACATGTTGCATATAGATGAATCTCTGGTTGGTGCTCATATGACTACCAAAGGTGGAATTCAAGGTCTCCCTTCTGAGTTCCTCATTGCTCAAGCTACTATGTATGGGAAGGCCATGAGTGAGGACGCCTTTGAAGCCATATTTGTGCTTCTCATCTATGGACTAGTGTTATTCCCCAACATCGACAAGTTTGTGAATGTGAGCGCTATTAAGATTTTCTCTACTCTTAATCCCCTTTCCGACTCTGTTGGGTGACACTTACTTTTCTTTGCATATGAGGAATGCAAAGGGTGGTGGTACCATTGTGTGCTATTTGCCTCTGCTGTACAAGTGTTTTCTTTCGCACTTGTCGCAGACGGTCGCCTTCAAGGAGAACAAAGGATGTCTACGGTGGTCCACGAGACTTATGTCTCTCACTAATGATGATATCTTTTGGTACAACCGTGTGTATGAAGGTGTGTAGATTTCGAATCTTGTGGTGAATTCTCCAATGTGCCTCTTCTTGGTACATGTGGTGGGATTAACTACAATCCTATTTTGGCACGTCGTCATCTTGGGTTCCCCCTAAAGGATAAACCCAATAACATTCTGTTAGAGGGTGTGTTCTTTCAGAAGGGTAAAGATCCCCAAGGCTTGAAGGGCAGGATGGTCCGCGCTTGGCGCAAGATCCATAGGAAAGGAAGGAAGGAGCTAGACCCGAAGAATTGCATCGCTCTGGAGCCTTATACTTCTTGGGTTAGGAGGAGAGCTTCCGAGTACCTCATGCCTTACGAGTATCCAAGACCTACACCTTTGGTTGTGGTTGGGCCTTCAACCCTCCCTGACCAAGGAGTAGAGGAGTTGAGAGAAGAAGACCGTTCACGTGCTTGGATCCGTGAACGAGAGGAGTTGCTTCAGCAGATGAAGGAGAAGGATGCTTTGATAGAGTTCCTCGAACACCAGGTTATAGATGATCCTGATGATGCATGAACTTCTCTACTTCCTCAGTCTTCCAAGTTTTGGAAGAGGAAGTATGATCGGCTAGCCAAAGAGAAGGCATATATGGAGGAAACTTACGAGAGGGAGGTGAAGAGGCTTCGTGCATCCTATCTTCCAGTCTCCAGAGCTTTAGATGATTGCTTCTAGGGTTCCATAGGATGTTCATTTTCCTTCCCTCTTGTATTGTATTTGGTTACCAAGACTGTACTTCTTTGGTGTAAAAATATTTCCAAATATTAATGATGTGATATTTCCATATGTGATAAATGTTTCCAATATTTGCAAATAGAACTCTAAAGTTCCTCTAATAAAAATTAAATCATAAGCATTGCATGCATCATGTGCATCAGCAAGTTTTGCTCCAGGCTTCTTGTTCTATGGTCTAACTCTGTGTTCCTCATTTATTTTGAAGACAAGCTGACTCACCGGTACTACACCAGAGCCAACATTTCAAGACTGATCGATCATTTGGAACAAGAGAACCGCGAGCTTAAGGAGGAAGTAGCTAGACTGACTACCCTGATGGAGTCATCATGGCTGCCCAAACCCAGTCTTCTCCGACACCTTCAACTCCTCCCCAGAGGACAGTCATCTCTGAGGTTGTCTCTTTTCAACTGTTCCTGCGGCCAGCGCACACTTTGCTCCAAAAGCCATGCCAGCCGGATTCCCGTGGGGGATGCCTCCTAATTTTATGCCTGAGGGTCCTGCACCCACATTTGCTTCTCTGCCTGGATCTAGCCTGGTCCTTGCCGTTCCTCCTCCTGTCGTCCATACTATGCCCAGAGTAGACGACACCATCTATCATTCTGAGCCGTCTGAGGGCCCGGATGTCTATGAGAAGATGGACGCTATGAATGATCAATTTCTTGAGCTTCGCAAGGAATTGAAAACTCTCAGAGGAAAAGATCTTTTCGGAAAGTCTGCTGCCGAACTCTGCTTGGTCCCTAATGTGAAGATCCCTGTGAAATTCAAGGTCCCTGACTTTGAAAAGTACAAGGAAAATACTTTCCCTCTCAGCCACCTAGTCATGTATGCCAGGAAAATGTCGACTCAGACCGACAACGACCAACTGCTCATCCACTACTTTTAGGACAATTTGTCCGGTGCTGCCCTGCATTGGTATATGGGCTTGGACAGTGCGAACATCCGATCCTTCAACGACCTTGGCGTGGCCTTTGTCAATAAATACAAGTACAACATGGATATGGATCCTTATAGGGATCAATTGAGGGCCACGTCCCAAAAGGATAAGGAAACGTTCAAAGAGTACGCCCAAAGGTGGCGAGAGGTAGTAGCACAAATTGTGCCCCCGCTGGAAGAGAAAGAGATGACCAAGATCTTTTTGAAGACCTTGAGTTCTTTTTATTACGAGCGGATGATTGCCAGCGCCCCTTCTGACTTCACTGAGATGGGGAACATGGGGATGCGTTTGGAAGAAGGAGTCAGGGAAGGGCGCCTGACCAGAGAAGAAGGCTCTTCTACCAAACGGTATGGGACGTTTGGGAAGAAGAAAGATGGTGAGGCACATGCTGTGACCTCCCATGTGAAACCAAGAAGACCCTCTGTGAGGAGGAAGACCGTGCGTCCTGTCGGTAACCAGCACCAGGTGGCTCATATAGCACCTGTTTTCAGAGATAATCAACACTTTCAGCATCACAACAATAATCAGCAACAACAACATCCGCAATATCAACAAAAACAGCACCGTCCGTAACAGTAGGCCTACCAGCCTCAAAACAGTAATCAAGCCAGCACAAGCTACGAGAGGAAGAGGGTAACCTTCCATCCTATTCCGATGACGTATGCAGAGTTATATCCCTCTTTGATAGAGAGAAAGTTGATTACACCACGAGACCCACCAGCTATACCTACCAACCCCCAGTGGTGGTATAAGCCCGAATTACATTGTGTTTATCATTTCGGTGCTCCCGGACATGACGTAGAAAATTGCTACCCTTTGAAGACCAAGGTTCAAGACCTTGTGAGATGTGGCATTCTGTGTTTCGAGGACGTAGGTCCTAATGTGAAGAAGAACCCATTGCTCGAGCATGGGAAATCTATCAACATGGTCCAGGGTTGCCCTGGCAAGTACAAGGTCAAATATGTCAGTCATATTCGACAATCTCTTATCGAGATGCGTAGACTACTGTGTGATTATAGTCATTATGAGCATGACCACGATAGATGCCGAGTTTGTTCTGTTAACCAAAGAGGTTGTCGCCAGGTGCGCAAAGATGTTCTAGAAATGCTGGATGAGGGAGTCATTGAGATCCTTCAGAATAGAAATGTTGATGAAGATGTTGATGAAGCCAACGTGATTTCTCCAGTATTCCGGATCCCTGAGCCTGTTATTATCAAGTATGATGGTAGCAAGCAGAAGGCTGCTCCTGCTTTGATCATTAAGCCAGCTGGCCCTGTACCATATTCTTCTGAGAAGGCGGTCCCCTATCGCTACAATGCTGTAGCATTAGAGGATGGGAAAGAGGTACCCCTTCCCTTTTCATCTGTTGTTAATATTGCCGACGTCAGCGACCTGACCCGCAGCGGTCGTGTTTTCTCGGCCCTGCCGAAGCCGCAAGCTGATGTTCGAAGGAATGATACTGCTGATTATGCTGAACGCCCGGTTGGGAATGCTGTGAACGCTCCGAATCTGGCACATGTTGCTAAACCTGCCTCTATGTTGATAACTTCTGTCTCTGTTGGCCCGATTGGCAATGCGAAAGAAGACTGTGATGAGATGCTGAGGCTCATCAAGAGATGTGAGTACAACGTGGTAGATCAGCTTCTACAGACGCCATCCAAAATCTCTGTACTATCCTTGATGATGAATTCAGAACCACACCGAGAAGCTCTGCAGAAGGTGTTGGATGTGGCGTATGTGGATCACGACGTCACAATTGAACAATTCGACAGTATTGTTGCAAACATTACCGCTTGTAACAATTTAAGTTTTTGTGATGCTGATCTCCCTGAGGAGGGAAGAGACCACAACTTGGAATTACACATCTCCATGAGTTGTAAAGATGACGCCATGTCCAATGTGCTGGTGGACACTGGGTCATCATTAAATGTGTTGCCAAAGTCCACTCTTGCAAAGTTATCATATTAGGGGCCTCCCATGAGGTAGAGTGGAGTAGTTGTGAAAGCTTTCGATGGGTCGCGTAAAACTGTGATTGGAGAGGTTGATCTCCCAGTCAAAATCGGACCAAGTGATTTCCAAATCACTTTCCAGGTTATGGACATTCACCCATCGTATAGTTGTCTCTTAGGAAGACCATGGATTCACGAGGCAGGCGCCGTGACATCCACCCTACACTAGAAACTGAAGTTTGTGAAGAATAAGAAGCTAGTGGTGGTAGGGGGAGAAAAGGCTCTCCTGGTTAGCCATTTGTCCTCTTTCTCTTATATAGATGCTGAGGATGAAGTTGGAACTCCGTTCCAAGCTTTATCTATTGCTGAACCCGTTAAGAAGGGAACTTCTTCATTTGCTTCCTATAAAGATGCAAAGTTGGCCATTGAGCATGGTGCAACTGCTGGATTGGGGCAAATGATTAAGTTGGAGGACAACAAATCCCGGGCTGGCATAGGCTATTCTTCTGGTGTCTTCAACAAGCAAGGGCTGTTCAAAAGTGGTGGATTTATCTACACCGGTCAAGATGAAGAGGATTCTGGCAATTTCATCATCCCTGGAGGGGTCTGCAATAATTGGGTCGCTGTGGATATTCCAACAGTTATCCATAAGTCAAAGTAATGTTCATTGTGTTTGAAAACCCTCCTCCCATGCCAAAAGGAGGAGTGATGACATTGTTGGCGCATAAATACAATGATATTTTCATTCAATAAATTCATGTTAAATGTTTGTTTTTCCAATTATTTTCCCTTTTCGCTTTTGCATGAAATTGGTGATCACATAAAACCCTAAAAATAAGAATAAAATCAATCTTCTCATCTGTATAATGATTTGCCTTGTTTGAATTCTAAAATCTTTTATATCCAAAATCATTATGCAGGTTGATCAAACCCATTGAACATAATGATCCAACACCATCTCCCAACTTTGAATTCTCTGTATTCGAGGCGGAAGAAGATGATGTTGAAGAGATTCCTGACGAGATTACCCGTCTACTTGAGCATGAAGAGAAGATCATTCAGCCGCATCTTGAGAATCTGGAAACAGTCAACTTAGGGTCTGAAGATTGTGTGCGAAAAGTGAAGATTGGGGCACTCTTGGAAGAATCTGTTAAGAAGGGGTTGATTGAGTTTCTACGAGAATACGTCGACGTCTTTGCCTGGTCATATGAAGATATGCCTGGTCTGTATATAGATATTGTGCAACATTTCCTGCCTTTGAGGCCTGAGTGCGTGCCTGTGAAGCAGAAGCTCAGAAGAACTCATCCTGATATGGCAGTGAAGATCAAAGAGGAAGTTCAGAAGTAAATTGATGCGAGGTTTCTGGTGACTTCTACATATCCTCAATGGGTGGCCAATATCGTGCCAGTGCCTAAGAAAGATGGAAAAGTTCGAATGTGTGTGGACTATAGAGACTTGAATAAAGCTAGTCCGAAAGATGATTTCCCTCTACCACATATTGATATGTTAGTAGATAATATAGCTAAATTCAATGTCTTCTCATTTATGGATGGATTTTCCGGATATAATCAGATAAAAATGGCACCCAAGGATATGGAGAAGACAATATTCATCACACCTTGGGGAACATTCTGTTATCGAGTGATGCCCTTCGATTTGAAGAACGCCGGACCCACGTATCAACGAGCAATGACTATCTTGTTCCATGATATGATGCACAAGGAGATCGAGGTATATGTTGATGATATGATTGCGAAGTCATGAACGGAAGTTGAACATGTAGAGCACTTGTTGAAACTTTTTCAGCGTTTGAGGAAGTATAAGCTTCGTCTGAATCCTAACAAGTGTACATTTGGAGTCTGTTCCGGCAAGTTATTGGGCTTTATTGTCAGCGAAAGAGGTATTGAAGTTGATCCTGCAAAGGTCAAAGCAATACAAGAGATGCCTGCGCCCAAAATTGAGAAGCAAGTCCGACGTTTTCTTGGTCGCTTGAATTATATTTCCAGATTCATATCCCACTTGATTGACACATGTGCGCCGATATTCAAGCTCCTCCGAAAAGATCAGTCTCATGATTGGACCAAGGATTGCCAAAAGGCCTTTAACAGTATTAAAGAGTATTTGTCTGAGTCTCCGATTCTGTCTCCGCCTGTGGAAGGGAGACCGTTGATTATGTATCTGACAGTTCTTGAAGACTCAATGGGTTGTGTCCTTGGTCAACAAGACGAATCAGGAAAGAGAGAGTATGCTATCTACTACCCGAGTAAGAAGTTCACTGATTGTGAGTCTCGATACTCGATGCTTGAGAAGACATGTTATGCTTTGGCTTGGGCTGCTAAGCGCTTACGCCAGTATATGTTGAATCATATGACTTGGTTGATATCCAAAATGGATCCAATCAAGTATATCTTTGAGAAGCCTGCTTTAACTGGGAGGATTTCCCGTTGGCAGATGTTGTTGTCTGAGTATGATATTGAGTATCGAGCTCAGAAGGCGATTAAAGGTAGTATCTTGGCTGACCACTTGGCACATCAACCAATTGAGGATTATCAGTCAGTTCAGTATGACTTCCCAGATGAGGAGATTCTGTATTTGAAAATGAAAGATTATGATGAGCCTATGCTCGATGAAGGGCCAGAGCCTGGTTCCAGGTGGAGCATGGTGTTTGATGGCGCTGTGAATCAATATGGAAATGGTATTGGGGCAGTGATTATTACTTCTCAAGGCACACATTTTCCTTTTACAGCAAGGCTAGCTTTCAAATGCATGAATAATATGGTGGAGTTTGAGGCATGTATTATGGGATTGGAAGAATGTATTGATCTCAGGATCAAGCATCTTGATGTTTTTGGTGATTTGGCCCTGGTTGTTAAGCAAATTAAGGGTGAATGGGAAACAAATCAGCCTGGCCTCATCCCATATAGAGATTATGCGAGGACGATTTCAACGTTCTTTACTGAGGTTGATTTCCATCATATTCCTCGAGATGAGAATCGGATGGCAGATGTTGTTGCTACACTTGCTTCGATGATTGTGGTTAGACTTTGGAATGAAGTTCCCAATATCACTGTGATGCGCTTGGACAGACCAACTCATGTATTTACAGTAGAGGAGGTACAAGATGATAAGCCGTGGTATTATGATATCAAGTGCTTCCTTCAGAGCCAAATCTACCCGCCTGGGGCATCTGTGAGAGATAGAAAGACTTTGGGGAGATTGTCAAGCAGTTTCTACCTCAATGGCGATGTGCTTTATAAGAGAAATTTTGACATGGTTCTGCTCAGATGCGCGGATAGACACGAAGCAGACTTGTTAATGACTGAGGTCCATGAGGGTTCATTTGGTACTCATTCCAATGGACATGCCATGGCTAGAAAGGTGTTGAGAGCAGGCTACTATTGGTTGACAATGGAGTCCGACTGCTGCAAATATGTGAAGAAATGCCATAAGTGTCAGATTTACGCCGACAAGATTCATATTCCCCCAACACTTCTGAATGTGATTTCATCACCATGGCCTTTCTCCATGTGGGGAATTAACATGATTGGCATGATAGAGCCGAAAGCATCTAACAGTCACAGATTTATTCTCGTAGCAATTGATTACTTCACCAAGTGGGTCGAAGCTGCGTCATATGCAAACGTGACTAGGCAGGTGGTCGTGAAGTTTATCAAGAATCAACTCATATGCTGTTATGGTGTGCCAGATAAGATCATTACTGATAATGGATTTAACTTGAACAACAAGATGATGAAAGAGTTGTGTAGCAAGTTCAAGATTGCACATCATAATTCTTCTCCTTATAGACCCAAGATAAATGGGGTTGTTGAAGCTGCTAATAAGAATATCAAGAATATTATCCAGAAGGTGGTTGTTACGTACAAAGATTGGCATGAGATGCTGCCATTTTCTTTTCATGGATATTGTACATCTGTCCACACTTCAACAGGGGCAACCCCTTTCTCTCTTGTTTACGGCATGGAGGTTGTGCTCCTAGTAGAGGTGGAGATCCCATCAATGAGAGTTTTGATGGAAGCCAAGTTGACTATTGCTGAATGGGTTCAGAGTCGTTATTTCAAGACCCCAATTTTGACCCTAAGATCCCTCATGGCATCATAGCATTTCATCTGCAAAGCCTCAAGGATCATAAGCATCTTGGTTCCCTTTGCCTTTCGGTGGGACCTCTTGTGAGTGGTTTGAGATCACCAAGCATGCTTGAATTCTATATCATTGATTTTATCATTTTATTTATTAACCAAAAGCACAAAAATATGTCACTAACATTTCTTGTTTGTAGCTTGAGCAATCACAAGGTCAAAAAGCTTCTAGGAGATCCTTGGTGCAAAGACATGACGAAGAGAAGATGAAATCAAGCATGGTAATGGTTCCCAAAGCTCTCATCCACCAAATATGCCCCCTAGTATCTCAATTCATCATTTTGATCAAAGCAAGTCAAAGGGTTTGAGGTTTGTGTCCCAAGGAAGCCCTAATTCATCTATGTACCAAGTGTGCCTTGCTCATGAAGCAACCTCAGCCCATGGTCAAATACAATCAAGGGAAGTTCTTTAATTCATCATTTCATGCATATTTGAACTTATTTGAGTGTCCTCAATCATCAAATCAGCAAGATATGGGTTGTGGACTTGGAAAGTTGATCAGTCAATTCATCTAACTATTTTGAAATGCACTGAGACCTAACTTTTAATGTGTTGGTCAAATGGAGATGATCCAAAACGAAAAAATGTTCTTAAGGACAATATGAACAACTTTCATGTTCATCAAAATTGGATTTGAAGCTTGGAAGATCATCATCCATTCCCAGACATTATAGGTCATTTTGACTGAAACCCTAATTGTGGGTCAACTTCCCAAGAACATAACTCATTCATTTTTTATGATTGGAGTTAGTATGAAATGCATTGGAAAGCTTAAGATGTCTACTGCAAATGTCATGTTGAGAAAAATTTCAAAATCTCAAAAGACATACATGTGATAATGCAAAACATTATAGGTCACTTTGGACCAAATGCATTGAAAGGCAAAAAAGTCCAACTTCAACTGCCCATAACTTCTTCATCAAAACTCCAAATGATGCAAATGTTAAGTCCTTTTTGATTTCCTTGAAAAGATCTACAACTTTGATGTTGGAGGTTTTTCCATTTGAGGCTTGCATCATCAAAATAGAAGGGCTTGGAGTTGTTTTAATTTGACAAAATTCTCAAAGGCATGTTTTGCACTATGAACTTCATGGCCTGTTTTAATAAATTTCCACATTTCAAATGAGTTTTTGTTAAACATAACATTTGTCCCTTATGTCAATACATTTCTAACCATTACCCACATGCTTATGTTTGGATTTTCTAGTTAGCATTTTCGAAGAGATGAAGTTATAGGCACAATTATGCAATTCATGATGAAGCTTCATGCACAAGCAAATACCATTCAAAATGCACGACCATTTCACTTCAGAATAAGCTCAGCTTGCATTTGCATTTGATCTTGGGCCTCACATGCGCCTGTACAGGCCCATGCATGGAGGACCCAACTTCATGCACACGCATTTGATCACCCTTGCCTTGCCTTTCCATCTATAAATAGAAGCACCATCTCATTCAATTGGCATCCCTGAATCAATCTGAAATGCTGCAGAAATCAAAACCTAGTCATCACTAAAGGAATACTCATTTTTCACTTCTGATTTGAAGTTTGAATTTCAACAAAATTAGTTGAGCTTTAATACTTATTCCTTAACCTTGCACTCATACCATACTTAAAGTTCAAGTTGCAAGAAAAAGTTGGAAGGGATCGTGTGAATTAGAGCTGCTCTTCAAAGGTATACATCTCACCTGTTTGGATCCATATCTCTCTGTACAATGTGATCTGCTTGTGTCCATTTGGTTTTCTGAAGTCCTTGTGCAAAAGGCAAGCTAGTGGTGGCTTTGATTTTATGTTTTGATGAATTTCAGTTTATGTACCTGGATTTTCCAACTCTGGTTTCTCACTCCATAGAAACTTTGAGTACAATCCAAGGTTACAGGGGTGATGTACATCACCCCAGCTTTCCAATGATATGAGGATCGCCCATTTTTGTTAAGATTTTTGAACCTGCAAATGTCACCGGAAAACGCAAGCTCGCTGGAGAAGACAGTGGTGTACACCACCGTCTCTTGCCAGATCAAATCTGGGCCATCAGATGCGTTCTCCAGATCAAATCGTGGCCATCAGATGTTATGACTTATTTTAATGCCTCGTGTCTCTCATTGACTAAGGCCTACCATGAGCGCGCGCTTGTGGAGCGTTTGATCAACCACATCAATTAGTGAGGCTTGATCAGACGCCTGTGGTTTTTTCTGATTTTTATAATTTCAATTTTATTTCTTTTATTTCATTAAACTTCAAAAAATCATAACTCTTTCATTTTAATTCCAAAAAATATGGGACCAATTGCATTATTTCTCTTTTTAATTCTAGTTTCTAAAAATGTTTTTTAATATTTTTTATTTCATCATTTGTTGAACTTGTTGAACTTGGGATAAATCACTTGGACTTTCAAAAGATGATTTGAAGTGATTTTGAAGTTTGACCTTTCTTTAATATTTTAATTCAAGTTTATTTTTAATATTAAAAATGCCAAAAATATTTTGTTCATGTCTTGACTTCCAATCTTCATCTCATTTCTGTTTTTGATTGTTTGACCATGATCCTCAATGTCATTGGTCAACACTTGTTGATTGGTACATCCTATTTCATTTAATGCATTTTTATTCTTTTCATTTCCATTTCCATTATTCATCTCCTTCTTCTTCTTCTTTTCCTTTTGATCAATGAGTCAAAGGTTGATAAGTTAGTATTGATTATGAAGGTTTAATCTTCCTCAATCCAATCTAATTCATCTTGATCAAATGATCTAGTGAATGGTTTTGTATTAAGGATAGGTTTCTTGCTAAATCATACAAAAGGCTTAAACCAATACAAGATCATTTCCCTTCTTCTTTTTTGGCATGGCAAGTTGTTGGAACTTGGTTCACTAATCAAGACTTCTAACTTGTGTTATTGCCTACATTATTATTAACCGGCCTCAGATAGTTGTGACTTCTACATAAGTCCAATTACGATTGCTTAACATAGCGCTAAATTTGCCTTATGGCACACTAACTACTAACACTAACCATTAACCATTAACATTTACTTTTGCACTTTACTTTTATGCAATTTACTATTCTTGTACATATTATTCATTTGCTTTTTTTTCCTTTGCTCACTTGAGCACATGTTTATGTTAATGCAATTTTCCTTTTGCTCACTTGAGCAAATAATTGTGTATATATCATTGTGCTTGTGTTTTGTTTTTATTGTTGTTGACCATAATGCAAAGAATTGGACAAAATGGACTTAGACTTTAGGACTTTCCCTATGCAAATTTGGAGTCAAAGAGCAACTAGGCATTGGGCCTTTAGAATGCTTAATGTTGAAGACAACCTTGAAAGGACCAACTTCTAAACTCTTCTTATCCATTCCTTGTTTGTTTGCTAGAATCTTTTAATGTGTGTGTTCTTGTGCTAGGGATTTCAACTTGATCCAAATTGAGGAACCATTACCATGAGCTTCAAAGAGAGAGGGATCCAAGATACCTTGAGGAGCTTTCCAAGAGTTCATTTGATTGTTGATTGCTTGAGTTTATGCTTATGTGATTGCTTATTCCAAAGGATGGGAGCTACTTGGATCATCAATATGATCTCAAGAGAGGACCTCCATTTGTGGTCTTGTTCTCTTATCTCTTACCTCTTGTATGATTAGGACTTAGCCTTTCTTCTTCTTCCCTCCACTCTAACCCTAGCCAAAACTTTCGTGCAAACATTTAACACTTGTTTTCATTATTAGAAACCTAAGCCTTATGCTTTTGATTTTCAAGCTTTCTTTTCATAACACTTATTTTGAATTGAATATTTAATCTACTTTGACCACATTTTGTAAATACTTCTCATTGGTAAATATAACCCATTCAAATGTCTTTTGTGGTTTCAATGGCCACTTCTTTAACCAAAACTTTTCCATAACCTTTAGCTATTAGGTTTGAATTATCATTGAGGTTGACGTAATACTCACCTACATTCTTAGTGATGGACAATGAGTCTTCCATGCTTATTATAGGGTTAACCCCTCACTAGCATGTTGAAGCTATCCTCACATGGTGGATTTGTCGTTTTAGGTTGAGTTTTCTCCCTTGGATAACAAAAGACCTTAAGGCTTTTGGACCAATCAATTCACCAACTCATTTTGAGATTTTTACCCCAAACTACGAGGTTTTGATCCTAATCTTTTTTAAGATGGTACGTAGGCAATGAGTTTATCCATCCAAACACAAAATGTAAATAAACTTGTATATTCTTTCCTCATCTCTTCAATCATGTTTGCACAAATAAATTTTCACAAAATACCAACCTTACAACCAATATGAAAAGGGCTCCCTAGGAGTACCTAGGATGTTTTGGGTGCTTAAAACTTTCCCATTGCATAACCAACCCCCTTACCCAGATCTCTGACATTTTTACTAGTTTTTGATCTGATAAAACTTTTAGGTTTTTGTTCGCTTTCTAACCATTCCTTTGGATAAATAGAAGTGCGGTGGCGACCCGACTTGTATGGTTTACCTTGGATTTAGTCAATATCTCTAATGGTAACGAATACCCCGCTACAGTTATGACCAACTGAATTTGATAGAAGAGAAGACATTGACTGCCATGTGCCACAGTCAATTATATCAGCAAAGGATGAAGAAAGCCTTTGATATGAAGGTCAAGCCTCGTGTGTTCCAAGAGGGTGACCTTGTGCTCAAAAAAGTCTTGTCTTTCGCGCTCGATTCCAGGGGCAAGTGGACTCCAAACTATGAAGGTCCATATGTTGTTAAGAGAGCCTTTTCAGGCGGGGCTTTGATACTTACAACTATGGTTTGGGGGGATTTCACTCGTCCTGTGAATTCAGATGCAGCCAAGAAATACTTCGTCTAAAAATAAAAACAGAATAGCTTGCTAAGTTGAAAACTCGAAAGGGCGGCTTAGGCAAAAATGAGCGTCTCGGTGGACTGAAAACCCGAAAGGGCGATCCAGGAAAAAGTTAGAGACATAAAAAAATGAATATATATCCCGCTAGATTGAGTACCTCACCCTGGGGCAATCTAGGAAAAAATTTGGGATTTGGCAAGTAACTGCATCCTGAAAAGACTTTGTTCTACAAACTGTCATCTGTCAGAGATTCTCGCTGAGTCATCATCAACTGAAACTTCAAATACATCGGATTCAGAGTTAGTGGAGAAATGGTCATTATGTTCAATGTAGCCCTTTTCCAATATATATCGCCAATTTCAAATTTGTAAAGATCTATGGAGTCTTGCCATATGCAGACTACCATTCCATCAAATAAATTTGAGCCTTTATCCAATTATTTGCACTCTTACTTATTTCTATTCAACAAATATTTTGCATGTTTTAATTGAGAAATATCATTGTTTTAAATAAATAAATTTTCATGACTTGTTTTTAAACAAAGTGAACATTCGAAATGATAAAAAGGATACTGGGGATGTGTTCAGTGCTCTCCCAAAGATGGTATGATTCTCAACAGGGTAAGACATTTGTTCATATTCCTGGCATGCTTGTATCCTCTTCCTCCGGAGCCTTTTGTGGTTTTTTCTCCCGAGCAGAGTGTTTGGGTAAAGATATTCATCCCTCGTTCCTTCAGCAAGGTAGCGATCATTCCTCCTCAGCAGATGTAATCTATTTGGTAGTGCAATATCTAGTGGTGACCTTGGAAGCTTCTGATTGGTGGTTGTTCCCCACAGAGTTCCATTAATTCCCCTTTGATAATTTCCCCAGTAGAGTTGCTTATACGACGGATTTTATTTGTGCGATGATCCTGTCCCCATCCGGAATGACTGATGTTCATTCCCCTGCAGAGGTCTTTGTTTCCTGGTATCTCTTGCCCCCATCAGATTGGGTGTTCTCCATTGGGCATGGCTTTCTCTCTTGAGATGTAGTCCCAGATTTTTGTTCATTGATTCTTGGACCTGTTTGTGTTAGATATGTCTGTTTTATTAGCACTCATCATACATAAACCACACATATGCATATAATGTTAAACATTCAGACATTCATGTTGCATTATTTGCCATATATCTTTATTTGTTATCTCCTGCTAGTTGGTAATATGTTTCCTTCAAGCAGATGTTTGTATCTGATCTCCCCATGTAGAGTCAACCCCATAAGCAGAAAGTGTTTATCCTTTCTTCCATACTCCCCACTGAGTTATGTCCTCGTGGATGATGGTTGTTTCTGTTTCCTCCCAACACATATACTGGGATGGAGCTCCCCCCTGAGTTATATCCTCATAGGGAAGAGTCTTGTTTCATCGTGCCTCTCTAGTTTGCTCTTAGGTTGGCTTTTTTGCGTCTTTCCTTACGTTTCACCGTAGTTCAGATGAATGATTGCTCAATAACCAGTAACTATCCATCTTTTCCTCGGTGGAGGATGTGGTTTTCTACCCTCATACCGGTAGTTGTAAAACCTATTTTTATCCCCTTGCAGAGTTAACCTTATTTTCGTTCATCCTAACCGATGACGGTTACTCTTTCGTGGTTTTCTACCCAGTATCTGGTAGATGTAATCCCCTACTTGACAGTTATCTTTATCCAATATTCGGTATCGATATTCCTTCACCCTTTTGAGTATATCTCCCAGTAACCGGTGATATATCTCCCGGATCATTGTCGTTGTCAATGTATCCCCAGCGAGTCATCTTTCATATGCCGTTTGTCGGTAATGATTGTTTCTCCCTTTGTGATTGGTCATCATTTTATACCTAGTATTTGGTATCCCGATGCCCTTTCCTTTCGGTCGATTTATCCTTTATTAACCCAGTAACCGGTTGTGGATAATCTTCCATGCGAGTATGTTATCTGTGTTCTGACGGTAATAGATAATATATCTCATGCACTCTTTGGTCGAAGTCTTTTGCCCTTCCCCAGTCGAGTAAGATTCGTATCCCCGTTTGTGGAATCGAATGCCCATCCTGTAATCGAGTTTTATTTTCATCCCTCTTTTGGATGATGAGTGTCTTGGAAATATTCCCCAATTCACGCCTTGGTCGGTCACCTATTATATGCCCAGTAACCGATATCTCTGGTGTTCCTTCCTCTCTGCTCCCTATTATGACTTTTCGTCCCCTGTGGAGTCAGATTTCCTGAGTTGAAATATACCTTTTTAGGTTTTCCTCAGATGATTTCGGATGTTTGATATCTCTCACCCTTATACCGGTCTTATATATTCATTCTCCCCGAGCATGTTGTTCTTCCACCCTCATACCGGTGTTTCGGATCACATGTCTCCTTGAGCTTATTACCCAGTAACCGGTAATACCCCATCCTGGTGTTTCCCCAGATGAGTCTTGTTTGGGCTTTCCCCAGTGGAGTCCCTTAGTGGATTTTCCCCATCTGAGTCCGGATTTTCATCTGAAGTATCCTTTGTGGATAGTTCAGCTGTATTGGCATATTTCCCAATACATGCATTTTGAGTCAGTTCGAGTCCTTCCATTGATTTATTCTCTTGGAATTCCTCTCGTGTCTCAGCAAGTTCTAAGTCATGACCTACTCACGCAATTTATCTTCTTTTCTTATCCCCATAAGAGTCCCAGAGTCTCTGTCCCACGGAGTAAATTACTCATATGGATTGTCAATTTCTCCATATTTCTTTCCTCTTTGTGGACACATATCCCCATAGAGCATTACCTTTTGCATACACACATTCGAATCATGAGGTCTCTTAGGGACCAAAATTCGTCTATTTGTTATTATTTAAGCCCATTCTACCTCGTCGAGATGAAGATTTTAACCTTTACTTCTCCGACTATAATGACCTTAAATAGGGGCATCTGTAAGACCCTAATTTTGACCCTAAGATCCCTTATGGCATCATTACATTGCATTTGCATTGCCGCAAGGATCATAAGCATCTTGGTTCCATTTGCCTTTTGGGTGGGATCTCTTGAGATTTGGTTTGAGATCACCAAGCATAAAAGAATTGTATATTATTGCTTTTCTCATTTTATTTACTAATCAAAAGCACAAAAATATGTCACTAATCTCTTTTGTTTGTAGCTTGAGCAGTCATAAGGTCTAAAGGCTTCTAGGAGACCCTTTGTGCAATGATATGGGAAAGAGAAGATGAAAGCAAGCATGGTAATGGTTCCCAAAGCTGTCATCCATCAAATATGCCTCCCAAGTATCTCAATTCATCATTTTGATCAAAGCAAATCAAAGGGTTTGAGGTTTGTTTCCCAAGGAAACCCTAATTCATCTGTTCATCAACTATGCCTTGCTCATGAAGCAACCTCAACCCATGGTCAAATACAATTAAGGGAAGTTCTTTAATTCATCATTTCATGCATATTTTAACTCATTTGAGTGTCCTCAATCATCCATTCATCAAGATATGAGGTGTGGACTTGAGAAGTTGATCAGTTAATTCATCTAACTATTTTGTAATACACTGAGACCTAACTTTTTATGTGTTGGTCAAATGGAGATGACCCCAAGAGAAACAATGTTATTAGGAACAATATGAACAACTTTCATGTTCATCAAAAATTTATTTGAATCTTGGAAGGTCATCATCCATTCCAAGACATTATAGGTCATTTTGACTGAAACCCTAATTTTGGGTCAACTTCTCAAGAACATAACTCATTCATTTTTCATGATTTTTAGGTTAGACTTTATTCATCGAAAAGCTTAATGTGTCTACTTCAAATGTTATGTTGAGCAAAATTGCAAATTCTCAAAATAAATACATGTGATAATGGAAAACATTATAGGTCACTTTGGGCCAAATGCATTGAAATGTGAAAAAGTCCAACTTCAAGTGACCATAACTTCTTCATCAAAAATCCAAATGATGCAAAATGTAAGGCCAAATTGATTATCTTGAAAATATATACAACTTTCATGTTGAAGATGTTATCATTTGGAGCTTGCATCATTGAGACAGAGGGGCTTGAACATTGGCCAAACTTGGAAACTTCACATATGCATGTTTTGCACCCTCCACTTCAAGCTCAAATTTCATTAATTTCCAAGGCCCAAATTATGTTTTGATCAACATGACATTTGTTCCTTATGTAATAAGCTTTCCAACCATTACTCATAAGGTTGCATTTGGATTTTGGACATGGCATTTTCGAAGGCTTCAATGAAATAGTGCATTTTATGAAAATCATTCCAATTGCCATGCATGATCCATTAACATCCAATCTGCACGTCCAATTCTTATTTGGTGATGTATATCTTGCAATTCCATTCAGAATTGGGCCCTCCATGCGCCTGTACAGGCCCATGCATGCAGGCCATCTTTTCCCATGCACACGAGTTAGCTCATGCATTCAACCATCTCCATCTATAAATACCATGCCATAGCTTCACAATTCTTCAACCTAATGGCGCCTAAACCTCTGCTGAATTGAATCCACACCCCTACCAAAGGAACAAATCTCAATTTTCTCTCAAATTTCAGATCTGAATTTTGATTTCCTCGATTGAAATTTCAGATCTAAAGTTCCTAGACCTCTTCACTTTGATCCATAGAAGCTTCTGTTTGCAAAAGGAATCAAAGATCGTGACTCATTTCTTCACAACTCAAAGGTTTTGCTCAACTGCATTTTGCTTCGAAACAGCTCATATATTGTTCCATTTGCTTTGATTTTGTGTTGTCTGAAGTCCTCTGCATAGAGGCATCATTGTTGTGTTCTTAATTTTTGAAATTAAGCAAGTTCAGTTGAACACCACCAAAGTTCCATCTCTGATTTCTCTCTCAATAGGGATCTAGAGTGGAATTGAGTGGCATAGGAGTGATGTACATCACTCCACCTTTCGAATGGTACCTGGATCGTGGCTTTTCATGCACATTTTTTTCCTCTGCAAATTTGAACTCTCGCCGGAGCTAGCCGGAGAAGATGGTGGCGCTGGCCACCGTCCGTTTGCCAGATTAAGTCGCGGTCGTTGGATCATAATTCCAGATCTAATCAGATCCATTGGATGTTATGACTTATTTTAATTCATTATGTGATTGAGTTGACTTTGGACCATGGTACGCGCGCTGCTCATTACCATTGGATCCTCCACGTCATTTAATGAAGGTCAATCCAACGCGTGTGATTTTTTGCTATTTATGAATTTATCCATTTTATTTTTTAATTCCATTTTATTTTCTAAAATTCATATCTCTTTCATTATTGGTCCAACAATTATGGGACCAATTGCATTATTTCTCTTTTAATTTCTAGTTTCCCAAAATGATTTTTAATATTTTTTATTTCATCATTTGCTATTTTTTAGTAATTTTCTATTTTTTGGTTATTTTTAATTCATTTTAAATAGGTTTTGATATTCAAAAAAATATAAAAATATTTTCTCAACCTCTTTGAATGACGATAGATCTATGAAAAATATTCTCATCAATTTATTAATTGGTTTGAGATTTATTTGAGATTTTAGTTCAATTAGGTTATTTTTATGCATTTTTAATTGATTTAAAATAGTTTCTGACTTTTAAAAATGCTGAAATGTTTTGTCAAACTTTGTTTGACCTTGTTGAACTTGGGATAATTCACTTGGACTTTTCAAAGTTGATTTGAAGTGAGTTTGAAGTTTGACCTTTCTTTATTATTTTAATTCAAGTTTTATTTTAAATATTAAAAATGCCAAAAATATTTTGTTTATTTCTTGACTTCTAATATTCATTTTGCTTCTGTTTTCTATTGTTTGACCTTGATCTTCCTTATCTTTGGTCAACATTTGTTGATTAGTACATTCCATTTCATTTAATGCACTTTAATTTTCTTCTTCTTCTTCTCCTTCTTTATTTTTTTATTTTTTTTTATCAATGAGTTAAAGATTGGTGGTTAGAATTGATTAGGGAGGTTTAATCTTCCTTGATTCAAATCTAATTCATCTTGATCATGGATCAAGTCAATGGCTTTGCATTAAGGATAGATTGCTTTCTAAACCATGCAAAGGACCTAAATCAATACAAGATCATTTCTCATCTTCTTTTTGGCATGGAAAGTTGTTGGAGTTTGATTCATTAATCAAGACCTCTAACATGTGTTATTGCCTACATTATTATTGACCGGCCTCAGATAGTTGTGACTTCTACATAAGTCCAATTACGATTGCTTAACATAGCGCTAAATTTGCCTTATGGCACACTAACTATTAACACTAACGATTAACTATTAACATTTACTTCTTGCTCTTTACATTTATGCAATTTACTATACTTGTCCATATTATTCATTCGCTTTTCCCCCTTTGCTCACTTGAGCACATGTTTATGTTAATGCAATTTGCCTTTTGCTCACTTGAGCACATAATTGTTTATATATCATTGTGCTTGTGTTTTGTTTTGACTGTTGTGGACCAAATACAAAGAAATGGACAAATGGACTTAGTTTCTAGGACTTTCCCTATGCAAATTGGAGCAAAAGGACCTTAATGTTGAAGATGGACTAGAAGGATCAAACCTCTAAACTCACTCTTGTCCATTATTGATTTACTTCATGGAGCTTTTGATGTGTGTGTTTTTATGCTAGAGAATTCTATGAGAGCTCAAATTGAAGAACCATTGCCATGTTCATCCAAAGTGAAAGATACAAGATACTTTGGGAGATCTCCTAAGAAGCTTGTGTGATTGTGTTGTTTGCTTGAGCATACTTTTATTTTGCTTGCATATTCCAAAGGATGGGAGCTACTTGGATCATCAATATGATCTCAAGAGAGGAACTCCATTTGTGGTCTTGTTTCTTATCCCTTATCTCTTGTATGATTAGGACTTTAGCCATTCTTTTTCTTCCCTCCACTCTAACCCAAGCCAAAACTTTTGTGCAAACATTTAACATTTCTTTTCAAACATTAGAAACCTAAGCCTTATGCTTTTGATTTTCAAACTTTCTTTTCAAAACACTTATTTTGAATTGAACTTCTAAGTCAACTTTGACCATATTTTGTACATACTTTTCATTGGTAAATACCACTCATTCAAATGCTCTTTTTTGTGGTTTCAATCACCCTCTTAATCAAATTTTTCATAACCTTTAGCTATTAGGTTTGAGTTATCCTTGAGGTAGATGTAATACTCAACTATATCCTTAGTGATGGACAATGAGTCTTCCATGCTTATTATAGGGTTAACCCCTCACTAGCATGTTGAAGCTATCCTCACATGGTGGATTTGTGATTTTAGGTTGAGTTTTCTCCCTGGATAACAAAAGACCTTAAGGCTTTTGAACCAATCAATTCACCAACTCATTTTGAGATTTTTTACCCCGAACTACGAGGTTTTTATCCTAATCTTTTTTAAGATGGTACGTAGGCAATGGGTTTATCCATCCAAACACAAAGTGTAAATAACTTTTATATTCTCTTCTCATCTCTTCAATCATGTTTGCACAAACAAATTTTCACAAAAATACCAACCTTAAAACAAGTATGAAGAGGGCTCCCTAGGAGTACCTAGGATGTTTTGGGTGCTTAAAACCTTCCCATTGCATAAACAACCCCCTTATCCAGATCTCTGACATTTTTACTGGTTTTTGATTTGATAAAACTCTTAGGTTTTTGTTCGCTTTCTAACCATTCCTTTGGATAAATAGAAGTGCGGTGGCGACTCGACTTGTATGGTTTACCTTGGATTTAGTCAATATCTCTAATGGTAACGAATACCCTGCTACACCTAGATTGATCCCTTTCTTGTTATCCCCGGTAGTTCACTATGGTTTATTTGTTCAATTGCCCAGTAACCAGTAATTGTTCATCCTTTCCCTAGCCGATTTTGTCGCCTTCTACCCAGTAACCGATAGTTGTAAGTCCTATTTATGTGGTTTTCTACCCAGTAACCTATAGATGTAATCCCCTATTTGCTGGTTATCTTTACCAAGTAACCGGTATTGATATTCCTTCGTTTTGAGTATACCACCCAGTAACCGATGATATATCTCTCGGATAATTGCTTTTGTCAAGCAATTTGTCCCTAGAGAGTCATCTTTCATTTACCCTTGTTTCGTAATGATTGTTTCTCCTTTTGATTGGTCATCCTTTTATACCCAGTAAACGGTATCCGATGTCCTTTCTTTTCGGTCGAATTATCCTTTATTAACCCAGTAACCGGTTGTGGATAATCTTCCATGCGAGTATATTATCTACGTTTTTACCCATATAACGGTAGTAGATAATATATCTCATGCGCTCTTCAGTCGAAGTCTGTTTCTTCCCTAGTCGAGTATGATTCAAATTTCCTGATGAAATCGAATGTCCATCCTGTAAGTCGAGTTTTCTTTTTCAGCCCTCCTTTTGGATGATGAGTGTCTTGGATGTTCCCAATTCACACCTGGTTGGTCACATATTATATGCCCAGTAACCGGTATCCCTGGTGTTCCTTCCTACTGCTCCCTATTTTAACTTTTTGTCCCCTGTGGAGTCAGATTTTCCTGAGTTGAGATGTGCCTTTTGGGTCCTCCTCAGATGTTTCGGATGATTGATATCTTTCACACTTATACCCATCTTAGATATTCTTTCTCCCTGAGCGTGTTGTTCTCTCACCCAGTAACCAGTGTTTTGATAACATGTCTCTCCTTGAGTTTATTACCCAGTAACCGGTAATATCTCGTTGTTTCTTCCTCAACTGGGTCCTTCGCAGACATCCCCGTCTGAGTCCGGATTATTTCCGATGTATCCTTTGTGGATAATTTTGTTGTATTGGCATATTCCCCAATACATGCATTTTTGCGTCAGCTCGAGTCTTTCCATCAATTTATTTTCGTGGAATCCCTTCGTGTCTCCCAGCAAGTTTTCAAGTCGTGACCTGCTCACACATTTCTACTGTATTTCCCCAGAGTCTCTGTCTCCCTAGTGAGTATGTTACTACTATGGATTTTTCAGTTTCTCTTGATTTCTTTTCCTTTGTGGTAATTATTCACCATGAAGATTTTATTTTGGCATACATACATTTGCATCATGAGGTCTCTTAGGGACCAAAATTCGTCTCTTTGTTTTTATTTAAGCTAATTCTATCTCATCGAGACGAAGATTTTAACCTTCATATATCTGGCTAAAACGGCCTTAAATAGGGGCATCTGTAAGACCCCAATTTTGACCCTAAGAATATACCTCATGGCATCATGTTATTGCACAAGTGCATTGCCTCAAGGATCCTAGCATGTTTGGCTCCTTAACCTTAGGGTTGGGACTTGTTTCAGCTGTTTTGAAATCACCAAGCATGCTTGTATTGTATATTATTTCTCTTCTTACTTGATAACTAACCAAAAGCACAAAAATATGTCACTAACTCTTTTTGTTTTGAAGTTCAAGTGATCATATGCCCCACAATGCTCCTAGGAGGCTCCTAAGCCCAATGCAATGGCTAAATGAAGATGAGAAAAATCATGGAAATGGTCCACAAAGTTCCTAATAATCATATATGTCTTCCAAGTATCTAAATTTGCCAATTTGATAAAGATAACCCAAGGGGCTTGAAGATTGTTTCCCAAGGAAACCCTAATTCAACTATGCTTTGACTCTGCCTTGCCCATGAAGCAATCTCAACCTCTAATCAAATTTAATCAAGGTAAGTTCTTTCATTCATCATTTTATGCATGTGTGAGCCTATTTTAGGCCCCTCAATCATTTATTCATCAAGATTGGAAGTTTGGCCTTGAAAAAGTTGACCAGTCAAGTCATCTAACTAAGCTGAGAATCCATGAAATATAACTTTTGATGTGTTTGTCAAATTAAGAATACCCCAAGAAAACAAATGTTCCTAAGACCCATATGAACAACTTTCATGTTCAACAAAAATCCATTTGAAACTCGGAAGATTATCATTCATTTCAAAACATTATAGGTCATTTTGACTGAAACCCTAATTTTGGGTTAACTTACCAAGGGCATAACTTCTTAATTTTTGTGATTTTTAGGTGAGACCAAATGCATTGGAAAGCTTGAGATGTATAATTCAAATTTTATGTTGGTAAAAATTTCATAATCCTGAAATAAATACATGTGATAATGCAAGACATTATAGGTCATCTTGGACCTAATTCATTGAATTTAAAAAAGTACCCAACTTAAAATGCCCATAAATTTGTCGTATAAAATCCAAATGATGCAAACTTGGATTCTAGATTGACTATATTGAAAAGATATACAACTTTGATGTTGGAGATTTTTCCATTTGAAGCTTTCATCATGAAAACAAAGGGGTTTGATTAAGCTTGCTTTTGGTGAAATTTTTCAAAGTGATTTGAATATGTTTTGTACTTGAATTTTCCAAGCCAGTTTTGATCAATTTCCAAATGCCAAATGATTTTTTGCCCAACATAACTTTTTTTCCTTATTTCAAGGGTTTTCCAACCATTACTCACAATAGTCCATGGGGTTTACCATTGATGAGTTTCGAATTCATTTCCATTTATGTGCATTTTCGTATTTTATGATGAAACTTGAATTGCAAGCTTGATTCAGTCCAATGTACACGTCCATTTGCTTTTCACATGAACTCAACAAGTTGTTTCAGCCATCATTGGGCCTTCCACACGCTTACACAGGCCCATGCAATTCAAATTCCATTTTCCATGCACATGAACAAAGCATGATCAGCTGATGCATTCAGTTATAAATAGAGGCTTCCTCTCATTCATTTGCTAACCTTTTGGAGATCCCAAGTGCTGCAGAAGTAAAACCATAGCTATACCAAAGGAATCACTCAAAAAAATTTCACACTTTCAAGCTTGAAATTCAGTATCATTAGCTGAGTTTTGAAGCCTGATTCCTTAGCCAATCACTTCCATTACACTCAAGGATCAAAGAGGAGCAAGGATCTTGAAGAATTCGTGGCCAAAAGTGAATCAATTCAAAGGTTTATTCTCAAACTTTTTGGATCTAGAACTCTCAATTCAATGTAGCATTCTTGTGTTTATGTGGTTTTCTAAAGTCCTCATACTTGAGGCAAGCCATTGGTGCTTTCAATTTTTCATTTCATAAACATTCAGTATGAAAACCATGATTTTCTCCTTCACATTTCTCTCAGTATAGGAAGAGTGAGGGAGATCCATTGGTACAGTGATGATCTCCATCATATGAGCTTCATTTCCATGGCCTTGTCTTTAATTTTCATTAAGTTTTATTTTCCTGCAATTGGTGGCCGGAATTTGTTGTCTGGCCGGAGAAGATGGTGGTTTCCACCACCACCACCACGTGTGTCACTTCCTAGCCATTGGATCTCCTTGCCACGATCTAATCTCACACGTCCGTTTCAATTACTTCATTTAATGCATGTTGTTACGCGTTTGACTCAAGCCCAATGTGTCCTCAGATCTGGACCATTCATAAGCGCCACGTCAATTAATGAAACGCATCATGTGGCTGTGGCTTTTTCGCTTATTTTCATTTTCCATTTATTTTTTGTTAATTCCTTTTATTTTCAATAATTCAATAAAAATTCATTTGAAGTCAGAAAAATATGAGACCAATTCCAAAAATTTTCTTGAAAAATCTAGTTTCATATTATGATTTTTAATTATTTTTGTGACTTCATTTGATCTTTTTTATGAATTACTTGGTTTTTAATGATTTTAATTCATTTTAAAATACTTTCTGAATTTTAAAAAATCAAAAAATATTTTCATAGCATCTATGGATCATGATAAGTCAATGAAAAATGGTCTCAACAACTTCTTGATTGTTTTGAGATTATTTGAGATTTTAATTCATATTGTGCTATTTTTAATTTTTTTAATTGATTTTAATTACTTTCTGGTTTCAAAATTTTGTGAGAAAATTAGTCAAAGTTTGTTTGACTATGTTGAACCTATGAGAATTTAATTGGACTTTTTGAAGTTGATTTCAATTGAATTTGAGGTTCAACCTTATTTGTTTATTTTTTATTTGCATTTTATTTTAATTCAAAAAATACCAAAAAAATATCATTTACTCTTTGACTTGTTATCTTAATTTCTTTTCTGTTTGGTGTTGATTGAGTTTGATTTGAATCAACTTTGGTCAATTGGATTTGATTGTTGTCTTCTTTTTCCCTCCCTTTCATCTTCATCCCTTTCTTTCCATGATTGGCCAATGAGTTAAAGTCTTGAGGTTGGTCTTGACAAATGAGAAGTTTAACCTTCTTTGATCCAAACCAAACTCAACTTGATCCATGATCAAGTGAGTTGTTTTGTGTCCAAGATAGGTTGCTTCTTGGTCAAGCAAATAACCAAAAGTCAATACAAGGCCCTTCCCCTTTTGTTTGGCATGGAAAGTTTATGGAGCTTGGCTTACTAGTCATGATCTCTAACTTGTGATCTTTGTGTATATTATTATTGATCGGCCTCCGATAGGTGTGACTACTACATTAGTCCACTTACGATTGCTTAACATAGCGCTACATTGTCTTATGACAAGCTAACATAACCTTACTAACTACTAACTTTAATTTGAGCTTTTAGTTTCTTGCCATTTACTTTTAATTTCATTTACTTCTTGCTCATTATTCATCTTGATCTTCACTTTGCTCACTTAAGCACATATTTTATGTTTATGTCATTTTTCTTTTGCTCATTTGAGCCCATTATTATATTGCTATGCTGTGTTGTTTGTGTGTTTTGTGTGAACCAAATGCAAAAGGAGAATGGACTTAGATTTGGGATCTACCTATGCTTAAAGGAGTTCAAGAGCAACTAGGCCTCATGCCTTTAGAATGTAAAATATGTTAAAGAGCAACTAGGCCTCATGCCTTTAGAATGCTAAAAGTCAAAGTTGGCCTCAAAGGACTTCTCCTCTAAACTTATTCTTTGTCCATTCCCTTTATTGTGTTGTGAACCTTTTGATGTTGCTTTTGTGTGATAGGGATCCTACCTTGAGATTGTGAAAAGAGAACCATTGTCATGAGTAGCCAAGTTAAGAGCCAAGCCAAATGGAGATCCTAGGAGCTTGATTTCAATTATTGATTGCTTGTTTGTGTGCTAAGTCCAAAGGAAATGAGCATCTTGAGTCATCTCTATGACTTCAAGAAAAGGAACTTCAAGGGTTTATCTTTCCCCTCTTATCTTTGTATGCTTTAGGACTATCTCTTCTCTTCTTCTCCCCACTCTAACCAAGCCAAAAATCCTTTTCAAAACTTTGACTTTGTTTTAAATTAGAAACCTAGGCCTTAAGCCTTTGACTTTTCAAACTTCTTTTCATAAATACTCATTGTAAATGAACTTTAATGCAACTTTGACTTCATTTTTGTGTAAATAAATCTAACTTGTAAATATAACTCATTTCAAGTTGTTTTTGTGGTTCCAATGGCCATTTGTTAAAACCTTTTCAAAAACATTAGTCATAGGTTTGAGTTATCATAGTGGTTGATGTAAATCTCACCTCATCCTTAGTATTGGATTATAAGCCTTCCTTGCTTATTATAGGGTTAACCCCTCAATAGCATGTTGAAGCCTTCCTCACATGGTGGATTGCTGGTTTAGGTTGAGTTTTCTCCCTTTGATAACAAAAGACCTTAAGGCTTTTGATTAAAATCAATTCACCAATCTTTGAAATTTTTACCCCGAACTACGAGGTTTTGATCCTCCTTTGTGATGGTACGTAGGCAATGGGTTCATCCATTTAAACAACAAAATTTGTAAATATAATATATTCTCTTCTCATCCCCCCAATATTTTGTACAAATATTTTCACAAATACCAACCTACAACACATATTTACAAAAAGAGGTTCCCTTAGAGTACTAAGGATGTTTTGGGTGCATAAAACCTTCTCATTTCATAACCAACCCCCTTACCTAGATCTTTGACATTTTTATTAGTTTTTGATTTGAAAAACTTCTTACTTGGCTTTTGTTCGCGTTTTAGCCTTTCCTTTGGACAAATAAAAGTGTGGTGGCGACTCTAATTGTATTTTGACTTTTGGTTTAGTTAATAAACCTAAAGGTAACGAAAACCCCGCTACAAGTGGTCCACATTTTTTCTGATTATTTGAATTTCATTTTAATTGTTTTATTTTCATTAATTCATATTATTTTTAATATTGATCCAAAAAATATGAGAGTTTCACCAAAAATATTTCAAATAATTTCCTCTTTCATATTCTGAATTAAAATTATTTTTTGGATCATTATTAATATTTTTCATGATTTAATTGAATTTTCATTTGTTTTTAATTGTTTAAAAATACTTTTAAGTCTTTAAAAATTCTGAAATTTTTTCTTCAAGGTCCTTTGACCTTGTTTGACCTATGATAAATCTCATGGCTATTTTTTGGTGTTTTGATGAGGTTTTAGGAATTTGACAAACCATATTTAATTTAAATGCCTTATTTTAGTATTTTTTTAATTTGAATAAATGCCAAATAATTTTGTTGACCAATTGTGATGACTTGTTTGTGTTTGACTCTTGTTGTTGGGCCTTGGTCAAGGTTGATTTGACTTTGTCAAGTTAATATCATTGGATTTAGGGGATTGATGGAATGTACATTCCATCTCCCAAAATGAATGAATGATATTAATTTGGTAAAAGTCTTCCTTTGACCAATTTGAGTTTCGACCATTCCCCTCCCTCTTCATCTCATTCCCCTTCTTTATGCATTCATCTCATTTGGTCTATGATATCTCAAAATCCTAAAGCTAGTTGGTTGAAAAATTAACATGAGTACGTGTAGCGGGAATTTCATGATCATCAAGCTATTGACAAACTAGAGATCAAATAACAAGAGTCGCCACCGCGCGTTTATTATTTCCAAGGGAAAAGGAAAAAAGTACGAACAAAACCCAAAAAGTAAGAAGTTTTCAAATAAAAACTAATAAAAGTCAGAGATCACAGGTAATGGGGTTGGTTACACAGAGGGAAGGTGTTAGCACCCAAAGTGTCTTAGGTACTCCTAGGGAGCCCTTTTGGTGTGCATATGTATTTTGTACAAAGTGATGTTTACAAACAAATAGAATGGGGGGATGAGAAAAGAATTTATTGATTATATTTTTGTGTTTGACAAGACCTTCGGACTTGTGCCTACGTACCAACATAAAAATGAGGGATCAAAACCTCGTAGTTTATGATACAAATTTCAAAATGAGTGTGTTGATTTTAACAAAATTTAGGTTTGAAAGGCACAAAGGCCTAAAATGGTTTGAATGAGTTAGTTCTTTTTGGCTTTTTGAAAGTTTAACTCAAGTATAGTTAAGTTTATTTACAAGTTTGATTTAAGAAAATAAGTTTGAAAATGCAATGGCTTAAGGCCAAAGTTTCTATCTTTTTGCAAAGTGATCAAAGTTTAAAACAAAAATAGTTCACACAAAGAAGATTTTGAAGAATGGAGGGAGAGATTTTTGAAATTAAAGAATTGGGGAGAAGATGAAGGGACTATCCTATTTACAAAAATTAAAAGTTTAGAGTTGAAAAGATCTGACAGAATGGGTAGCAATCCAATAGACAAGTATGTCATTAGAAACCCAGAATTCCCTTGGACTTTTAGAATCAAACAACACACAAATGCACAATTATATTATCTTGAAAAGAAAGGCATCAAATAAAGATGGCTTCATCCAAGCTTATCCATTTCATGATCTTCTTCAAAATAGCCCATGTAACAGATGAAATCCACAAGTCGCAGGTTCAAAATAACAGCTTCACAATGATCATGTTGCAGATGAATTCAGAGGTCTTCAGAGATTCATCAGATGAATTTCAAAAATGCAAGCACTTGGTTCTTTCAATAAGTTTGCATTTGCCAAGTCCATTAGCAAAGGATTTTGTCTAGATTCTAAGTCCATTTGTCCAAGATCACGCCAACAGTCCACTCAAAAGTTTTTTAGGGTTTTTGTTATTATTATGTGCATTAATGGTCAAAGACCACACAAACAAGCAAAGTATACACAAACAAAATATGTCACACAATATGGTCCAAATGGACAAAGTGAAAATTGCATTAACATAAACAATTAGAATGATATGAGTAATGGCAAATGAAATAGAGTGCTAAAAGTAAATTGAATTAAAGTAAACACTTGAAATTAAAAGTTAGTAGTTAGTAGGTTAAGAGTTAGTATTATTTTGTTTTTGCTTTTCATTTCAAGACATTCTTTGGAGAACACTTAACCCACATATCACAAGCATGGATCCTTGAACCAAAACATCTTCCAAAGGAAGGAAAGAAGGCCAAGTTTCCAGACAATACCATGAAAGTGGGGAGACTTACAATCTCACTAACTAGAATGCTTATGCCTTTTATGTCACAAATTTAACTCTATGTTCAGCAATCGTAATTGGACTTATGTAGAAGTCACAACTATTCGAGGCCGGGCAATAGAATTTTGGTGTTAATACATGTTATAGACATAGTATAATGAACTATGCTCATGAAACATACCACACACAAAAAGAATATGCAAAAGGTGTGGCCTAATCTCATCCATACTCATGTTAATTTTTCAATCAACTAGCATTAGAACTTTGAGATGTCATAGGCCAAATGGAATGAATGAATTAAGAAGAGGAATGAGATGAAGGGGGAGGGAAAAGAATGAAATCACAAATTGGTTAAAGAAGGACTTTTACCAAATTAATATCATTCATTCATTTTGGGAGATGGAATGTACATTCCATCAATCCCCTAAATCCAATGATATTAATTTGACAAAGTCAAATCAACCTTGACCAAGGCCCAACAACAATAAGCAAACTCAAACAAGTCAATACAAATGGTCAACAAAAAATAATTGGAATTTATTCAATTAAAAAAAATAATAAAGTAGTGCATTTAAATCAAAGATGGTTTGTCCAATTCCTAAAATCTCATCAAAACACCAAATAATGGCCATGAGATTTATCATAGGTCAAACAAGGTCAAAGGACCTTGGAGAAAAAATTTCATAATTTTTGGATATTTAAAAATATTTTTAAAGAATTAAAAACAAATGAAAAATCAATTAATTCATGAAAAATATTAATAATGATCCAAAAAATAATTTTAATTCAGAATATGAAAGAGAAAAATATTTGAAATTTTTTGGTGAAAGTTCCATATTTTTTGGATCAATATTGAATTTAATATGAATTATTGAAAATAATGCAATAAAAATAGAAATTCAGAAAATCAAAAATACGTGGACCATCTGATCTCCCTCATTAATTGAGGTGGCAGATCAGATGGTCCCTCGCGCGCGTTCCACATGGACTTGAGTCAACAGCGCTGCACAGGTGGTAATTAAAACCAACGATCAAGATTAAAACAAAAGGAACAGATCATGTGGTTCAAAGCTTTGCCAACTCATCGCCGGAGCCAAAGCTCCGGTCATCTTCTCTGGTGGACCTCACCAGACTGGTCCACCATGAACCATCACCAAAATGAAAAACAAGGACATGATCTTAAAGAAAAAATGGCACTGAGCTCGAATCTGACCTCCCTTCACTCCAACTCCAAGTATATTGAGAGATACATGGGGTTGAAATTTGAGGTACATGAACTGAGTTGCTTCGATTTGGCCTCAAAGCAACTCAATCTTCTTGCCTACATTGGTAGGACTTCAGATAACCAAAGAATCAATATAATTGAGCAAGAATTTGAGAGAATCGAAGAGTTCAAAATTTCTGGAAAATACCTTCAATGTAGGTTTGGAGTCAATTGATATTGATCTTGCTTGTGCTTGGTCTCACTCCACTTGCTTGTAGAAGAAGGATTGAATGGTTAAGAAGCTGTGGATTCCTGGAGAATTGAATTTCAAAACAGTGAAAATTCAATCTCAAATTCAAGAGAATTTTTTAGGCTTATCCTTTGCAAAATGAGGGTTTGAAATGGGGGATCAAAGTTGGCGCCAATATGTGTTTATTTCTGAGCAATTGAAGCTCTATTTATAGCTGAAATGGTTGATAATTGCACACTTCAAATTACTTTCCAATTTTGGCAAATGGTGATGCAATGGTGCAAGGGCGTGCACAGGCCCAAGAAATGATTGTTTGAGGTTCACAAATGAATACCAGATGGTCTGAAGTAAGCTTGTATTGCAAGGCAAATGCACATTGATGTTTGAAGTTTGATCCTTGCCAAGTGATGTCACCCTGTTTAAGCCATGCGCAACCTATGCATTTCTTATCCAAAATGAATAAATTTAAGCTTTTTGGGTAGGTGAGATCAAGAGGAACTACTTTCATGTTTAACATTTTTTCATTTGGAGCTTGGAACTTGGAGAAATTTGAGGTGGAAGTTTCGAAATTTTTGACATATCAAAATGTTTCTAAGTGTCAGCCATATGTCTTAATATTCCACCTTGCTTAACTTTTTATATGAGCTTCAAATGAGAAAAGTGTTTTCATCAAAGTTGTAGCTATCTCAAATACCTTCAAAATGGTCACCAATTTCATCTCATTTGGATTTGAAATGATAGAGTTATGCATTTTTGAAGTTTGGAAAAATCACTTGATCAATGGTATAGGTCAAAAGTGACCTATAACATAACCTCATATCACATGCTCAAAAAGGTTAAATTAGCTCCCACTGCAAAAATAAAAGTTGAAGTAGACACATTCAATTTGATTGTGAAACTTGGAAATCTTTCATTTCATAAAAATTGAGCAAGTTATGGCCTTGTGAAGTTGACTTTCAAATTAGGGTTTAGACAAAATGACCTATAATGTTTCAACATAGAAAATGATTTTCAAAGCAAAACTAGATCTAGGTCTCAACATGAAAGTTGTGTGAAATGTAATTTAGAGTGAGTTTTCGCTTGAAAGCATTTTCATATTGTGAAAATTGTAGGAGATAGGGTCTAGGGAGACCCAGTTTTGATCAGATGAATTCATCTGGCCAACCACCATCAACCAACTTGCTAACTTCCAATTCTCTTGACTTTCTTGGCTCATGGTAGATCATATATTCATGAGATGATGAAATTTGAAGTGTCCCTTGAGAAACTTGATCAATTGGTGAGATAGCTTGTTGGAGAAGTTACTCAAGATACCCAGTCAAACTAGGGTTTCCAAGGAAAATCACCCTCAAACTCTTGAAGAAAACTTGATTAATATAACATCTAGAGAACATTGGGACTAATATATGAAGTTCATAACCATTATTGAATCAATTCTTGGTTGTGCTCTTTTTCATCAGTGTCTCAAACCCTAGATGTGAACTTGATGAATCAATGAGATCATGCCCTTCCTACAAAATAGTTAGACAAATGCAAAGACATATTTTTGGTATTTAGTTAGTAAAATGATAAAATACAAGTATGATATAACCACAAAATGCTTGGTGATCTCTCCCAAAATAAAACCCAATGAAAGAGGGGTAAGGAGGATGCCAAGACATGATCCCAATGCTAATGCTTATGATGGAATTGCATGAGGGATCTTAGGGTCAAAATTGGGGATTTACAGCTGCCCCTATTTAAGGACATTCTAACTGAGGAGGTGAAGGTTAAAATCTTCAGCTCGACTCAGAAGAATGGGCTTAAATAACAACATATAGAAACAAAGTTTGGTCCCTAAGAGACCTCATGATGCATATGATATGAAATGCAAAAGTCAATGCTCTGTGGGGAAATATTTCCACAAAGGAAAAAGAAATCAGAGAGACCGAAAATCCGCAGGAGTACAATGCATTCTGTAAGAAAAACTCACTGGGGCTACAGAGACTCTGAGGGGAAAAAAGGGGTTACGCGTAGGCCAGGCTACGACTTAAAACTGCTATGGGACTGGAGGGATTCCACACAAACATGGAAAAGACTCGGCCAGGGAAACAACAACATTTGCAGGGGATACGAGTAAGTCAGGATAGAATTGAAGTACTCGACTCGTGCAGGGGAAAATGATTTCACTAAAGAAATGCGCACTCAAACTCAACTGGGGGAAGATAAACTTCAACACAGGAGGAGCAGAAATCTATTATCTACTACCGATTACTGGGTAAGGAGATAATAAATATCTGGCAGAAAGAACATCCGTCATCGGTTAGGATGAACATATCAAGGATGACTCGCTGAAGACCACCAGGAGGGGGTATTCATTACCGGTTACTGGGTAAGAATAATCTCGCTGGGGAAACTGTGGAAAAATAGGATTTACAACTACCAGTTACTGGGCAGAAGACCAAGGATGAGAATATCCGTCATCGGTTAGGATGAACATATCAAGGATAAACTCGAGAGGGAAGAAAATCCATCACAGGTTAAGATGAACATATCTAGGATAGACTTGCCTGGAAATGTCAAGGAGGATACCCATCATCGGTTAGGATGAACATATTAAGGATATACCAATTGAACAAAAGGATAGGAATTACATCTATCGAAAACTGGATATAAAAACCGTTGGAGATAAAATCTATCACCGGTTAGGATGAACATATCAAGGATAGACTCCGCGAGGGGACAAAGTAGGATTTATAATTACCGGTTACTGGGTAGAAAACCAACCAAAGAGAAGACCCGTCACCGATTAAGATGAACATATAAAGGATCGACTCTGATGAGGATCAAAATAGGGATTACAACTACCTTTTTACTGGGTAGAATACCGATTAAAGAGAAAATCCGTCACTGGTTAAGATGAACATATCAAGGATAGACTCTGAAAAGAGGAGTAAAAATAGGGATTACATCTGTCAGTTACTGGATAGAATACCACAAGTGAGAATATCCGTCACCTATTAAAGTGAACATATCAAGAATAGACTCCTTTTATTTAAGGAAAGATATCCGTCATCGGTTAGGATGAACATATCAAGGATATATTTCCAGGGGACTCCACTGAGGAGAAAAAAGGGGGTACTTTCGTCGGGTATTGGGAAAGAAGTAACAAAATGCAAACTAAGAATATTACCAGTTACTGGGTAATAGACTTTTAAGGGACCAAAATATCTATCTAGGTAAGAGCTAGAAAGAAAACGGTCAATCAAGACTCAACCCAATGAGGACATAACTCAAGGGGAGTAATTCCATCCAGAAAATTTGCTGGAGAGGAAATTGAAATAACAACCATCCACGAGGAAACAAACTCAGTGGGGAAACAGAGAAAGGTTAAAGTCTTTATGCTTAAGGGGTTGACAAATCTACAATTGAAAGAGGACAAACATCAGATTTGGTATGGGGATAAAATACCTCCATAACAAAGAATAAGAATCTCAAACAAATCAGAAATGAAGATGCGAGATATGCGAATTATTAATTTTTATGAATGTATATGTATATATGTATATGATGGTTATTCTGACAAAACGATCCCAAAGGATACAGAGGTATCACAAAGAAATTGAACCACCGGTACAATCCTCGGTAAATCCACAAAATATGGAGACAATTGCCGGAGAACAGAGAGATCAACATCCCAAAAGCTCAACCCTAGCTGAGGACGAAGGAGATCTGCTGAGGATAGAACATCCAATCTGTGGGGAAATTTAGGTCAACACCATAAAATAATGGGAAACAACCCTACAGAGAAATAATCAACAAAAGCTGCCCAGAAACCAGGAGGAAACTCTGACTGGGAGCAAAGATAAATGCGATTGGTGGGGACACCAAAGTGATCTACTGGGGAAAGATCAAACATCTCTGATGATCAATCTTGCTGAGGAAATACGAACTCCAATGGGGAAGGCCGAAACTCTGTTGGGGACAAGGACACGCCGCAGGGTATCTGAATCAACCAACTCAGTTGGGGTCAAAGAAAGAAGCTCCACTGGGGAATTGAATCAACACTAATGTCTAGGGATACCGAAAGAGTTAACTTCTTGGGGAACCTATGATGCTTCGCACTTAAGGACTTGCTATCCATTGAAATGTTGTTGATATTCTTTTTACTTACTTTGGAAAAATTCTTGCTTTTATATATTAAAGAAAACTTGATTTTGATTTAAAAATTTAATTTCAAAATGATCATAATAAAATTTAAAACTATTGGCTGAAGTAAATAAGAGTAGAAACAATTTGGATAAAAGCCCAACTTTATTTAATAGAATGGTAGTCTGTAAATGACAAGACTCCACAGATTTTTACAAAGTTGAAAATGGTAATTTACATGGAACAGGTTACATTGAATACAAATGATCCTTAATCCTTCTAACAACTCTTGATATCCACTATGCTCTTGACCGCCGCTGGGGTGATGAAATGATGTCAACCCTTGTGCTCGACAAGTCTTTTAAACACTGAAGATCAACAAAATGCAGTTACTTGCCATAATCCCTAATTTTTGCATAAGTTGTGAAATTCTGGTATCAGATATGAGATGTCGAAGGTAATGTCACGACACTAATATCTGAACAATATAAACATGATAAAAGATAAAGAACAATAATACAAGTGACACAAGCAATTGTTAACCTAGTTCGGTGCAAACTCACCTACGTCAGGGGGCTACCAAGCTAGGAAGGAAATCCACTAAACAGAATTAGGTTAAAGACTCTCAGTAAACAACTTCAAGTTACAGTCTTTTCACCTAATCTTTACCCATGTGACTTCTATCTAAGAACTCTTAGATAAGAGATCCTACTCACTCCCCCTCAATCACAACAGTGATGCAAAAACATATATTACAATGAAAGAAGACACTCTTCAAGAACACATACTTGATCTTGCTTAAAAGCTTCAACCAAGTAGACACGCACTCATGCTTCAAAGCTTAGAGTGGACAAATTACAACTTAAAAATCAGTCCAATTCAATCATCTAGGGATGAATGAATGGCTCACAATACACACGACCACATAAGACTAAAACCCTTATTCTCTCTCACTATTTCGTTCGTTATTTCTTGTGTGTTAAAACCAGGTTTTCCATGCCCTTTATATAGAAGCGTTTGGCTAGGCTTGGACATCATAAAACCCTAAAACTATTTTCCATTCGTATCTTCTTATGACAGCTGATTATATCTTGTTGGAAAATAAGTCAATCTGGTTTTAAATACTGATTGAATGGCGCGTTCAATCATCTCATCAGTCACACATAGATTAGCATAAAAAGCGCAATCACACAATACATAACATCCAGAATGAATGTTTTGTGTACAGATATCTTGACATCGGGTCTGACATCTCAGCAAAATTCTGCACAACCACATTTTAAACATCCTGTAGGAACCTGTTATCTCATGTCAAGACAACACTTGTGACAACTTGTGAACACTCTAGGTTTTACCAAAATTGATGCCAACACATAGAACCAACAAACTCCCCCTTTGGCAAATTTTGGCTAAAACATACATCAGACCATTTGTTTCACAAGAGAATAATCACATCATCAATTTAGCAGCAGAAGTTATAAAACATGCATTACTAGCTAAAATAGCATCTAGTAAACACATATTAAACACACATGTGCTTGTGCTCCACCTCCCCCTCAGTCTGCTCATCACAAACATCACCCTCAACATCACATGTAACATACACCTCCCCATCTGACATCACCTTCAACATCACCTGTACTAAACAGATTATCTCCAATATACATCCTCTTCAACATCATCTATCATCTGTTTATAGTATAGCTACTTCTCCCCCTTTTTGCCAAAAGAGACCAAAGAGACCAATGAGACAAAATAAATGTCTATTAGTCAAACAGAATGTCACACAGAATGTCAAAGCAGATTGTTAGGTGTTACAGATCCACAAACATACACAGCTTTACAAGCTGAGATAAAAATCCAGAAAAACCAAAAAGAACCCAGAAAAAATACATCAAGGCATCAGAACATGACTGCCAAAAGAACCACCAAAACACCCATCACAACACACCATCAGAAGAGTGGGGGGGCAACTTCAACAAAACTAGTCAGAGGAGCTTGCATCTTCATCAGCATCAGAACCAGAACTTCCACTTGTTTCATCTTTAGATTCAGACCTCTCACTAGAGGTTTGGGCTTCTGTTTCCTTGGCCTGTCCAACATTCTCTCTTTCATCTTGCTCCAAGCTTGCAATTAGAGCCTCCAAAGCTTCCTTCCTTGCTTTTGCTACCCTTATCCTTGTATCCAATTCTTTACAAGTTCCTTTCAGTTCAGCAATAAGACCATCTTTTGAGGTTGGCTTCTTCACAACAGATGTCATGACAATGTCTTCGACATGACTGCCTTCAAACAATTTGTAATGAACTGATAGAGGAGGTTTTATTCTACTAGGAAGATCATTTGTGCTCAGAATTCTAGGTTGCTGGCTCAGGACAATCCCACAAATCATTGAGGGAAAAGCTATGGACAGCTTCACTGCATTTGTAGAAGCATGTTTGACAATTTGTTCAAACATAAATCTACCATAATCAAATTTCAGCTTGGTTCCAACAGCAAAGATGAACCTTCCAAGGGCATTTGAAATTGTTGAGATGTGATTTGTTGGCACCCAATTTGCTAACCCTATCTTGTGCAGAATAGCATATTTCACAGTCAGCTTCCTAGCAGGGAGGTGCTTTTTACTAGGCCACTCCTTGACCTGTCTTGCAGTTATTTCCCTACAAACCTCATTGTCTGTGGCTTCCAGTTCACATGCACCTTCTGTTCCTCTTCCTAGAAACTTATTAATCACAGTTGGAGAAAAAGTGATACACTTCCCTCTTACAAACACTTTACAAAATTCCTTGTTGTTTTTGTGAGCAATGTCTTTAGGGATGTTGACCACAAATTCTTTCACCAGTCCTTCATAACACTGAGATAACTCAGCAACATTTTTCATTAATCTAGCAGTTTTAATCCGGTTCATGACCTTTTTGACCTCCACAACATCCTTTCTCAGTTCTCTCTCCACGACCACCCTTCTTTGGATTACAAACTTCCATTTTGCTCCATCATCAAGATGGAAAGAAATATTGTCCAGGTGTACAACAACAAATTTTATAGGGGATTTCCTAACAGTTGTCCTCTTGACAGGGGAGATGTCAGGGACATCTTCTTCAACATCTTCATCTGAGTCAGAAATTTCTCTCACTTTTCTCTTCTTCACCTCAACTTTGCTCCAAGACTTTGAGGGGCCTATAGCAGTAGCCGTCTTAGCAGTTTTGGCTGACATCATTTCAGCCGCAGACCTACCCTTTCTGGTCTTCATCCTCTTAGCCACAATAGGCTTCAAGTGATGAAGCAAGTTATCATCTTGATCATCCGAACTATCAACTTCTAGGTCAATCACCTTCTTTGCAGAATCATGCTTCTTAGGCTGTGAAGCATTGGCAGTAGGTGATGCCACAGATTTCTTACCAGACAAAGTTTTCCCTAAAGAGCACAAACCTTCAGCAGCTATATCTTTTTCAGACCTAGAGGAATCATCATCCTTCTCATTGTGAGGTCCAACCTCAAGAGAGGGGTCCCTTCTTGATAGAGGAGTATAAACTCATTTTACAGAGTGCCCTTCATTGAGGATTCTCGTGACAAGGTTTCTTATGACACGATCGGTGTGATGCATGTCGTCCTTAGAGATAGGGGTATGAGTAGAGGTGGAAGGGATATTAGAACTGTTACCTTGAGTATGGCGGACAGGGGAATGACGTCTAAAATATCTTCATCATGAAAGTCCATAGAGGGCGTTCTATCCTTGCGAGTAGGTTTGATAGTTTTAGAACCAGATGGTGTTGGATGTAGTGACATCTTATTGTTATTGTGGAAAGGTTTTTGTTGCCCTAGCAAAGAAGTTTGATAAAGTCGAAGGAAGGTGGAAATGTTTGAGTAGAGGTTGCGTGTGAAAAGGCAATAGATGGAAGTTCCAATACTAGGTGATGATTTACCATAAATGGCGCACTTTATTTTATGTGGGCAGACAATATTTCTATTACCTTTTCCACTCCAAATTAATTACTACAAATTCTCATTGAAATTCTGGTATCAGATATAAGATGTCAAGGTAATGTCACGACACTAATATCTGTTAACACAAACAGGATAAAGATACAGAATGGTAAAGCAAATGACACAAGCAATTGTTAACCCAGTTCAGTGCAACTCACCTACGTCTGGGGGCTACCAAGCAAGGAAGGAAATACACTAAAATAGAATCAGTTCAAAGACTCTCCGTAGACTTCAACAAGTTATAGTCTTTCTCACCTAATCTCTACCCGTGCAATTTCTACCTAAGCACTATTAGATATGAGAACCCACTCACTTCCCTGCAATTACACACGTGATCTTAAACAACAATCCCTTGAGAAAAGAAAACACTTTTCAATAACACACTCTTGATTTTACTTCACAGTTTCAATCAAGAAGACACACACTTGATCTTTCTTCACAACTTTGATCAAGTAGACACACACTTGATCTTGCTTCACAACTTTGATCAAGTAGACACACACTCTTGCTTAACAGCTTTAGAGTGACAAATTACAACCACAAATTAGTCCAATGCAATCATCAAAAGATGACTTGAATGGCTTACATGTCTCACGAATAAACAGACACAAACCCTAGCTCTCTCTATATATTTCGCTCAGTATTGGTTGTGTTGTAAAATAGGTTTTCTAAGTCCCTTTTTATAGAAGCTTTCAGCTGGGCTTGGACATCTTCAAAACCCTAAATATATTTTCCAATCAAATCTTCTCATGACAGCTGGTTAGATCTCTTTGGAAAATAAATAAATCAGGTTGTAATTAATGATTGAATGCGCCTGCAAATCAGATCTTCAATCATACATAGATTGCCATTAATTGTGCAATCACAAAACACCAGACATTCACACTGAATGTTCTGTGTACAGGATGTTATGACATCGGGTCTGACATCCTGGACATATCCTGCATAATTCCATAATTCCATTTATAACTTCCAGCAGGTACAACCATATCAGATGCCATGACCTTGTGTATGACATTCTGAAACAATCCTGCATGATCATGTCTTCCATTTGAACTCCAGCAGGTACACACATAACAGATGCCATGACCTTGTGTATGACATTCTGAAACAATCCTGCATGATTATGTTTCTTAAGCTCCAGCAGGTACATAGGATATCTAATGTTAAGACATCACACATAACATCTTGTGAACACTCTTTGTTTTACCAAAATTCCTGCCAACACTTAGAACCAACAAACTCCCCCTTTGGCAAATTTTGGCTAAAACATATATCTATCCTTTTTGTTCACAAGAGAAACTATCAGCAGTTAAACAACAGTTTAAACAGCAGCAGAAGCAAAACAATTACTAGATATAGTTACTAGTAATACACACATGCACAAGGGTACTTCTCCTCCCCCTAAATTTATGTAACACAAACATAATTACTAGTTATGGATGCAACTAGTTAGACACACAAATGCACAAGGGTACTCTTTCTCCCCCTAAATTTGTGCACACATCAAACATCTTCCATGAAAATAATAGCTACTGTAACTACAACACCTGTACCAGCCAGAATGTCATTCTGACATCTGCTTCAACATCAACACCTGTGCAACATCAACACATGTGCACTTCCTTCAATAATAGTTGTCCTTTAGCTACCTACATCTCACAGCTCCACAACTTTAACTGCTTCCACATCAACACTTCTCCCCCTTTTTAGTCAAAATTGACCAAAGGTGACCAATTAGACAAAATAAACGTCAATTAGCCTAGCAGAGAATGTCAGATCAGATGTTATAACATTAAAAATGTTAAAACATAATAGTTAGGCAGTACAAACCATCATCATACACAACTGTGATAGCTGAGATAATGAACCAATCCATGGAACTCATTAAGAGCCCAAAATATTACAAGCATGCATCAATGAGGACTGCCACAAATTATACATATTTAAAAAAAACAGTAAAAACCTCAGTATCTAAACATCAGCACCATAACAGCTTCCAAAATAACAGCCACAATAGCCACACAGTCTTCACACCATCTTCAGGCTTCAACATAAATGGGGGGGGGGACCATCAATCAGAGGAAGAAGTATCACCTTCACCTTCATAGCCTTCAAGGCTTTCAGAGTTGCCACTAGATTGAGCTTTTGACCTCTCTCTTGAGGTATTGTCATCTGAATCTTCACCGGCCTTCTCCATTTCTTCATTTTCTAGGCTCCTGATAAGAACTTCCAGAGCTTCTTTTCTTGCCTTGGCTACCCTTATACCATTATCCAGTTCCTTGCAGGTATCTTTTAGTTGATCAATTAAGCTTCCTTGAGATGCAGGCTCCCTTCTGGCAGATGTCATGACAACATCATTGACATGACTTCCCTCAAACAACTTATAATGAATGGATAATGGGGGATTTCTTCTGCTTGGAATGTCATTTGTATTGAGTATGTCTGGTTGTTGACTCAAGATAATACCACAAATAATGGATGGGAAGGCAATGGGCAGCTTCACAGCATTTGTGGAGGCATGTCTGACAATTTGGTCAAACATAAACTTTCCAAAATCATAGTTAATCATGGTTCCAATTGCATGAATGATTCTTCCAAGACTAATGGAGATGGTAGAGATATGATTAGTAGGCACCCAATTAGCTGAACCAATCTTGTGCAAGATGGCATATTTGACAGTTAGCTTGCTAGCTGATAGGTGATTCCTACTAGGCCATTCCTTAGCTTGGCCAGCTGTAATAATCCTACAGACCTCATTGTCTGTAGTCTCTAGATCCACTCCTCCATCAGTTCCTCTCCCTAGGAACTTGTTGATGATGGTTGGTGAGAATCTCACACACCTACCCCTTACAAAAACTTTGCAAAATTCCTGCTGCTCCTTTCAGAAATATCCTCAGGGATATTTACAACAAATTGTTTTACCAACCCCTCATAGCATTGGGGCAGAGCAACCACAGTCTTCATCAATCCAGCATTCTTGATCAAATCCATGACTTCTTTCACCTCAACAACCTCTTTTCCCAACTCTCTTTCAACCGCTACCCTCCTCTGAATGATAAACTTCCATTTTGCAGCACCGTCTTCTAAGTGAAAAGAGATGTTGTCTAAGTGTACAGCTGCAACTTTGCCTGGAGACTTCTTAACAGCCTGCCTTTTTGCAGGGGAGATGTCTGGGACATCGTCTTCAACATCCTCATCAGAGTCAGAACTCTCACTTTCTTTCCTCTTCTTAACCTCAACCTTACTCCATGATTTGGAGGGTCCTACACCAGCAGTCTTCTTCCTAGTCCTGGTTGTCATCATTTCAGCCACAATATTTCCTTTTCTAGTCTTCAATTTACTAGAAGCACTTGGTTTTACATGGTGAACCAAAGTGTCATCCTCTTTCTCTGAACTCTCTTCCTCCAAATCAATATTATCCTCAGCAGTATCAGGAGACATGCTAGATGGTTTCTTGCTAGGTAAATTTTTACCAAGAAAACATAATCCCTCAAAAGCTACTTCCTTTTCTGTCTTAGATGAGTCATCATCTTTCTCAGCTTGGGTTTCCACCTCAGGAGAGGGGTCCCTTCTGGACAGAGGGGTAAAAATACCCTTGACTGCATGTTCTTCATTCAGAATCCTAGTAACTAGGTTTCTTATGGTACGATCAGTAAAGTGCATGTCCTCTTTATTAGGATATTTTTCAGGAATGTTACTTTGCTTAGTTCTAGCCATGGAAGAGGGGCCTGGGGCGTCACCTGGTATCATACAAAGAGGAGTCACGTCCAACAAATCTTCATCTAGAAACTCCATGGAGGGAGTTCTTGTATGATGAAAGGGTTTTGAACTAGATGATGATGGATGTTGAGACATGTTGTTGAAATTTTAAAGGAAATTTCTTTGCCCTAGCAGAGGTTCTCTGAGTAGTTTGATGAAGATGGAAAGAGTTGTGTTCAGGTAGAGCGCGCAAATGGCATATATACTATTTCCAATACTAGGGAATGATTCATTATTAATGTGGCTCTTTCTTTTAATTGGGCAGACAATATTTTTGTTACCTTTTCCACTCCACATTAATTGCCATATTTTCTCAAGAATCCAAGTCCCTAATTTCCCTCTTACATATTCAAATTGATTATCAATAAAATCCCTTTCAAACTTGTCAGCTGATTGCATTTCATGCTTTAGAACTATGAATTTATCTTTCACACATTTTCTAAAAGAGTGTTGACAGCAAACAAAGTACTTTGTCCAACTGTGCCGACTATGATTTTTGGACATTGTTGCAATATTCAGGTTGTCATAATACAATGTCATGACATCGTGTGTGACATTGTATGCAATTATTAGCAGTTCCATCCAACCCAGTTGAGAACAGCTGCTTACATCTGATATATTTTCATCATAAACACTATTTTCATCTTTCAAATTTGTAGGAGCAGGTGTCTTTTCACTCTCCATCTCAATCTTTTCAACATTGTTCTATGCACACATAGTCCCCTGTGGCCCAGTTCCAACAGAGCTCTCTCCAATTTTAGACTGCATATAACTAGTCACATGTCCACCTATTTGATCTAACCTCTCAGTTGTTTAGGCCATCATGACCTTTTCATCTTTGGAAGTGAGGTTAAGTCTGAGATTCTGGTGTGACATCCTTGTCTGACGTTTCCCACAAACTTGTCTCTCATTACTCTTGAGGGTTCTTCTAGCAGCTATCTTCATCTCTTCCTCTTTGACATAGGAACACTTTGAGGAAAAACCCATTTGAGAGCTCCACATGTAATAGTTGTCTTTTGTCCTGATTCCTTTCATAATCACTTCACTATCTTTGTTAAAAATTAGACATTCATTTTTGTGAAGTTAACATTTAGACCATGATCACATAGTTGACTGATGCTTATTAGAACCCCTTAACAAGTAGAACCTTGTCAAGGTTAGGAAATCCAAGACAATCAAGCTTACCTGTTCCCTTGATTTCACCTTTTGTTCCATCTCCAAAGGATACATGGCTTATGGTATGATGATGCAGGTCAGTTAGTAGATCTTGGTTTCCAGTCATGTGTCTGGAACATCCACTATCAAAATACCACTCTTCTTTGGCTGAGATTCTGAGGGGAATGTGAGCTAATAGACTTGTAACATTAGTCTTAGGAACCCATTGCTTCTTGTTGATAGGCCTGTGCTGTTGATAGTGAGTCTATTGATGGACAGAGGTAGGGTAACCATATAACTTATAGCAGAAGGGCTTTAGGTGACCAAATTTCCCATAGTAATGACATCTCCATCTTTGGTGTTTCCCTTTCTGTTGTCTTCTCCTCTAATTTTGTGACATCTCAAAAATGCTCTTACTATTGCTGCATTGAAGTTTGCAACTAATGTAACTGCTCTCAGCCTTAGATTTATTGTACCCTATTCTAGATTTATCTCCTGTGATTAGTCCAGTTTGGAGAATCTTGTCTAGGGAGTCAAATCCATTGTTTAACATCCTTACATACTTGGTCATCTCTTCTAGTTTTGAGTTTAAGAACATAGCTTCAGTTTTTAACTTGGAGATGGTTTCCACATGTTCTGCCTTTTCATTCTCCAGCAGTACTATCTTCTGGCTTTCAACCTGTTTAAACAGCTCCACACTTTTGTGACACAACTTTCTGTAGGTAGAGGCCAACTCTTCAAAGGTCACTTCTTCATCACTTGAGTTTTCATCAGAGCCCCATTTTCCTGTCAGCGCAGTCACCAGATTTGCAGCCTCCTCTGTATCACTCTCATCAGACTAGGTGGTAGCAAGACTCATCTTCTGCTTCTTGAGGTAGGTTCCACATTCAGTTCTAATGTGTCCACACCCATCACATTCATAGCACTTTACTTCTTTTCCTTCTTTGGGCTTTTCATCTGACCTTGCTCTTCTTCCATTGTTGATGTCAGATGAGATGTTCTTGACATTTTCCTTGGATCTTACATCCATTTTTTTTAACAATCTGTTGAACTGTCTCCCCAGCATTGCAACTTCATTGGCTAAATCTTCATCAACATCCTGACTATTTTCTTCTTCTGTGTTTGATATGAAGGCAATGCTTTTGGTTTTCTTTTCAGAGCCATCATTTAATCCCATCTCAAATGTTTGGACAGAACCAACCAGCTCATCAACTCTCATGTTGGAGATGTCTTGAGATTCTTCTATGGAAGTTACTTTCATAGCAAATCTCTTAGGGAGTGACCTGAGTATTTTTCTTACCAGTTTTTCATATATCATCTTCTCTCCCAGGGCTCCTGAGGCATTAGCAATTTCAAGGATACTCATGTGAAATTCATGAATGTTTTCATCTTCTTTCATCCTTAAATTTTCAAACTTGGAGGTGAGCAGCTGAAGTCTAGACATCTTTACCCTAGAGGTGCCTTCTTGAGTAGTCTTGAGAATGTCCCGAGCATCTTTGGCCACTTCACAGTTGTTTACCAACCTGAAAATATTCTTGTCTACCCCATTGAATATTGCATTTAATGCTTCAGAATTTCCACGGGCTAGATCATCCTTCTCCTTGGACCATTGTTCTTCAGGCTTCTTCTCAGTAGTGGCTTCTCCTTCTTTAGTAATTACAGGATGCACCCAGCCTGTTAACACAACCTTCCAAGCCTTGTTATCAAGAGATTTTAGAAAGGCTACCATTCGGGGTTTCCAATAGTCATAGTTAGAACCATCCAAAATTGGTGGCCTGTGAACAAATCCTCCATCTCTCTCCATTATACCAGAAAGTATTGTCCCTAGATCTCACCCAGAACCAGAGCAGGATGTCTGCTCTGATAGCAATTGAAATTCTGGTATCAGATATAAGATGTCGAAGGTAATGTCACGACACTAATATCTGTTAACACAAACAGGATAAAGATACAGAATGGTAAAGCAAATGACACAAGCAATTGTTAACCCTGTTCGGTGCAACTCACCTACGTCTGGGGGCTACCAAGCTAGGAAGGAAATTCACTAAAATAGAATCAATTCAAAGACTCTTCCTACACTTCAACAAGTTACAGTCTTTCTCACCTAATCTCTACCCGTGCAATTTCTACCTAAGCACTCTTAGATATGAGAACCCACTCACTTCCCTACAATCACACCTGTGATCTTAAAAAACAATCCCTTGATAAAAGAAAACACTTTTCAATAACACACTCTTGATTTTATTTCACAGTTTCAATCAAGAAGACACACACTTGATCTTGCTTCACAGCTTTGATAAAGTAGTTACACACTTGATCTTGCTTCACAACTTTGATCAAGTAGACACACACTCTTGCTTAACAACTTTAGAGTGACAAATTACAACCACAAATAAGTCCAAATTAATCATCAAAAGATGACTTGAATGGCTTACAAGTCTCACGACTAAACAAACACAAACCCTAGCTCTCTCTCTATATTTCACTCAATATTGGTTGTGTTGTAAAACAGGTTTTCTAAGTCTCTTTTTATAGAAGCTTTCAGCTGGGCTTGGACATCTTGAAAACCCTAAATCTATTTCCAATCAAATCTTCTCATGACAGCTGGTTAGATCTCTTTGGAAAATAAGTAAATCAGGTTGTAATTAATGATTGAATGCGCCTGCAAATCAGATCTTCAATCATACATAGATTGCCATTAATTGTGCAATCACAAAACACCAGACATTCACATTGAATGTTCTGTGTATAGGATGTCATGACATCGGGTCTGACATCCTGGACCAATCCTGCATAACTCCATAATTCCATTTATAACTTCCAGCAGGTACAACCATATCAGATTCCATGACCTTGTGTATGACATTCTGAAACAATCCTGCATGATCATGTCTTCTATTTGAACTCCAGCAGGTACACACATATCAAATGCCATGACCTTGTGTATGAAATTCTGAAACAATCCTGCATGATTATGTTTCTTAAGCTCCAGCAGGTACATAGGATATCTCATGTTAAGACATCAAACATAACATCTTATGAACACTCTTTGTTTTACGAAAATTGCTGCCAACACTTAGAACCAACACTCATAGATACAAATCCCTAATTTCCCTCTTAGACATTCAAATTGATTAGCATCCAAAGCCTTTGTAAATATATCAGCTAACTGCATTTCAGTAGCCACATGCTCCAAGGCTATGATTTTATCTTCCACTAGTTCTCTAATAAAATGATGACGAATATCAATATGTTTTGTCCTGCTGTGCTGAATGGGATTCATAGAAATATTTATAGCACTCAGGTTGTCACAATATAATGTCATGACATCTTGCGTGACATTGTATTCAGTCAACATTTGTTTCATCCAAACCAGTTGAGAACAACTACTTCCAGCTGCTATGCATTCAACTTCAGCAGTGGACATAGACACACAATTTTGTTTCTTACTAAACCATGATATTAAGTTGTTCCCCAAGAAGAAGCATCCTCCTGATGTGCTTTTCCTATTGATCTGTCACCATTTACACTCAGTTTTCATCATCTATCCAGCATTGAATCTTCATGAATCGGTAACATTTTGCTTTTTATTTTAGTGATTTCTTTAGTTTAGTGCATTTTACGAAGTTCCGCTTGTTTTAAGTTGCATTAGTAGTTTTTCTCCTTTTGTCGCATTTTATGCGTTTCTGTGTAGACTGTTCGGTTTCCAGGTCAAATAACAAGTCCGAAAGTTACGTACCGGAAAAATGGAGGTCAGATACTTAATGAAAAGCGAAAAATAGACAAAACAGGGGGCTGACACGGGTGCCCGTGTCAACTGACATGGCCTGTGTCAGCATGTGCAGAGCCAGCCATCCAAAACCCAGAAAACAGTGCGCTGACACGGGTGCCCGTGTCAGCTGACACGGCCCGTGTCAGCATGGAATGCATGATTGGACTTACAGTGGAGCCAACACGGGCAGCAGTGTCACCTGACACGGCCCGTGTTGGCCATTCCGCCCCATTTGCTGATTTTTCATATTTTAACCCCTTTAGACGTCCAGAGGGCAGTTTGGGCATTTCGCAATGTTTTTAGTTGTTTGGAAGCTATTTAGTTTAAATTTGGGCACAGAGAAAAGGGATTTTTTGATCGTGAAATAAAGGAGATAGAAAGAAGAAGCGACCTTGTAAAGTGTTTTCGAGGAGAAGAGATCTTCAAGATCGGACGAAATTGAAGATCAACTTTCATCAACAACAACTTGTAATGTCTTTAATTTGTAATCTACTATCTTTGAATATTATGAGAGGCTAAAACCCCCAATACTAGGGGGTGTCCCTGAATTGCTACTGTATGAATATTTTATCCATGTTCGTATAATCATTGATGTTTTCTTAATTCTAATTGTTATACAACGCGTTTAATGCTTAATTTTATCGAACAAATGAAATTCTGATCTCTGGTTAAGGTTTAGGTCGGACAAACCGCCTTATCACTTGTTGTATAATAAAACCCGCATTTAATCACTTAGGAATGAGGATCAAACTGTGGTTACTGTAATTCTTGATAAACTAAGTATTTCATAACAACAATTTGAATAACTAAGGAATTAGGATTGAAATTGCCTGTTAATGGTTTTTGGCTAACGAATTAGAGAAAACTACTCTTGGGAAACGGTTTTGAATTTTGATAACATAGATGTTATATGATCTGGAAGAAGTGTAATGCAAAGCAATTCATACATCTGGCCCTAGCATTATTTCTCATATCAGTTAAACTGTTTTTATACACTTTATATTTTTATTTCTTATCATTTGTGAAAACAATCATCAAACCCCATATGAACTTTTGTTCAATCGAATTATTATAAAAATTGATACTTTCTATGCAGTCCTCGAGATCGATACTCGGGATAACTCCCTTTTTTTATTACTACATTGGTGCAAATAGTACATTTGCTATTTTACCGATCAAGTTTTTGGCGCCATTGTCGGGGACTGCCAAAAGTATAAGTTGAAAACTAATTCAATTGGAATTTTGTTGCTCTGCAGCTAAATTTTTTTTGTATTATTGTTTATTCTAATAATTGTCTAATCTGTGTATGCGAGGTAAGGCCTCAGCTGAATTTCTTTTTGACACAGAACCTGAAAGATTATTGCGTGCAAGACGATGAAAATCTAGGCTGGAACTTTCATAATCAACCCCTAATTTTTCTGAGTCTGAAAAAGAAGAAGTTGTTTCAGTTCATTTGGAAGACTCTTAAGTTGTTTCTGAACCAATTGCTGAACCACAGGATGAAGCCCCACTACCTCCTGCAGAAAGACTTCTGGGTGATTATGGGGGTGAAAATGCTCCTACTGGAAGGTTAACAATTGTGAACCAACCGGTAAATGTTGATCACTTTCAGCTGCACCCTTCAACGATTCGTCAACTCGAGAGGAGACCGTTCTCTGGAAAAATCAATGAAGATGCCAACAAGCATTTACAAAGATTTCTGACCATGACGACATCGTTGAAAATTGAGGGACACTTAGAGGAAGCTAAAAAGTTGGTGATGTTCCCGTTTACACTGTCGGAAGATGCCGAAGAGTGGTTTTACTCTTTACCCACGGGAAGCATAACAGCTCGGCAACAAATGGAGACAACATTCCTGAATGAGTACTTCCCTGCTTCTGTGTATATCCGTAAGAGATATGATATTGTTAATTTTAAATAGAATGAAGGAGAGTCACTCGGAGACGCTTACAAGAGGTTCAAGCGATTGTTGGTTGCATGTCCTACTCATAACATGGATGCAACTGAAGAAATGCAAAATTTTGTGAATGGACTTAGAATGAAGACTAAGCAACTCATAGACACAGCTGTCGGTGGCTCAACAAACTTTACAACAACCACTGGAATAAAGAAAATCATTGAAGCCATTACAGCAAATGAGCATATGGAACTCTATGACCGCAGTGTATGTCAACCTGAAGGTATCATTGATCTCAAACTAGCAAATCAAGTTGTGAAGATGGAAGATCAAATAACAGCTGAAGTAGAGAGAAGACTCAAGAAAATGACTCTTGACACTCAAACGGTGGCACAAGTGCAACCGGTCCAACCTATTCAAGATGTTAGTTGTGAAATTTGTGAAGGTCCTCGCTTCGCCATGCATTGTGTGGCAACTGCTGAACAAGTAGAAGAGATTAATTTTCTGAAGCAGAATAATCCTTACTCCAATATATATAATCCTGGATGGAAAAATCATCCAAATTTTTCCTGGAAGGACCAGCAAGGAAATGCTCAGAAGCACGCGCCCACCCAGTATCAAAGCCAACCACAACAACAGTATTGTCCACAACAATAGCAACCTTACCAGCAACAGTTTCACCCATCCCAACAACAATTTCAACAATAGGTTCCAAGAAAAGCAGATTGGGAAATTGCCATTGAAAAAATGGCAGCTCAAAGTTCACAATTTCAAGAGGAGACTAGAAGTAATCTGAGAAACACTGGTGCTTAAATAAAAAATCTGGAAGTGCAAATGAGTCAGATTGCTCAACAACTTGCGGGTTCGCAAACACCAGGTGCATTACCGAGTGCTATAGTTACAAATCCAAGAGAGCATAATAATGTGAGTGCGGTAACCACAAGGAGTGGTAAGGCAAAAGAAGTCCCTGAAAAAGATGATGAGCAAGAAGATCAATTGCTTGAAGTTGATTTGGAGATAAAATAAAATGAGGGTGTTAGTGAAGAGGTGACAGTACCTAAACCTGTGGTTAAAGAAAAAGTTAGTGAGTCAAAGTCGGTTGTCAAACTCCGTTTCCCAACAAGAAATAAGAAGAAAGAGAAACATGAGAAGAACTTCAAGAAATTCTTGGAGATGTTCAAAAAGCTTGAAATCAACATTCCGTTCTTGGAGGCACTTGAGCAAATGCCCTCTTATTCTAAATTCATGAAAGATATTATTTCGAAAAGGAGGAGCACTGACACTGACTCTATTGTAGTAACCGAAAATTGTAGTGCTATTTTGCAGGGTATGGAGATTTCGGTAAAGAAAAAAGATCGAGGCTCGGTAACTATCCCTTGCACTATCGGGGATAGATATTTCAAGAAGGCCCTTATAGACTTAGGGGCAAGTGTGAGCCTCATGCCTTTATCCATCTACAAGAGGTTAGGGATTGGAAAAGTACAGGATACCCGAATGACACTTCAATTTGCTGACCACTCTGTGAAGAGACCTTATGGAGTGGTGGAAGATGTTCTTGTGAAGATTGATAAGTTTGTGTTTCCGCTAGACTTTATGATCTTAGAAATTCCGGAAGATGAAGAGATACCGCTCATTCTTGGTAGACCATTTTTGGAGACCGGGAGGTGTTTGATAGATATAGAAGAAGGCACCATGACTCCAAAAGTTTATGACGAAGAGTTAAAAATTGATGTGCGCAACACCATGAAATACAAAGATGATGTGGCCACCAGTCAACACATAGAGGTTATTGATCAAATGGTTCTGAAAGAAAATCCCCTAGGTGAATAAAAATTACACTTGGAGAGAGTTTTGAGTCTCTTAATCTTTGAAGACACTCGAGAGGTTGATGACAAGGAGATGGAAGTGTTAACTATGATGGCAACACAACAGCCCTTTAAGGGATCCCGATCACTCCGATAGGAAAACTTAAGGGAACCTCAAGTTAAAGAAAAGAAAGGTGAGACCAAGAAAGTGGCTGAGTTGAAATAGTTACCTAACAATCTCAAGTATGTTTTTCTAGACCCCAAAAGGAAATTCCCAGCTATTATAAGCTCTCATCTAGAGGTTTCTCAAGAAGACAAGTTTGTCAAGGTTTTGAAGAAACACAAAAGTGCCATGGGATGGGCAATAGAAGACTTGAAGGGAATTAGCCCTACGGTGTGTATGCATAAAATTCTCATGGAGGATGGTCACAAACCAGTGGTGCAACCACAAAGAAGATTAAACCCCGTGATGAAGGAAGTCGTTAGGAAAGAGGTTGTGAAACTGTTAGATGTCGGGTTAATTTATCCCATATTCGATAGCTCTTGGGTGAGTCCGGTTCATGTGGTCCCGAAGAAAGGAGGAACTATAGTTATAAGGAATGAGAAAAATGAGTTACTCCCTACTAGGACGGTCACGGGTTGGCGTGTGTGCATCGACTACAGGAGGTTGAATTTGGCAAGCAGAAAGGACCATTTTCCGTTACCACTCATAGATCAGATGTTGGAAAGGTTGGCAGGTCATGAGTACTATTGTTTCCTTGATGGATACTCTGGATACAACCAGATAGCTATTGCACCGGAAGATCAAGAGAAGAAAGCTTTTACATGCCCATATGGTATTTTTGCCTACAGAAGAATGCCATTCGAGTTATGTAATGCTCCAGCCACATTCCAAAGATGCATGACCTACATTTTTGCGGACATGCTCGAAAAGCATATGGAGGTCTTCATGGATGACTTTTCGGTATTTGGTTTTTCTTTTGATAATTGTTTAACTAACCTTTCCCTTGTGTTAGAAAGATGCCAACAGACCAATCTGATTCTCAACTGGGAGAAATGTCACTTCATGGTGCGAGAAGGAATAGTCTTGGGTCACAAAATCTCTCACAAAGGGATAGAAGTGGACCAAGCCAAGATTGAGGTAATAGAAAAGCTACCACCTCCTGTGAACGAAAAAGGTATAAGAAGTTTCTTAGGACATACGGGTTTCTACCGCAGGTTCATAAGAGACTTTTCCAAGATAGCTAAACCCTTAACTACCCTATTGGTTAAGGACACGACTTTAATTTTTGATAAAGAGTGTGTCGTTTCTTTTGAAACGATAAAAAATAAATTGGTGACGGCACCTATTGTCATTGCTCCTAATTGGTCTCTACCATTTGAGATCATGTGTGATGCGAGTGACATCGCAGTGGGAAAGGTTCTTAGGCAACATAGAGATAAGCTTATGCATGTAATATACTATGCCAGTCATGTGTTGAACCCTACACAGATGAATTATGCGACTACCGAAAAGAAGTTGCTAGCTGTGGTCCATGCCATTGATAAATTCAGGAAATATCTGTTGGGTTCTAGAGTCATTGTTTATACTGACCATGATGCTTTGAAGTATTTGTTTTCTAAGTAGGACTCGAAGCCAAGAGTGTTGCGATGGGTCCTGCTCCTCCAAGATTTTGATGTGGAAATCCGGGACAAAAGAGGGTGCGAAAATACTATGGCAGATCACCTCTCCCGGAGGTCCCCAATAAAAGAGAATGAGGAAAAGTGCCCAATAAAGGATGAGTTTGCTGATGAACACATCCTTGCTGTTTTTGGAATGCCTTGGTTCGCAGACTATGCGAACTATCTAGTAGGCGGGGTGATCCCGAGTGAATTTGACTCTAACCGTAAGAAAAAGTTTGTTCAGGATTGTAGGTTCTATTTGTGGGACGACCCTTTCTTGTACAATAAGGGAGTAAACAGGTTGGTCAGAAGATGTGTTCCAGAAGAAGAACAGAGGGATATGCTGAAAGCTTGTCACGATTCAGACTATGGTGGACACTTTAGTGGTGATAGAACCGCTGCCAAAGTCCTCCAGTCAAGCTTATACTGGCCGACACTATTCAAAGATGCTCAATAAATGATCAAAGAGTGCGATAAATGCCAAAGGATGGGAAACATTTCGAAAAGAAATTAGATGCTGCAAAATCCCATGCTAGAAGTTGAACTCTTTGATGTGTGGGCTATTGACTTTATGGGACCTTTTCCACCGTCATTTGGAAAGAATTACATCTTGGTGGCGGTGGATTATGTATCCAAGTGGGTAGAAGCAGTCACTCTACCAACAAATGATGCAAAAGTGGTGGTCAAGTTTTTGAAAGAAAACATATTTGTCAGGTTTGGAGTGCCAAGAGCTCTTATTAGTGATGAAGGAACTCACTTCTTAAATCACCTAATGGAGAAGCTACTCTTGAAATACAATGTGAAACATCGGATAGCCACTCCATACCACCCGCAAACAAGTGGTCAAGTTGAAGTGTCAAATAGGAAGCTGAAACATATCCTAGAGAAGACGGTTAATGCTTCTCGCATGGATTGGGCGAGTAAGCTTGATGATGCGCTTTGGGCATATCGTACTGCTTTCAAAACACCGATTGGTATGTCCCCGTATCAATTGGTATATGTTAAGGCATGTCATCTACCCTTGGAACTGGAACACAAAGCTTTGTGGGCTTCCAAATTCCTTAACTTGGATCTTGTGAAAGTGGGAGAATCCCGAATCCTTCAACTCCACGAGTTGGAAGAATTTAGGAACCTGGCATATGAAAACACAAAGATCTACAAAGATCAAACAAAGAAATGGCATGACAGAAGAATCCAAAGGAAGGAATTCCAGGAAGGACAGATGGTATTATTGTTCAATTCAAGGATGAAGCTGTTCTCTGGAAAACTGAGATCGAAATGGTCGGGTCCGTTTGTGGTGCATAAGGTATATCCCCATGGAGTAGTCGAAATAAAAAATCCTTCCAATGGAGACATTTTTAAAGTGAATGGACAGAGATTGAAGCCGTACAATGTGGGGCAAGTTGTGGGCCAAATTGATGTTGTTCATCTTGTCTGATAAGATGCGCAACCGTCGAGCCAAGCGACGTTAAACGAAGCGCTACGTGGGAGGCAACCCACGCTTTTGTATCTAATCATTCTCTTTGTTTGGTTGTGTGTTATTTACTTGCAGGTGTAAACAATGTTTGATAAAGGAGTTAGAGGTAGCGATCGCAACAAATCTCTGAAAATTTGGAAGCTAAAGTCATGCACATAACAAGAAAAGAAACCAAGAAAAAAGAGAAAACAGGGGCCTGACACGGGCGCCCGTGTCAACTGACACGACCCGTGTCAGGATGAGGAAAAACTTGGAGAAAAATTGGATTTCCAGGGGTCTGACACGGGTAAAATAAGTTGTTTAAAGCACGTTTTTGAATAACACGACCCGTGTCATGGGGTAGTGTTGCGCTGACACGGGCGCCCATGTCAGCTGACATGGTCGTGTCAGCTCACGCAGTGGTGAATATTCTTTGAATTTTCTTACCGTTGGAGGAGGGTACCGCCTACGAAATTCACCCTATAAATACACCTTATCCCCACTTCTCTCCTTATTTACCACATATCCTTCATACTCCTTCATCTCCATCTTTCTTTCTCTCAAAAATATCTAAAACCTCCATAATTCTCACTCAAAGCTACCTCCTTTCACCGCACATCTCCATCGATTCTCCATCCGTCTTCACAAAAGTTTCACCATTCTTGTTTCTTTTTGTTGTGTGCGGGTACAATAAGTCTCGCCGAGTCGCAAAAAGCAAAAATATGGCGGAATCATCCCATCCACGACAAAGGGCGAGGAGAACCCCGAACGAGCACGACATTATGTTCGAGAACCTGGAGCACCAGAAAAAGGTATGCGGTTCGTTTAAAAAGGAAATTAACCCCCACGAGGTATATGTGTAATGGCACTCTGCAGGAACTGGGATTGCAAGTTGAGGTACACCGTATGTTCCACACCTTAGGGATGCTAGAACTCATGCAGCTGGAAGCGCCTACTTTCGCGCGCATTACGCTTGAATTCCTGAGCACTATTGAAGTTAAGCTGAGAAACAGGTGGAAGGGAACAGAAAAAGAATATTATGGTACGTTGCAATTTCGATTGTTTAATACTGATATGGAATTGACTCTGGAAGAGTTAGGGAGGATCTTAAAACTCTCAATCCTAGGCCCTGGAGCGGTGCCCGATACGTTTGTCCTGGCGGAATTTTGGACCGCCATAACAGGTAACACTAAATATGTTTCCAAAGGGGAAAAGGCATCGAGTATCCATAACCCATGTTTCAATTATGCGCAAAAGGAATTAGCATACACCATGTTTGGTCACGGAGACAGCACAAGTGTTGCCACTCAAAGGGATTTGTTCTTTTTGTATAGTATGGCATCCCAGACTCCAATCAACGTAGCAGCATTTGATGCTGACTACTTAAGGAAAGTAGGTCACGCTACTTCATGCGACATTTCTGTTGGCGACATGATTACTCAGATTGCCGACCATTTTGGATTTGGTGTTGCTCTCGTTGACTCTCCACAGGTGCCAGGTAAAAACAAACTGGACATGGCCTCCTTGATCCAACAAGGCATGATTACGGTAAAACAAGACTATTACTCTCTTATGTGCCAAAAAGTCCATGTTCTTTATTTACCTGCTTACGATTTTATCAGTATCACTAACAGAGCCAACTGGCTCTATGACTGTCCTAACCTGGAAGAGGGGGACGAAGATTTGTTTGACTCTTTATCTGCAGATGAACCGAAGGAAGGTGCATCAAGCACCGAGGAGCCTTTTTACCAGCAACCGCCAGAACCAACTCAAGCCTCCGGATCCCACTCCATGCCACCATCCCAATGGGGCTGGATTCAGGATGAGATAGGCCACCTTCGCACGGAGCAATCCAGGCAAGGTGAGGAGCTCACCAGGTTTGGAGCCGAACAACGCCATCAAAGGACGGTTTTGGATGAGATGAACGCGATGATGCAACGCATGATGTTGCATTATCCATACCCGCCACCTTCTCCACAGTAATCGCTGTAAGTGTTCCTCATATCTTGACTTTAAACATTGCGAACAATGTTTGGTTCAAGTGTGGGGAGGTTTTTAATTGCTTTATATTTTATTTTTATTGTGTCTGTGTGTTATTTTGTTTGTCGTTGTGTGGTTGTTTTTATTTCTTTTTTAAGTTACAGATGAAAGTAGATTATGCTGGAGAAATGATAGACTAGTGGACAGTGAGTGAAAGACGCAACCCCAGATTTTCTCCCGAGGCAACCTGGAAGGTGATACAGTTGAGAAACAAAAGGTTGGACGCAACTTGGAAAATATAGACTGAAAAAGAAGAAGGTAAGCCCAAGCTGATAAAGAAGCTGTCTGTCATAAAGAATGTTTGGAACCTGCAAGCTTATCCAACATGGTGAGATTTCAGCTTAACCAAACACAAAAAGAGTGCATTCAGGTATGACTCTATCTCTCTAATTTTGCGTTAGTTCTACTGATACAGCATAATACAAAAACGCACACTGAGGCACGTTGTTTGTTTTCAACCTTTGAGCCTGTCTAGCCACCCATAATGTTGTTTTCATCCGTTGCTAACCCCGTTGAGCCTGTACCCTTTTGTTTGTGTAAACCAGCATGTTAACCATTAGCCATACACCTCCTGCCCTCGCTCGGCATGACTGTTATGGTGTAAAACTTGTGCAAAAAGATAAGTTTGGGGTATTAATCCGTAGAAGAAATGTTGAAAAGGGGAAAGTGCAAGGAAAAGAAAGATGAGAAAAAGAAAAAAACTGTGTAGAAACATCCGCTTCTACCAAAAAAAAAGGAAAAGGAATGAAAAAATAAATATATATATATATATATATATATATATATATATATATATATATATATATATATATATATATATATAAATGAAGAATAAGCACTTGCCTTAGAAATAAACTCATGCATTAATGTGAATTTGAGTGAAAAAAAGTCAAGATTGGACGACACCCCAAATAAAAATTCTTGCACAAAGAAAAACAACAACATGAATGCCGAGTTGTAAAACCATTTGTAATCCATTTTGTTGTCTACTCTCCCACCGTACCTAAGCCCCGTTACAACCGTGAAGACCTCTTAAAGTGTGTGAATTGTGTTTGTGTAGTTGACGTAGAATCTATTCAAAAGTAAGAGTTGATATTGCTTACCTTGAGTAGTGTGAAGAAGCTTGCAGGTAAAAGATCTCTCTGAAATGATAAGGCAGTGGAGAAGTTCGAATGGGTAAACCAGAAGCTCAATCGGGAAGGAGAAAGCCAAGTTTCGAATAACATCAGCTGTGCTGTGGAGAGAATAGAATCCATGGGTGACCTCCGCATTGTCTCTTGCATCACTTGAGGACAAGCAATGAGATAAGTTTGGGGTTGTGATCGGTCACCATTTAAACTCAGTTTTCATCATCTATCTAGCATTGAATCTTCATGAATCGGTAACATTTTGCTTTTTATTTTAGTGATTTCTTTAGTTTAGTGCATTTTATGAAGTTCCGCTTGTTTTATGTTGCATTAGTAGTTTTTCTCCTTTTGTTGCATTTTATGCGTTTCTGTGTAGACTGTTTGGTTTCCAGGTCAGATAACAAGTCCGAAAGTTGAGTACCGGAAGAATGAAGGTCAGAGACTTAATGAAAAGCGAAAAATAGACAAAACAGGGGGCTGACACGGGTGCCCAAGTCAGCTGACACGGCCCGTGTCAGCATGTGCAGAGCCAGCCATCCAAAACCCAAAAAACAGTGGGCTGACACGGGTTCCCGTGTCAACATTGAATGCATGATTCGACTTACAGTGGAGCCAACACAGGCAGCAGTGTCACCTGACACGGCTCGTGTTGGCCATTTCGCCCCATTTGCTGATTTTTCATATTTTAACCCCTTTAGACGTCCGAAGGGCAATTTGGGCATTTCACAATGTTTTTAGTTGTTTGGAAGCTCTTTAGTATTAATTTGGGAACAAAGAAAAGGGATTTTTTGATCGTGAAAGAAAGGAGACAGAAAGAAGAAGCGACCTTGCAAAGTGTTTTCGAGGAGAAGAGATCTTCAAGATCGGAAGAAATTGAAGATCAACTTTCATCAACAACAACTTTTAATGTCTTTAATTTGTAATCTACTGTCTTTGAATATTATGAGAGGCTAAAACCCCTAATGCTAGGGGGTGTCCCTGAATTGCTACTGTATGAATATTTTATCCATGTTCGTATAATCATTGATGTTTTCTTAATTCTAATTGTTATAGAACGCGCTTAATGCTTAATTTTATCGGACAAATGAAATTCTGATCTCTGGTTAAGGTTTAGGTCAGACAAACCGCCTTATCACTTGTTGTATAATAAAACCCGCGTTTAATCACTGAGGAATGAGGATCAAACTGTGGTTACTATAATTCTTGATAAACTAAGTATTTCATAACAACAATTTGAATAACTAAGGAATTAGGATTGAAATTGCCTGTTAATGGTTTTTGGCTAAAGAATTAGAGAAAACTACTCTTGAGAAACGGTTTTGAATTTTGATAACATAGATGTTATATGTTCTGGAAGAAGTGTAATGCAAAGCAATTCATACATCTGGCCCTAGCATTATTTCTCATATCAGTTAAACTGTTTTTATACGCTTTATATTTTTATTTCTTATCATTTGTGAAAACAATCATCAAACCCCATATGAACTTTTATTCAATCGAATTATTATAAAAATTGATACTTGCTACGCAATCCTCGAGATTGATACTCGGGATAACTCCCTTTTTTTATTACTACATTGGTGCAAATAGTACACTTGCTATTTTACCGATCACCTATCATCAGCACTTCCAGCCCAGTCAACATCATAATATCCAGTCAGCACAGATCCAGATCCATGAGTGTACATCATCCCATAGTCACTGGTGCCATTGACATATTTTAGTATCCTTTTCACTTGGTTTATGTGTCTGACTTTTGGTTCAGCTTGATATCTAGCACAAACACCTACAGCAAAAGCAATGTCAGGTTTGGTTGTTGTGAGATATAGCAGACTCTCTCTCATGCTTCTGTAAAGACTTTGATCCACACTAACACCATTTTCATCTTTAGAGACTTTCAGATGAGTAGGAGAAGGTGTCCTTTTATGACTTGCATTCTCCATGCCAAACTTCTTAACAATGTTTTTGGCATATTTGCTTTGAGATAGAAAGATAGAATCTTCCATCTGCTTGACTTTTAACCCAAGAAAATAGGTCATCTCTCCAACAAGGCTCATTTCAAATTCAGACTGCATTTGTTTAACAAAATGTTCGACCATCTTATCTGACATCCCACCAAACACAATATCATCCACATATATTTGAGCCACCATGAGTTTTCCTCCTTCATTCTTAACAAATAAGGTCTGATCAATGCCTCCCTTCCTGTATCCATTGTCAATGAGAAACATTGTGAGTCTATCATACCAAGCCCTAGGAGCTTGTTTCAAACCATAAAGGGCTTTTCTCAACTTATACACATGCTTTGGAAGATTTGGATCTATAAACCCTTTAGGTTGTTCAACATACACTTCCTCATTTAAGTAATCATTCAAGAAGGCACTTTTTACATCCATTTGGAACAGTTTAAACTTCAGAATACATGCCACTCCAAGCAATAGTCTAATGGACTCAAGGCGAGCTACAGGGGAAAATGTTTCATCAAAGTCACCTCATTCAACTTGTGTGTATCCTTGTGCTACTAATCTTGCCTTATTTTTAGTAACCACCCCTTGTTCATCAGATTTATTCTTGTAAATCCACTTTGTTCCAATAACATTTATTCCTTCAGGTCTTGGAACCAGTTCCCATACTTCATTTCTCTTGAATTGGCTTAACTCTTCCTGCATGGCATTGATCCAAAATTCATTAGTCAAGGCTTCCTTGACATTCCTAGGCTCAATCTTAGACACAAAACAACCATGTGAGATCACTTCCCTTGATCTAGTTGTGACCCCTTTATTTGGGTCTCCTATAATGAGATCTTTAGGATGATCCTTCTAAATTCTGATAGAGGGTCCCTTATTAATTTTGTCAGCTTGAGGTTCAGCTTGAGTGAGTTCACTCTTATTACTTTTGTCTGGGAAATCAGTCGGGGCATCATTTAGAGATGTCTCAACATCGTCTGTGACATCAGTCTGTTGATCATTAACCACAACATTGATAGATTCCATCATTACTTTTGTTTTGGAATTAAAGACTCTAAACGCTCTGCTGTTTGTTGAGTAGCCCAGAAATATTCCTTCATCACTCTTTAAGTTTGGGATTCCTCTGACAACTTCAACAGATATAATCCTCTTCATTCCTTTAAGATGTAGATGGCCCAATTTTTGATGCCATAACTTCACTTCTTCTTCTTTGGCTAGAGTACACATTGATGAATAACCAGTTTCTTGAGAACTCCACATATAACAGTTGTCCTTAGACCTGACTCCTTTCATGATCACTTCATTTTCTTTATTAGTAATCAGACATTCAGTTTTTGTGAAGTTTATATTTAGACCTTGGTCACATAGTTGACTGATGCTGATTAGGTTTGTAGTCAGTCCTTTAAGAAGTAGCACATTGTCAAGGTTAGGGACTGTAGCACCTCAAATTTGCACCTACCATTATGCATACATTTTCATATTAGGTCATAGCATATCATGATTCATTGCATAGCATTGCATTGTTCCCAGTTGTCTCAAGAGCAAGCAATCAAGAACCAGGTCAAACTAATCTCCTAATCAGTCAACCAAGCAAGCAAAGGAATTTCTCATTGAATCAAGGCCTTGAGGTTTGTCCAACAAGTTCACATGGCTTGGAGGTCTATTTGAAGTGTTCAAGTCAAGGGTTGAAGGCTCAGAGGTCAGCAGTTCACACACAGACAGTCAAAAGTCAAAGAAAAGTCAACTGTCAGTCAAAGCAGTGGATGGTGGTCATTCTTGTGGAATTTGGGCACCATGGTCAATAATCAAGGGTTCATACAACTTGGGACATCACTTGAAGTCAAATTCTCAAGGAATTAGGGTTTGGAAGTCATCAGTCAATGCACAATCGAGCAGAAACCCTAAAAGTCAACTGTTGGTCAACCGTCCATTTAATCAGAGATTTGACGATTGGAATTGGTTTGTGAGAGTTCATTCATGTCCAAATAGTCATCATATATCATGCCAAACACCATCATGGAAGAATTTGAAGCCAGATCAGAAATTTCCCAAAACGGAAACTGGGCCTGTAACTGAAACTTGCCATAAATGGAAAGTTTTGATCCTCAAACTTACATTGTGATACAAGCCTCAAATGAATTTTTGCCCAACATGAAAGTTGAAGATCTTGTTCTCCCATTTCCAAAAAGTCCTAGAACTCTCAATTCCCATGTATGGTCGGCAAGTTATGATCGAATCGATTTTAGAAAATCTTGAACTTCAAAGGGCCATATCTCCCAAACCGTTTGGCCAAATTTGGTGGGGTTTTTTTCCTACAAACCACATTTTTCATCCTCTTTCCAAAAATATAAATTTCATGACCTAAAACCTTACCAATCAAAATGGCATTTTTGAACCTAGCATGTGTAAAATTCAAGTTTGACCAAGGGTTGACTTTTTGAAATGTTGATTTCCAACCATTCCCACTATCCAAATATGTTTAGAAACCAGATTTTGAGCATGTGCAAAGTCAAATTCGTGCAAGTACTTGCACCCATCATGTAGCCATGCCTAGTTGCTTGAAAATGGGAAGAAAAGTACACTTTTCACCCACCATATCCCACATATCCATGAACCATGCTTTGGGCAATCACATAGCAGAGTTTATCATCAATTTTCTGTCACTAAGAAACCCTAGAAACAACCACAAGATCAGAAAAAAAAAACCTCACTCTTGCACTCTCTCAAAAAACTTCATTTTGGACATTCTTCAAAATCTGTCAAAAACTCTCAAAGAACCAAGCCTTGCCATTGTTCATTCATCATCTAAACAACATTCAGAGCCCATTTCAACCATCATTCCACAACTGGAAGGCCATTTCGCGGACTGTTTTTGCAAAGCATCATCAATGGCAAAGTTTGGTTGAAGCCATACCAAGCTGTTCCGAACAAAGCTAACTTCATCATCCAACCTTAGGGAGCTTAAGGAGCATCTGTTTCACTTTAACATGGCCAAATAACAACTGTTTCAACACTACTCTTCCGACTTGGTGCTTTAGTTGCTTAGTTCTTTGTGAACTTTTTGCTTTGCTTGTATAAGCAATTTGCATTGAGGTATGTCTCTTTTACTCCATGTAGTCTGGAAGACCTGGCCTGTTACTTGGCCAGGCAACTGTCTGAAGTCCTCCTTAAGAGGCAATGTTTGTGGATGTTTACTTTTGTCCCTGCATAGAGTCAAAGTCTTCCTAAGAGAAGAGGCAATTGGTGGAAGGTAGGGATATGCAATCTATCCCCCACTATTCAGTGTGTCATCTGCTTTGCTCACACCACTGTGTTGATGCATTGCAGATACAAACCCAAGATCTTGTGCAGTTGCACAGTTGAGTCAGTTTCAAATGTGTAGAAGGGTTCCCACTTTCTGAACCCACACATTCTTGTCTTGAGCTCTCCCAGGCCAGGGATAAGAGCTGTGAGGTCTCATCCTCACTTCATCCTTTCATCTGCTTCACCTTAGCCCCTCAATGGCAAGGTTAAGAGCGCATTCACCCAGTTCCAGAGGTTTGTTTGTTGAGGTTGATATGACCCCTTGACTAAAACCTAACCCTTGTTTGAGCCACTTGTTTGTGTATAGCGTGTGCTATCTGTACTTGTAGGATTGTTTGACTTGCTTCCTGTGCAAGTTAGGATAGTTTGACTTGCTTCCTGTGCAAGTTAGGATTAGTTTAGACTTGCTTCCTGTGCAAGTTAGGTGTGTGTGGCTTGCTTCCTGTGTGAGCCATACTTAGGATAGGTTGGCCCTTGTGCCATTTAGCTAGAAACCATAACTTAGGGTTGATTTTGCATGACAACATCTAGGCTCGAGTCGTAGTCTCCCTAGAGTTGTGTCTCCCTCTGTTATCTGGTTAGGCTAGAACCTTTATCCCTGCGTAGGGGAACTACATCGCCCTGATCTTCACACCAGATGAAGTATGTAGGCAGGAGATTGAGCTGATCTCTCCGGGCGCCCTTTTTCTTTTTGTGTGTGTTGTCTGACCTTTGCTAGGCTCGAGTCCCCGTACTCCTTAGCATTTGCTGTCTGTTTGTGTGCGTTTGACAGTTATAGGCTGAGTCCCCGACTCCCTATCTATCTGCTGTGTTGTTTAGGTTCGGATGTCAATGTAAGTCCAGTGATTGGCATTTGGGCTCCACGTTTGCCTCTTTGCGTGTGTTTAGGTTCGGATGCTGACATAAGTCCAGTGATTGGCAGTCGGGCTCCACGTTTGCCTGTGTCTTGTTTGTTTGTGTGCGTGTCAGCCGAGCTACGAATGCTCTGATTCTTCTCTCGTCCGAGAAGATACGTATGCATAGGATGCGATATCCTAGCGAGCATGTGTCGTTTCCCTAGTCCGAACTACTTGGACTCTGATGTCTATGCCTGATAGACTAAGTAGGCCCAGGATGCGACATCCTGCCGAGTTCAGTTTCAGTCAGTCTCTTGCGTTTCTTTCAGCCAGTGTGTGTGAATATTTGAGCAGTGTTTAGCAACCAATTTCCTTTCTAGTGTGCGTGGATCCCGTAGAGTACTACGGATGCGTAGGGGTGCTAATACCTTCCCTTCGCATAACCGACTCCCGAACCCATTCTCTTTGGTCGCGAGACCATGTTCTTTCCAGGTTTACTCTGAGCGTTTCCTTTCCCTCTTTTGGGATAAATAACGCACGGTGGCGGCTCTGTTGTTCTTTCTTTTCCCGCCGGTTTTTCGCGCGATGCGACAGCTGGCGACTCTGCTGGGGAAATAGAGAAGTTGACCTATGCTGGTCCATCTTCCCTGAGCGAGTCTCTCCTAGCGCTCTCTAGGATTAGGGTTTTGGTTGCTTTGTGCTGTGTTTATTTATTGCATTCATTATTTACTGTTTGCATTCATTGTTTGTTGTTTGCATCTATGTTTGCATTAATGTTTGCATTTATTCATCTGTTCACCTGGCTGGTTGTTTGTTTCTCTCTGTGTGGGGGGGAGGAGTCAGTTGAGGTAAAAGGTCCAATACCCAGACCATGAGTGCAATCTAGGATACCTAGGAATAGAGTGATTCATGGGAAGCGGGTGGTATGGCGCCACTTAGCGGAACATTGATATCACGAGCAGTTCAGACCCTGGTGGGATGCTGTCATTACATACTTCGGGTGTGTATATGATAGTATTCTGCGAAAGGTTATTTATGCTGCGTTTCTCTCAAGCTTTACCCTGGCCTAGACTACACCCGTGAGTGGGGAAGGGTTATTCATTATTACAGGTACCGTTGGTGACTCGGTTCTGTTGGTGACTTGGTTCTGATGGTGACTTCGTGTTCAGACAGTGTTCAGTTGACCTTAAGTTGGATTTATGTTCTGATTTTGACTGAAGCTTCGACCCAGTAATCAGAGATTGCACAACCAGCCAGTCGTGTCTGCATCATGTGCATCATCGCATATTTATTTTTCAAAAGAAACGCATTGAAAAAAAAGAAAATGAAAAAAAAAAAAGAAAAAAAAAAAAGAAAAAACTAATCTCTGCATGCATATCATTTCTCAGGTACATTCCCGAGCTTGTCTACTGATAGAGATGGCAACGGTCCCCGAGCCGAAACGGAAGACCTGTTCCTACAGCTTTCATCGTGAGCCGTTGACTTCACTGATTGAGTTGGGTAGCTTTGTGACAGATGATCGTCTGAAGAATTTCGTTGGACAGTATGGAGATATCTTGACAGTACTGAAGACAGTAGTGGATCCGGTGCCTCTGCAGACACTACTACAGTTTTATGACCCAGAGCTCAGATGCTTCACTTTCCAGGATTATCAGCTTGCACCTACTCTCGAGGAGTATTCTATCCTGTTGAGTATCCCTATTCAGCATCAGATTCCCTTTTTGGACGTCCCAAAGGAGGTCGATTTCCGATTGATTGCCAGAGCTCTACGAATGAATGTCAAGGAAGTTGGTGAGAATTGGAAGCCCTGTGGGGAAGTTGTGGGTCTGCCGTTGAAGTTCCTTCTGAGAGTTGCTAGAGATGAAGCCGAGAAGGGGAATTGGGAAGTTTTTCACGCGCAGCTTGCCGTCATGATCTATGGGATCGTCTTGTTTCCGAGTATGCCAAATTTTGTTGACTATGCTGCGATCAGTATTTTCATTAGAGGAAATCCAGTTCCTACTCTATTGGCTGACACTTACTATGCTATTCACAGTAGGTATGGTAAGGGTGGGGCTATCAGGTGTTGTCTCCCACTTTTGCTCAGATGGTTCTTGTCTCTTCTGCCAGCTAGTGGACCGTTTGTAGATACCCAGAGCACTCTTAAATGGACTCAGAGGGTCATGTCACTCACCTCCTATGATATCAGGTGGCAATCTTACCGGATGGATGTGCGTAACGTCATTATGAGCTGTGGAGGATTCCGTAATGTACCACTCATAGGGACTAGGGGTTGCATCAATTACAACCCGGTTCTTTCTCTTCGCCAGCTAGGATTTGTCATGAGTAGAAGGCCCCTTGAAGCTGAGGTAGTTGAGAGTGTGTATTTTGAGAAGCGTGCTGACCCTGTTAAATTGGAGCAGGTAGGAAGAGCTTGGAAGTCTATTGGTGTGAAGGATGGATCTGTCTTAGGGAAAAAGTTTGCCATTGCAATGCCCGATTACACTGATTGGGTCAAGAAAAGAGTGGAAACTTTGTTGTTGCCCTACGATAGGATGGAGCCGTTGCAGGAGCAACCACCTTTGGTTCTTGCTGATAGTGTGCCTGCTGAGCACTATAAGCAAGCCCTAATGGAGAGTCGTCGTCTGAGAGAGAAGGAGCAAGACACTCAAATGGAGTTGTACAAAGCTCAGGCTGATAAGATGCACTTGGCCCATCAACTCAGGGAGGTGCGAGGAGAAGATGCTAGCAGACTGAGAAGCAAGAAGAGATCCTACGAGGAGACGGAGAGTATGTTAGATGCAGAACACCGGGAGCGCTTGAGGCTGCAGAGAGCAGAAGCCAGTTATCAGAAGAAAATCAGAGACTTGGAGAAGCAACTCAGAGATAAAGACATCCAGTTGAAGAAGGAAGTAGAGTTGAGACAGAGATCAGAGGACCACCTTGGAGGGGAAGTCTTGGAGCTCAGAAGACAGTTGAAAGAGAAGATCACTCCTTTACCAGAATGCTCAGAATGCTCACTGTTGATAGACCAGTGCCATTACCTGAAGACCCTCATTCCGGAAGACCGTCTGTCTTAGTTTGTATCTCTGATTGTATTTTGTTGAGAATCACCTCCAGGCTTGTTGGATGGGATTCATTTGCGTGTAAGCCATCTCTTGGATTTTTTTTGATGAGAATCACCTCCAGGCTTGTTGGATGGGATTCTTTTTCTTTGTATGTTGTTTATTCAGATTTTCTGTTGACATTGGTTGTATGCCTTTTATCCTTATGTGTATATAAGGATGTCAGCATTCCCTTGTATCTGTTTGTTCTCTTGTTGCTGCAGGTTGCCATCTTTTCAGGATGGGTCAGGCTCTTTGAATGCCTGAGAAATGAGCATATCATGTGCATCATACGCATCATTAGCATCATACTCATATCATTTTGCATAACAGGTGTTCTTGATCGTGACTTCTCACTCTTGGTTCCTGTTCAGGCAGGATAGCTGATCAACGTCCGCACCGCTACTCAACAAGACTGAATCAACAGAGAAGTATGGATCAATTTCAAGCTGAGTTGGCTGAGATGAAGGATAGCATGGCCCAGTTTATGAATATGATGCAAGGGGTTGCGCAAGGTCAAGAGGAGCTTCGAGCTATGGTTCAGAGACAAGAGGCTGCAAATCCACCGATCAACCATGCTCCGCCAGAGGGAGGCCCAGTCAATGATAACAATATTGCTGCTGCTGTACCCGTCAACAACTATGCTGTAGGTGATGAGTTGGGGGGTATTCGAATCAACGGTCAACCTATTGTTCCAGATGCCGCTAATGCCAGAGTAGTCCGTGCTCCGGCCCGTAATCCTGCTACGATTGTTGACAGACAAGAGGATATGTTCTCTCTGCTCAGTGAAGACGAAGACATTCTAGGAAGGGTTAATGAGAGAGATCGTAAGGTCGAAGCTCTTGCTGAGAAGATCCGTGCTATGGAAAGTCAAAATTCTCTCGGTTTTGATGTCACCAATATGGGGTTGGTTGAAGGTTTGAGAATCCCTCACAAGTTCAAAGCGCCGTCCTTCGACAAATACAACGGTACTTCTTGCCCTCGCACCCATGTGCAGGCTTATTATCGAAAAATCTCTGCGTATACCGATGATGAAAAGATGTGGATGTATTTTTTCCAAGATAGTCTATCTGGGGCTTCTTTGGACTGGTACATGGAATTGAAGAGAGATTCGATCCGATGCTGGAGAGATCTGGGTGAAGCGTTCCTCAGACAGTACAAACATAACATGGACATGGCGCCTAGCCGGACTCAGCTGCAGAGTCTATGTCAGAAATCCGGCGAAAGCTTCAAGGAGTACGCTCAGAGGTGGCGTGAACTGGCTGCTAGAGTTCAACCCCCTATGCTGGAGAGGGAGTTGACAGACATGTTTATCGGTACTCTTCAAGGTGTGTTTATGGACCGGATGGGGAGTTGCCCGTTCGGTAGTTTTTCTGATGTTGTCATTTGTGGAGAAAGGACTGAGAGTCTAATCAAAGCTGGTAGGATCCATGATGCTGGTTCCTCGTCTTCATTAAAGAAACCCTTCTCTGGGGCACCTCGCCGTAGAGAAGGAGAGACCAATGCTGTACAGCACAGAGGGGGTGTGTACAGAACAAATGCTAACAGAGATCAATATCGTCCAGTAGCTGCAGTGACCATTCCTGCACCTCAACCTCGTCAACAACAACAAAGGGTTCAACAACCGCAACAACAACAACAGCAACAACAGCAACGTCCTTATCAGCCAAGACAGAGGTTGCAGCCTGATAGAAGATTTGACCCGTTACCAATGTCTTACGCAGAGTTATTACCCGAACTACTCAAGTTGGGGATGATTGAGTTGCGTACAATGGCTCCGCCTACAGTGCTGCCTCCTGGTTATGATGCAAACGTCTGTTGTGACTTTCACTCTGGGGCACCAAGCCACCATACCGAGAAGTGTCGAGCTCTCCAGCACAAGGTTCAAGATTTGATCGATGCCAAGGCAATCAACTTCGCTCCAGTGCCTAACGTCGTGAACAACCCTATGCCTCAGCATGGTGGGCATAGAGTGAACAATATTGAGGGGAAAGAAGATGAAGATCTGGTTGTTAATGTTGATGATGTTCAGACTTCTCTGCTAGCTGTGAAGGGTCGTCTGCTGAATGGGGGTGTCTACCCGGGCTGTGATGAAGATTGCTTGGGCTGTGCAGAATCTGAGAATGGATGCGATCAGTTAAGGACCGGTATCCAGGGTATGATGGATGAGGGTTGTTTGCAATTCAGTAGGGCTGTAAAAGATCGTGAAACAGCATCAACTATCACCATTTACTTTAAACCGTCTGAAGAACGTGGACAAAGGATCGTCAGTGCACCCGCAACGAATGGTACCCCAGTTACCATTCCCGTGCCTGTAACCATCAGTGTTCCGACTACTACCGTGGCGTCTGGAAGAAGGGTTGTTGAGAATAGTAAAGCCGTGCCGTGGAAGTATGATAATGCTCACCGCAATTACAGAAGGGCTGAAAGTCAGACAAGACCAGTGAATCAAACTCCAGTGACAATTGGTTTACCGAATAGAGTTCCTGCAACTGTTGGTCCGACTGTGGACAATGTAGGGGGTCCAGGAGGTTTTACCAGAAGCGGTCGTCTGTTCGCACCACAGCCTTTGAGGGACAATAATGCTGAAGCTCTCGCCAAAGCAAAGGGTAAGCAAGCTGTGGTTGAGGAAGAACCTGTTCAGAAAGAAGCGCCCGAGGGGTCATTTGAGAAGGACGTGGAGGAGTTTATGAAGATAATCAAGAAGAGTGACTACAAGATTGTAGACCAGTTGAATCAAACTCCGTCCAAGATCTCTATACTTTCACTGTTGTTGTGCTCTGAGGCACACCGTAATGCCTTGCTGAAGATGTTGAATCTGGCTTACGTGCCTCAGGAGATCTCTGTCAATCAACTGGAGGGTGTGATGGCCAATGTGAGCACCCGGCATGGTGTAGGATTCACCAACCTGGACTTACCGCCTGAAGGGCGAAACCATAACAAAGCCTTGCACATCACCATGGAGTGCAAGGGGGCAGTGTTATCTCACGTATTGGTAGACACCGGGTCGTCGTTGAATGTGTTGCCTAAGCAGATTCTGAGGAAGATTGATGCGGAAGGGTTTGTGCTTAATCCCAGTGACCTGATCGTTCGTGCTTTCGACGGATCCAAACGTTCTGTGTGTGGGGAAGTTACCTTGCCTGTGAAGATAGGTCCTGAGGTTTTCAATATCATCTTCTATGTTATGGACATCCAGCCCGCCTACAGTTGTTTGTTGGGGCGTCCGTGGATTCATGCAGCAGGGGCAGTCTCGTCGACTCTCCATCAAAAGCTCAAGTATGTCTGGAACGGTCAGATTGTGACTGTGTGCGGTGAAGAAGAGATTCTGGTGAGTCATCTATCCTCGTTCAAATATGTGGAGGTGGATGGCGAGATCCACGAAACCTTATGCCAGGCGTTTGAGACTGTGGCTCTTGAGAAAGTGGCGTACGCTGAGCAGAGGAAGCCAGGTGTTTCAATTACTTCTTACAAGCAGGCTAAGGAGGTTGTTGATTCTGGAAAAGCTGAAGGCTGGGGCAAGATGGTGGATTTGCCGGTTAAAGAAGACAAATTTGGTGTTGGTTACGAGCCTCTCTAGGCAGAGCAGAATGGTCGAGCGGGTCCGAGTACCTTTACCAGCGCTGGGCTGATGAATCATGGCGACGTCTCTGCAACCAGTAGTGAAGACTGTGACAGTGACTGTAATCTGGACAACTGGGTTCGCCCTTGTGCACCAGGGGGGTCTATCAACAACTGGACGGCTGAAGAAGTGGTTCCAGTTACTCTTCTGACAGAGTAATTTTCTGTTGTTTTGTCATTTTGCATGAAAATCCTACGTTCTGCCCAAGGCGTAGTGATTCATTTTGTAGGGCCTCATCATGTTTTAATGATTATCATTAATGAAGGACATTTTTTGAACAAATTTTGTGATCCCTGTCTTTCTGTTTTTTGTTTTCATTTTTCTTTTTCAAAAACAATAAAGATGGCAATGTTTTTTGTTTTTGTGACTTTATTGAACTCTTTTTCTAAAACAAAGCATCAAACATGCAGAAGCGATCTTATGGCATTCACTATGAACAGTTCTGTTATGGCTCAGTATGATTTCGATAATCCCATTTACCAAGCTGAAGAGGAGAGTGAGGAAGACTGTGAACTCCCTGCAGAATTGGCCAGATTACTGAAGCAGGAGGAAAGGGTCATCCAACCTCATCAGGAGGAGTTGGAAACTATTAATTTGGGTACTGAGGACGACAAAAGAGAAATCAAGATTGGGGCTGCTTTAGAGGACTCTGTCAAGAGGAGGCTGATTGAGATGCTGAGAGAATATGTGGAAGTGTTCGCCTGGTCGTATCAAGATATGCCTGGTTTAGATACAGACATTGTAATGCATCGATTACCTCTTAGAGAAGGATGTCCTTCGGTCAAGCAGAAGCTTCGTAGAACGAGTCCTGATATGGCAACTAAGATCAAGGAAGAGGTTCAGAAGCAGTGGGACGCGGGTTTTCTGGCTGTTACAAGTTACCCACCCTGGGTTGCCAACATCGTTCCCGTGCCGAAGAAGGATGGTAAAGTTAGAATGTGTGTCGATTACCGGGATTTGAATAGGGCGAGTCCGAAAGATGATTTCCCATTACCTCACATCGATGTATTGGTTGATAATACAGCTCAATCCTCGGTATTCTCTTTCATGGATGGTTTCTCTGGATATAATCAGATCAAGATGGCGCCAGAGGACATGGAAAAGACGACATTCATTACACCTTGGGGCACGTTCTGCTATAAGGTGATGCCATTTGGGCTAAAGAATGCTGGTGCTACCTATCAGAGGGCAATGACGACTCTCTTTCATGACATGATGCACAAAGAAATTGAAGTGTACGTAGATGATATGATTGCAAAGTCGCAGACAGAAGAGGAGCATCTGGTTAATTTGCAGAAGCTGTTCGACCGGTTGAGAAAGTTCAAGCTGAGGTTGAATCCGAACAAGTGTACGTTTGGGGTGAGATCAGGGAAGCTCTTAGGCTTCATTGTCAGTGAGAAAGGGATTGAGGTTGATCCAGCTAAAGTCAAAGCTATTCAAGAGATGCCTGAACCGAAAACGGAAAAGCAAGTCCGTGGGTTTTTAGGGAGATTGAACTACATTGCAAGGTTCATATCTCATCTAACTGCCACATGTGAACCGATTTTCAAACTGCTCAGAAAGAATCAAGCGATCAAGTGGAACGATGACTGTCAGAAAGCTTTTGACAAAATCAAGGAGTATTTACAGAAACCTCCAATCCTTATACCTCCAGTTTCAGGGAGACCTTTGATAATGTACCTGTCAGTGACTGAGAACTCGATGGGGTGTGTATTGGGACAGCATGACGAGTCTGGTCGAAAAGAGCATGCCATATACTACCTTAGCAAAAAGTTTACCGACTGTGAAACAAGATATTCACTGCTCGAGAAAACTTGCTGTGCTTTGGCCTGGGCTGCTCGCCGACTAAGACAGTATATGTTGAACCATACTACCTTGTTGATTTCTAAGATGGATCCAGTGAAGTACATCTTTGAGAAACCAGCTCTCACCGGACGTGTTGCTCGTTGGCAGATGATTCTAACAGAATATGATATTCAGTACACGTCACAAAAGGCCATCAAAGGTAGTATTCTGTCAGACTACCTCGCCGAACAACCGATTGAAGATTACCAGCCTATGATGTTTGAATTCCCTGATGAAGACATCATGTATCTTAAGATGAAAGATTGCGAAGAGCCTCTTGTCGAGGAAGGACCGGACCCGGATGACAAATGGACACTGATGTTTGATGGGGCTGTGAATATGAATGGTAATGGTGTTGGGGCAGTATTGATCAATCCTAAAGGTGCTCATATACCTTTTTCTGCCAGATTGACGTTTGACGTCACCAACAACGAAGCTGAGTATGAGGCTTGTATCATGGGGCTAGAAGAAGCCATTGATCTGAGGATCAAAACTCTTGATATATTTGGAGATTCCGCTCTAGTGGTCAATCAAGTCAATGGAGATTGGAATACGAACCAGCCGCATTTGATTCCGTATAGAGATTACACCAGGAGAATACTGACGTTCTTCAAGAAGGTGAAGTTGTATCATGTCCCCCGGGATGAGAATCAAATGGCTGATGCCTTGGCTACTTTGTCGTCTATGATCAAAGTTCATTGGTGGAATCATGTGCCACATGTTGCGGTGAATCGACTTGAGAGGCCTGCATATGTGTTCGCAGCCGAGTCTGTTGTGACTGATGAGAAGCCGTGGTATTATGACATCAAGAATTTCCTCAAGACTCAGGAGTATCCTGAAGGTGCGTCGAAGAATGACAAGAAAACCCTGAGAAGGCTAGCTGGAAGCTTCTATTTGAATCAGGATGATGTGTTGTATAAGAGAAACTTTGACATGGTCTTGCTCAGATGCGTGGACCGACCCGAGGCAGACATGTTAATGCAGGAAGTTCATGAAGGTTCCTTCGGTACTCATGCCGGCGGACATGCAATGGCTAAGAAATTGTTGAGAGCGGGTTATTACTGGATGACCATGGAATCCGATTGTTTCAAGTATGCTCGGAAGTGCCATAAGTGTCAAATCTATGCTGATAAGGTGCATGTACCACCAAGCCCTCTGAATGTCATGAATTCGCCTTGGCCGTTTGCCATGTGGGGCATTGATATGATCGGGAAGATTGAGCCCACTGCTTCGAACGGACATCGCTTCATCTTGGTTGCGATTGACTATTTCACCAAATGGGTAGAAGCAGCTTCCTATGCTAACGTTACCAAACAAGTGGTTACCCGATTCATCAAGAAAGAGATCATATGTCGTTATGGAGTTCCTGAGAGAATCATCACTGACAATGGTTCGAATCTCAACAACAAGATGATGAAAGAGCTTTGTAAAGATTTCAAGATTGAACATCATAACTCTTCTCCTTACAGACCGAAGATGAATGGTGCTGTAGAAGCGGCAAACAAGAATATCAAGAAGATTGTGCAGAAGATGGTCGTTACGTACAAGGATTGGCATGAGATGCTGCCTTTCGCTTTGCATGGGTACCGTACCTCAGTACGTACGTCGACCGGGGCAACCCCTTACTCCCTTGTGTATGGTATGGAAGCTGTTCTGCCTGTTGAAGTGGAGATTCCTTCTCTGAGAGTTTTGTTGGATGTCAAGCTGGACGAAGCTGAGTGGATTCGAACAAGGTTTAACGAGTTGAGCCTTATCGAAGAAAGACGGTTAGCAGCTGTATGCCATGGGCAGTTGTATCAGAGAAGGATGAAGCGAGCCTTTGATCAGAAAGTGCGTCCTCGAAGCTATCAGGTCGGTGATTTAGTTTTGAAGAGGATCCTCCCTCCCGGTACAGATAACAGGGGCAAGTGGACTCCTAACTATGAAGGTCCGTATGTTGTGAAGAAGGTCTTCTCCGGTGGAGCCTTGATGCTTACAACTATGGATGGTGAAGATTTTCCGTCTCCTGTCAACTCAGATGTAGTCAAAAAATACTTCGCATAAATTGACCCGCTGGACAAAAAAAAAAAAAGAGAGTCCAGGCAAAAAAGGGGCATCCCGGCGAACCAAAAAAACAGAAAGAAAGGTTCGGGCAAAAATTAGGGATAAAATGAAAAGAATTTGTACACCCGGTAAGTCGAAAACCCGCAAGGGCGGCTTAGGCAAAAATGGGTATCCCGGTGGATTGAAAACCCGAAAGGGCGATCCAGGCAAAAGTTAGGGATTAAAGCGAAGACTACAGTCTGAGTTGTCTGTACTTCATCAAGCTTTGTCATCCGCCATCTCGAAAGATGTGATCCGTCCAGTCATTCTTCTCAGAAAGCAAGGAGTTGGGAGGAAAACTGATGATCTGTGAGTTATAACAGAATTGGGAAATAGTGGATGCCGTATTCACATTGCCATTAGGGTAGATTTTTTCCTTTTATGCGCAATTACCTCTTTCTAGGAATTGCTTCCCGATGTATTTGCCTCTTCAGGCACATTTTCAATCAATAAAAGTCGTTATTCAGATAAATAGCTCTTTTGTTTTTACTTTTACTGTTTTGTTTGCAAAAATGTCCGAATTCTTGATAAGCATTGCATATAAAAAACATGAAGGCTACACAACAATGTGCAGAATAATAAAACATTTGAAAATCATTTCGAATGTTGAGGACACTCGAGCGTATCTTGTCCATGTACCCCCTGGGGGCATTTTGTTGTGCTGTTTTTCAGATTGGCATCTATGAGGACGTTTCCTCAGCAGATATATTCCCCAAGCAAGTTTGGAAGCTATCAGAGCTATGTTCCCCTGCGAGGACGTCTGTGGATAGTGCTTTCTATTCCCCAACAGATCTGAGGATTGCCTATCCCCAGCAGGCCTGTATTTGCCGATTTCCTCCCCGAGTGAGGCAGGTTCATTGAATTTATCCCCAACGGAGTTTATCTTTCCCCAGCAGCAGTGCTATTCTTCAACATGAGTGTGAAGGCGCTTTACCATTCCTCAAGCAGAGTTCCCCGCAGAATATTTCCCCAAGCAGAGTTCCCCGCAGAGTAGTTCCCCAAGAGGAGTCTCCCCACAGAGTCAGAGTATCTGATCATTTCGGCTCCCTAGCCAGGGTTCATTTGCATTTTGCATGTAGTAATCATTACATCCTCAAAAATTGCGTAGCATTCCCATTCAATATGGAGCATTACGCCATAGAAAAATTCAAACATATGCATTCATGTGTTAACTTCACCGGACCGTATCCCCGGCAGAGGCGGATCATTTCATTCAACATCAGCACAGCAAGACTACTACAGTTGTTCTTGACGACATTCAGAATTGTTTTATTCCCCACAGAGGTTTATTTCCTCACCCGATGGTGACAGAGGTTTATTTCCTCACCCGATGGTGACAGAGGTTTATTTCCTCACCCGATGGTGACAGAGGTTTATTTCCTCACCCGATGGTGACAGAAAGTTTGTTTCTCCCCAGTGAGACCCTCCAGCAAGTGATCAGCCTTGCCTCAGCATATCCCAGATATTGTACTTTGTAATACTAGTCAGTGTCATGCCAACACCCGCGTGTGTTTTCAGCATTTTGGTGTCGGTAAACACCATTGTTTTGGTGTCTGTAAACATCGAGTATTTTCTCCAGTCATCAGTAGATGTCTGGTCATCATTGTTTGGTGTCGGTAAACACCATTGTTTCGGTGTCGGTAAACATCGAGTCTCACCCAGTCATCGGTAAATGTCTGGTCATTTTTTGATGTCGGTAAACATCACCTTTCGATGTCTGTAAACATCGAGTATTTTCTCCAGTCATCAGTAAATGTCTGGTCATTTTTTGATGTCGGTAAACATCATCTTTCGATGTCTGTAAACATCGAGTATTTTCTCCAGTCATCAGTAAATGTCTGGTCATCATTTTTGGTGTCGGTAAACGCCATTGTTTCGGTGTCCGTAAACATCGAGTCTTCCTCCAGTCATCAGTAAATGTCTGGTCATCTTTTGGTGTTGGTAAACACCATTGTTTCGGTGCCCGTAAACATCGAGTCTTCCTCCAGTCATCGGTAAATGTCTGATAAACCCCAGCTAGAAATCCCCAGTAGAGTCATCTGTAAATGTCCTACCCGGTTTTCAGTTGCAAGTATTTGTTTGTCTTTCCCCGATAAATTTCCCATCTCCAGTCATCGGTAAATGTCTGGTCATTCTTTTGATGTCGGTAAACATCATCTTTCGATGTCGGTAAACATCGAGTCTCATCCCAGTCATCTGTAAATGTCTGGTCAATAAAATCAAGATCCCCAGAAGTCGTCGGTAAACGTCTTGTCTGATATCACCACAAAGATTTTGTTCCTCCCCAAGTAGAGATGCCATCGGTAAATGGCCCCGTATTTCTTCGATATCGGTAAATGTCGAATCCCCAGTTGCAGCAGCCATCGGTAAATGGTCTTGCTGAGTTGACATCGGTAAATGTCAAGTTTCTTTGAAGCCACCATCGGTAAATGGTCTTGCTTCCTTTCAACATCGAATCTGTTTTCCCAGCAGCCATCGGTAAATGGTCTGGCTGAAGTTGATATCGGTAAATATCAAGTTCTAACCATCGGTAAATGGTTTTGCTTTTCAGAAGTTTGTTTTTCCCAGCAGCCATCGGTAAATGGTCTGGCTGAAGTTGATATCGGTAAATATCAAGTTCTAACCATCGGTAAATGGTTTTGCTTTTCAGAAGTTTGTTTTTCCCCAGCCGCCATCGGTAAATGTTCGTGCTGAAGCTGATATCTGTAAATGTCAAGTTTCCAGTTCTCCAACCATCGGTAAATGGTTTTGCTTTTCTGAAGCTGTCAATTGCAGTCGTCATCGGTAAATGACGTGTTTCTTTTGTATCACATCCAGTTGGTGCAAATTCTACGGTTCTTTGGTATTCAATCCCTGTCTACCCTGAAAGTCTGACAGCCGTTGCTATCATCCATTCGGGTTCCCAGCTGATTGAATAGGGGCAGCTGTAGCACCTCAAATTTGCACCTACCATTATGCATACATTTTCATATTAGGTCATAGCATATCATGATTCATTGCATAGCATTGCATTGTTCCCAGTTGTCTCAAGAGCAAGCAATCAAGAACCAGGTCAAACTAATCTCCTAATCAGTCAACCAAGCAAGCAAAGGAATTTCTCATTGAATCAAGGCCTTGAGGTTTGTCCAACAAGTTCACATGGCTTGGAGGTCTATTTGAAGTGTTCAAGTCAAGGGTTGAAGGCTCAGAGGTCAGCAGTTCACACACAGACAGTCAAAAGTCAAAGAAAAGTCAACTGTCAGTCAAAGCAGTGGATGGTGGTCATTCTTGTGGAATTTGGGCACCATGGTCAATAATCAAGGGTTCATACAACTTGGGACATCACTTGAAGTCAAATTCTCAAGGAATTAGGGTTTGGAAGTCATCAGTCAATGCACAATCGAGCAGAAACCCTAAAAGTCAACTGTTGGTCAACCGTCCATTTAATCAGAGATTTGACGATTGGAATTGGTTTGTGAGAGTTCATTCATGTCCAAATAGTCATCATATATCATGCCAAACACCATCATGGAAGAATTTGAAGCCAGATCAGAAATTTCCCAAAACGGAAACTGGGCCTGTAACTGAAACTTGCCATAAATGGAAAGTTTTGATCCTCAAACTTACATTGTGATACAAGCCTCAAATGAATTTTTGCCCAACATGAAAGTTGAAGATCTTGTTCTCCCATTTCCAAAAAGTCCTAGAACTCTCAATTCCCATGTATGGTCGGCAAGTTATGATCGAATCGATTTTAGAAAATCTTGAACTTCAAAGGGCCATATCTCCCAAACCGTTTGGCCAAATTTGGTGGGGTTTTTTCCTACAAACCACATTTTTCATCCTCTTTCCAAAAATATAAATTTCATGACCTAAAACCTTACCAATCAAAATGGCATTTTTGAACCTAGCATGTGTAAAATTCAAGTTTGACCAAGGGTTGACTTTTTGAAATGTTGATTTCCAACCATTCCCACTATCCAAATATGTTTAGAAACCAGATTTTGAGCATGTGCAAAGTCAAATTCGTGCAAGTACTTGCACCCATCATGTAGCCATGCCTAGTTGCTTGAAAATGGGAAGAAAAGTACACTTTTCACCCACCATATCCCACATATCCATGAACCATGCTTTGGGCAATCACATAGCAGAGTTTATCATCAATTTTCTGTCACTAAGAAACCCTAGAAACAACCACAAGATCAGAAAAAAAAAACCTCACTCTTGCACTCTCTCAAAAAACTTCATTTTGGACATTCTTCAAAATCTGTCAAAAACTCTCAAAGAACCAAGCCTTGCCATTGTTCATTCATCATCTAAACAACATTCAGAGCCCATTTCAACCATCATTCCACAACTGGAAGGCCATTTCGCGGACTGTTTTTGCAAAGCATCATCAATGGCAAAGTTTGGTTGAAGCCATACCAAGCTGTTCCGAACAAAGCTAACTTCATCATCCAACCTTAGGGAGCTTAAGGAGCATCTGTTTCACTTTAACATGGCCAAATAACAACTGTTTCGACACTACTCTTCCGACTTGGTGCTTTAGTTGCTTAGTTCTTTGTGAACTTTTTGCTTTGCTTGTATAAGCAATTTGCATTGAGGTATGTCTCTTTTACTCCATGTAGTCTGGAAGACCTGGCCTGTTACTTGGCCAGGCAACTGTCTGAAGTCCTCCTTAAGAGGCAATGTTTGTGGATGTTTACTTTTGTCCCTGCATAGAGTCAAAGTCCTCCTAAGAGAAGAGGCAATTGGTGGAAGGTAGGGATATGCAATCTATCCCCCACTATTCAGTGTGTCATCTGCTTTGCTCACACCACTGTGTTGATGCATTGCAGATACAAACCCAAGATCTTGTGCAGTTGCACAGTTGAGTCAGTTTCAAATGTGTAGAAGGGTTCCCACTTTCTGAACCCACACATTCTTGTCTTGAGCTCTCCCAGGCCAGGGATAAGAGCTGTGAGGTCTCATCCTCACTTCATCCTTTCATCTGCTTCACCTTAGCCCCTCAATGGCAAGGTTAAGAGCGCATTCACCCAGTTCCAGAGGTTTGTTTGTTGAGGTTGATATGACCCCTTGACTAAAACCTAACCCTTGTTTGAGCCACTTGTTTGTGTATAGCGTGTGCTATCTGTACTTGTAGGATTGTTTGACTTGCTTCCTGTGCAAGTTAGGATAGTTTGACTTGCTTCCTGTGCAAGTTAGGATTAGTTTAGACTTGCTTCCTGTGCAAGTTAGGTGTGTGTGGCTTGCTTCCTGTGTGAGCCATACTTAGGATAGGTTGGCCCTTGTGCCATTTAGCTAGAAACCATAACTTAGGGTTGATTTTGCATGACAACATCTAGGCTCGAGTCGTAGTCTCCCTAGAGTTGTGTCTCCCTCTGTTATCTGGTTAGGCTAGAACCTTTATCCCTGCGTAGGGGAACTACATCGCCCTGATCTTCACACCAGATGAAGTATGTAGGCAGGAGATTGAGCTGATCTCTCCGGGCGCCCTTTTTCTTTTTGTGTGTGTTGTCTGACCTTTGCTAGGCTCGAGTCCCCGTACTCCTTAGCATTTGCTGTCTGTTTGTGTGCGTTTGACAGTTATAGGCTGAGTCCCCGACTCCCTATCTATCTGCTGTGTTGTTTAGGTTCGGATGTCAATGTAAGTCCAGTGATTGGCATTTGGGCTCCACGTTTGCCTCTTTGCGTGTGTTTAGGTTCGGATGCTGACATAAGTCCAGTGATTGGCAGTCGGGCTCCACGTTTGCCTGTGTCTTGTTTGTTTGTGTGCGTGTCAGCCGAGCTACGAATGCTCTGATTCTTCTCTCGTCCGAGAAGATACGTATGCATAGGATGCGATATCCTAGCGAGCATGTGTCGTTTCCCTAGTCCGAACTACTTGGACTCTGATGTCTATGCCTGATAGACTAAGTAGGCCCAGGATGCGACATCCTGCCGAGTTCAGTTTCAGTCAGTCTCTTGCGTTTCTTTCAGCCAGTGTGTGTGAATATTTGAGCAGTGTTTAGCAACCAATTTCCTTTCTAGTGTGCGTGGATCCCGTAGAGTACTACGGATGCGTAGGGGTGCTAATACCTTCCCTTCGCATAACCGACTCCCGAACCCATTCTCTTTGGTCGCGAGACCATGTTCTTTCCAGGTTTACTCTGAGCGTTTCCTTTCCCTCTTTTGGGATAAATAACGCACGGTGGCGGCTCTGTTGTTCTTTCTTTTCCCGCCGGTTTTTCGCGCGATGCGACAGGGACTCCAGGGAAGTTTAGCTTTCCAATCCCCTTGATTTCATCCTTTACTCCATCACCAAAGGTTACATAGCTGGTGGCATGAGGATGAAGGTCAATTAGCAGGTGTTTGCTTCCAGTCATGTGTCTGGAGCATCCATTGTCAAAATACCAGTCTTCTTTGGCTGAAACTCTGAAGGAAGTGTGAGCTATCAGGTTAGTAGCACCAGTCCTAGGAACCCATTGTTTTCTGTTGACATGGATGTGGTGTTTGGGTCTAGGTTGATGATGAGAAGGACTAGGATAGCCATACAACTTAAAGCAGAATGGTTTTATGTGGCCAAATTTTCCACAGTAATGATATCTCCATCTTTGGTGTTTTCCTTTATGTTGTCTTTCCTTATGATATTGTGACACGTGATGTGACATCTTTGGTTTGCTACCAGTGTGACTACACTCAGGTTTGGATTCATTGAACCCAAGGCGGGACTTCCATCTTTGGTGTTTTCCTTTAAGTTGTCTTTCCTTATGATGTTGTGACACATGATGTGACGTCTTTGATTTGCTACCAGTGTGACTACACTCAGGTTTGGATTCATTGAACTCAAGGCCAGACTTATCTCCTGCCATTTTTCCAGTCTGGAGAATTTTGTCTAAGGTGTCAGATCCATTGTTTAGCATTCTGACATACTTTGTTATCTCATCCAGTTTGGAGTTCAAGAACACTACTTCAGTCTTCAACTTAGAGATGGTTTCCAAGTGTTCTGTCTTCTCATTCTCCAGTTGTGTTATCAATTTGTTCTGACTTTCCACTTGTTGACACACTTCTTCACTTCCGTGACACAACTTTCTGTAGGTAGTGGCTAACTCATCAAAAGTTACTTCGTCATCACTTGAGTCTTCATCAGAACCCCATCTTCCAGTCAAGGTAGTCACAAGATTTGCAGACTCTCCTTCTGTTTCACTTTCATCAGACCAAGTAGCAGCCAGACTCTTCTTCTGTTTCTTGAGGTAGGTCCCACATTCAGCTCTAATGTGTCCATACCCATCACATTCATGGCACTGGACTCATTTTCCTTGTTTGGACTTTTCATCAAATCTTGTTCTTCTTCCAGCATCATTGGACCTACTGATGTCAGATGAGATGTTCTTGACATTAGAATTAGACCTTACATCCATCTTTCTCAGAAGTTTGTTGAACTGTCTCCCTAGTAATGCTACATCATTTGCCAGATCTTCATCAGTATCTTGACCACTTTCTTCCTCTCTCTCTTCAGTGTTTGACATGAAGGCTATGCTTTTGACTTTCTTTTCTGATCCATCACACATCCCCAACTCAAATTTTTGGAGGGATCCAATTAGCTCATCCACTCTCATATTGCAAATGTCTTGAGATTCTTCTATGGCTGTCACTTTCATGGCAGATCTCTTGGGAAGTGACCTGAGTATTTTCCTCACTGGTTTTTAATCTGACATCTTCTCACCTAGGGCTCTTGAGGCATTAGCAATTTCAAGGATATTCATATGAAAGTCATGAATATTTTCATCTTCTTTCATCCTCAAATTTTCAAACTTGGTAGTGAGCAGCTGCAATCTAGACATCTTCACTCTAGAGGTGCCTTCATGAGTGGTTTTGATAATATTCCAAGCATCTTTAGCCACCTCACAGTTGTTCACCAGTCTGAAGATGTTCTTATCAACCACATTGAATATAACATTCAATGCTTTAGAGTTTCCAAGATCTATTTCATCCTCCTCCTTGGTCCATTGTTCCCCAGCCTTCTTAGCAGTTGTAACTTCTCCTTCCTTAGTAATAACTGGATGTTCCCAGTCTGTTAGAACAACCTTCAAGGCCTTATTATCCAAAGATTTCAGGAAGGCTACCATTCGAGGTTTCCAGTAGTCATAGTTAGATCCATCCAGAATTGGTGGTCTTTGAACAGATCCTCCGTCTCTATCCATAGTACCAGAAAGTAACGTCCCTAGATCTCACCCAGAACCAGAGCAGGACGCCTGCTCTGATACCAATTGAAATTCTGGTATCAAATATGAGATGTCGAAGGTAATGTCACGACACTAATATCTGAACAATACAAACAGGATAAAAGATAAAGAACAGTAATACAAGTGACACAAGCAATTGTTAACCCAGTTCGGTGCAAACTCACCTACGTCTAGGGGCTACCAAGCCAGGAAGGAAATCCACTAAACAGAATTAGTTCAAAGACTCTCAGTAAACAACTTCAAGTTACAATCTTTTCACTTAATCTCTACCCGTGTGACTTCTATCTAAGAACTCTTAGATAAGAGATCCTACTCACTCCCCCTCAATCACAACAGTGATGTAAAAACAAATATTACAATGAAAGAAGACACTCTTCAAGAACACATACTTGATCTTGCTTAAAAGCTTCAACCAAGTATACACACACTCATGCTTCAAATCTTAGATTGGACAACTTACAACTCAAAAGTCAGTCCAATTCAATCATATATGGATGAATGAATGGCTCACAATACACACGACCACACAAGACTAAAACCCTTATTCTCTCTCACTATTTCGTTCGTTATTTCTTGTGTGTTAAAACCAGGTTTTCCATGCCCTTTATATAGAAGCGTTTGGCTAGGCTTGGACATCATAAAACCCTAAAACTATTTCCCATTCGTATCTTCTGATGACAACTAATTATATCTTGTTGGAAAATAAGTCAATCTAGTTTTAAATACTGATTGAATGGCGCGTTCAATCATATCATCAATCACATATAGATTAGCATAAAAAGCGCAATCACACAATACATAACATTTAGACTGAATGTTCTGTATACAGATGTCTTGACATCGGGTCTGACATCTCAGCAAAATCCTACACAACCACATTTTAAACATCCTGCAGGAACCTATTATCTCATGTCAAGATAACACTTGTGACAACTTGTGAACACTCTAGGTTTTACGAAAATTGATGCCAACACATAGAACCAACAAGTTGCCCCAAGGTGGGGTACTCAACTTATCAGGAAATTCTTTCTATTTTATGTCTCTAAATTTTGCCTGGATCACCCTTTCGGGTTTTCAATCCACCGAGATGCTCATTTTTGCCTAAGCCACCCTTTCGGGTTTTCAACTTAGTGAGTTGTTCTTTTATTTTTAGGCGAAGTATTTCTTGACTGCATATGCATTCACATGACGAGTGAACTCTTCACCATCCATAGTTGTAAGAATCAATGCACCACCTGAAAAGGCTCTCTTCACAAGATATGGGCCTTCATAATTAGGAGTCCATTTTCCTCTAGAATCTCGCTTGAAAGATAAAATCTTCTTGAGCACAAGGTCACCTTCTCTGAATACATGAGGTCTGACCCTCTTATCAAAAGCTTTCTTCGTCATTTGCTGATATAACTGACCATGACACATGGTAGTCAATCTCTTCTCTTCAATTAAATTCAACTAGTCAAACCTAGTCTGACACCACTCAGCTTCAGTCAACTTGGCTTCCATGAGCACACACAATGAAGGAATCTCAACATCTATAGGGAGCACTGCTTCCATACCATACATAATAGAGAAAGGGGTTGCCCTTTTTGAAGTGCGGACGAATGTACGATACCCATGCAAAGCAAATGGGAGCATATCATGCCAATCCTTGTACGTGACAACCATCTTCTGAATAATCTTCTTAATGTTCTTACTCGCAGCTTCAACAACCCCATTCATCTTAGGTCTGTAGGGAGAATAATTATGATGTGAAATATTGAAGTCTTTGCAAAGAGCTTCCACCATATTGTTGTTCAAGATCGATTCATTGTCAGTAATGATCTTACTTGGCACACCATAACGGCATATAATTTGATTATTGATAAACCTTACAACAACTTGCTTGCTAACATTTGCATACGATACCGCTTTAACCCATTTAGTGAAGTAGTCAGTTGCTACCAAAATGAAGCGATGTCTATTCGAAACTTTGGGCTCAATCATCCTAATCATATCAATTCCCCACATGGAGAAGAGCCATGGGGAAGAGATAACATTCAAAAGAGTCGGAGGAAAATGAATCTTATCGGCATAAATTTGACACTTGTGGCATTTCTTCACAAACTTGGAACAGTCAGATTCCATTGTCAGCCAATAGTAACCTACTCGCAACATATTCTTTACCATTGCATGTCCATTGGAATGAGTACCAAAGGAACCTACGTGCACTTCAGTCATCAATAAGTTTTCTTCGTGTATATCCACGCATCTGAGCAAAACCATGTCGAAGTTTTTCTTGTACAGTATATCACCATTCAAGTAGAAATTACCGGCTAATCTTCTTAAAGTCTTCTTATCTTTCAAAGATGCCCCAGACAACTAAGTCTGACTTTGGAGGAAACATTTGATGTCGTAATACCACGACTTCTCGTCTTTGATCTCTTTAATAGCAAACACATGAGTTGGCCTATCAAGATGCATCACAGATAAATTGGGAACTTCATTCCAATATTTCACTACAATCATTGATGCCAATGTTGCAAGAGCATCTGCCATCCGGTTTTCATCTCGAGGGATATAATGAAATTCAACCTTTGTAAAGAAATTTGAAATCCTCCTTGCATAATCTCTATATGGTACTAAACCGGGTTGATTTGTCACTCATTCTCCTTTGATTTGATTCACAACCAAAGTCGAATCACCGAAGACATCCAAATACTTGATTATGAGATTCATGGCCTCTTCAAGCCCCATAATGCAAGCTTCATATTCTGCCATGTTATTTGTAAACTTGAAAGTCAATCTAGCTGTAAATGGTAGATGTGTGCCTTGAGGAGTAATGAATATTACCCCAATGCCATTTCCATATTGATTAACAGCTCCATCAAATACCATGCCCCAACGGGAACCAGATTATGGCCCTTCTTCAAGCAATGGTTCATCACAATCTTTCATTTTCAAGTACAAAATCTCTTCATCAGGAAAGTCATACTGCACTGACTGATAATCTTCAATTGGTTGGTGAGCCAAATGGTCAGGCAAGATACTACCTTTGATCATTTTCTGAGATCGGTATTCGATATCATACTCTGATAACAACATCTGCCAATGGGCAATTCTCCCAGTTAAAGCAGGCTTCTCAAATATATACTTGATTGGATCCATTTTGGATATCAACCAAGTGGTATGATTCAACATATATTGGCGTAGACGCTTAGCAGCCCAAGCCAATGCGCAACAAGTCTTCTCAAGCATAGAATACCGAGTCTCACAGTCGGTGAACTTCTTACTGAGGTAGTAGATTACAAATTCTTTCTTTCCAGTCTCATCTTGCTGACCAAGAACACAACCCATACTATCTTCGAGCACAATCAAATATATGATCAACGGTCTTCCTTCAACAGGTGGAGACAAAATCGGAGGCTCAAGCAAGTATTCTTTGATACTATCAAATGCTTTCTGGCAGTCTTCGGTCCAATCACAAGACTGATCTTTCCGAAGAAGCTTGAATATAGGCACACATGTGGCAGTCATGTGGGAAATGAATCTAGAAATATAATTCAAGCGGCCGAGAAAACCTCTGACTTGCTTCTCAGTTTTGGGCGCAGGCATCTCTTGTATTGCTTTGACCTTGGTAGGATCAACTTCAATACCATTCTCACTGACAATAAAGCCCAACAACTTACCAGAACGAACACCAAAAGTACACTTATTCAGATTCAAGCGGAGTTTATACTACCTCAAACGCTGGAATAGCTTCAACAAATACCCAACATGTTCCTCTTCATCAATCGATTTAGCAATCATGTCATCGACATATACTTCAATCTCTTTATGCATCATATCATGAAAAAGAGTAGTCATTGCTCTCTGGTAAGTTGCACCAGCATTCTTTAGACCAAAAGGCATCACTCTATAACAGAATGTTCCCCAGGGTGTAATGAATGTGGTCTTCTCCATATCTTTGGGTGCCATCTTGATTTGGTTATATCCGGAAAATCTATCCATAAACGAAAAGACTTTGAATTTAGCAGTATTGTCTACCAACATATCAATGTGTGGCAGAGGGAAATAATCTTTCAGACTAGCTTTATTCAAATCTCTATAATTGACACACATGCGGACTTTTCCATCTTTCTTCGATACTGGCACAATATTGGCCACCCATTACGGATACTCAGCGGTCACAAGGAAACCAACAACAATCTGCTTCTGAACTTCCTCTTTGATTTTCACAGCCATATCAGGATGCGTTCTTCTCAACTTCTGCTTGACTGGCAGGCATTCTGGCTTCAACGATAATCTATGCTCCACAATCTCCGAATCCAAACCAGGCGTGTCTTGATAGGACCAAGCAAACACATCTGAATACTCTAGAAGAAGATCAATTAACCCCTTCTTAGCATTTGGACACAATGGAGACCCAATCTTGATTTCCTTCACATCATCTTTGGAACCCAAGTTGACCAGCTCAATCTGCTCTTCAAACGGCTGAATAATCTTTTCGTCTTACTCAAGAAGACGAGACAATTCATCACTCACTTCTACAATACTTTCCTCCTCGGCCTCAAACACAGGGAATTCAAAATATGGACAATTATATTGTTTTTTTTTTTTTTTGTGATTACCATTTTTCAGAATAAAGCAAAAAGTAAAAAATAATCATCAAAGATGTGGATGAATATAATTAATTTTATTGATGATCAATTTAAAATGCCCAAACAATGTTCACTTCTCCCTTAGGCATAGGAGAAGGATTTTAAAATATAAAAGCAATTACTTAGATCGATGCAAAATAACAGGAATATCAACAGCAATCCAATTGTTGCATGTCTTTCCATGCGTTAAAAAGTTGGTGCATTCTTCCTCTTCGCTATCCTCTAGCAAACAGCTAAGTGTTGTTCATTGCCAAGAATGAACCCTCCGCTACGGAAGTTGAGTTATATATCTTCAGATCTAACAGGTGATGAGCCTTTCTGAAACCCTAAACCGGTTCTACCTTTGTTGTCGGAGACCTCTACCATGCGCCCCCATTGATGAACAGTACCTTCTTCAACAATCTTCTGAGCATCTTTCAACAAGGACATAGGTGCCCCATCTCTCTTCTTAACAGCAATAGATAAGGCTTGGAACGGAGTTCCAACCTCATCCTCAGCTTTTACATACGAGAAAGATGACAGATGGCTAACCAATAGCGCTTTCTCTCCTCCAACAATCACAAGCTTGCCATTCTTGACAAATTTGAGTTTCTGGTGCAGAGTGGAGGTAATAGCCCCTGCCTCATGAATCCATGACCTTCCCAATAAACAGCTGTAGGCCAGGTGGATATCCATTACATGAAAAGTGATCTGAAAATCACTCGGACCTATCTTAACTGGAAGGTCCACTTCACCAATTACCGTTTTGCGTGAGCCGTCAAAATCCTCGACCATTACCCCACTATACATCATGGGCGCTCCTTGGTAAGATAGCTTTGACAAAGTTGACTTCAGAAGTACATTTAGTGACGACCCGGTGTCAACAAGCACGTTTGACAAAGCATCCTCTTTGCAATTCATTGAAATATGCAAAGCCAGATTATGATTTCTTCCATCCTCAGGGAGTTCTTCATCACAGAAGCTCGAAGTATTGCATGAAGTGATGTTAGCCACAATGTAATCAAATTGATCCACAATAATATTATGCTCTATGTATTCCTCTTCCAGAACTTCTTGCAGTGCTTCTCTGTGCGCTTTAGAATTCAAAAGCAGAGACAACACGGAGATCTTCGAGGGAGTTTGGAGCAACTGCTCAACCAGATTAAATTCACTCTTTTTTATCAATCGGAGTACCTCATCATCATCGTTGGCTTTCAAGTTGCTGGAGTCACCAGACTTATCCTTTGAACAACCAATCGGATCTACATTAGGCACCTCCGCCTTCTTACCAACAATTGTTTCCTCTTTATTTTCCGGGACCACCGGTCCAAACACTCGACCACTACGGGTCACTTTCGTTACATCGGCAATGCTCACTACTGAACTAGTCGTAGGTAACGGGACCTCTTGACCATTCTTTACCATTGTAGCATTGTACTGGTACAGTACAACCTTATCAAATGAATACGGGACTAGGCCCGCTAACCGTATTACCAACGACAATACTGATCTTTGACTGACATTATTGTCGCTGCTGCTATCATACTGAATTACCAACCGCTCTTGTTGCTTGAAAACGGGCACTATGACATTGACGTCGTCATCTACATGACGAGATTGGACAATTTGAATCATGCCTTCATCCATCAGACACTGGATGTCCCTTTTCACTACATCACACCCTCTTGGGTTCACACTACAAACAACACAACCATCATGTTCATGTTCACAGTCACTCACCAAACAGATATCTTTATGCATCTGCACCAAAGATCTTTGGATAAACCAAACATCAAAAACCTTGAATTCTCCAGGACAACCGTCCACCATATTCACTGAAGAGTTCCCATGAGCGGGAAAAGGGTTAGCTTTCACATTTGGCGCGCGGTCCTCAAAGGATACCATACCACTCTTCATAAGCTTTTGAACCTCGTACTTCAATGGATAGCAATTTTCATTATCATGCCCGGGTGCACCCTGATGAAAAGCACAACGAAGCTCAGGTTTATACCACCAGGGAAGTGGTTCTGGGATCTGCGGTGGGTTCCTTGGTTGAATCAAGTTCTTGAGAACTAGCGAGGGATACAACTCTGCATACGACATAGGAATCGGGTCAAAAAAGACCTTCTTCCTCTCAATGTTCTGCGGATGATGATTGTTGTAGGTATTGTTATTGTTGTAGGTGTTCGTTCTTTGTTGCGATTGTTATTGACGTTGATGTTGTTGTTGTTGTTGAATTGGTGTTGCTTGTTGATTAGAAAATATCATAATTACTGATGATACTTGATGATGATGTTGACGGGGTGGTGGATTTCTTCTGATATGAGGCCTCCTCTGTCTCCCACTGGAAATTGCATTTGTCTCACTATCCTTCTTCTTCCTGAAACTACTGCCATACCTCTTACTCGTTGACGCCTCATCTTTTGATAAACGTCCTTCACGGACTTCTTCTTCAAGTCTCATCCCCATATTTATCATTTCAGTAAAATCACTGGGGGAACTAGCGATCATGCGTTCATAATAAAATGAACTCAGGGTTTTCAAGAGAGATCTTTGTCATTTCTTTCTCCTCCAAAGGAGGAGTGATCTGGGCAGCCAACTCCCTCCATCTTTGCACATACTCTTTGAATGTCTCTTTATCCTTCTGAGAAATAGACCTCAACTGGTCTCTATCCGGCGCCATGTCCACATTGTACTTGTATTGCTTCACAAAAGCCTTTCCCAAGTCATTGAAAGTAAGAATGCTTGCACTATCCAACCCCATATACCAACGGAGTGTAGCACCAAATAGGCTATCCTGGAAGTAGTGAATAAGCAATTGGTCATTATCTGTCTGAGTTGACATCTTGCGGGCATACATCACAAGATGACTGAGCGGACAAGAGTTCCCCTTATATTTTTCAAAGTCAGGCATTTTGAATTTCACAGGGATTTTAACATTGGGTACCAAACATAATTTAACAACACTCTTCCCAAACAGATCTTTACCTCTCAGCGTCTTCAATTCCTTGTGTAGCTCAAGAAATTGGTCTTTCATTTCGTCCATCTTCTCATAAACATCCGGACTCTCAGACGGCTCGGAATTATAGATGGTATCCTCTGCGCGAGGTAAAGTGTGCACAACGAGAGGTGGCACGGACATGACCGGGCTAGATGCCGGTATGGAAGCAAAGGTAGGCGCAAACCCTTTTGGCACAATGTTGGGTGGCATTCCCCACGGGAATCCAGCAGGCATATTAGGTGTGAAGTGGGTGGTAGCAGCAGGCATGATAGAGGTAACCATTTCTGAAGTAAGACTCCTCGCGGGAGGAGTTGCAGGTGTTGGAGAAGCTTGACTCTGAGCAGCAAGAACTAACTCCATCATGACAATCAGGCGGGCGATCTCGTCCTTCAGCTCTTTGTTCTCTTTCTCCAAATGTTCCATAATTTTCTGATGATTGGCTCTGGTATTGTACGGTGAGTCAACTTGGCTAAAGCACAGAAGAAACACCAATCAGACACCTGGCAAAAACCTGCTTATGCAAATGATGCATGAAATACGATGCTTGATTATTTTTATTTCCAAGGAACTTACAATATCATTTGCAAATATATAATATTTAAATGGTAATTGCAACAATTTGAAATGACCAAAAAATCTCTTTTTATTCATATAAATTGGAAGAATTACACTGAGTATAATTTCAGAAACCAAAATAAAAAGATACAAGAGGAAAGGAGACTAGTCATCCTAAGGATCCCTAACAATAATGTCAGAAGATCTGGCTGAAGGCGCGTACTTCCTTCGAATGCGATGGATCTCGATCTCAAATAAAGCCTTCATCTGAGTCTTCTCGAGGACAAACTGGTCAACAATCTTCTTCCAAGCAACAGAAGGCTGAGGCATGATAGAAGATGAAACCTCTAGCTCTCTCTGTCTCTTCGTCACTCGGTCTTCCAGTAGCTTAATAAGTGCATTTTTTTCCTTAGACTCCAACTGTAACTCTTCATGCTTCTTGCTCAAAGCATGGAAACGCTCTTCCCACATATCCTTCTCTTTCTTCATCTTGACAAGCGCATCTTCCAACTCCTCTACATCTTGGTTAGGGAGAGTTGTAGCAGTGTATTTGTCATCCCCAGCAGAGTCACCACTTTTCTGTAGCGGTGTATTCGTCACTTTATGATTTATTGATTAAATCAAAAGCAAAGCATACAAAGATAGAGTCGCCACCGCACTTTTATTTATCCAAAGGAATGGCTAAAAAGCGAACAAAAGCCTAAGAAGTTTTACACATAGAAAACTAATGAAAGGTTAGAGATCTGGGTAAGGGGGTAATCATGCAAAGGGAAGGTGTTAGGCACCCAATGCATCCTAGGTACTCCTAGGGAACCCTTTTCACAAATTGTTGCAAAAGATATTGTTTATGAAAGTATTTATTGTGCAAACATTGATTGGGAGGATGAGAAAAGAATATACAATTTTTATTATTTTTGTGTTTGAACGGATGAACCCGTTGCCTACGTACCTCTCCATGGAAGGTAAGGATCAAAACACCGTAGTTCGGCTAAAAGATTTCCAAAAAGTAAGTGGATTGATTTTAAACAAAAGCCCTAAGGTCTTTCATTATCCACGGGAGAAAACTCAACCTATACAACCACAAGTCCACCATGTGAGAAAAGCTTCAACTTGCTAGTGAGGGACCATGCCCTATAATAAGCAAGGAAGTCTTACAATTCATTCACTAAGGACAAAAGGTGAGATTCACATCAACCACTAAGATAATTGAGATCTATGGCTAATGTATGAAAACTTATCAAGAAAGTGGACTTGAGCCACAAAACAATTGAATGAGTGAACTTAACCAATTAGGATTATTCACAAAAAGATGGTCAAAGTATGATTAGAATTCAATTCAAAAGAAGTATTGTGAAAATGAAGTTTGAAAACTCGAAAGCTTAAGGCCTAGGTTTCTAGTTTAAAAAGAAATGAAAATGTTTGCACAATATTTTTTGGTTTGAGTTAACATGCAAATGGAGGTTTAAAGAACAAAAAGGTGGGAGGTTAAGGGATGCAAAACTTCTTAGATGTCCACCTCTCGAGATCATATGTAGATGATCCAAGTGATTCCTTTGGAAAAGGCAACAAGCAAATAACAGGTAAACAAAGTATCAGGCAAAGCCAACATAAATGGAAACCAGATGCCAATCAATGGACTTACACTAGACTCACAAAACAAAGATGGATACCGGATGCCAATCAATGGACTTACACCAATCTCACAAAACAAAGAGAACATGGATACCGGATGCCAATCAATGGACTTACACCAATCTCACAAAACAAACATGGATACCAGATGCCAATCTATGGACTTACACCAATCTCACAAAACAAACATGGATACCAGATGCCAATCTATGGACTTACACTAGTCTCACAAAACAAAGGAAATAAATGCAATAAGCAAAAAGGAAACAAGTTGCCAATAAATGGTCTTACACTCGACTCCAAGGAAATGGGATGCCAATCAATGGTCTTAGTCCTAACTCCTACCAGATCATAGGAAACAACTGCCAATAAATGGACTTACAATCGACTCCTCAATGGACAAAACAAAACAAGGAAACAGGTAACCAATCTATGGACTTACACCTGACTCCACAACAAATGATCATAGAAAACAGATAGCCGATCAATGGTCTTACATCTGACTCCTCACATAAACACACATGCTATGAAAAGCAAAAGCAAGCACATGGAATGATGGAAGTAGATATGCAAAAGCAAACATGAAAGATGCACAGTTAAGCAATCAAGCAATCAGTTAGCACACACTATACACAATCAAGAGGCTCAATCAAGGTTGGGCTTTAGAAACAAGCCAACTGGAATGGGGTGTTTTGAGCTCTTAACCCTAACATTGAGAGTTAGGGTGAAGCAGATGAAATGGAGAGGAGGGTTATGCCTCATAGCTCTTATCCCTGGTCTGGGAGAGCTTTAATCAATAGAAAGTGTGGGAGTTCAGAATGAGGGAACTCTTCTCCACATATGGTTGACTCTATAAGATCTTGGGTTCTTATTCACAATGCATCAACACATGGTGTGAGCAAAGTGAATGACACAACTGAACAGCAGGGGATGGATTGCACATCCCTTTTATCTGCCAATTGCCTCTTAAGAGGACTTTACCTGCTTGGCACAAAATTAAACAAACAAAAACATGGCCTCTTAAGGAGGGCTTCAGACAGGTGCCTGCCAATAACAGCAGGTCTTCCAGACTACATGTAGATTAGGGTTTATACCTAAGTGGTATGCCAACCACAAGCAAAAGCAAAGCAAAGTTCAAATGAACTTAAAGCAACTTAAGTACCTGTGGAAACAACTAAACAAATCAGTACAATACTCAGACAAACAAACAATAGTCAACAACAAACAGACAATCCCAATGTACAACACATAAGCCATAAGGCAAACTCAAGTGACTTATCATCAACCTACAAAACAGCAAATGTTAGCAATCAAAAGCAAATATCAACATTCAAATGGTGAAGCAACATCAACCATGGAATTTGGATGCTTGAACCTGAAATTCAAAGCTCACATGTAAGTACAAACCACTAGGTCAAAACCTAGGGTCAAAGGTGAAGAAAAAATTCAAAACAGGAGCTGAAATTCAACACAATGCAACTTCAAACACATATTAACATGTCCTAAAAAGGATCACATCAAAATCATCAAGCAAAGGCATTTCATGTGCAAAGGAAGTCAAAGACAATTTCAAAGCTCATATTTGGACATCATGAAGGAAAATTCCAAATCAAATCAGAAATAATTCAAATAATTCTGGAAAAATTCATGAGCATTCAACACATCCAATATGATCATCATACAAAAGATCAGAAGCATCCAAGTTCAAATGGCATGGAAATAAAATGGCACAAGTTGATCAACCAAATGTGACTCAAATTGTCACACCATGCAAACATGTGCATAAAACAGAAATGGAGCATGGGAAAAATGTCAAACCAAAACCAAAATTTCAATTAACATGTCAAGAATCATCATGCAAAATTTGGTAGCAATTGGATCAATATCAAGCATTTCACAATAGAAAGAGTAAGGCAAGGTCACAAATGTACACATGATCACATATTCTAACACAAATCAAAATCCAGCCATGCACAAATTCAAAATGTATCATCATCAAATAGAAGACATCTTAATGAATAAGTAGCAAAAAACCAGGGATTATTTGGAGCATTTTTTAATTTATTGTGAATTTTTAAAGTTGGAGAAAAAAAATGAAATCAAAATGGACATGTACATGGAAAATAAGAGGGAAATGTAGAAAATGGAATTAAGTTTGAAAAGATGCTTCACGCGGGAATCGAACTTGGTCCAGATTTAAATGAGGCGCACTAAATAAAAGAAAATCAAAAACGCCACAACATGGAATCGAAGCGTGTAACATGGATCAAACGAGGCCTGGGCGCGTTCTTCATCAAGAACCCTAGCGAGCCAGGTTGGACGCTAAGCCGTCACTATGCCGTCGCTAAGATGAAGATCTTCATCTTCTTCACGAAGATGATGATGAACAGTATGAAGTTCATCAAAAAATTTCCAGAATTTCAAGAATTTCTCAGATTTTACAAAAAATTATACCACAACGAAGCTCAAGCAATGGAGATTATAGATCAAGCATCAATTCATCCTAATTCAACATGATTCATGCAAATCGAAGCAAATAAAGTTTGACATTCAAAACTTCAATCAAGCATATCTCTCTCAATTCTTATCCAAATCGCACGAAATTTATATCAGATTGATCAGCATCAAATGATCTACAATATTATACACATAAAACAGAGAATTAAGGTGATCGAAAATGTGACCTCTTGAAGATCAGTTCTTGAATTTTTGCAGATTCCAGGCCAGGAAAGCATGCAAATCCACTCCAAATCACTTGTTATGAAGTTTGATGATGAAATTGAGGCTTGGAAACGTGTAGATCTAGCTCAATTTGCATTTGCCATTTTTGAGTTCTTGAACTTCAATGCTTGATTTCTACACGAATTCACCAATCCAAAGCTTGATATGCACTAAATCCACACCAGAGAACAAGAATATGGAATAAAAATGCAAGGTTCTTTGAAGATTTTTCAAATTTTGGTTGAGAGAAAAAAATGGAGGGAAAAATTTCTTAGATCTAGAAATAGTGAAATGATCAAGTTTTTCTCAAATTCTGTTAGGGTTTCTATTTATATGATGCCCTAATCTCAATTTAATTAAAAGTTAATCATGTTTAGTTGAAATTAATGAAAATAAGGTGTTATGACCAAAACTTGAAAATTGCATGGTGCATGTAGTAAACCCACGTGAACAGTGCCATGTAGCTGATTATTTTTATTCAAAATCAATTTTTAAACACATTGGCAATGGTAAAAAGCTCCCATGATGCACTATTTTTAAAATTGCCATTTTCCCTCCAAAAAAGTCATGAAATAACAAATGATTATGTGATGAGATTTTATGTAATGTGATGCATGATTTGGAAATTAGAGGTCAAGAGAAGAATATTGCAAAAAGAACCACTCAATTTGGAGCTATGAATCAAAAGTTATGCCCACTTGAAGTCCCATGCACACTTGGCAATGATTGGATCATATCTCCTCAACCACACATCAGATGCTCATGATCTTGGACATTTTCGAAATGGGAGAGAAAGATCTACAACTTTCATGTTCAACAAAGTTTCATTTGAAGCTTTTTTGATGATGTAAAATTGAGTTGAAGTTGGTCCAAAACCTTGCCATTTTTGGAAAGTTGAAATTATAGGTCACTTTCCATTTTTGGAAACTTTTGACTTGACTTCTAATTCTTCAACCTTGATCTTTGACATGATGAATAAGCATGATTTGGACATGAATGGGATGAAGGAACTCAATTCTCACATTCAAAACCCACAATTGACTTTTCATTTGACTACTTAGGTCCTTAGATGACCTGAAAATGTTCTGATGAATTTGGGGCCTCAACCACTTGGGAATTTGCTCCAAAATGAACCTCTAGCTCATATAAGCTCCATATGATGATCACATGATCCATTTCTCAGGAAAATACCATCTGCTCTTTGTACCATGAATTCACCTGATGCCTTGACCTGTTGACTGCTTAAGCTGCAAGTAACAAAGGTTAATGACATATTTTTGTACATTTTTGGTTAGTGATTAAAAGAAAAGCAATGACATACAAATGCAAGCAATGCTTGGTGATCAAGAACACTCTCAAAGAATATCCCACCCACAGGGAAGGAAGCAAGGTGTCCAATGATCTTTGAGGCAATGCAATGTTATGATAGGATGTCATGAGGGATCTTAGGGACAAAATTGGGGTCTTACAGATGCCCCTATTTAAGGTCATTCTAGCCGGAGAAGTGAAGGTTAAAATCTTCATCTCGACGCGGTAGAATGGGCTTAAATAACAATAATGAGACAAATTTTGGTCCCTAAGAGACCTCATGATGCAAATGTATGAATGTAAAACAAACAAAACTCTGTGGGGATATGGGTCCACAAAAAAGAAAAGACGATCCATCGGAGTAATACACTCACCAGGAACAGAGACTCTAACAGGATTCTTATGGGGATAAGAAAAAGAATGCGTGAGCAGGACACGACTCTGAATTAGGGAAAGCAAGAACTTGACACTACGTGAGCAGGACACGACTGGACTGGAGACCTCAATGGGGAGTAAAGGACTCAAACTGGGAAAAAGAAGAAGTTTCCAAAGGGAACACATCCATTGGAAAGACTCAAGCTGATTCAAAGATGCGTGTATTGGGGAAAACGCCAACACAGCAAAACTATCCACAAAGGAAACTTCGGATAAAAATCCGGACTCGGACTGGAGAAAAAATCACAAAGAACCTCCCTGCCGGGGAAACATGTATATATTGGGGAAAACGCCAATACAGCAAAGGGGTAAAATACAACAGAAACTCCTCTAGGGAATGCCTAACAAAGAGACTCTCCTGGGGAAAATCTGCAAGATGAGGTGTTATCGGTTACTGGGTAACAAGCTCAAAGAGACATGTGATCTAAACACCGGTTACTGGGTGAAAGAACAACAAGCTCAGGAAGAATGAATATCTAAGACCGGTATAAGGGTGAGAGATATCAATCAACCAAAACATATGAGAAAGACTTGAAAAAGGTACATCAACTCAGGAAAATCTGACTCCACAGGGGACCAAGGTCATAATAGGGAGCAGAAAGGAGGGAACACCAGGGATACCGGTTACTGGGTATATAATAGGTGACCGACCAAAGCGTGAATTGGTATATATGCCAAAACACTCATCATCTGAAAGGAGGGCTTGAAGAAGCAAATCGACTTACAGGATGGGGAAGGAAAAAGGCTTCAGCCAAAGAGTGCATGAGAAATAATATCCATTACCGTCAGAACATGGATAGTATACTCGCATGAGATACATCATCTATTACCGTCAGAACGTAGATAACATACTCGCACGGAAGGAACACCAGAGATACCGGTTACTGGGTATATAATAGGTGACCGACCGAAAAGAGAAACAATCGTTACCAACAACAAACAGGGTAAACGAAAGATAACTCGCTGGGGATAAATTGCAAGCATCCGGCAATTATCCAGGAGACATATCATCGGCTACTGGGAGATACGCTCAAAAAAGGAGAACAAAGAATATTCGATTCCGCAAAAGGAACACGAATCTTACTCGACTGGGGAAACACAACAGGTTTCGACTGAAGAGTGCATGAGATATATTATCCATTACCGTCAGAATATGGATAGTATACTCGCATGGAAGATTATCCACAACCGGTTACTGGGTTAATAAAGGATAAATCAACTGAAAAGAAAGGCATCGGGATACCAAAACTAGGTATATAATGATGACCAATCAAAGGGAGCAACCATCATTACCAATCAAACGGGTAAATGAAAGAGGACTCACCGGGGATGCATTGATAAAAAAATCAATGATCCGGGGAACAAATCACTGGTAAACGGTGAAAGGACCCGCTGAGGATAAAATTGCTAGCCTTCGGCAATTATCCACAAAAACATGTTGGGGATACAATTGCTTACTCAAAGCAATTACCCAGACAAGGGAATATCAACATCAAATAGTGGATGAAGATAACCAACAAGAGTAACCATCATCGGTTAGGATGAATAACAAGGTTAACTCTGCAAAGGGGAGAATAAAGGATTTACAACTACCAAATACTAGGTAGAAGACCAAAGACTCTGGCTGAGGAAACAAGAGGTTTACCACTACCGACTACTGGGTAGAAAACCAAAGACTCAGTTGAGGCTAAAATTGCTAGCATACGTCAATTATCCACAAGAAAGCACAGACTCCGCTAGGGAGATAACATTAACATAGGATTTACAACTACCGAATACTGGGTAGAAGACTGCAAAATCCACCATCAACCAGAATGAACCACAAAGGTTACCTCTTCTAGGGGAATAGAGATAGGACTTACAACTACCGGTTACTGGGTAGAATACCAAAGCCTCTGCGTGGGGAGTGAAAGGATCACAATTCCGCACGGGGAAACAAAATAGGGTTTAAAACTACCAGTTACTGGGTAGAAAACCACAAACAATGCTGGAGAGCAAGAAAATAGGATTTACGACTACCGAATATTGGGTAGAAAACCACCAAATCTGCTGAGGAACAAAATATTTACAACCGCAGATTCCACAAAAGGGAAAAAAGGTACATAGGATTTATAACTACCGGTTACTGGGTAGAAAACCGCAAAGGATAGGACTTACAACTACCAGTTACTGGGTAGAGGCCCAAAAAGATAGGACTTATAACTACCGGTTACTGGGTAGAAGGCCCAAAAATCCGCTGGGGATATGATGAACTATTGCCGATTACTGGGCGAATATTCATTTATTCCACAGGGAAGCACAAGAGACAGTTGCAAAAGGCCAATTCAGGATCAAACCAAAAAGGCCAACTGAATCGAGACTCGTCCTAATGAGAATATAACTCAATAGGAAAATCCATCCCAATATATGTGTTGGGAGGAAACGGAAACAACCGTCATCCACGAGGATATATCTCAGTGGGGAACTGCAGAAGGGATGACAGACACTTTCTGCTTATGGGGCTGACTCTATGTTGAGAGATTAAACACCCAACATCTGCTTGGGGAGATCTACTGGAGAGATCTATGTCACCAATAGCAGGAGACAACAAACAAAAGATATATGTCAAGAATGCAACATGAATATCTGAATGTTAAAAGTATGCATGAATATGCGTGATTTATGTTTGATGAATGCTGACAAAACAGACATTTCTAACACAAACAGGTCCAGGAATCAAACGCCCGGTACTACACTTCTAGAGGAAAAATCCAAGAAATCCAACTGGAAAGCCAATCTGCTGGAGATTTGAATGCTAAAAAGCAAAGATCTGCTGGGAAAAATCCAGAGATATCAAGAAATCACAAAATCTTTGAGCGATGGATCATCAATCAACCCAACCGGGGAACAGAAGTTCATAATAGGCAGAAACTGCCACCAAAACAACTCTGTTGGGGAAGCGGAGAAATCACGAGATTTCTGCAAGGGGATCATCAGTCTCAACTGGAAAAAAAGGAGTTTACTGCATAAGCAGAAACTGCTGAAGAGAACAGAACACACAAGTAGAATATGGCCGCACAAGCAACTCTACCGGGGATACTGTCAGCAACTTCATTGGGGACGAATCCACTGAGGGAGAAAAGATCACGCGAGTAGATTCTGCCACACAAGCCACTCTACTGGGGATCAAAAGCATCAGAAAATCACCAAATCTCTGCAGGGGAGAAAATCATCATAGATACAATCCATCACCACAAACACTGGGGATTTATCTGAGGCAAAGAAGGAGAATTGGGGATCAACCACCAAATACCAAACCTTCCAAAAGGAAACCACAACTGCTGAGGAGGAAAGAATCACTGCTCTGCTGAAGGGAGGAGAGGTGAAAACCTCAACAAGCACTCTGATGGGGAGATAGCATAGATGAAGTACATCATACCAACAACTCCGCTGGCGACTTCACTGAGGAGAGAATAACGAAGTACCGGGATGTCAACCCACCATCTACCGAATCTTCCAGGAGGAAAGCACCCATGCTGGGGAGAGAATATTGCTGGAGAGGAAAACTGAAGTTTCCAACAAGCACTCTGCTCTAGGAACACAAAATCTCAACAGAAGCTCTGCTTGGGGAACAACCCCAACAACAATCTGGAGAAAGAGGATACAACCATGCCAGGAATATGAACAAATGTCTTACCCTGTTGGAAATCATGCCACCCTTGAGAGAGCACTGAGAAATTCTTAAGTATCCTTTCATCATTGTGAATGTTCACTTTTTTTAAAACAATTTTGAAATTTTTTATTGTTTAAAACAATGACATTTTATCAATTAAAACATGCAAAACATTTGTTGAAATGAAACAAATAAGATGTAAATAATTGGATAAAAGCTCAAATTTATTTATGGAATGGTAGTCTGCAAATGGCAAGACTCCATAGATCTGTACAAATTTGAAATCAGTGATATATATTGGAAGAGGGCTACATTGAACATAATGACCATTTTCTCTACCAATTTGAATCCGATGTATTCGAAGCTTCAGTAGATGACGAATCAAGAATCTATGACGAACAGACGACTGCGGAACAGAAAGTCTTGTCAGGATGCAGTTACTTGCCAAATCCCTAATTTTTGACTAGATTGCCCCAGGGTGAGGTACTCAATCTAGCGGGATGCAAATTCACTTTTTTTCAAGTCTCTAATTTTTGCCTGGATCACCCTTCTGGGTTTTCCACCGAGACGCTCATTTTTTCCTAAGCCGCCCTTTCGGGTTTTCAACTTAGCGAGCTATTCTGTTTTTCTTTTAGGCAAAGTATTTCTTGACTGCATCTGAATTCACAAGACGAGTGAAATCCTCCCCATCCATAGTTGTAAGCATCAAAGCACCGCCTGAAAAGGCTCTCTTGACAACATATGGACCTTCATAGTTTGGAGTCCACTTGCCCCTGGAATCGGGCGCGAAGGACAAGACTTTCTTGAGCACAAGGTCACCTTCTCGGAATACACGAGGCTTGACCTTCATACCGAATGCTTTCTTCATTCTCTGCTGATATAACTGACCATGACACATGGCAGTCAACCGCTTCTCTTCAATCAAATTCAGTTGGTCATAACGACTCTGAATCCATTCAGCATCAGTCAACTTGGCTTCCACCTCTACTGGGAGAACAGCCTCCATGCCGTAAACAAGAGAAAAAGGGGTTGCCCCCGTTGAAGTGCGGACAAATGTACGATAACCATGCAAAGCAAATGGCAGCATCTCATGCCAATCTTTGTACGTAACCGTCATCTTCTGGATAATCTTCTTGATATTTTTGTTAGCAGCTTCAACAACCCCATTCATCTTGGGTCTGTAGGGAGAGGAATTATGGTGTGCAATCTTGAACTCAGCGCACAACTCTTCCATCATTTTGTTGTTCAGATTAGATCCATTATCAGTAATGATCTTATCAGGCACACCATAACGGCATATCAGCTGATTCTTGATAAACTTCACGACCTCCTGCCTGGTCACATTAGCATACGACGCCGCTTCAACCCACTTGGTGAAGTAATCAATTGCTACGAGAATAAACCTGTGACCGTTGGACGCTTTTGGTTCAATCATGCCGATCATGTCGATTCCCCACATAGAGAAAGGCCATGGTGATGAAATCACATTCAGAAGTGTCGGAGGAATATGAATCTTATCCGCGTAAATCTGACACTTGTGGCATTTCTTCACATATTTGCAGCAGTCAGACTCCATTGTCAGCCAATAGTAGCCTGCTCTCAACATCTTTCTAGCCATGGCGTGTCCATTGGAATGAGTACCAAATGAACCCTCATGGACCTCAGTCATCAACAGGTTTGCTTCGTGTCTATCCACGCATCTGAGCAAAACCATGTCAAAATTTCTCTTGTACAGCACTTCACCACTGAGGTAGAAACTGCCTGACAACCTTCTCAGAGTTTTCCTATCTTTTACAGATGCCCCAGGTGGGTAGACCTTGTTCTGGAGGAAATTCTTGATATCAAAATACCAAGGCTTGTCATCATTCACTTCTTCAACTACAAACACGTGAGCTGGTCTATCCAAGCGCATCACGGTGATGTTGGGAACTTCATTCCAATACTTGACCACAATCATTGAAGCAAGCGTAGCAAGTGCATCTGCCATCCGATTATCCTCTCGAGGAATATGATGAAAGTCAACTTCTGTAAAGAACGTTGAAATCCTCCTCGCATAATCTCTGTATGGAATAAGACTGGGTTGATTCGTCTCCCACTCACCCTTGATTTGATTGACAACCAAAGTCGAATCACCATAAACGTCGAGGTGCTTGACCCTCATATCGCTGCATTCTTCCAATCCCATAATACAGGCTTCGTACTCAGCCATATTATTCGTGCATTTGAATGTTAGCCTTGCTGTAAACGGAATATGTGTGCCATGAGGAGTAATGATTACTGCCCCAATTCCATTTTCGTACTGATTTACAGCGCCATCAAACACCACCGTCCATCTGGAACCAGGTTCTGGACCTTCATCAAGTGTAGGCTCGTCACAATCTTTCATTTTCAAATACAGAATCTCCTCATCTGGGAAGTCGTACTGAACAGACTGATGATCTTCAATCGGATGGTGCGCTAAATGGTCAGCCAAGATACTACCTTTGATAGCTTTCTGAGCTCGATATCATACTCAGACAACAACATCTGCCAACGGGCAATCCTCCTGGTTAAAGCAGGCTTCTCGAAGATATACTTGATTGGATCCATTCTGGATATCAACCAAGTTGTATGATTTATCATGTACTGGCGCAAACGCTTAGCAGCCCAAGCCAAAGCACAACACGTCTTCTCAAGCATTGAGTATCGAGACTCACAATCAGTGAACTTCTTACTCAGGTAGTAAATATCAGATTCTTTCTTTCCCGATTCGTCTTGCTGACCGAGTACACAACCCATCGAGTCTTCAAGAACAGTCAGATACATGATCAGAGGTCTTCCTTCTACAGGCGGAGACAAGATCGGAGGTTCAGACAGATATTCTTTAATACTGTCGAAAGCTTTCTGGAAATCCTCGGTCTAATCATGAGACTGATCTTTCCGGAGGAGCTTGAATATCGGCGCACATGTGGCAGTCATGTGGGATATAAATCTGGAAATATAGTTCAAGCGACCAAGAAAACCTTGGACTTGCTTCTCAGTTTTGGGCGCAGGCATCTCTTGTATTGCTTTGACCTTTGCAGGATCAACCTCAATACCTCTCTTGCTGACAACAAAACCCAATAACTTGCCGGAACGGACTCCAAATGTACATTTGTTCGGATTCAGACGAAGCCTGAACTTCCTCAGACGCTGAAAAAGCTTCAACAAATGCTCAACATGTTCAACTTCCGTTTGTGACTTAGCAATCATATCATCGACATAAACCTCTATCTCCTTGTGCATCATATCATGAAACAAGGTAGTCATAGCTCGTTGATATGTGGCTCCGGCGTTCTTCAAACCGAAGGGCATCACTCGATAATAGAATGTTCCCCAAGGTGTGATGAATGTTGTCTTCTCCATATCCTCGGGTGCCATCTTTATTTGATTATATCCGGAAAATCCGTCCATAAATGAAAAAACTTTGAATTTAGTTGTATTGTCTACCAACATATCAATGTGTGGTAGAGGAAAATCATCTTTCGGACTAGCTTTATTCAAATCTCTGTAATCAACACACCTACGGACTTTCCTGTCTTTCTTAGGCACGGGCACAATATTGGCCACCCATAGAGGATATGTAGAAGTCACCACAAACCCCGCATCAATTTGCTTCTGAACATCCTCTTTGATCTTCACTGCCATATCTGGATGAGTTCTTCTGAGCTTCTGCTTCACAGGCACGCACTCAGGCTTCAGTGGCAGGAAATGTTGCACAGTATCTGTATCTAGACCTGGCATGTCTTCATACGACCAAGTGAAGATATCGGAATATTCTCGTAGCAAACTGATCAACCCCTTCTTGACAGACTCTTCAAGGAGTGCCCCAATCTTCACCAACCGAACACAATCTTCAGACCCCAAGTTGACTGTTTCCAGATTCTCAAGGTGCGACTGAATGATCTTCTCCTCGTGCTCAAGGAGCCGAGTGATCTCATCAGGAATCTCTTCAACATCATCTTCCTCTGCCTCGAATACAGGGAATTCAAAATTGGGAGATGGTGTTGGATCATTATGTTCAATGGGTTTAAGAATCAACCTGCATAATGATTTTTGATAATGAAAAGCTTCAGAATTTAAACAAACAAATCATTATGCAGATGAAATGATTGCTTTTATTCTTGTTTTTTAGAGTTTTTTGTGATCACCGATTTCATGCAAAAAGCAAAAAGTGAAAACAAATGGAAAAACAAATGTTTAACATGAGTTTATTTGAATGAAATATCATTGTATATATGATGCCAACAATGTCATCACTTCTCCTTTTGGCATGGGAGAAGGGTTTTTAACAAAGTGAACATATTATGCTGACTTATGAATGACCGTAGGAACATCCACAGCGACCCAATTGTGGCAAATCCCGCTAGGGATAACAAAGTTGTCAGTATCCTCCGCATCCTCTTCCAGAATAGCAGCAGCTTCGTCAGCTCGATCGGCGTGGATGAAACCTCCACCCTTGAACAACCCCTTCTTATTGAAGACCCCAGAAGAATAGCCAATGCCATCCCGGGACTTATTATCTTCCAGCTCAATCATCTTTCCTAACCCAGCAACTGCACCACATTCAATGGCCAGTTTCGCATCTCGGTAGGAAGCAAATGAAGGAGACTTCTTCTCAATCGGCTCAGCAATAGATAAAGCTTGGAAAGGCGTTCCAACTTCATCCTCAGCATCAATATATGAGAAAGAAGACAAGTGGCTAACCAGGAGAGCCTTTTCTCCCCCTACCACAACTAGTTTCTTATTCTTAACGAATTTCAGCTTCTGGTGTAGGGTGGATGTCACGGCGCCAGCCTCGTGAATCCATGGTCTACCAAGGAGACATCTATAAGATGGGTGGATATCCATAACCTGAAAGGTAACTTGGAAATCACTTGGTCCAATCTTGATCGGGAGATCAACTTCCCCAATCACAGTCTTACGTGACCCATCGAAAGCTTTCACAACAACACCACTCTGCCTCATGGGAGGCCCTTGATATGACAATCTCGAAAGAGTGGTCTTCGGCAATACATTCAAAGATGACCCAGTGTCCACCAACACATTGGACATGGCGTCGCTCTTGCAATTCATGGATATATGTAAAGCCATGTTGTGGTCTCTTCCCTCCTCAGGGAGATCAGCGTCACAGAAACTCAAAGTGTTGCAAGTAGTGATATTTGCAACAATGCCATCAAACTGTTCAATAGTGACGTCGTGATCAACATAAGCCAAGTTCAATACTTTCTGCAGAGCCTCCCTATGGGGTTCTGAATTCAGAAGCAACGATAGCACGGATATCTTGGACGGCGTTTGTAGAAGCTGGTCTATAACGTTGTACTCACTCTTCTTGATGAGCCTCAGCATCTCATCACAATCTTCATTCACAGTGCCACTCGGGCCAACAGAAGAAGTAGGAGTCTTTTGTATAGAGGAGGGTTTTACAACAGCAAGTGCCGGGTTTGGAGGATTAACAGCATTCCCCACCGGACGCTCAACAGAGTCAGCCTTAGCCTACGGCTTCGGCACTGAAAACACACGACCACTACGGGTCAACCCGCTCACATCAGCAATACTAACAACAGAGGATGAAGGCAACGACACTTCTTTCCCATCTTCCACAGCAACTGGATTATAGCGGAATGGAACTGCTTTATCAGACGAATAAGGCACAGGACCTGCAGGCTTGATAATCAACGAAGGAGAAACCTTCTGCTTGCTGCCATCATAGCGAATGACAACAGGCTCAGGAATCTTGAACACCGGAGAAATCACATTCACCTCTGGTTCGTCTTCATCAACATTTCTGTTTTGAAGAATCACAATAGTCCCATCATCTAGCAATTCTTGCAGCTCTCTACGCACTTGGCGGCAACCCAGAGGATTGACAGAGCAGATACGGCATTTGTCATGGTCGTGCTCCATATGACTGTAATCACACAGTAGACGATGCAACTCAACCAATGACTTTCGAATATGGCTTACATATTTGACCTTATATTTGCCAGGGCAATCCTGGACCATGTTAACCGACTTCCCATGCTCGGGCAATGGGTTCTTTGTAACATTGGGGCCTGAGTCCTCAAAGCTCAGAATGCCGCATCTCATAAGGTCTTGAACCTTAGTCTTCAATGGATAGAAATTTTCTACATTGTGACCCGGAGCACCCGAGTGATAAACACAATGCTGGTCGGGCTTGTACCACCACTGCGGGTTAGCAAGTACAGCCGGAGGCTCCCTAGGAGTAATCAATTTCCGCTCTATTAAAAAGGGATATAGCTCAGCATATGACATAGGAATTGGATCAAAAATGATCTTCTTCCTTTCATAATTCAAATTAGCTTGATTACTATTGCGAGGCTGGTAGACCTGCTGCTGAGGGCGATGCTGTTGTTGATACTATTGAGATTGTTGTTGACTATTGTGCTGTTGATGTTGATATTGCTGATTATCACGGAAGACAGGTGCTATATGAGCCACTTGGTGCTGATTGCTGGCATGACACACTGGCTTCCTTTTGGCAGAGGGTCTTCTGGGTTTAGCATGGGATTGCACAACATGTGCCTCCCCATCTTTCTTCTTAGCAAACGCCCCATACCGCTTGCTAGAAAAGCCTTCGTCCTTGGATAAACGTCCTTCACGGACTCCTTCCTCCAATTGCATCCCCATGTTCACCATCTCGGTGAAATCAGAGGGAGCACTAGCGATCATTCGCTCATAGTAAAATGAACTCAAAGTCTTCAAAAAGATTTTGGTCATTTCCTTCTCTTCCAGCGGAGGAGTAATCTGAGCTGCCAGCTCTCGCCACCTCTGGGCGTACTCTTTAAATGTCTCTTTGTCCTTCTAGGACATGGCTCTGAGCTGATCACGGTCCGGAGCCATATCCATGTTGTATTTGTACTGCTTGATGAAGGCTTCGCCAAGATCATTGAAGGAGCGGATGTTTGCACTATCTAGGCTCATATACCACCGAAGAGCTGCACCGGATAAACTATCCTGGAAGTAATGAATCAGCAGCTGATCATTATCTGTCTGAGTAGACATTTTCCTGGCATACATAACCAGGTGACTGAGCGGGCAGGTGTTCCCCTTATACTTCTCAAAGTCAGGGACTTTGAATTTGACGGGTATCTTCACACCGGGAACCAAACATAATTCAGCAGCAGACTTGCCGAACAAATCCTTTCCTCTAAGGGTCTTCAATTCCTTGCGATGTTCAAGGAATTGGTCGTTCATTGCGTCCATCTTCTCATTAACATTTGGACCCTCAGACGGCTCAGAATGATAGATGGTATCGTCTACCCTGGGAATGGTATGCACGACAGGAGGAGGCATCGCAAGGACCGGGCTAGATGCCGGCATGGAAGCAAATGTCGGAGCTGGAATATCAGGCATAAAACCAGGAGGCATCCCCCACAGGAACCCGGGCGGCATGGCTGTTGGCACAAAGTGGGCACTAGCAGCTGGCACTGTTGACGAAGCAACCTCAGATATAACAGTCCTCTGGGGAGGAGTTGTAGGTGGTGGAGATGGCTGGTTCTGAGCAGCTAAGAATTATTCCATCAGAGCGCTCAGTCTGGCGACCTCTTCCTTCAGCTCACGATTCTCTTATTCGATGTGATCCATCACTCTTGCAGAGTTGGCTCTGGTGTAGTACCGATAAGTCAGCTTGTCTTCAAAATAAATGAAGAGCACAGAGTTAGGCCACAGACAAGAAGACCGGAATGACACCTGCTTATGCATATGATGCATGCAATTCTCGTGCACATGATTTATTTTTATTTTCGAAGGAACTTTTAGGGTATTATTTGCAATTTTTTGAATATTAATCATTTTAATCGCATATGGAAAATATCTCATCAAATATATTTGAGTAAAAGAAGTACAGCATTGTCAATTACAAGAGAAAGGGAAACTAAACATCCTATGGATCCCTAGAAGCTCGGGATGCCGGAAGATAAGTTGCACGAAGCCTCTTAATCTCTCTCATATGCTGCTTCCATATCCGCCTTATCTTTGGCGAGTCTGTCATACCTCCTTTTCCAGAACTTGGAAGACTGAGGAAGTAGAGAAGTCCAAGTATCATCAGGATCATCAATGACCTGATGTTTGAGAAACTCGATCAGAGCGTCTTTCTCCTTCAGCTGTTGAAGCAACTCTTCTCTTTCACGGATCCAGGCACGTGAAAGGTCTTCTCCTCTCAACTCCTCTACGCCTTGGTTAGGGAGGGTTGAAGGCCCAGCCGCAACCAAAGGTGTAGGTATCGGATAATCATATGGCATGAGATACTCAGATGCTCTCTTCCTTACCCAAGTAGTGTATGGCTCCAAAGCTATGCAGTTCTTCGGACCCAATTCACTTCTACCCTTCTTGTGAATCTTCCGCCAAGCGCGGACCATCCTGGTATTCAGGCCTTGGGGATCTTTACCCTCCTGAAAGAGCACACCTTCTAACAGAATGTTATTAGGTTTATCCTTTAGGGGGAACCCAAGCTGACGACGTGCTATCACGGGGTTGTAGCTAATCCCACCACATGTACCAAGAAGAGGCACATTGGAGAATTCACCACAAGAATCGATAATCTGGACACCGTCATATGCACGATCATACCAAGAGATATCATCATTAGTGAGAGACATAAGTCTCGTAGACCACCGTAGACATCCCTTGTTCTCCTTGAAAGCGACCGTCTGAGGTAAGTGAGAAATAAACCACTTATACAACAGAGGCAAACAGCACACAATAGCACCACTAACCTTCGCATTCCTCAGATGCAAAGAGACATAGGCATCACCCAACAGAGTCGGAACAGGATTAAGAACATAAAAGATCCTAACAGCGTTGACATCCACAAATTTGTCGATGTTGGGGAACAATACCAATCCATAGATGAGAAGCACAAATATAGCCTCAAAGGCATCCTCACTCATGGCCTTCCCATAAACGGTAGCTTGAGCGACGGGGAACTCATAAGGGAGGCCTTAAATTCCACCTTTAGAAGTCATATGGGCTTTAACCAAGGATTCATCTATGTGCAACATGTCAGCTATCTCTCGAGAAGTAGGAATACTCTCCAAGCCACTGAACGGCACCTGATCCAGAATCGGAATACCCACAAGATGAGCATACTCCTCAAGGGTAGGCAATAGCTGAAAGTCTGGAAAAGTGAAACAGTGATACAGGGGATCATAGAATTGAACCAGAGTATTCATCAACCCTTCATCAACCTGAGTAGTCAGAAGAGGCAGAAGCTTTCCATAACGAGCTTTGAAACCCAAGGGATCTAATACATAAGATGTCAGATTACTTAACTCTTTCAGATCTGGGCTGTCTAAAGCTGTACTTCTTTGTATGCTTTGAAACCCATCTTTCGAATATTATCGAAGGAACGAATACTCGTATTCCAAAAATATTCTCAAGAGAGACTCTTATGAGTGTAGTATCGCATAACAAACGCATCAGATCTTACATCTGAACGACCTCCGCACTACATCCTAAAAATAGGCCAAGATGGGCTTGGTAAACTAAGGTCCTTGGCTTCTACGGCACACATCGGAAGAATAATGCCTAACAACAAATAACTTGTGTTACATCATTAATCCAACATGACCTCCACCAAGTGAATGGACTCGCAAGTCAACTTGCTAAGGAATAACTCCACACAAGTGGACGAGACTATGCCATTCTCCTATCATAAGGTGCACTCGAGTTCGGGTATAGAACTCATCTCACAGAGATCACCAAGCAAGCAAGCAATTGATATATCAAGCAAATCAATCATTACAAGCAATACAGTAATCCCAAATTGTACAAAAATATGTCATAAACAATATATGACAACAATTGTGAAAAGTAGGCAAACCCACTAGGAATTTTGTCATCCCCAGCAGAGTCGCCACTTTTCTGTAGCGTTGTATTCGTCACTTTATGATTTATTGACTAAATCAAAAGCAAAGCATACAAAGATAGAGTCGCCACCGCACTTTTATTTATCCAAAGGAATGGCTAAAAAGCGAACAAAAGCCTAAGAAGTTTTACACATAGAAAACTAATGAAAGGTCAGAGATCTGGGTAAGGGGGTAATTATGCAAAGGGAAGGTGTTAGGCACCCAATGCATCCTAGGTACTCCTAGGGAACCCTTTTCACAAATTGTTGCAAAAGATATTGTTTATGAAAATATTTATTGTGCAAACATTGATTGGGAGGATGAGAAAAGAATATACAATTTTTATTATTTTTGTGTTTGAACGGATGAACCCGTTGCCTATGTACCTCTCCATGGAAGGTAAGGATCAAAACGCCGTAGTTCGGCTAAAAGTTTTCCAAAAAGTAAGTGGATTGATTTTAAACAAAAGCCTTAAGGTCTTTCATTATCCACGGGAGAAAACTCAACCTATACAACCACAAGTCCACCATGTGAGAAAAGCTTCAACTTGCTAGTGAGGGACCATGCCCTATAATAAGCAAGGAAGTCTTACAATTCAATCACTAAGGACAAAAGGTGAGATTCACATCAACCACTAAGATAATTGAGATCTATGGCTAATGTATGAAAACTTATCAAGAAAGTGGACTTGAGCCACAAAACAATTGAATGAGTGAACTTAACCAATTAGGATTATTCACAAAAAGATGGTCAAAGTATGATTAGAATTCAATTCAAAAGAAGTATTGTGAAAATGAAGTTTGAAAACTCGAAGGCTTAAGGCCTAGGTTTCTAGTTTAAAAAGAAATGAAAATGTTTGCACAATATTTTTTGGTTTGAGTTAACATGCAAATGGAGGTTTAAAGAACAAAAAGGTGGGAGGTTAAGGGATGCAAAACTTCTTAGATGTCCACCTCTAGAGATCATATGTAGATGATCCAAGTGATTCCTTTGGAAAAGGCAACAAGCAAATAACAAGTAAACAAAGTATCAAGCGAAGCCAACATAAATGGAAACCAGATGCCAATCAATGGACTTACACTAGACTCACAAAACAAAGATGGATACCGGATGCCAATCAATGGACTTACACCAATCTCACAAAACAAAGAGAACATGGATACCGGATGCCAATCAATGGACTTACACCAATCTCACAAAACAAACATGGATACCAGATGCCAATCTATGGACTTACACCAATCTCACAAAACAAACATGGATACCAGATGCCAATCTATGGACTTACACTAGTCTCACAAAACAAAGGAAATAAATGCAATAAGCAAAAAGGAAACAAGTTGCCAATAAATGGTCTTACACTCGACTCCAAGGAAATGGGATGCCAATCAATGGTCTTAGTCCCAACTCCTACCAGATCATAGGAAACAACTGCCAATAAATGGACTTACAATCGACTCCTCAATGGATAAAGCAAAACAAGGAAACAGGTAACCAATCTATGGACTTACACCTGACTCCATAACAAATGATCATAGAAAACAGATAGCCGATCAATGGTCTTACATCTGACTCCTCACATAAACACACATGCTATGAAAAGCAAAAGCAAGCACATGGAATGATGGAAGTAGATATGCAAAAGCAAACATGAAAGATGCACAGTTAAGCAATCAGTTAGCACACACTATACACAATCAAGAGGCTCAATCAAGGTTGGGCTTTAGAAACAAGCCAACTGGAATGGGGTGTTTTGAGCTCTTAACCCTAACATTGAGAGTTAGGGTGAAGCAGATGAAATGGAGAGGAGGGTTATGCCTCATAGCTCTTATCCCTGGCCTGGGAGAGCTTTAATCAATAGAAAGTGTGGGAGTTCAGAATGAGGGAACTCTTCTCCACATATGGTAGACTCTATAAGATCTTGGGTTCTTATTCACAATGCATCAACACATGGTGTGAGCAAAGTGAATGACACAACTGAATAGCAGGGGATGGATTGCACATCCCTTTTATCTGCCAATTGCCTCTTAAGAGGACTTTACCTGCTTGGCACAAAATTAAACAAACAAAAACAAGGCCTCTTAAGGAGGGCTTCAGACAGGTGCCTGCCAATAACAACAGGTCTTCCAGACTACATGCAGATTAGGGGTTATACCTAAGTGGCATGCCAACCACAAGCAAAAGCAAAGCAAAGTTCAAATGAACTTAAAGCAACTTAAGTACCTATGGAAACAACTAAACAAATCAGTACAATACTCAGACAAACAAACAACAGTCAACAACAAACAGACAATCCCAATGTACAACACATAAGCCATAAGGCAAACTCAAGTGACTTATCATCAACCTACAAAACAGCAAATGTTAGCAATCAAAAGCAAATATCAACATTCAAATGGTGAAGCAACATCAACCATGGAATTTGGATGCTTGAACCTGAAATTCAAAGCTCACATGTAAGTACAAACCACTAGGTCAAAACCTAGGGTCAAAGGTGAAGAAAAAATTCAAAACAGGAGCTGAAATTCAACACAATGCAACTTCAAACACATATTAACATGGCCTAAAAAGGATCACATCAAAATCATCAAGCAAAGGCATTTCATGTGCAAAGGAAGTCAAAGACAATTTCAAAGCTCATATTTGGACATCATGAAGGAAAATTCCAAATCAAATCAGAAATGATTCAAATAATTATGGAAAAATTCATGAGCATTCAACACATCCAATATGATCATCATACAAAAAATCAGAATCATCCAAGTTCAAATGGCATGGAAATAAAATGGCACAAGTTGATCAACCAAATGTGTGACCCAAATTGTCACACCATGCAAACATGCGTATAAAACAGAAATGGAGCATGGGAAAAATGTCAAACCAAAACCAAAATGTCAATTAACATGTCAAGAATCATCATGCAAAATTTGGTTGCAATTGGATCAATATCAAGAATTTCACAATAGAAAGAGTAAGGCAAGGTCACAAATGTACACATGATCACATATTCTAACACTAATCAAAATCCAGCCATGCACAACTTCAAAAATTATCATCATCAAATAGAAGACATCTTAATGAACAAGTAGCAAAAAACCAGGGATTATTTGGAGCATTTTTTAATTTATTGTGAATTTTTAAAGTTGGAGAAAAAAAAATGAAATCAAAATGGACATGTACATGGAAAATAGGAGGGAAATGTAGAAAATGGAATTAAGTTTGAAAAGATGCTTCACGCTGGAATCGAACTTGGTCCAAATTTAAATGAGGCGCGCTAAATAAAAGAAAATCAAAAACGCCACAACATGGAATCGAAGCGTGTAACATGGATCAAACGAGGCTTGGGCGCGTTCTTCATCAAGAACCCTAGCGAACTAGGTTGGACGCTAAGCCGTCACTATGCCGTCGCTAAGACGATGATCTTCATCTTCACGAAGATGATGATGAACAGTATGAAGTTCATCAAAATTTTTCCAGAATTTCTCAGATTTTACAAAAAATTATACCAAAACGAAGCTCAAGCAATGGAGATTATAGATCAAGCATCAATTCATCCTAATTCAACATGATTCATCCAAATCGAAGCAAATAAAGTTTGACATTCAAAACTTCAATCAAGCATATCTCTCTCAATTCTTATCCAAATCGCACGAAATTTATATCAGATTGATCAACATCAAATGTTCTACAATATTATACACATAAAACAGAGAATTAAGGTGATCGAAAATGTGACCTCTTGAAGATCAGTTCTTGAATTTTTGCAGATTCCAGGCCAGGCAAGCATGCAAATCCACTCCAAATCACTTGTTATGAAGTTTGATGATGAAATTGAGGCTTGGAAACGTGTAGATCTAGCTCAATTTGCATTTGCCATTTTTGAGTTCTTGAACTTCAATGCTTGATTTCTACACGAATTCACCAATCCAAAGCTTGATATGCACTAAATCCACACCAGAGAACAAGAATATGGAATAAAAATGCAAGGTTATTTGAAGATTTTTCAAATTTTGGTTGAGAGAAAAAAATGGAGGGAAAAATTTCTTAGATCTAGAAATGGTGAAATGATCAAGTTTTTCTCAAATTCTGTTAGGGTTTCTATTTATATGATGTCCTAATCTCAATTTAATTAAAAGTTAATCATGTTTAGTTGAAATTAATGAAAATAAGGTGTTATGACCAAAACTTGAAAATTGCATGGTGCATGTAGTAAACCCACGTGAACAGTGCCATGTAGCTGATTATTTTTACTCAAAATCAATTTTTAAACACATTGGCAATGGTAAAAAGCTCCCATGATGCACTATTTTTAAATTTGCCATTTTCCCTCCAAAAAAGTCATGAAATAACAAATGATTATGTGATGAGATTTTATGTAATGTGATGCATGATTTGGAAATTAGAGGTCAAGAGAAGAATATTGCAAAAAGAACCACTCAATTTGGAGCTATGAATCAAAAGTTATGCCCACTTGAAGTCCCATGCACACTTGGCAATGATTGGATCATATCTCCTCAACCACACATCAGATGCTCATGATCTTGGACATTTTGGAAATGGGAGAGAAAGATCTACAACTTTCATGTTCAACAAAATTTCATTTGAAGCTCTTTTGATGATGTAAAATTGAGTTGAAGTTGGTCTAAAACCTTGCCATTTTTGGAAAGTTGAAATTATAGGTCACTTTCCATTTTTCGAAACTTTTGACTTGACTTCTAATTCTTCAACCTTGATCTTTGACATGATGAATAAGCATGATTTGGACATGAGTGGGATGAAGGAACTAAATTCTCACAATCAAAACCCACAGTTGACTTTTCATTTTACTGCTTAGGTCCTTAGATGACCTGAAAATGTTCTGATGAATTTGGGGCCTCAACCACTTGGGAATTTACTCCAAAATGAACCTCTAGCTCATATAAGCTCCATATGATGATCACATGATCCATTTCTCAGGAAAATACCATCTGCTATTTGTACCATGAATTCACCTGATGCCTTGACCTATTGACTGCTTAAGCTACAAGTAACAAAGGTTAATGACATATTTTTGTACATTTTTGGTTAGTGATTAAAAGAAACGCAATGACATACAAATGCAAGCAATGCTTGGTGATCAAGAACACTCTCAAAGAATATCCCACCCACATGGAAGGAAGCAAGGTGTCCAATGATCCTTGAGGCAATGCAATGTTATGATAGGATGTCATGAGGGATCTTAGGGACAAAATTGGGGTCTTACAAGAGTTAATGGCTCAACCACAACCATAGACATAGGTCTTTCACAAGGATAAGGCATCTTCAACTCCATAGCTCTTTTCTTCACCCAAAGAGTGTAAGCTTCCAAAGCAACACAATTGCACGGACCAAACTCGGGTCTTCCTTTCCTATGCACGTTATGCCAAGCATGCACAATCTTATGCTTCAAATGTTGGGGATTGATCGTCAAAATAGCAAGTGTACTATTTTGCCTTTTATAATAATAATGGGGAAATTCCCCGAATGTCGATCTCAAGGACTGCACGTTAATATTGAGTTTGAATTATCATTCAATTAAACAAAAAGTATTAATTTGGGTTTTTGAGTGTAAAAAGAAAATAATAAAGAAATATGAAAATAAGGGTTTATAGAGAAAAAGGAACAATGCCAGGGAAGGTGTATGAATTATTTCTGTAACAACTCTGAGTTACTATTGCATCAACAAATATCAATTACTACCACTTCTCAAGGGTATTTTCTCCCAAGTCCTTGGTGAGAAAACCTTTAATCAATATACCCTAATTCCTATGTCCATAGCCAATCAGGGTGAAACTAAGCTGTATAATATCAAGAATGCTCTGGTTCATACAGGGTATCCCTAGTCCTAGGTGATATCTACTGCAGAGTAACCTGATGAAAACCTTATCACTGGCGGTCCAGCCTAAGTGATAACCATAGATCAATCCCAATTGGTCCGAAAGAGAAAGCAATAAACACATCAAAAGGTTACCGTAAACAAAATATTATAAATGCAAATGTAAACTCAAATTCATTACAATTTTAAATCAGGGACAGCCCCCTAGCATTGAAGGGTTTAGCTACTCATATTGTTTAAAACAAATTCAAGATAAAAATTTCACATTACAAGTAATTGGATAACTTTGATCTTCAATCGCTCCTGCTCATGAATCTCTCCAGCTCTCCAAATTCCTTGATCTCTGTAATACTTGACTGCTTCATAATATTGTGGTTTGCTGTATTCCATGATGAGTTTTCATTTGGTAGAAGACCTCTTTTTATAGTTAAAGCTCCCAGCAGCAGTTGGACAGGTCCACAGATGTCTCCACAAAGCCCGAAGAATGAAAAGCCCGGAAAAATTGGAAATATTGGGCTTGGGCTGACACAGCCCGTGTCAGCTGACACGGCTGGCTGTGTCATCCTATTGGTTCTCCTGACAAGCCCATGGCATGCCCAACACGGGGTGAAGTTCTGCCTGACACGACCCGTGTCAGCTGACACGGGTGGCCGTGTCAGGCTACTGTTTTCTTCTTTTGTTTCCCTTTCCCTGACATGGCCCGTGTCAGGTGACACGGGTGGCCGTGTCAGGCCTCCTGTACCGGGATTTTCTGATCTTTTGCGTGTCGGTCTCTCGCACTGTCGTGTTCTGAGTTCTCTTGTTCTTCTACCTGGATCTGTCGGACAAACACACAGCTATCCCACGCATAAAATCACGATACACAAAGTAAAACCTAATAAAGATTAAAAATGCGTAAATAACATAACGGAACTAAAACTAATCGAATTGTACCTTAAATGCTTGCACAGTGTATCAAATGTCTTTGTTTAGCGTCGGATCAGTAATGAAAACTTACTATAAATGGTGACTGATCACAACCCCAAACTTAGCTCATTGCTTGTCCCAAGTAATGTTTTGGTATCACTCACAGAATTCTTTATGCTTTCCACCACTGCTGAGATCATTCGCGAACGTCTTCCTTTTTCTTCCACAAGTCCTAGCCATCCTCGTAAGTCATCACTCACACTTCAACTTTAAAGCACCGTTTCACCTGTCAGCTTATTCCACATTCTCACCAATTCTCTCAGGGTTAACTGTTTACACTCATAATTCAAAGTATGCAATATCACTCATAAGTTTGAATATTCTCTCTTTTCTCATCACCTACACACAACACACACAGTTTTGAGGTATTTAGGGTCGTAGCTTGGCTTGGGTTAGGGTATGAATTAGAAAGGAAAACACGGGGCTTTTGGTTCAGAGTCGATGTTACATCCTATGTTTGTTTCTTTTATTTCCTCGGTTTTCTTTCTTTCTTGAATTTTTACCGACTGCCCTTTTACAGTGCTTTTTCTTTTGAATCATCGATTATTTGATTTTTATTTTTCTTTCTTTTTCTCGATTCATCAGTTTTTCTTATTTCTTTTGTTTTTTCACTTTCTAGGGCTTTGAGAGCTTTCGGGGCTTTTACCCCAAACTTAGCTTTTCAACACATTTGGAATGTATTCTTATGAGTCTGAACAGGGTGAGGAAGTATTTTTGGCCAATGGTAACATTCATGGTGTTTTAAACAAAAAATGGATATAGGCTCAAAGGGGGTTAACGAAGGATATAATAATGCGAGATGGCTAGAAAGGCTCGGGGTTAATTACAAACAACGTGCCTCAGTGTGTGTATCATGCAGTGACAGTCCCAGAGAGTCTATGCAAATTTAGAGTGATAAAGACAAACATGAATGACGCTCATGATGATTAATGTGTTTGGCCTTTTCTGACTCACTTGGTTTGGTTCAGCTTTGACAGGATCCACATTGCTTCTTAATTTGGTGCAATTGCTTTCTTACTTCGGAGTGTGCAGGATACTTGTGTCGGTTAAGCTGTATACGTTGCGTCCGATCTTTACTTTCAGCAGTGTCACTTTCTGGGGAGATCCTTCACAACAAGCCATGGTGAGTGGTGTGATCTTTCATCCACTCTCACTTGTGATCATTACTTTAACAACCTGTCAACACATACTTGCAGCATAATGTACATTCAACAGACAAATTCAATACAAAATAAAAAAGTAAAAGTAATGCAATTTAAACAAGTAATAAAAAAGTAAAAATAATGCAATTTAAACAAGTAATAAAAAAGTAAAAATAATGAAATTTAAAAAGTAAAAACATAAAATATCCCCCACACTTGAACTCAACATTATCCACAATGTTTGTGAATAAGCGCGGAGGAGAGAACTCACAGGGTCCTACAGGAGGTGGTTACGGAAACTGCAACATCAACTGTCGCATCATGCTGCTCATGTCATCCAACATCGCGCCCTGACGGGCTTGCTCGATGCCTTGCCTTTGCTGTTCAGCCTCAAGTCACCTATTTCGGTCTGTATCCAGCCCCATTGGTCAGTTGACCAAGATAAGGAACCCGCCGCCTGCTGGTCGGGTTCCTAATACGGTGGGGAAAACTGCTCAGGCGGTGCTTGCGGATCTTCCTCTTCTATTGCCGTTCCTTCTGCCTGATCATCTACAAATTAGTCACCTGCATAAAAATGGTCAGTGTCGTGGCCCTCATCCACATCCGGATCGGCACTCACATACAACCAATTCGCACAATCAGTAATAACCACTCTGTCCGAATCCGACAGAGCGATGATAAACCGTTTATGAATGAGGACGGAATAGTAGGTGGGGGCAACCGCAATCATACCTTGGGCAATTAGAGCAGACATGTCAATTTTAGTATTACCTGCAATTGGCGTATCCTCGAGTAAAACAGCCTGATACCCGAAATGCAATGCAATTTGGGTGATCATACCTCACACGAAAATGCCTCCGGAGTTTGCTCGGCCGACTCTCCCCAGGTAATCTGCTGCAAAGGCAGCTACATTGATGGTCTTGTTCTGAGCCATCGAGTACATGAAAAATAACTCTCTCTGAGTAGCTACTCCAGTGTTGTCGCCTCTACCAAAAAATGTGTAGGCTAAACCTTTTTGGGCATACCTGAAACACGGATTCTGGATGCCCGATGCTTTGGCACCTTTAGAGGAGTAATCCATCCTCCCAGTTATGGCGATCCAGAAATCCTTAGGAGAAAATCCGTTTGGGACCGATTCGGGTCCGTTCAGCAGGAGTCGGAGTATAACAGCTAACTCCTCAACAGACAATTCATGGTAATTGTTAAACAACCGGAAGCGTAGAGTACTGAAATAATACCTGGTTGTGTTAACCCACTGCTTTTTCGAGGTGAAACTCCAAGGTGCTGAGGAACTCGAGAGTAATGCGCTCGTAGGTCGGCACCTCCAAACTCATAAACTCGAGCATGCCCAAGACGTGGAACATTCGGTATACCTCAATTTTCAATCCTAGATCGATCAGAGTCTTCTCACACATATACCGGGTCGGCGTGAGCTTACGTTTCCGGTGAATTTGGTAACGTCGCTCTTGATCCGGGTTGTCAAACACAATATTGTGGGGATTAGGATTCCGGCTCGGGCGCTTGCGAGACTTCGCCATCTCTGCACGTTGTTGCTTTCTGGTAAGGATTCTGTTTGAGGACATTTTAGACCTGTAAAAATAGCAAAATTCCGAACTTTTGAGTTAGAAAAATCTAAAACCGTGGTTGCGACCGGGACGGCGAGGTGAGAAATATTTGTGAAGGGTGTTTGGGCTATAGGTGAGTGGAGCTTGGTTGCATGTAAGGTTTTGTGTGGTGAGGTGAGTGAATTTCAATCGGGTTTGTTAGAGAGTGGGAGAAGAAGATGAAAAGTATGAGAGAGAGTATTGAAAAGTGAAGTAAAAATATGATAATGATGAGTGATTAAGGAAAAAATATGGTTGAGAGTGGTTTAAGTGGGTGGGCCCCACGAAAATTCAAATTTTTCAAAAAAAATTCAAAAAATCCGCACGCCTGACACGGTCGTGTCAGGCTACTATTTTTACCATTTTTCCAACTTCTTTTACAGTGGTCCTGACAAGGCTGGCCGTGTCAGGCCATTGTTTTTGTAGACATCCTTTCCAATTTTTCCTCTCCTGACACGGCCCGTGTCAGCTGACACGGGTGGCCGTGTCAGGCTATCCTTTTGGCTGGTTTTTGGTTTTCTTGTCAAGTCAACCGCTGGTTCCTCTTGCTCCTCCCCGTGGCACTCTTGTATACCTACAGACACAAAAAAATGCTTAGAAATAAAAAGCGTGGGTTGCCTCCCACGAAGCGCTTCGTTTAACGTCGCATGGCTCGACGGTTCTTCGTCTGCTTAGGTGCGACGGACTTTTTCTATAGGACCATTCTCCTGGTCTTGTATGTAACGTTTCACTCTCTTCCCATTTACCTTGAACGTGTCTCCATTCACTGGATTTCTTAGTTCAACAGCTCCATGGGAAAATACCTTTTGTATCTCAAAGGGTCCCGACCATCGGGACCTCAGTTTCCCTTGGAAGAGTTTCAACCTTGAGTTGAATAATAGCACCAGTTGTCCTTCCTAAAGGTCTTTCTTCTGAATGCGCTTGTCATGCCAGGTTTTGGTTTGTTCTTTGTAGATCTTAGCATTCTCAAACGCTCGATTCCTGAACTCTTATAGCTCTTGTAATTGGAGGATCCTAGACTTTCCCGCTTTGGCCAGATCATAGTTGAGGAATTTGGTGGCCCAGAATGCCCTATGCTCCAATTCTAGTGGCAGGTGACAAGCTTTACCATAGACTAACTGATAATGGGACATACCTATTGGTGTTTTGAACGCTGTTCGGTATGCTCAGAGTGCGTCATCGAGTTTGATTGACCAATCCTTTCTAGAGGCACTGACAGTTTTTTCCAGGATTTGCTTGATCTGCCGATTGGATACCTCAACCCGTCCACTGGTATGAGGATGGTATGGAGTGGCGATTCTATACTTGACATTGTATTTCCGCAGTAGGTTTTCCATCAATTTATTTAGGAAGTGGGTACATTCGTCACTAATAAGTGCTATTGGTACCCCAAACCGTGCGAAGATACAATTCTTAAGGAAGTGGGTGCATGTGTTTGACAAGAGGTTTAGGCCTCCTACCCTTGGTTGCTTTTTGTGAGCTTTTTGTGAATTTTAATGGCATGATTCATGTGGTTACATTTTGATTTGGGGGCAACTCTTGGTTACCCTATTTTGTTTCTCTAACCTGTTTGTTGAGTTTTGTTTTGTGAGGGCTCATATGACTCTTGCAGAGATGGTTTGCCTGGTATTCCACTTTATTTGTGGGATACCGCCTGGAGGTTTCATTCCGATTACCTATACTGACTCACTTTCTTTGATGGTGTTAGCTTGGGAAGATCTCAGGGTTTCCTTGTTCCGTTAATTACTGTTACTTCGGATCTTTATCCGTGTGGTACTTTTACATTTTCCCGTATTTTTACCGCTTTCTTAGCTGGAAGACCTCGATAGGAGGCAATGTTTTGTGTGTTTACTTTATGCAGGTTCCTTCGTCTAGGATTTCCTTTTTGCATGAGCATCCCTAACCCTACCGACTCATTGATTTTTCTTCTCCTAAGAACACGTTAACTCCTTCTACTACAGGCGAGTAAGTCTCCAAAGGTCGAGCATCCGGTAGATTGCGTAGTAACGTCGTTCGTCCAAAACCCAATCCATAACCCCGTAGTTAGCCGAACTACGGCTTGCTCTGATTCTCATTCCAGATGAGATACGTAGGCATAAGACGCGATGTCTTAGCGAGCACAATTACCCTTAACCCCTAGGTAGCCGAGCTACGAAGACTCTGATTCTCATATTCAGATGAGATACGTATGCAGTGGATGCGACATCCGTGCGAGTCATTTTCTTTTGACCCTTTTTTTAGTAAATAACACATTAGGTAAACCCACACCCTTTAGACAAGAACTACAAAAGTGGATCCCGTAGAGTACTACGGATGCGTAGGGGTGCTAATACCTTCCCTTCGCATAATCGACTCCCGAACCCAAGATTTGGTTGCGAGACCCTGTCTTGTCCTTTCCTTTTTCCAGGTTTACTTCGAGCGTTTCCTTTCCCTCCTTTGGGATAAATAACGCACGGTGGCGACTCTTCTGTCTTTCTTCGCCGGTTGTTTTTTTTCGCATTCCATTTTTCAGGTTGCGACAGCTGGCGACTCTGCTGGGGACCCGGTTTCCCTAAGCGAGTCCCTCCTAGCTTTTGTAGGTTGTTTGTTTATTGGGTGTTTATTCTTTTGTACAGTTATTTATCTTTCAGCATTTACCTGCTTTATTGCATTGTGTACATATGACTGCCGTATATGCTGGTTCTGTTTGTGAGATGAGTTCTATAACCGAACTCGAGTGCACTTAGGATAGGAGAATGGCATAGTCTTGTTGTCTTGTGTGGAGTTATTCCTTAGCAAGTTGACTTGCAAGCCCATTCACTTAGTGGAGGTCATGTTGAGATCAATAATGTCACACAAGTAAGTTGTGGTTAGACATTACTTTTTCCAATATAGACCTTAGAAGCCAAGGACCTTAGTTTACCAAACCCATCTTGGCCTATTCGTAGGACGTAGTGCGAAAGTCGTTCAAGTGTAAGATTTGATACGATTGTTACGCGATACTACACTCATAAGAGTCTCTCTTGAGAATATTTTTGGAATACGAGAAGTCGTTCCTCCGATAATATCCGAAAGATGGGATTATGACTATGGGAACCTTTTGTAGAACATGTTTGGCAGGTTTAAACCTTAGTACACTCCCTTTTGGTGGTTCTTAACCTAAACTCCATGCTCGTGACTTGCAACAAACCCTTGATTCATGGTTGATCCGTTCAGGTATCCTTAATATCAATGAAACTTGGGTGTTGATAAGGTGTAAACCATAATCCACCAAAAATGGATGGTTGATATTAAGGATAACATGATCCATCCCATGACCTTTGTTTGGTGTGCTTTACTTGATCCTCTTAATTTCTCTCTAGGCAGTGCAACCTGACAGATGTTCAAGCGGATCCAGCAATTCTGATTGACATGCCATTGCATTGCATAACATCATCTGCATATTTGCATCCAACATCTCATGCTTATTCATTTGCAGGTGTCGCATTACGCGAAAAACCGGTGGGAAAAGACACAAAGCCGCCACCGTGCGTTATTTATCCCGAAGGAGGGAAAGGAAACGCTCGAAGTAAACCTGGAAAGGACATGGTCTCGCGACCAGAGATTGATAGGATTGGGAGTCGGTTATGCGAAGGGAAGGTATTAGCACCCCTACGCATCCATCGTACTCGACGGGATCCATGCTCAGAAAGAATAGAAGAAAGGTTGCTAGATAAGAAAGGTTGCTAGATAACTGCTCAAACACTACACACACGCTGGAATCAAACACAGATGAAAGACGGAAGAAGAGAACTCGGCAGGATATCGCATCCTGGGCCTACGTAGTTTGTCAGACCCAAACATCAAAGTCGACGTAGTTCGGGGAAAGGGGAAACGTGCTCGCTAGGATGTTGCATCCTATGCATACGTATCTTCTCTAACCAGAGGAAGAATCAGAGCACTCGTAGCTCGGCTAACGCACGCCAAACAAAACACACAAACTGGAAATGGAATGCCAATCACTGGTCTCACATCCAACTCCAAACACATAGGAAAACATGGAAACCGAATGCCAATCGCTGGACTTACATCAGACTCCGAACCAACAAAAACACACAGGAAACCGACTGCCAATCGCTGGACTTATGTCAGACTCCAGACAAACAAACACACAGGAAATCGACTGCCAATCGCTGGACTTATGTCAGACTCCAGACCAACAACACACACAAAAAGGCTGAAAAAGCAAAAGGTTGCCAGGAGAGATCAGCTCAATCTCCTGCCTATGTACCTCATCTGGTATGAGGATCAGGGACACGTAGTTCCCCTTAACAGGGAAATAAATTTCTATCCTAACCAGAGACTAGGGAGATAACAAGCTACTAGGGAGACTACGACTCGAGCCTAGAAGTTGTCATGCACACGATCCCTATGTTGGGGTCTCTAATCCTAACTTGTACAGGAAGCAAGCTAGCCTAAACAGCACATCAGCAAACACAAGCACAAGAGAGCAAGCACGCACACTATATGCAAACAAGTGGCTCATACAAGGCTAGGCTTTAGTCAAGGGGTCAAATCAACCTCGACAAACAAGCCAACTGGAAAGGGGTGTTTTGAGCTCTTAACCCTAACATTGAGAGTTAGGGTGAAGCAGATGAAATGGGAAGTGAGGGTAAGACCTCACAGCTCTTATCCCTGGCATGGGAGAGCTTGAAACAATGAAAGTGTGGGAGTCCAGAATGTGGAACTCTACTCCACATGACTGACACAACAAGATTTTGGGGTTTTTATTCAAAGTGCATCAACACATGGTGTGAACAAGATGAAAGACACGACTGAATAGCAGGGGATGGATTGCACATCCCTTGTATCTTCCAATGCCTCTTCGCTTAGGAGGTCTTTGAATGTACAAGGCACAAAGATAAACAACCACAAATATTGCCTCTTAAGGAGGGCTTCAGACAGGTGCCTGCCAAAGTAACATGACAGGTCTTCCAGACTACGTGAAGAGTAGGAATTTACCTAAGTGGTATGCCAACCACAAGAAAAGCAAAGCAACTCAAATAATGAGTTAAAGCGGCTAAAGTACCTGTGTAAACAACCAGACAATCAGTATAGTATTCAGACAAACTATTCACAGACAAACAAACAGTACAAGGCCTAAGAGGAAAGAAACTCAAAGTGTTTCATCATTCAAAGATCCTACAAAACAGCAAATGTTAATCAACCAAAATAATTTGTATCTCAAGTGATGAGATCATATCAACCAATGTGGCTAATTGCTTTGAAACCTGAAATGCACAGCATTCAACACATCCAATACAATCATCATACAAAAAATCAGAATCAACAGAGGTCATTTGATATGGAAACAAAATTGCACAAGTTGAACGTCAAATTGTGTGACACAAATTGTCACACCTTGCAATCATGTGTATAAAAAAGAAATGGCAAATGAGAAAAATGCACAATCATGCCTCAAACATCCATCAACATGTTAGGAACAATCATGCAAAATTTCATGGAATTTGGATCGATATCAAGCATTTCACAATAGAAAGAACAAGGCAATGTCACAAACGTACACATGTTCAATCAACTTAACACAATTTAATTTCCAGGCATGGTAAAATCACAAAATCAAAACCATAAAATTCTAGACATTTCAAGGATCATGTGGAAAAAAACCTGGTATCATTTGGACTATTATTCTATTTGTTATGATTTTTGGAAGTTCATGTATAAAATGAAATAAAAATTGCAAATCATGAAGAAATAATAAAAATGAGTTATTGAAATTCCCACCGCGTTCCCAAAACGACGCCGTTTTGGATAAGTGACATAAAAATGAAAAAAAGAAGCAGAAACACGTTAGGCTAGGATCGAAGGGGGGAAGCATGGATCAAACCAGGCCTGGGCGTGTTCTTCATGCAAGAACCTTAGCGCCATATCAGATTTGCACCAGACGGACGCAAAATGGACGCTAGGCGGACGCTACATCGTCTTCTTCGCGAAGACGATGATGAATAGTACGAAGCTCAAAATATTTTTCCAGAAACACGAAATAATCATACCAATCGAAAGCTCTGACATCACACATTCCAAATCAATGATTAATTCAGTCTAAAACCTCATAACAAAGTCAAATCGAAGAAAAACAAAATGATCATACAAACTTCTACTAAGCATAACTCATGCAATATTTCACAATTTTCCATGAAATTCATACCAGAATCATCAGTGTTAAAAGTTCTACACGTCTATGTACATAAATTGGTAAATAATGGAGATCGAAATTTCACCTTCTTGAAGAACAGTGCAACGAAAACGCGTGCTACAGCTCTCTCTAGCTCCAAATATTCTTCTCAACTAGTATACTGAAGCTTGATGTCAAGTTTTGCAGCTAAAATCAACTCAAACGAGCTCAATCTTCAAAATTCATCTCCATCTTCAAGCTTGTGGTGTGTATGGTTCTGGCACGAATTGGGCAAAATAACAGTTGATTCTTGCTCTAAACTTCACCAGGATCAACAATCCACCAAGAAAAATGGTGTTTATGCGTGGAATTTGAGAAATCAAAATGAAGAGAAAAATGAGAATGGAAATGGATTTCTAGATCTGAAAGCTTGTGTTCTCTCCAATACAGTTACAATTAACCTTATATATGTCCTCCTAACCAATCTGAAATTATCACTAAGCCAAGGTTAATGGAGATTAGGAAGATATAAGGTCTATGAACCAATTGCTATTTTCACCTCATGCATGAAAAACCCACGTGAACAGTGCACAACAAAGCCCGAACTCACTCAAAATCAGCCCATGCACACATTGGAAATGGAATTATGTTCATATGATCAACCAATTTTGATTTTAGCAATTTCCCTTCAAAAATAACATGCATGAGCAAATGGTTGTATGAGTGAATTTCATGCCAAGTAGTGAGTGATTTGAAAAATTCATGTCATGAGGAGAATTATGCAAAAAGGAGCACTCAAATTGGAGTCTTGGTTCAAAAGATATGGCCATTTGAATTTTCATGCACCCTTTGCAATGATTTGATCATAACTCCTTAACCATTCATCATAAATTCATGATCTTGGACTTTTTGGAAATGGGAGAGAAAGATCTTCAACTTTCACGTTGGACAAAATTTCATTTGAAGCTTCTTTGATGTTGGAAAGTTGAGTTGAAGTTGGTCCAAACACTTGCCATTTTTGGAAACTTTCAAATTACAGGTCACTTTCCATTTTTGGAAACTTTTGATCTGGCTTCAAAATCTTCAACGTAGACACTTGTCATGATGAATGAACCTCTTTGGGACATGAATGAAGTGTCTCAAACCATTTCTCTTCCTCCTAGCCCTCAGTTGACTTCCAGTTGACTTTCAATTGAATTTTATGGGCCTCAGATGACTTGGACATGTACTGATGACTTTTGAGCCTCTAGCCTTTGGTCAAGTTGCTTCAAAATGATCCTTGATTCACACAAACTCTCTAGAACAAACATAGGGCCTTCATCTTATGGAAATGCTTGGTCTCTTGCACAGATGAATCCTCTTGATACCAGTCTTGACTGATAAGATGCAACATGATATGCAATGACAAGGTAATGTTAATGTGATGTTAGTGTAATGTCAATGACCTAAAAATGAAATGAACGTACAAATGGGGGGTGCAAATTTGAGGTGCTACAGCTGCCCCTGTCAGACCTTTAAGGTAAACAGGGATTGAATACCAAAGAACCGTAGAAATTTGCACTCTGCGGGGGATGAGTCAAAGAAATGTGGGGCCATTTACCGATGGCGGCTGCAAAACAAAACCTCAGCAAAGCGAGGCCATTTACCGATGGCGGCTTTACATGAAACTTGATATTTACCGATATCAACGTCAGCGAGGCCATTTACCGATGGCAACTAAGCTGGGCATTCGATATTTAAAGGAAGCGGGACCATTTACCGACGGTGGCTTCAAAAACAACTTTATATTTAAAGGAAGGAAGACCATTTACCGATGGTGGCTTCAAAACAACTTGATATTTACCGATATCAACGTCAGCAAGACCATTTACCGATGGCTGCTGGGGAACAGATGTCACAGAAAGCGAGGCCATTTACCGATGGCAACTAAGCTGGGCATTCGATATTTACCGATATCGAAGAAAGCGAGGCCATTTACCGATGGCGTCTCCAACTGGGGAGGAAAAAGATATTTACAGCTGGAACCAGACAAGACGTTTACCGACGACTCTACTAGGGATTTGATATTTATCGACTGGTCATTTACCGACGACTGGGAAAACTCGATGTTTACCGACATCGAAAGATGATGTTTACCGATATAAAAAAAAAGGATAACCAGACATTTACCGATGATTGGGATGGGACTCGATGTTTATCAACATCGAAAGATGATGTTTACCGACATCAAAAAAGGATGACCAGACATTTACCGATGACTGGGATGGGACTTGATATTTACCGACATCGAAAGATGATGTTTACCGACATCAAAAAAAGGATGACCAAACATTTACCGATGACTGGGATGGGACTCGATGTTTACCGACATCGAAAGATGATGTTTACCGACATCAAAAAAAAGAACACATACGGGTGTCGACATGACACTTACCGGTATCACAAGGATGACATCTACATGTGTCAAGACAAGACCAGACACTTGTCGAGGACTACGCTGGGGAGTCACGCTTTCCTTTCACGGACGGTTGAGTACATAAACCTCACTGGGGATTATCAGTCCTGAATGCTGTCAGGAACAACTGCTGCAAATGTGCCATACAGATGTTGAAATATGATCCGTCTCTGATGGGGATATCATCCAATCTGGTGTAACACATGTATGCATATGTTTGAGGTTTTATGTCGTAATGCTCCATACCGAATGGAAATGCTACGCGATTTGAGGATGCAATGATTACTACATGCAGAATGCAAAATGATGAAAACTCCTGCTGGGGAGTAAATGATCGCTCTGCTGAGCGCCCAAATCTGATTGGATCTTCCAACTTTGTGGGGACAACATAACAATTCTGCTGCGGGTACTTGCTGATCAGACACTCTGGAAACGACAGAGAAACCAACTCAACTGGGGAGTCATTTGTTGGGAGAACACCAACCTCTCAATCATGTTGGGGAATAGCACTGCTACTGGGGAACAGATGATCCTTACTGGGGATGACCTCTACTGCACCCGATTCGCTTGGGGATTCCGCTGGGGAAAATAAACAAACAATTCCACCTCCGTTGGGGGAACTGCCACTCAACCTTGCTGGGGATTACAACACTTCAGACCTGGCTGCTGAGGAACAAACTATCCACGGATACCTTCGCTGGGGAAATAGTAACCTTCAGGCTCGCTGGGGAACAAACTATCCTTAGACCTGCTGGGGAAAACTGCCACCTGCAGACCTGGTTGGAAAACATCCTCAACCTTGCTGGGGATTGCAATCAACTTCAAACCTGACTGTCGGGGCAACACTGATCTTGAAAATGCTAAGGAGACAAGTTCTGAACTTGCTTTGGACGACCCAACCTCTCACACTACTAGACAGTGTTGAAACACCTCTGAACAAACTGTGGCTCACCTGCTCTAGCCAACAATCAAAGATAATGACCTGCAAAACAGCAAGACATACATGCCCCAGGGGATGGTATGGATAAAATACACCCAAGTGTACTCAACATTCAAAATGATTTTCAAATGTTTATCTTTCTGCACATTATTGTCTAGCCTTCATGTTTTTAGATGCAATGTTTATCAAAAATTCGGACGTTTTTGCAAACAAAACAGTAAAATAAAAACAAGAGAGCAATTTATCTGAATAACGACTTTTATTGATTGAAAATGGGCCTGAAAAGGCAAATACATCAGGAAGCAATTCCTAGGAAGAGGTAATTACGCACAAAAGGAAATGAACTATCCTATTGGCAATGTGAACACGTCATCCACTATTTTCCAATTCTGTTATGACTCGCAGATCCTCAATTTCCCCCAAATTCCTTGCTTTCCGAGAAGAACGATTGGACCGATCATATCTTTCGAGATGGTAGACACTGAAGCGCGATGAAGTACAGATAACTCAGACTGTAGTCTTCGCTTTAATCCCTCTTTTGCCTGGATCGCCTTTTCAGGTTTTCAATCCACCGGGATACCCATTTTTGCCTAAGCCGCCCTTGCGGGTTTTTGACTTACCGGGTGTACATATTCTTTTTATTCTTTATCCCTAACTTTTGCCCGAACCTTTTTCTTCTTTTTTCTTGGTTCGCCGGGATGCCCTTTTTTGCCTGGACTTTTTATTCTTTTCGTCCAGCGGGTCAGTTTATGCGAAGTATATTTTGACTACATCTGAGTTCACAGGGGACGGAAAATATTCACCATCCATAGTTGTAAGCATCAAGGCTCCCCCAGAGAAAACCTTTTTAACAACATATGGACCTTCATAATTCGGAGTCCACTTGCCCCTGTTATCTGTACCGGGAGGAAGGATCCTCTTCAAAACCAAATCACCTGTCTGATAGCTTCGAGGATGCACTTTCTGATCAAAGGCCTTCTTCATCCTTCTCTAATACAACTGCCCATGGCACACAACTGCTAACCGCCTCTCTTCGATAAGGCTCAACTCATTAAACCTTGTTCGAATCCATTCAGCTTCGTCAAGTTTGACATCCAACAGGACTCTCAGGGAAGGAATCTCCACTTCAACAGGTAGGACAGCTTCCATACCATACACAAGGGAGTAAGGGGTTGCCCCGGTCGATGTACGTACTGAGGTACGGTACCCATGCAAAGCGAAAGGCAGCATCTCATGCCAATCCTTATACGTCACGACCATCTTCTGCACAATCTTCTTAATGTTCTTGTTTGCCGCCTCTACAATACCATTCATCTTCGGTCTGTAAGGAGAAGAGTTGTGGTGTTCGATCTTGAAATCTTTGCAGAGCTCCTTCATCATCTTGTTATTGAGATTCGAACCATTATCAGTAATGATTCTCTCGGGAACTCCATAACGACAGATGATTTCCTTCTTAATGAACTGGGCAACCACTTACTTGGTAACATTGGCATAGGAAGCTTCTTCCACCCACTTGGTGAAGTAATCAATCGCAACCAGGATGAAGCGATGTCCATTAGAAGCAGTAGGTTCAATCTTCCCAATCATATCGATGCCCCACATCGCGAATGGCCAAGGCGAATTCATAACATTCAGAGGGCTTGGTGGCACATGCACTTTGTCTGCATAAATCTGACATTTATGGCACTTCCGAGCGCATTTGAAACAATCGGATTCCGTGGTCATCCAGTAATAATCGGCTCTCAACAACTTCTTGGCTATTGCATGACCACCAGCATGGGTACCGAAAGATCCCTCGTGTACTTCCTGCATCAACATGTCTGCTTCGTGTCTATCCACGCATCTGAGCAGAACCATGTCAAAGTTCCTCTTGTACAACACATCATCCTGATTCAAATAAAAGCTTCCAGCTAGCCTTCTCAGGGTCTTCTTGTCATTCTTTGACGCTCCTTCAGGATACTCCTGACTCTTGAGGAAATTCTCAATGTCATAGTACCACGGCTTCTCATCAACGACAGACTCGGCTGCAAACACATACGCAGGCCTCTCGAGTCGATTCACAGCAACGTGTGGCACATGATTCCACCAATGGACTTTGATCATAGAAGACAAAGTAGCCAGAGCATCGACCATCTGATTTTCATCTCGGGGTACATGATACAACTTCACTGTCTTGAAGAAAGTCAGGATCCTTCTGGTGTAATCTCGATAAGGAATCAAATGCGGCTGATGAGTATTCCAATCTCAATTGACTTGGTTAATCACTAGAGCGGAATCTCCATAAATGTCCAGAGTTTTGATTCTTAGATCGATGGCTTCTTCAATCCCCATGATACAAGCTTCATACTCAGCCTCGTTGTTGGTTACGTCAAAAGTCAATCTGGTAGAAAAAGGTATGTGTGCACCTTTAGGATTAATAAGTACAGCCCCAACACCGTTGCCATTCACATTCACAGCCCCATCAAACATCAATGTCCACTTGTCATCAGGATCCGGTCCTTCCTCGACAAGAGGCTCTTCACAATCTTTCATCTTTAGATACATGATGTCTTCATCAGGGAACTCAAACATCATCGGCTGATAATCATCGATCGGTTGCTCGGCAAGGTAGTCTGACAGAATACTACCTTTGATGGCCTTCTACGACGTGTACTGGATATCATATTCTGTTAAAATCATCTGCCAACGAGCAACACGTCCGGTGAGAGCCGGCTTCTCAAAGATGTATTTCACTGGATCCATCTTAGAAATCAACAAGGTAGTATGGTTCAACATATACTGTCTTAGTCGGCGAGCAGCCAGGCTAAAGCACATCAAGTTTTCTCGAGCTACGAATATCTTACTTCACAGTCGGTAAACTTTTTGCTAAGGTAGTATATAGCATTCTCTTTTCGACCAGACTCGTCATGCTGTCCCAATACACACCCCATCGAGTTCTCAGTCACTGAAAGGTACATTATCAGAGGCCTCCCAGGAACTGGAGGTATAAGGATTGGAGGTTTCTGCAAATACTCTTTTATCTTATCAAAAGCTTTCTGACAATCATCATTCCACCTGATTGCTTGATTTTTTCTTAGCAATTTGAATATCGGTTCACACGTGGCAATTAGGTGAGATACAAACCGTGCGATGTAGTTCAGTCTCCCTAAAAACCCACGGACCTGCTTTTCCGTTTTTGGTTCAGGCATCTCTTGAATAGCTTTTACTTTCGCTGGATCAACCTCAATCCCCTTCTCACTAACAATGAAACCCAACAGCTTACCGGATCTCACTCCATACGTACACTTGTTTGGATTCAGCCTCAGTTTGAACTTTTTCAGCCTTTCAAACAACTTCTGCAGGTTTACCAAGTGCTCCTCTTCTGTTTGAGACTTCGGAATCATATCATCCACGTACACTTCAATTTCTTTGTGCATCATGTCATGAAAGAGAGTCGTCATAGCCCTCTGATAGGTAGCACCGGCATTCTTTAGCCCAAATGGCATCACCTTATAGCAAAACGTGCCCCAAGGTGTAATGAATGTCGTCCTTTCCATGTCTTCTAGCGCCATCTTAATCTGATTATAGCCAGAAAATCCATCCATGAAAGAGAAAACTGAGGATTGAGCCGTGTTATCAACCAATACATCAATGTGAGGTAATGGGAAGTCATCTTTTGGACTGGCTCTGTTTAAATCCCAGTAATCGACACACATCTTGACTTTACCATCCTTCTTCGGCACGGGAAAGATGTTGGCCACCCAAGGGGGATAACTGGTAACTGCCAGAAAACCCGCATCCAACTGCTTCTGAACCTCTTCCTTGATCTTGACCGCCATATCAGGACTAGTTCTGCGAAGCTTCTGCTTTACCGAAGGACAATCTTCTCTGAGAGGTAGCCTGTGCACCACAATGTCTGTACCCAACCCAGGCATATCTTGATACAACCAGGCGAATATCTCCACATATTCTCTCAGCATCTCAATCAGCCCTCTCTTGACAGATTCCTCTAAAGCAGCCCCAATTCTGATCTCTCTCCTGGCGTCCTTAGTACCAAGGTTAACAACTTCCAACTCCTCCTGATGAGGTTGGATGACCCTTTCCTTCTGCTTCAATAATCTGACCAGTTCTTTGGGGAGTTCACAATCTTCCTCACTCTCCTCTTCAACTTGGTAGATGGGATTATTGAAATCATACTGAGCCATAACATAATTTTTTTAATGTAGTCCGCAAGATCAATTCTGCATGTTTAATGCTTTATTTTAGAAAAGAGTTCAAGAAAGTCACAAAATCAAAAAAACATTGCCATTTTTATTGTTTTGAAAAAGGAAAATAAAAACAAAAAGACAGTGAGCACAAAATTTGTTTGCAAAACGTCCTTTATTAATGATATCATTGAAAACATGATGTGGCCCTACAATGAACCACTACGCCTCCGGCAGAGCGTAGGGTTTGTATGCAGAATGAAAAACAAAAGAAAATTACTCTGTCTGAAGAGTAACTTGGACTATTTCTTCAGCCTTCCAATTGTTGACCGACTCCCCTGGAGCACACGGGCGCACCCAGTTGTCCACCTCATAATCACTGTCACCATCTTCACTACCGGTTGCAAAGACGTCACCGTGATTCATCAACCCCGCGCTGGTGAAGGTACTCGGCCCTTTCTACTCACCCTGCTCTGCCTGAAGAGGTTGGTAGCCAATACCGAATTTGTCTTCTTTGACGGGCAGGTCAACCATCTTGCCCCATCCTTCTGCATTACCAGACTTGACCACCCCCACAGCCTGCTTGTAGGACGCGATTGAGACACCTGGCTTCTTCTGCTCAGCAAAAGCCACCTTCTCGATAGCAACGGTCTCAAACGCTTGGCACAGAGTTTCATGGATCTCGCCATCCACCTCCACATACTTGAAAGAGGATAAATGACTCACCAGAATATCCTCCTCGCCGCACACAGTTACAATCTGACCGTTCCATACATACTTCAGCTTCTGATGGAGAGTTGATGTCACCGCCCCAACCCCATGTATCCAGGGACGCCCCAATAGACAACTATATGCTGGTTGAATATCCATCACATAGAAGATAACATCAAACACTTCTGGGCCAATCTTCACGGGCAATGTGACTTCACCAAAAACAGACCATTTGGATCCATCAAATGCACGAACAATGAGATCACTCGGAGTGAGGACAACCCCTTCAATATCAATCTTGCTCAAAATCTTCTTGGGCAACACATTCAACGAGGATCCAGTATCCACCAACACATGTGACAATACTGCGCCCTTGCATTCCATAGTGATATGCAGAGCTTTGTTGTGATTACAACCTTCAGGTGTCAAATCCAGGTCCGTGAACCCCAAACCATGCCGTGTGCTGACATTCGCAATAACACCCTCCAACTGGTTGACAGAAATCTCCTGAGGCACGTAAGCCAGATTCAACATTTTTAGCAAGGCATTACGGTGTGCCTCAGAGCACAATAGCAATGAGAGTATAGAAATCTTGGACGGAGTTTGATTCAGCTGATCCACAATCTTATAATAACTTTTCTTAATGATCTTCATAAACTCCTCCACGTCTTTCTCAAATGAACCCTCAGGCGCCTCCTTTTGTACAGGTTCTTCCTCAACCACAGCTTGCTTACCTTTTGCCTTGGCAAGAGCCTCGGCATCATTGTCCCTCAGAGTCTGTGGTGCAAACAGACGCCCACTTCTAGTGAACCCTCCAGGTCCTCCCACATTGTCCACAACCGGACCAACAGTTACAGGAGCTCTACTTGGCAAACCAATGGTCACTAGAGCCTGATTCACTGGCCTTGCCTGACTTTCTTCCCTTCTGTTGTTAGGGTAAGCATTATCATACTTCCACGGAACGGCCTTACTATTCTCAATAGGTCTTCTATTAGAAGCAACAATAGTAGTAGGAGCACCCACAGTTACTGGCGCAAATATGGTCACCGGAGTACCAACAGTTGCGGGCGTATTAACAATTCTCGGGGCACGTCCAGGACCCTCGGACGGCTTGAAATAAATGGTGACAGTTGAGACCACCCCACGACCTTTCTCAGCCCGAGTAAACTGCAGGCAACCCTCATCAATCAGTCCCTGGATACCTTTCTTCAACTTCTCGCAACCATTCTCTCGATCCACACAGTCTAAACAGCCCTCATCACAGCCCGAGAACACTCCCCTTTTCAGCAGACGCTCTTTCACAACCAGCAATGATGTCTGAACCTCATTAACACTGACTATCAAATCTAAGGCCTCCTCACCTTCCATATTATTCACCCTATGCCCACCATGCTGAGGCATAGGATTATTCACAACATTCGGCACCGGAGCAAAATTGATTGTCTTGGCATCAATTAGATCCTGGACCTTATGATGAAAAGCCCTACAGTTTTCAATATGGTGTCCTGGCGCACCGGAGTGAAAGTCACAATGGACATTGGCATCATACCCAGCAGGTATCTTCGTTAACGGAGCCATGGTGCGTAACTCAACAAACCCTAACCTAAGCAATTCGGGCAGCAACTCAGCATACGTCATCGGCAACGGGTCGAAACGACGATCCGACATTCTCTGTCTCGGCTGAAATGGACGTTGTTGTTGTTGTTGTTGTGGTGGTGGTGGTGGTCCTCTTTGTTGTTGTTGTTGTCGTGGTTGAGGTGCTGGGATAGTTACAGCAGCAATCTGGTGATAATGTCCTCTGTTTGTATTCCTTTAATGTTGCACAACATTAGTCTCACCCTCCCTTCTTCTGGGTGCCCCAGCAAATGGCTTCTTTGAACTTGAAGATGAAGAACCAGAATCTTGAATCTTACCTGCTTTGATGAGACTTTCAGTCCTCTCTCCACAGATAACAACGTCTGAAAACCTACCGAACGGGCAACTCCCCATACGGTCCATAAACACACCTTGCAAAGTCCCGATGAACATGTCGGTCAACTCTCTCTCCAACATAGGAGGTTGCACTCTTGCGGCTAACTCACGCCATCTCTGGGCGTACTCTTTGAAACTTTCCCCAGACTTCTGACACAAGCTCTGTAACTGAGTTCGGCTCGGAGCCATATCCACATTATGCTTATATTGCCTCAAGAAGGCTTCACCCAGATCCCTCCAGCTTCTAACAGATTCTCTCTTCAGATCCATATACAAGTCCAAGGACGCTCCAGACAAGTTGTCCTGGAAAAAGTAAATCCACATCTTCTCGTCATCTGTGTATGCTGAGATTTTTCTGTAGTAAGCCTGCACATGGGTGCGAGGACAAGAAGTGCCATTATATTTGTCAAAAGATGGCGCCTTGAATTTGTAAGGAATCCTCAGCCCATCAACCAATCCCATATTCGTCACTTCAAATCCCAGAGAGTTTTGACACTCCATGGCTCTGATCTTCTCAGCCAGGGCATCGACCTTTCTGTCCCTTTCTTCAATCCTTCCCACATCATCATCCTCACTAAGGAGAGTAAACATATCTTCTTGTCTGTCAACTAACGGAGCAGGCTGACGAACAGGAGCGCGGGTCACTCTGGCATTAGCAGTCTCAGCAGCAATAGGTTGTCCATTGATCCGGATACCCCTCAACTCATCACCCACAACGTAGTTGTTGACGGGAACACCAGCAGTAGCAGTGTCATTGATTGGGCCTCCCTCTGGAAAAGTATGGTTGACGGGTGGAATTGCAGCTTCTTGTCTCTGGACAAGGGCTCGAAGTTCCTCTTGACCTTACGCAACCCCTTGCATCATATTCATAAACTGGGTCATGTTAGCCCTCATCTCAGCCAACTCAGCTTGAACTTGATCCATGTCTCTCTGTTGATTCTGTTGATTCAACCTGGTCGCGTAGCGGTGCGGACGTTGATCAGCAATCCTGCCTAAAACAGGAACCAGAATGAGAAGTCTTCTTCAAGAATACTTGTAATGCAAGAATGAATGTGTATGATGTGCATGATGCATATGATGCATATGATATGTTTCATCATTTCCCAAGCATTCAAGAGCCTTATTCATTTTTGAAAAATGGCAACCTGCAACATAAACAACAAAGAAGCAACCTTCACAGGATAATGAGCACAAGGTGAAACATCAACAATCTCATCTATATGCATGAGAAACAAGGATCATACAACATAGTTCAATCACAAATTCAAGTCATCAGAGTACAAGGAATCCCATCCAACAATCCTGGAGGTGATTCTCACAATAAACAACAAGAAAAACTAAGAAAGTCGTCCTCCAGGAATGAGAGTCCTCAGGTACTGGCACTGATCAATCAACCGGTCACATTCTGAACACTCGGGTAAAGGGGTAATCTTCTCCTTCAATTTCCTTCTGAGCTCCACAACTTCTTCTCCAAGTTGGCTCTCTGATGCATGCCTCAGGTCTACCTCCTTCTTCAACTGAATATCCTTGTCTTTAAGCTGCTTTTCCAAGTCTCGTATCTTCTTCTGGTAATTGACTTCCGCTCTTTGCAACCTCAATCGCTCACGGTGTTCTTCATCCAACATTGCTTCTACTTTCTCATAGGACCTCTTTTTGCTTCCCAATCTGCTGGCACTTTCACCTTGCACTCCTTTGAGTTTATGGGCCAGACTCATCTTATCAGCTTTGGCTTTGTACAACTCCATCTGGATATCTTGTTCCTTCTCTTTCAACCGACAATTCTCCATTAAGGCTTGCTTGTAATGCTCAACAGGCACATTCTCAGAAAGGATCAAAGGTGGTTGCTCCTGCAGTGGCTCCATCCTATCATAGGGCAACAAAAAGGTCTCAACTCTATTCTTGACCCAATCAATGTAAGCAGGCATAGCAATAGCAAACTTCTTCCCTAGAACAGATCCATCTCTGACACCAATAGTCTTCCAAGCCCTTCCCACTTGCTCCAATCTAGCTGGGTCACTCCGCTTCTCAAAATACACACTCTCAACTATCTCAGCATCTAGCGGTCTTCCATTCATAACAAATCCCAACTTACGAAGAGAAAGAACCGAGTTGTAATTGATGCAACCCTTAGTCCCTATAAGTGCCACATTACGAAACTCTCCATAGCTCATGATGACATTACGTACATTTAACCTGTAAGCTTGCCACCTGATATCATAGGATGTGAGAGACATGATCCTCTGAGTCCACTTATGAGTGTTCTGAGTATCCATAAAAGGTCCACTGGTTGGCAGGAAAGACAAGAACCACCTGAGCAGCAATGAGAGACAACACCTGATAGCTCCACCCTTGCCACGCCTGCTGTGTATAGCATAATAAGTGTCAGCTAACAAGGTAGGAACCGGGTTTCCTCCAATGAAAATAGTGATAGCAGCAAGATCCATAAAATTAGGCATACTCGGGAACAACACAACTCCATAGATCATGATAGCCAACTGAGCATTGAAAGCTTCCCAATTTCCTTTCTTCACTTCTTCCTTAGCCATTCTCACCAAGTACTTCAAGGACAAACGCACGACATCACCACTCGACTTCCAATTGTCACTCACTTCTTTGATACTCAAATAAAGAGTCTTAGCAACAACCTTGAAATCAACCTCCTTTGGCACATCTAAGAAGGGAACCTGATATCTGATCGGGACATTCATCAGGATAGAATACTCTTCAAGAGTGGGAGCTAACTGATAATCCTGAAAGGTAAAGCAGCGGAGCTCTGGATCATAGAACTGTAGGAGAGTCTGCAACGGTACTGGGTCAACCATCATCTTCAACAACATCAGAACGTCCCCATACTGATCATCAAACACCTTTTGATTACCGCCGGCCACAAGATTGCTCAACTCTACCAAAGGTGTCAATGGCTCACGGTGAAAACTGTAGGTGCAAGTCTTCCTCTTCAACTCTAGAATGGTTGCCATCTCAACAAACTCCTGAATGAACCTGGGAAATAATATGCATGAGGAGATTAGTTTCTTTTCTTCTTTTTTCCGTTTTTATTTTTATTTTTTTTGCATTATTTTTTTTGAAAATAAACATGCTATGATGCAAATGATGCAATTATGACTGGTTGGCTGTGTATCACGGAGCATAGGATCAGAACTTCGGCATCGGAACCGGAACCCACAAATCAAAGTCATCTGAAACCCATGCTTCAAAACCAAGTCACCAACAAGAACCAAGAGTCACCAACAGATACAGTCACCAACAATACATGTAATGATTCATTCCCTCCCCACTCACGGGTGTCATCTAGGCCAGGGTAAGGTCAAGAGAAACGCAGGATAAACAACCCTTTCAAGAATATCATCATGTACACACCAGATGTATGCAACGATAATACCCCATCAGGATCTAAACTGCTCGTGATGCCATGTTCCGCCAAGTGGCGCTATACCACCCGCTTCCCATGAATCACTCTATTCCTAGGTATCCTAGAGTTCACTCGTAGCCTGGCTATTGGGCCTTTTACCTCTTGTAACTCCCACCCCACAGAGAGACAGACACACAGCCAGCACAATGAAAGTATGATGCGTGCAAACATAAATGCAAACACATACAACCACAACATAATCATAAACGGAATAAATAAAACAGTAAAAGCAACCAAACCCTATCCTAAAGAGCGTTGGGATTGACTCGCTTAGGGAAGATAGACCAGCAATAGGTCAACCTCTCGGGATAGTCCCCAGCAGAGTCGCCAGCTGTCGCATTACGCAAAAAACCGGCGGGAAAAGACACAGAGCCGCCACCGTGCGTTATTTATCCCGAAGGAGGGAAAGGAAACGCTCGAAGTAAACCTTGAAAGGACGTGGTCTCGCGACCAGAGATTGATAGGATCGGGAGTCGGTTATGCGAAGGGAAGGTATTAGCACCCCTACGCATCCATCGTACTCGACGGGATCCACGCTCAGAAAGAATAGAAGAAAGGTTGCTAGATAAGAAAGGTTGCTAGATAACTGCTCAAGCACTACACACACGCTGGAATCAAACACAAATGAAAGACGGAGGAAGAGGACTCGGCAGGATATCGCATCCTGGGCCTACGTAGTTTGTCAGACCCAAACATCAGAGTCGACGTAGTTCGGGGAAAGGGGAAACGTGCTCGCTAGGATGTTGCATCCTATGCATACGTATCTTCTCTAATCAGAGGAAGAATCAGAGCACTCGTAGCTCGGCTAACGCACGCCAAACAAAACACACAAACTAGAAACGGAATGCCAATCGCTGGTCTCACATCCAACTCCAGACACATAGGCAAACATGGAAACCGAATGCCAATCGCTGGACTTACATCAGACTCTGAACCAACAAAAACACATAGGAAACCGACTGCCAATCGCTGGACTTATGTCAGACTCCAGACAAACAAACACACAGGAAACCGACTGCCAATCGCTGGACTTATGTCAGACTCCAGACCAACAACACACACAAAAAGGCTGAAAAAGCAAAAGGTTGCCCGGAGAGATCAGCTCAATCTCCTGCCTACGTACCTCATCTGGTATGAGGATCAGGGCGACGTAGTTCCCCTTAACAGGGAAATAAATTTCTATCCTAACCAGAGACTAGGGAGATAACAAGCTACTAGGGAGACTACGACTCGAGCCTAGAAGTTGTCATGCACACGATCCCTACGTTGAGGTCTCTAATCCTAACTTGCACAGGAAGCAAGCTAGCCTAAACAGCACATCAGCAAACACAAGCACAAGAGAGCAAGCACACACACTATATGCAAACAAGTGGCTCATACAAGGCTAGGCTTTAGTCAAGGGGTCAAATCAACCTCGACAAACAAGCCAACTAGAAAGGGGTGTTTTGAGCTCTTAACCCTAACATTGAGAGTTAGGGTGAAGCAGATGAAATGGGAAGTGAGGGTAAGACCTCACAGCTCTTATCCCTGGCCTGGGAGAGCTTGAAACAATGAAAGTGTGGGAGTCCAGAATGTGGGACTCTACTACACATGACTGACACAACAAGATTTTGGGGTTTTTATTCAAAGTGCATCAACACATGGTGTGAACAAGATGAAAGACACGACTGAATAGCAGGGGATGGATTGCACATCCCTTGTATCTTCCAATGCCTCTTCGCTTAGGAGGTCTTTGAATGTACAAGGCACAAAGATAAACAACCACAAACATTGCCTCTTAAGGAGGGCTTCAGACAGGTGCCTGCCAAAGTAACATGACAGGTCTTCCAGACTACGTGAAGAGTAGGAATTTACCTAAGTGGTATTCCAACCACAAGCAAAGCAAAGCAACTCAAATAATGAGTTAAAGCGGCTAAAGTACCTGTGTAAATAACCAGACAATCAGTATAGTATTCAGACAAACTATTCACAGACAAACAAACAGTACAAGGCCTAAGAGGCAAGCAACTCATAGTGTTTCATCATTCAAAGATCCTACAAAATAGAAAATGTTAATCAACCAAAATAATGTGTATCTCAAGTGATGAGATCATATCAACCAATGTGGCTAATTGCTTTGAAACCTGAAATGCACAGCTCAAAATGTGAGATCAAACCACTAGCTCAAAGGCTAGGGTCAAAAGTGAAGCTAAGAGCCAAAACAGAAGTTGAAATTTAACACAAAGAATCCTTAATCAAATGAGAACATGTCATAAAAAGAACCAAATAAAAAATCATTAGGCAAGGGCATGTAATAAGCAACAGAAGTCAAAGGCAAATTCAAAGCACACATTTGGTCATTGAGAATGAAAATTCCAAATCAAAACAGAAATGATTCAAATAATTATGGAAATTTTCATGAGCATTCAACACATCCAATACAATCATCATACGAAAAATCAGAACCAACAGAGGTCATTTGATATGGAAACAAAATTGCACAAGTTGAACGTCAAATTGTGTGACACAAATTGTCACACCTTGCAATCATGTGTATAAAACAGAAATGGCAAATGAGAAAAATGCACAATCAAGCCTCAAACATCCATCCACATGTTAGGAACAATCATGCAAAATTTCATGGAATTTGGATCGATATCAAGCATTTCACAATGGAAAGAACAAGGAAATGTCACAAATGTAAACATGTTCAATCAACTTAACACAATTTAATTTCTAGGAATGGTAAAATCACAAAATCAAAACCATAAAATTCTAGACATTTCAAGGATCATGTGGAAAAAAACCTGGTATCATTTGGACTATTATTCTATTTGTTATGATTTTTGGAAATTCATGTATAAAATGAAATAAAAATTGCAAATCATGAAGAAATAATAAAAATGAGTTATTGAAATTCCCACCGCGTCCCCAAAACGACGCCGTTTTGGATAAGTGACATAAAAATGAAAAAAAGAAGCAGAAACACGTTAGGCTAGGATCGAAGGGGGGAAGCATGGATCAAACCAGGCCTGGGCGTGTTCTTCATGCAAGAACCCTAGCGCCATCTCAGATTTGCACCAGACGGACGCAAAATGGACGCTAGGCGGACGGTACATCGTCTTCCTCGCGAAGACGATGATGAACAGTACGAAGCTCAAAATATTTTTCCAGAAACACGAAATAATCATACCAATCAAAAGCTCTTACATCACACATTCCAAATCAATGATTAATTCAGTCTAAAACCTCATAACAAAGTCAAATCGAAGAAAAACAAAATGATCATACAAACTTCTACTAAGCATAACTCATGCAATATTTCGCCATTTTCCATGAAATTCATACCAGAATCATCAGTGTTAAAAGTTTTACACGTCTATGTACATAAATTGGCAAATAATAGAGATCGAAATTTCACCTTCTTGAAGAACAGTGCAACAAAAACGCGTGCTACAACTCTCTCTAGCTCCAGATATTCTTCTCAACTAGTATACTGAAGCTTGATGTGAAGTTTTGCAGCTAAAACCAACTCAAACAAGCTCAATCTTCAAAATTCATCTCCATCTTCAAGCTTGTGGTGTGTATGGTTCTGGCACGAATTGGGCAAAATAACAGTTGATTCTTGCTCTAAACTTCACCAGGATCCACAATCCACCAAGAAAAATGGTGTTTATGCGTGGAATTTGAGAAATCAAAATGAAGAGAAAAATGAGAATGGAAATGGATTTCTAGATCTGAAAGCTTGTGTTCTCTCCAATACAGTTACAATTAACCTTATATATGTCCTCCTAATCAATCTGAAATTATCACTAAGCCAAGGTTAATAGAGATTAGGAAGATATAAGGTGTATGCACCAATTGCCATTTTCACCTCATGCATGAAAAACCCACGTGAACAGTGCACAACAAAGCCCAAACTCACTCAAAATCCGCCCATGCACACATTAGAAATGGAATTATGTTCATATGATCAACCAATTTTGATGTTAGCAATTTCCCTTCAAAAATAACATGCATGAGCAAATGGTTGTATGAGTGAATTTCATGCCAAGTAATGAGTGATTTGAAAAATTCATGTCATGAGGAGAATTATGCAAAAAGGAGCACTCAAATTGGAGTCTTGGTTCAAAAGATATGGCCATTTGAATTTTCATGCACCCATTTGATGATAACTCCTTAACCATTCAACATAAATTCATGATCTTGGACTTTTTGGAAATGGGAGAGAAAGATCTTCAACTTTCACGTTGGACAAAATTTCATTTGAAGCTTCTTTGATGTTGGAAAGTTGAGTTGAAGTTGGTCCAAAAACTTGCCATTTTTGGAAACTTTCAAATTACAGGTCACTTTCCATTTTTGGAAACTTTTGATCTGGCTTCAAAATCTTCAATGTAGACACTTGTCATGATGAATGAACCTCTTTGGGACATGAATGAAGTGTCTCAAACCATCTCTCTACCTCCTAGCCCTCAGTTGACTTCCAGTTGACTTTCAGTTGACTTTTATGGGCCTCAGATGACTTGGACATGTACTGATGACTTTTGAGCCTCTAGCCTTTGGTCAAGTTGCTTCAAAATGATCCTTGATTCATACAAACTCTCTAGAACAAACATAGGGCCTTCATCTCATGGAAATGCTGGGTCTCTTGCACAGATGAATCCTCTTGATACCAGTCTTGACTGATAAGATGCAACATGATATGCAATGACAAGGTAATGTTAATGTGATGTTAGTGTAATGTCAATGACATAAAAATGAAATGAATGTACAAATGGGGGGTGCAAATTTGAGGTGCTACAGCAGGGTATTCCCTTTTTAAGGGTGTCGCAACCTGAAAAATACAGTGCGAAAAAAACAACCGGCGAAAGAAAAAGACAGAAGAGTCGCCACCGTGTGTTATTCATCCCAAAGGAGGGAGAGGAAACGCTCGAAGTAAACCTGAAAAAAGGAAAGAACAAGACGGGTTCTCGCAACCAAATCTTGGGTTCGGGAGTCGGTTATGCGAAGGGAAGGTATTAGCACCCCTACGCATCCGTAGTACTCTACGGGATCCACTTTTGTAGTTCTTGTCTAAAGGGTGTGGGTTTATCTTGTGCTGTTTACCAAAAAAGAAGGGTTAAATGAAAATGACTCGCGCGGATGTCGCATCCACTGCATACATATCTCATCTGAATATGAGAATCAGAGTCTTCGTAGCTCGGCTGACCTATGGGTTGGGGGATGTGTGCTCGCTAAGACATCGCGTCTTATGCCTACGTATCTCATCTGGAATGAGAATCAGAGCAAGCCGTAGTTCGGCTAACTACGGGGTTATGGATTGGGTTTTGGGCGAACAACGTTACTACGCAATCTACCGGATGCTCGACCTTTGGAGACTTACTCGCCTGTAGTAGAAGGAGTTAACGTGTTGCTTTGGGTTTTAGGGTTTGGGATGCTCAAGGGCAAAAAGGGCAGTCCTTGACGAAGGAACCGCGCTACCTGCAGGGATATGAATACAAAACACAAAACATGTATCTCAAAGTAAAATGCCACCAAGGGGCTCAAACGTTGCCTCCTATCGAGGTCTTCCAACTAGGAAAGCAGTAAAATACGGGAAAAATGTAAAAGTACCACGCGGATAAAGATCCGAAGTAACAACAATTAGAGGAGTAAGAAACCCTGAGATCCTTCCAAGCTAATGCCATCAAAGAAAAGTGAGTCAGTACAGGTAATCGGAATGAACCTCCAGGGGTTATCCCACAAATAAAGTGGGAAACCACGCAAGTTATCCCTGCAAATGTCATGTGAGCCCTCACAAAAATTCAACAAAAGGGTTAGTGAAACACCATGAGCATTTTTTTCATGAACAACAATATGGTTTCAGAAACCTCAAACCCTGTGGCATACACTCAAAAATTAAACGGTTAAACATTCAAGGCATTGTTTATACATTCATATACATATTAAACCCATGGGCAAAGGTAATAGGAATAATGGCAAACCTGATTGGAGAGCTTGATTGAAATTGAGTTGCACCCGTTAGGTTTACAAAACAATCTTCAGGGTTTATGTGAGGCAGAGGTGATTCTGTGTAGTTGAGTTCCCTTCGGGGTTTGGAGGCTGCTCTGAACTCCGTTAGGTCTTCTCTCACTATCTTTTTCCTCAGGGTTTTGTTCCAAGGAAACCTCAGAGTATTTTGCTTCTCTTCAAAATCCCCCTTTTTGTTCTGTGTTCTCTCAAGTGAAGCCTTGGTATTTATAAACTGAATTTCATGGTTTTGTGGGCTCAAATGAGAGAGACCCAAGTCCAAAATTTTTTATTATATTTTATTTATTTAATTATTTATTTAATTAATTAATTAATTAATTAATTAATTAAAAAAATTTATTATTTTTTTATTTTTTTATTTTTTTTTGTAAAAAATTATATTTATTTTTTTCGTTTTTTTTTTTTTTCCAGATATAATTCTAATTGACATGATGAAATGCAATATGAAATGCTAAATGAATGCATGAATGAGGAGAGAAAATTTTGGGGTGTTACAAAGGGGGGGCCTTAAAATCGAATAACCAGTGCATCGCATACCATGCAAAGTCCCGATCAACATGTCGGTCAGCTCTCTCTCCAACATAGGAGGTTGCCCTCTTGCGGCTAACTCACGCCATCTGTGGGAGGTTACTAACCCTTGTTTGTTTTGCAGGTGTCACCGCAGTGTCTAATGTTTGTTCCCTGTTTCGGCAGTTATTGGTCCCAAGCGAGTTCACAAGTACCCGACAAAGGAAAACCGTCCACGACTAGCAATGGACCAGATACAGAAAGAAGTGGCTGATATGCGTGAAAGGATGGATCAGTTCATGACATTGATGACTGGTATGGCAGAAGGCCAGGTGAAGCTGAAGGAATTGGTTGAGCAACCAAGGCCCGATCCAGAGGTGGAAATACCAAGTGCTGAGGGGAACCCTGGTAACCCTGGGAACCCTGGTGACCCTGTGAACACTGGAAATGCGGGTAACGCGAATGCTGATTGAAACCCGGGTAATGTTGGCAACACGGGAAATGTTGGGAATGGTATTGGCGGAAGGTACAATGTGAATCAAGGGATTCGGATTAACGGGCGCCCCGTTACTGAAGATTATTAGTATGATCAATTCTCTGTGCACGACGAAGCTCACGAGACCACTTGCCGTATGGATAAGCTTGCTGAGAAGCTCAAATCTTTGGAGGCTCAAAATTCCTTAGGTTTTGATGTCACCAATCTTGGTCTGGTTCAGGGAGTAAGGATCCCTCACAAGTTCAAACCCCCTACTTTTGAGAAATACAACGGGGCTTCTTGCCCACGCACTCATCTTCAATCTTATCTGGGAAGGTTGGGAGCTCACACTGAAGATGAAAAGCTGTGGATGTACTATTTTAAAGACAGTTTAACTGGAGCTTCTCGTGAATGGTATTCTCATTTGTCTCGTACTACCATCAAGAGCTGGAAAGACTTGGCAGAGGCTTTTGTCAAGCAATATCAATACAACTTAGACATGGCTCCAAATCGGACCTTGTTGCAAGGAATGTCTCAGACTGCCAAGGAAACCTTTAGAGAATATGCTCAGCGTTGGAGACAGATTGATGCATTCGTCCAACCCCCTATGTCTGAAAGGGAGATGGCGGACATGTTCATGAACACTCTTCAAGGCAATTATATCGAGAGATTGGCTGCTTGCCCGTCAATCAGCTTTGCAGAGATAGTGATTGCTGGAGAAAGGATCGAGAGTCTGTTGAAGATGGGCCGAATTCAAGACAACAGTGCTTCCAACTCATCAGTTCCCAAGAAACCGTTTGCTGGTAATGGTCAGCGAAGCAAAGAAGGTGAGACGAGCATTGTATATGCCGACAGAGGCAGGGGCAGAGGACGCCCTAATTATTATCAAGATCAAGTGGCCGCAGTCACTAATCCAACACCTGTTCCTCAACAGCAACCCAGGTATAACAATCAACAACAAGGAGGTAATCCGGGTCAGCAGAGACCCTATCAACAACATCCAAGGCAGGCGGACCGGGTCATTTAGCCAATCCCAATGCCTTATTCTGTATTACTTTCCAAGCTGATTGACATGAATCTGGTTACGTTGAGAACTCTGGCCCCACCGGTCGATCCCAACAATCTGCCTAGAGGTTATGACGTCAACGCGATATGTGCTTTTCACTCCAACGCACCTGGCCATACTACAGATAATTGCAAGGCTCTCCAGCTAAAGGTACAAGATTTGAGAGATGCCCAGGCCATAAATTTTTCTTCGATGCCTAATGTTATCCAAAACCCGATGCCAACTCACGGCGGGCAGAGGATTAATGCTGTTGATAGTGGGGAAACTTTGAATTTGGTTTCTGATGTGACTAAAGTGAAGACTTCGCTATCGGTGGTCAAAGACCGACTCTTGAAAGGACAGATTTTCCCGGGTGGGGAAGAGTGCAGAAATTGTCAAGACGCCGAAAACGGATGTGATAGTTTGAGAAGGGGTATTCAGCAACTGATAAATGAAGGTTGTCTTCAGCTCGATCAGACTCGTCCAGTGAAGAATGATGTGTCGACAGTGACGTTTTATTTCACTCCTGAAGAAATATATGTTCCCGAGAGACCCTCTCCGACAACAATATATTTCCTAGAAAGTCCAGCACCAATTTACTCTGACAACCCTCAACCGACTTTGATTGGTCCGGTCACCATCACGGTATCAGGACCTGTTCCGTATGAGAAAGACAGTGCTATCCCGTGGCACTATGGGGATGATGTCTACTGCCAGGGGCAGAAAGTTAACGGAGAAGACATTGACATTGGTAGCTCCGCTGAGTGCCCATCAATCCACCGAAGAGGTTACTACCGAGGAAGCTCCTCCTAAGACCGCATTCGAGAAGGAAGTGGATGCGTTTATGAGGATTATCAAGAAAAGTGACTACAAGGTAGTCGACCAGCTAAATCAGACACCCTCAAAGATCTCCATTCTCTCACTGTTGATGTGCTATGAGGCACACAGAGCAGCCCTGTTGAAAGTACTGAATATGGCATATGTTCCACCAGAGATAATTGTTAACCAGCTGGAGTCGGTAGTTTCAAATGTAAACGCTAGCCATGCGCAAGGTTTCACCGATTATGACCTGACGTCTGAGTGTAGGAATCACAATAAGGCCTTGCATATCACAATGGAATGCAAAGGGACGGTGCTTTCCCATGTTTTGGTTGATACAGGCTCTTCTCTGAATGTTCTTCCAAAAAAAGCCTTGATGAAGTTGGATTGCGACGACACCACCTAGAGGGCTTTTGATAGCTCTAAGCGAGCTGTTTGTGGCGAAGTTGATTTTCTAGTTAAGATTGGACCGCAGGTATTCAAGAGTACCTTTTATGTGATGGATATCCAGCCTGCCTATAGCTGTTTGCTAGGTTGGCCCTGGATTCACGTTGTCGGTGCTGTTACTTCTACTCTCCACCAGAAGCTCAAATATGGACTAGAAGGTCAGATCGTCACTGTCTCTGGTGAAGAGGATATTTTTTTTAGCCACCTGTCTACGTTTAAGTATGTGGAGATGGATGGCGAGATGCATGAGATGCTGTGTCAGGGCTTCGAAACTATAAACATCAGTGAGGTCGCGCCCGAAGCTGTCTTTTCACCTGAGTTTGAGAAGGTCGGGACTTCTATCTCTTCATACAGGCAAGTTGTTGAAGTGGTTAAGGTTGGTAATGCCCAAGGCTGGGGAAAATTTGTGGAGCCAATCATAAAAGAAGACAAGTTTGGATTGGGGTATACTCCGGGGTCTCAGAAGAATGAAGCCGGTACTTTCTCCAGCGGGGGTTTGGTTTCTCCCCACACCGTCAATGCTGTAGAGGAAGACAACACTGACAGCGACTGTGACTTAGATAGATGGATTCGCCCGTGTGTCCCAGGAGAAAAGCTCGACAATTGGTCGTCTGAAAAAGTCGTCCGATTTACTCTACTGAAGGAGTAATTTTTATTGTTTTCTTTTTATCACATGCATAACAAAGTCTTACACTTTGACCAAGGTGTAATGACTCATCTGTAGGGCCATCCATTTAGTTACATTTCGCAATTATTTTCATCATCAATAAAGGACAGCTTTTGCAAACAATTTTGTGTTCTCTTTCTTTCTATTATTTTTACTTTTACAAAAACGGAAATGTTTCTTTTTCATGTTTCTTTTTCGTTTTTCTTTCCAAAAAACACCTCGTAAAACTGATCACCCGGATCTCACTGCTATGGCCATGTATGACTTCGACAATCCTATCTATCAAGCCGAAGAAGGGGTTGAGGAAGATTGTGAATTTCCTGAGGAGTTAGCCAGGTTGTTGAAACAGGAGGACCGAGCCATCACACCTTATCAGGAGGTGGTTAAGACCATCAACATTGGTACCGAAGACGACAAGAAAGAGATCAAGATCGGTGCCAGTCTACAGGCCGAGAGGAAAAGATCGTTGATCATGTACTTGACTGTGTTAGAAAGGTCAATGGGTTGTGTGCTCGGTCAGCATGACGAGTCAGGTCGAAAAGAGCATGCAATATACTACCTTAGCAAAAAGTTTACCGACTATGAAAAAAGATACTCACTGCTCGAGAAAACTTGCCGCGCTTTGGCATGGGCTGCTCGCCGACTAAGACAATATATGTTGACTCAGACGACTCTATTGATATCAATGATGGATCAAGTCAAGTACATTTTTGAAAAGCCAGCGTTTACCGGAAGGGTTGCTAGGTGGCAAATGATGCTGATAGAGTATGACATCCAATACACTTCACAAAAATCCATCAAAGGAAGTGTCTTGTCAGACTATCTTTCCGCGCAACCGATTGATGAATACCAACCTATGAGGTTCGACTTTCCTGATGAGGACATCATGTTTCTCAAATCGAAAGATTGCGAGGAACCACTTCCGGAGGAGGGGCCTGACCCTGAATCCAAATGGATTATGATGTTTGATGGGGCGGTCAACGTCAATGGTCGCGGAGTTGGTGCAGTGTTGATCACACCGGAGGGGGTTCATATGCCATTTTGTGCCAGAATAACTTTTCCTTGCACTAACAATGAAGCCAGACGAAGCAGAATGGGTCTGTTCTCGATACAATCAGCTAAGCCTAGTTGAGGAAAAGAGACTAGCAGCTATATGCCATGGCTAGCTATCTCAGAGACGGACGAAGAGAGCGTTTGATCAGAAAGTGCACCCTCGGGAGTATCGAGTCGGTGAATTCGTACTCAAAATAATTCTTCCTCCCAACACAGATCACAGGGGCAAATGTACACCGAATAACGAGGGTTCTGTAAGATCCCAATTTTGTCCCTAAGATCCCTCATGGCATCATATCATATCATTGCATTGCCTCAAGGATCATTGTACACCTTACTTCTTTCCCTATGGGTGGGTTATCTTTTTGAGAGCGGTTCTTGATCACCAAGCATGTTTGCATTTGTATGTCATTGCTTTCTTTTAATCACAAACCAAAAGTACAAAAATATGTCATCTAACCTTTGTCTTGCAGATGAAGCAATCAACAGTCAAAGCAGTTAAAGGCATTCATTGAGCAGTAGATGGTGGTCATTCTTGAGATTTGGACCCCACCATCATTCACAAGAGTTCATATGAACCATGATGTTATTTTAAAGCAAAATCCCAAGTGGTAGAGGCTGGAATCTCATCAGAACATTTGCCAGGTCATCTGAAGACCTAGAAAGTCAACTGCAAAGTCAACTGTGGATTTGGAGGTGGGAAGTGATTAGAAATACTTCATTCATGTTCAAACAAGTCTCATTTGACATTTCCAACATTCACATTGAAGAATTTAAAGTCAGGTCAAAACTTTCCAAAAATAGAAAGTGACCTATAATTTGAATTTGCCAAAAATGGAAAGGTTTTAACCCAACTTCAACTTCATATTACATCTTCAAGAAATCTTCAAATGAAATTTTGTTGAACATGAAAGTTGTATATCTTTCTCTCCCATTTCCAGAAAGTCCAAGATCATCAATTTCTCATGTGTGGTTAAGGAGATATGATCAAATCATGGCAAACTATGCATGGAACTTCAAATGGACATAACTTCTCAACCAAAGCTCCAAAATGGGTGGCTCTTTTTGCATTATTCTTCTCTTGACCTCTAATTTCCAAATCATGCATCACATTACATAAATTGTCATCACATGATCATTTGGTAATTCATTGGTTTTTGGGAGGGAAATTTTAAAATTCAAATTTGGTGCATTGTTTGAACTTTTGACCATCACCATTGGCTCCAAAATTGGATTTTAAGTGAAAATGAAAGAAAATTCGTGCACTGTTCACACATGCATTCCATGCATAAGATAAAAAACTCATTTTTGCACATACACCTCATTTTGGTTAATTTCACTTACCAATTGGCTTAAGCATGATTTAAACAGGATTAGCACAGCATATATAAGGAAAACCCTAACTGTTTTCAGGGATGAGCAACCATTTTTCATATCTAGATCAAGAATCTCAAGTTTTTCTCTCAAAAATTTCTTCCAAATTCTTCACATCCAAGCACTTTCTCTTGCTTGATTCTTACTCCTGAGGTCTTATTGAGAAGATTTACACGTGGAACTGAAGCAATCCATGCCATATTGAGCTATACTCGAAGATGGAAGCATCAATGGTGATTTCAAATTCTGTGGAATTCAAGTGTGTTTGAGCTGCAATTTCATCATCAATCAACTCCATAAGCGTTGTAGAATAGAATTGGAGCTATCACAAGCCTTGAATCAAGCCAAATCCAGTTCTGCTCTTCAAGAGGTTACAAATCGAATCTCTCATTTTTGAATTTCTTTGCCATGTTCTTGTAGATCTAAGTATGCTGATCATTTTAAGCCTTGAATCATGCAAATTGGTGCTGTTTGGAGTGAGATATGATTGTTTGAAGTTTTGATGATTGAATCTTATTTTCTTCGATCCGTGCGTGTTTGGATGTTTTTGCATGAAATAATTGTGGATCCTTGATGTATGTTGAATGCACTACATGATGTTGTGATTGATTTCAATTTCTGGACACATTTTTTGTTTTCTGGAAAATCCAGATGAAGATCTTCATGATATTCATCTTCAACCTTTGCATGTTCTTCGTTTCCAGATTTGCCACGACCTTGCTTCCAATTTGCTACGAAATTTGAATTTAGCTACGAAATGCATTGGCGCGCTAGGGTTTGAGCTATACAGTGTCGTTTTGAGCGCGCGCCCCTTTTGAATGTTGCCTGATTTCGATTCCTGGCCAATGCAATTATTCAAATGCTTCTCATATTTTCTCATTTCCCTCCTTATTCCATATGCTATGCTTCACATGTGTTTTTTTAATTTTTTTTCATCTTAGAAAATTCATATCAATTTGAAACTTAATCCAAAAATTACCAGGTATTTTGCATTGTGATCCTGATTCTCTCTAGTTTTTTATCATCATGATTTCACAAGTTGTGCTTGGCTGGATAATTTTTTGTGCTAGAATGATTGAACATATGTCCATATTTGACCTTGCCATGCTTATACCTTTGTGAAATGCTGGTCTTTGATCCAATGCTTCTAAGTTTTTGCAAGATGAACCTAGACACATTGCTTGACATTTTGGTGTTGATTTGGTATTTTTATCAATTGTCATTTCTGTTTTATGATTGTGCTAAGTTGGTGCGACAATTTGTGTCACAACTTTGCTTATCCAACTTATATGATGTGTTTGCCTTGCCAAATGATCTCCAATTGTCCTGATTTCTTGTATGATGTATGTTATGGATGTTGTGAATGAGCATGAATTTTGTTGGAATTATTTGAATCATTTCTGATTTAATTGAGATTTTTCATTCTGGTTGATTACATTTGAGCTTCAAAATTGCCTTGAACTTCAATTGATCATGAAATGCATTTGGTGATTGATTTTGATATGAGACCTTTTGGAATGTGTCAAGATGTGTTTGAAGTTGATTCATGTTAAATTTCAGCCCCTGTTTCAAATTTTGTCTCCATCTTTGACCCTAGGCTTTGACCTAGTGGTTTGTTGCTTATGTTTGAGCTTTGATTTCAGGTTAAGCATTCAAGTTCCATAATTGGTGATGCTTCATGATGTGAATATTGATGTTTGATTGTGATTACTAACATTGTGTGTTTTCCTTTGGCTTACACCTTTTGTACATTGAGATCATCTGTTGCTTATTGATTGTTATCTGTTTGTCTGAGTTTTGTACTGATCTGTTTAGTGTTTCCACAGGTACCTAAGTTGCTTTAAGTTCATTTGAACTTTGCTTTTGCTTGGTGCTTAACCACTTAGGTATAATCTCTAATCTTCATGTAGTCTGGAAGACCTACTGTTATTGGTAGGCACCTGTCTGAAGTCCTCCTTAAGAGGCAATGCTTGTGATTGTTTAATTTTTGTGCCAAGCAGGAAAAGTCCTCTTATGAGGCAATTGGCAGATAAAAGAGATGTGTAATCCATCTCTTGCTACTCAGTGTGTCATTCACTTTGCTCACATAATGTGTTGATGCATGGTGAATAATAACCCAAGATCTTATAGAGTCCATATGTGGAGAAGAGTTCCAACTTTCTGAACTCCCACACTTTCCATTGTTTAAAGCTCTCCCTGACCAGGGATAAGAGCTAAGAGCTTAAATTACCCCATTCCAGTTAGCTGTAAAGCCTAACCTTGCTTGAGCCTAATTGATTGTATATAGTGTGTGCTAATTGACTTGTTTGTCTGATTACTTGGTTCATCTGTACATGTTTGCTATGTGTGTCTTTGTGCATTTATCATCATCACTTGTATATCATTTCATAATCGTTGTTCATATCTTTGTGACACTTTTGTTTGCCCATTGAGGAGTCAATTGTAAGTCCATTTTTTGGCATTTGTTTCCTATGATATGGTAGGAGACTAGTATAAGTCCATTGATTGGCATCTGGTATCCATTTTGTTTTAGGAGACTAGTATAAGTCCATTGATTGGCATCTGGTATCCATGTTTCTTTTTGTTTTAGGAGATTGGTGTAAGTCCATTGATTGGCATCTGGTATCCATATTTCTGTTTGCTTTGGGAGATTGGTATAAGTCCATTGATTGGCATCCGGTATCCATTTTGTTTTATGAGATTGGAATAAGTCCATTGATTGGCATCCGGTATCCATTTTCTCTGTTATTTGTTATTTACTTGTTGCCTTATTCCTAAGGAATCACTTGAATCATCTACATATGATTTCAAGAGGTGAACATCTAAGAAGTTTTAATCCCTCACCCTCCCACCTTTTGTTTCTTTAAACCACCATTTGCATGTTAATCAAAAATTGAAAACTATTGTGCAAACTTATTCACTCCTTTTCAAAACTAGAAACCTAGGCCTTAAGCCTTTGATTTTTCAAACTTCATTTTCATAATACTTCTTTTGAATTGAATTCTAATCATACTTTGACCATCTTTTGTGAATAAATCCTAATTGGTTAATTTCACTCATTCAATTGTTTTGTGGCTTTGTCCATTCTTGATAAGTTTTCATACATTAGCCATAGATCTCAATTATCTTAGTGGTTGATGTTAATCTCACCTTTTGTCCTTAGTGATTGAATTGTAAGACTTCCTTGCTTATTATAGGGTTAACCCCTCACTAGCAAGTTGAAGCTTTTCTCACATGGTGGACTTGTTGTTTGTATAAGGTTGAGTTTTCTCTCGTGGATAACGAAAGACCTTAGGGCTTTTGTTTAAAATCAATTCACTCACATTTTGGAATTATTTTAGCCGAACTACGGCGTTTTGATCCTTACCTTCCATGGAAAGGTACGTAGGCAACGGGTTCATCTATTCAAACACAAAAATAATAACTTGTATATTCTTTTCTCATCCCTTCAATCCATGTTTGCACAATAAATATTTCATAAACAAATAACATTTCGTACAACAAGTGTGAAAAGGGCTCCCTAGGAGTACCTAGGACGTTTTGGGTGCCTAACACCTTCCCATTGCGTAATTAACCTCTTACCCAGATCTCTGATCTTTTCATTAGTTTTCTATGTGTAAAACTTCTTAGGCTTTTGTTCACTTTTTAGCCATTCCTTTGGATAAATAAAAGTGCGGTGGCGACTCGATTCTTTGTATGCTTTGCTTTTGGTTTAATCAATAAATCATAAAGTGACGAATACACCGCTACAGAAAAGTGGCGACTCTGCTGGGGAATTCCGTAGTCCTTGGTGGTTTTGCCTACTTTTCACCCTTGTTGTATGATATTTGTTTATCTGTTATATGACATATTTTTGTACAATTTGGGATTACTGTATTGATTGTAATGACTGAATTGCTTGATATACAACTGCTGTTTGCTTGGTGATCTCTGTGAGATGAGTTCTATACCCGAACTCGAGTGCACCTTAGGATAGGAGAACGGCGTAGTCTCGTTGACTTGTGTGGTGTATTCCTTAACAAGTTGACTTGCGAGTCCATTCACTTGGTGGAGGTCATGTTGGATTAATAATGTCACACAAGTTATTTGTGGTTAGGCATTATTCTTTCAATCATGTGCCTTAGAAGCCAAGGACCTTAGTTTACCAAGCCCATCTTGGCCTATTTTTAGGACGTAGTGCGGAGGTCGTTCAGATGTAAGATTTGATACGATTGTTACGCGATACTACACTCATAAGAGTCTCTCTTGAGAATATTTTTGGAATACGAGTATTCGTTCCTCCGATAATATTCGAAAGATGGGATGATGACTATGGGAACCTCTTGTAGAACATGTTCGGCAGGTTTAAACCCTAGTACACTCCCTTTGGGTGGTTCTTAACCGAGACTCCATGCTCGTGACTCTCAACAAACCCGTGATTCATGGTTGAGTCATTCAGACATCCTTAATATCAATGGAACTTGGGTGTCGATAAGGTGAAAACCATAATCCACCAAAATGGATGATTGATATTAAGGATGATTGAGTCGGTTCATGCTTCGTTAATATCAATGGAACTTGGGTGTTGATAAGGTGAAAACCATAATCCACCAAAATGGATGATTGATATTAAGGATACTATGAGCTTTCCCATGACCTTTGTCTGGTGTGTTTTACTTGATCCTTGAGTGTGATTGCTGCATTCATACATTCATGCATTCATCTGCATTCATGTCATCAGAAAAATCAGAAAATTTTCAAGGAACTTAAAGGGTTTATTTGCAAAATTTTCAGACATGGAAAGACCAAAAAGGCATACAAAGAAGTACAGCTTCAGACAACCCGATTTGAAAGAGTTAAGGAATTTGACATCCTATGTATTAGATCCCTTGGGTTTCAAAGCTCGTTATGGGAAGCTTCTGCCTCTTCTGACTACTCAGGTCGACGAAGGATTGATGGGCACTTTGGTGCAGTTCTATGATCCTCTGTATCACTGCTTCTCTTTTCCGGAATTTTAGTTGTTGCCTACGCTTGAGGAGTATGCTCATCTTGTGGGTATTCCTATTCTGGATCAGGTGTCGTTCAGTGGCTTAGAGAGTATTCCGACTTCTCGAGAGATTGCAGACTTATTGCACATAAATCACTACGCCAAAAAGGTTTTTTAACAGCGCATCTTAGACAGCGCTTTTAAAAGAAAGCGCTGTCTAAGGTTAAAATAAAAATAAAACACGGAAAATGTTCTAAAAAAATAATGAAAGCGCTGTCTAAGGGGGGGTCTTAGACAGCGCTTTTAGAAAGCGTTGTCTAAGACCCCCCCTTAGACAGCGCTTTTAGAAAGCGCTTTTAAATATAGACCTTAGTCAGCGCTTTTGAGAAAGCGCTGTTTAAAGTCTTTCAATTAAAAAGAAAAGGATAATTTACCTAAGTCCAGTGTTACCCCATTCAAACCAAAACCTGCTTCAAGGCTCACCGTACTCCCTCCGTCTCCTTCGCGCTGGAATCGCCTCCGGCAGCGGCGGAGGGCATATCATCACTTTCGTTACACCATTAAGACCGTCTCTTCGTCCTCTATCACAAATCAACCTCAATGCCTCTCAATTTTCAGTCAAACATCCAAACCAAACCAAAATCAAATGAACCCTAACTCACTAAATCTTGAATTAAACGCGAGCAAAGGGAGATTCGGAGACCAAACCATAAGGGATTGGCTCCATGGACTACAAAATACACCATAGTAAGGAGAATCGATCGAGAAAAATGGAATTTCACCAACCTGTAAGACGGCGGAGTGGACCGGTGAAAATTGAATTCAGAGCGAACGAACATGAAGATGAAGGCGCCTTCAGGTAATCTTCAGAATCCCCTCCTTCTTCCCTTTGATTCTTCTATTTTGTGCGATGCTTCTTCCTTCTTCTCCTCTTCGCGTATGCTTCTGTGATTGTTGTGTATGATGAAAGATTCATTGAAACTCTGTTACGTGAATTCTTGTGTGCGTCGCGTGTGAACAAATGCTCTGTGTGAATCGTTGTGTTTATGAATAATGTCATAAGCTCTTTTCATAAGTTTTCGAAAATAATCTCGGATGACTTATGTCAATTGATGAGTTCAAATAAGTTAATTCAAACAAACCCTTAAAGAATGATGTATGAGTATGAGAAATACTTGAGTTTAATTTTAAGATTGCAATACAATACAAAGTAATAAGCAGTTCATCATTGGCTTCTTTTACATTTTTGTTAATTTTATTTCTATATGATTAACTTTGGGATTCTTTGTGTTTAGGATTTTGAGCACTACTACTGCAAGTGCTAAGATTTTGCTGGAAGATGTCTTCTCTTACTTCGATAGATTTGTCTCATCACAATAGTAATGGAAATTTGAAAAGTCTAGACACACTATGTCCTGTGGCAGAGATTGGGGAAATTGATTTTTCTAAAGTGTTAGATAAGCCAAGGACTTTGAACATAGAGAGACAAAGATCATGTGATGAAAGATCAATGAGTGAACTATCAATAGGCTTTTCTCCTCGGCAACTGTTCGCAAAACCTGATATGTTTTCTCGCTTTGGAGATCATCTTGATTCTCCTATGCAAAAATCAGGTCTTAACACTCCAAGATCATTAATATTGGACTCTAATTCAATATTTCCTGAAGCTTGGGAAGCTCTGAGGCGTTCTTTGGTACATTTTCGTGGTGAGCCAGTTGGGACTATTGCTGCCATGGAAGATTCTGATGAGAAGCTTAACTATGATCAGGTAATAGGCGTTTGTAACCTTTTTTTGAGTACGATTTTACAACATGTTTTATTTTTATTATGGATTTGTACTTATAGTTCTTGTGAAAGTATCTATCATTTTAAGTTACTATGGAGGCCTAATGTGGGATGTTATCTTTGTACCTAGGTTTTTGTAAGAGACTTTGTTCCAAGTGCTTTGGCTTTTTTGATGCACGGGGAACCAGACATTGTTAAGAATTTTCTCTTAAAGACACTTCGTCTTCAATCATGGGAGAAAAAGATTGATAGGTTTCAGCTGGCAGAAGGGGTGATGCCTGCTAGTTTTAAGGTGTTCCATGATCCAGTCAGAAACCGCGAAACCCTGATAGCAGATTTTTGTGAAAGTGCAATAGGCAGGGTTGCTCCGGTTGATTCTGGATTCTGGTGGATTATATTACTTCGTGCATACACGAAATCTACAGGACAGAATTGGTCATTTAAATATAAACCAACAAAGTTGGGAAAATATTGAACAATAATCAAACTCAACACAATCTGTTTTTATGCTAGTACTGAATCAAAAGAGAATGAGATAAACAATCTAGCAGAGTTATACTAGATGTAGGCATTGACAGAGGATTTACTATGACTTTTATTCCTAGTGGTTAATTTATCCATGATTTTATGATTTCAGGGTGTTTATGGGTATCCAATTGAAATTCAAGCATTGTTCTTCATGTCTTTGAGATGTGCCTTGCAATTGCTTAAGCCAGATCCTGAAGGGAAAGAGTTTATGGAACGAATTATAAAACGTTTGCATGCCTTAAGCTATCATATGAGAAGCCATTTTTGGTTGGATTTGAAGCAGCTTAATGATATATATCGCTTCAAAACAGAAGAGTACTCCCATACTGCAGTGAACAAGTTCAATGTTATTCCCGATTCTTTACCAGATTGGATTTTTGATTTCATGCCTCATCACGGTGGATACTTTATTGGGAATGTGAGTCCTGCTAGGATGGACTTCCGCTGGTTTTGCCTTGGTAATTGCATTGCAATTTTGTCCTGCTTGGCAACTCCTGAGCAGTCAGTTGCAATCATGGATCTCATTGAATCACGGTGGGAGGAACTAATTGGGGATATGCCTGTCAAAGTTTGTTATCCAGCCCTTGAAACCCATGAATGGAGAATCATAACAGGATGTGACCCCAAAAATACTAGATGGAGTTACCACAACGGGGGATCTTGGCCAGGTATTCTTATGCTACCATTCTTAATTTCATAGAACAAGTGTGTGTGCGTGTGTATGTAAATCTATAGTAAAAATACACCACTTTTGAGGGAAAGCAAACTACATTTCATCAATAAACAAATGCAGTAGAAACATAGGAATAATATAATAGATGTAGATGATACGAGTGCAGAATACTATAATAGATGTAGATGGTATGAGTGCATGTTTGGTTCAATGGTAAGTTTGGCAGAATTACGATGTATCATCGTGATTTTGATCAAAACTACACTACTAGCTTGCCTCAAATAAGGGATACTCTAAAGCCAGAAAAAAGAGATTGAAATTTCCACTTTATATTTTGAACTCTTTTAGTATTTGCTTTTTTTTTTAATATGGTGATGATATTGGTTATGGTGTTTACAGTCATGTTATGGTTTTTGTCTGCGGCGACCATCAAGACTGGGCGACCCCAAATTGCAAAACGTGCCCTTCAAATTGCTGAAGCTAGATTGCTAAAAGACAACTGGCCGGAATATTATGTGAATTGTTCTAATTGCTTCATTTTTATTTTATTAGCGTCCTACAAGCTTTTCGGGCCCAACGAGATATCCAAACCTCAAGGAGGGGCGCCAACTCCATTACATGGATTAAAGTGGCGGTATATTTTTAATTACCACATTTTTTATTATATTAGTGATGACACTTGATAAAACTTAGGATTTATAATCCATATTTTTTTTTCATATGTAGTGTCCTCAACAATGTAATCAAATAGATTGCGGGTATTTCATGTTGAGGTTTATGCGAGATACTCTTGCTTTGGGCCGATTAAAGATTCCCACCGATGTATGTATTTCTAACTTATGAGTTATTTTTATATTTACACATATCTCATATAATTAAATAGTTGGAATTAATTCAAAATATGTTATATTATTATGTAGTACTTTGATGAATTCAAGTGTGCATTTTATACAAAGGATCAAGTGGACGAAATCAAAGAGGAGTGGTGTCAATTCATGATAAAGCTCAATGTTTGTTCATAAATTTGTGTAATTAATGTGTACATTTGTAGTATATGTTATGACTTGTAAATGTGTACATAAATTTGTATATATTTTGATACATTTAAGGCAAAATTGGTTTGAATTGGTATATATATATATTTGTTAGCCAAAAATTGGTAGAAAAAAGGCCAAAATGGCATATATAAAATGTGATAATTGTCTGTCAAAATCTGGTTGAAAACAGGTAGAAATTCTGGTTTATAAACCTGGAAAAAATGTGGTTCAAAACAAAAGCTTCAAAAATTTTTGTATACCTTAGACAGCGCTTTTGTAAAAAGCGCTGTCTAAGGGGGGGATTAGAAAGCGCTTTAGGCAAAAGCGCTGTCTAAGGGGGGGGGGCTTAGACAGCGCTTTTTGAAAAGCGCTGTCTAAGGTATACCTAAAAAAATTAAAATAGGAGGGTCTTAGAAAGCTCTTTTGGCCAAAGCGCTGTCTAAGGGGGTGGGGCTTAGACAGCGCTTTTCAAAAGCGCTGTCTAAGGTATACCTAAAAAATTTAAAATAAGAGGGTCTTATAAAGCGCTTTTGGCCAAAGCACTGTCTAAGGGGGGGGGGGGCTTAGACAGCGCTTTTAAGATTTAAAAAAGCGCTGTCTAAACCTTTAGCAGCGGAGGTTTAGACAGCGCTTTAAAGCGCTGTCTAAGGCTAAAAAAAGCGCTGTCTAAGGTCTTGTTTGTTGTAGTGGATGAATCCCTGATTGAAGCGCATATGACCACCAAGGGTGGAATTCAGGGTTTTCCTTCTGATTTCCTCGTTGCTCAAGCTACCGTTTATGGGAAGACCATGAGTGAGGATGCCTTTGAGGCCATATTTGTGCTGCTCATCTATGGTTTGGTATTGTTCCCCAACATCGACAAATTTGTGGATGTGAATGCCATTAGGATCTTCTCTATTCTTAATCCCGTTCCTACTCTGTTGGGTGATGCCTATTTCTCTTTGTATCTGAGGAATGCAAAGGGTGGAGGAGTTATTGTGTGCTGTTTGCCTCTGTTGTATAAGTGGTTTATTTCTCACTTACCGCAGACGGTTGCTTTCAAGGAGAACAAGGGATGTCTACGGTGGTCTACGAGACTTATGTCTCTCACTAATGATGATATCTCTTGGTATAATCGCGTGTATGATACAGTTCAGATCATTGATTATTGTGGTGAATTCCCTAATGTGCCTCTTCTTGGTACATGTGGTGGGATCAGCTACAACCCTATCTTAGCACGTCGTCAGCTTGGGTTCCCCCTAAAGGATAAACCTCATAACATTCTGTTAGAAGGTGTGTTATTTCTGGAGGGTAAAGATCCCCAAGGCCTGAAAGCCAGGATGGTCCGCGCTTGGCGCAAGATTCACAAGAAGGGTAGAAATGAGTTGGATCCGAAGAACTGCATTGCTTTGGAGCCATATACTTCTTGGGTCAGACAGAGAGCTTCTGAGTATCTTATGCCATATGATTATCCGAGACCTACGCCGTTGGATGTGGCTGGGCCTTCAACCCTCCCTAACCGAGGCGTAGAGGAGTTGAGAGAAGAAGACCTTTCACGTGCCTGGATCCGTGAAAGAGAAGAGTTGCTTCAGCAAATCAAAGAGAAGGACGCTCTGATTGAATTCCTCGAGCATCAGGTGATAGATGATCCGAATGATACCTGGACTTCTCTGCTTCCTCAGTCTTCCAAATTCTGGAAGAGGAAGTATGATCGACTTGCTAAAGAGAAAGCGGATATGGAAGCAGCATATGAGAGAGAGATCAAGAAGCTTTGCGTATCTCGTCTTCCAGCATCTCGAGCTTCTAGGGATCCATAGGATGTTCAGTTTCATTTTCTCTTGTAATGATCATCAATGATGTACTTCTTTGTCTTGAATATATTTGATGAGATATTTTTCCATATGCGATTAAGTGCTTTAAATTTCAAAAATTGCAAATAGAACCCTAAAAGTTCCTTGAAATAAAAACAAAGCATATGCACAAGCATTGCATGCATCATTTTGCATAAGTAGGTGTTGTTCTGGTCTCCTTGTCTGTGGCCTAACTCTGTGCTCTTCATTTATTTTGAAGACAAGCTGACTCATTGGTACTATACCCGACCCAATTCTGCAAGAGTGATGGAACAACTTTAACAAGAGAACCGAGAGCTAAAGGAAGAGGTCGCTAGACTGAGTGCTCTGATGGAGCAATTCTTGGCTACTCAGAATCAACCTTCTCCACCTCCTGCAACTCCTCCCCAGAGGATTGTTATATCCGAAGTGATTTCTTCAACTGTGCCAGCTGCCAGTGCCCATTTCATGCCGAATGCCATGCCAGCCGGGTTTCCGTGGGGTATGCCTCCAGGTTTCATGCCAGATATTCCAGCTCCTACTTTTGCTTCTATGTCGGCATCTAGCCCGTTCCTTGCAATGCCTCCTCCTGTCGTGCATACCACTCCCAGGGTAGACGATACCATCTATCATTTTGAGTTGTCTGAGGGCCCAGATGTTAATGAAAAGATGGATGCGATGAACGACCAATTCCTTGAGCTCCGCAAGGAATTGAAGACCCTCCGAGGGAAAGATTTGTTCGGTAAGTCTGCTGCTGAATTATGCTTAGTTCCCGGTGTGAAGATACCTGTCAAATTCAAAATCCCTGACTTTGAGAAGTATAAGGGGAACACCTGCCCGCTCAGCCACCTGGTCATGTATGCCAGGAAAATGTATACTCAGACTGATAATGATCAACTGCTGATTCATTATTTTCAGGATAGTTTGTCTGGTGCAGCTCTTTGTTGGTATATGAGCCTTGATAGCGCAAACATCCGTTCCTTCAATGATCTTGGCGAAGCCTTCGTCAAGCAATACAAATATAATGTTGATATGGCTCCTGACCATGATCAACTCAGAGCCATGTCCCAAAAGGACAAAGAGACATTTAAGGAGTACGCCCAGAGGTGGCGAGAGCTGGCAGCTCAGATTACTCCTCCGCTGGAAGAGAAGGAGATGACTAAAATCTTTCTGAAGACTCTTAGTTCATTTTACTATGAGCGGATGGTTGCGAGTGCTCCCTCTGATTTCACCGAGATGGTGAACATGGGGATGCGTTTGGAGGAAGGTGTCCGGGAAGGACACTTGACTAAGGATGAAAGCTCTTCTAAACGATATGGGGCGTTTAAGAAGAAAGATGGGGAGGCACATGCTGTGCAATCCCATGCTAAACCAAGAAGACCCTCTGCCAAGAGGAAGCCTGTGCGTCATGCCAGCAATCAAAACCAGGTGGCTAGTGTAGCACCTGTCTTCAGAAATAATTATCAGCATCAGCATAATCAGCAACAACCTCAGTATCAACAGCAACATCGTCCACAGCAACAGGCTTACCAGCCTCGTGGCAACAATAATCAAGCTAATTTGAATTATGATAGGAAGAAGATCACTTTCGATCCTATTCCTAAGTCATATGTTGAGCTTTATCCCTCTTTAATAGAGCGGAAACTGATTACCCCGAGGGATCCTCCGGTTGTGCCTGCTAACCCGCAGTGGTGGTACAAGCCCGACCAGCATTGTGTTTATCATTCTGGTGCTCCCGGTCACAATATCGAAAACTGCTATCCATTGAAGACTAAGGTTCAAGACCTTATGAGATGCGGCATTCTGAGCTTTGAGGACTCAGGCCCCAATGTTACGAAGAACCCATAGCCCGAGCATGGGAAGTCGGTTAACATGGTCCAGGGTTGCCCTGGCAAATATAAAGTCAAATATGTGAATTCATATTCGACAGTCATTGGTCGAGTTGCATCGTCTGCTGTGTGATTACAGTCATATGGAGCACGACCATGACAAATGCCGTATCTGCTCTGTCAATCGTTTGGGTTGCCGCCAAGTGCGCAGAGAGCTTCAAGAGCTGTTGGATGAGGGTACCATTGAGATTCTTCAAAACAGAAATGTTGATGAAGACGAACCAGAGGTGAATGTGATTTCTCCCGTGTTCAAAATTCCTGAACCTGTTGTCATCCGTTATGATGGTAGCAAGCCGAAGGTCTCTCCTTCTTTGGTCATCAAGCCTGCAGGCCCTGTGCCTTATTCTTCGGATAAAGCTATTCCCTTCCGTTACAATCCAGTTGCTGTGAAAGATGGGAAAGAAGTGTCGTTGCCTTCAACCTCCGTTGTTAATATTGCTGATGTGAGCGGGTTGACCCGTAGTGGTCGTGTGTTTTCTGCACCCCCAAAGCCTCATGTTGTTTCTGATTCTGCTGAGCGTCCGGTTGGGACTGCGGTGAATGTTCAGAATCCGGCACTTGCTGTTGCTAAACCCTCTTCTGTACAAAAGACTCCTACTTCTTCTGTTGGCCCGAGTGGCACTGTGAATGAAGACTGTGATGAGATGCTGAGGCTCATCAAGAAGAGTGAGTACAACGTTGTAGACCAGCTTCTACAAACGCCGTCCAAGATCTCTGTGTTATCTTTGCTTCTGAATTCAGAACCCCATAGAGAGGCTCTGCAGAAAGTATTGGACCTGGCTTATGTTGATCATGATGTCACTATAGAACAGTTTGACAGTATAGTTGCAAACATCACTGCTTGCAACACTTTGAGTTTCTGTGACGCTGATCTCCCTGAGGAGGGAAGAGACCACAACATGGCATTACATATTTCTATGAACTGCAAGACCGACGCCATGTCCAACATGTTGGTGGACACTGGGTCATCTTTGAATGTATTGCCAAAGACCACTCTTTCGAGATTGTCATATCAAGGGCCTCCCATGAGGCAGAGTGGTGTTGTTATGAAAGCTTTCGATGGGTCGCGTAAGACCGTGATTGGGGAAGTTGATCTCCCAATCAAGATTGGACCAAGTGATTTCCGAGTTACCTTCCAGGTTATGGATATCCACCCATCTTATAGTTGTCTCCTTGGTAGACCATGGATTCACGAGGCTGACGCCGTGACATCCACCCTACACCAGAAGCTGAAATTCGTCAAGAATAAGAAACTGGTTGTGGTAGGGGGAGAAAAGGCTCTCCAGGTTAGCCACCTGTCTTCTTTCTCATATATTAATGTTGAAGATGAAGTTGGAATGCCTTTCCAAGCTTTATCTATTGCTGAGCCAAGTGAGAAGAAGTCTCCTTCATTTGCTTCCTATCGTGATGCGAAACTGGCCATTGAATGTAGTGCAGTTGCTGCTTTGGGGAAGATGATTGAGCTTGAAGACAATAAGTCCAGGGCTGGCATTGGCTATTCTTCTGGGGCATTCAACAAGCGAGGACTGTTCAAGAGTGGAGGTTTCATCCATGCTGATCAAGCCGAGGAAGTTGCTGCTATCTTGGAAGAGGATATAGAGGACTTGAGCAACTTTGTTATCCCTGGCGGTGTCTGCCACAATTGGGTCGTTGTGGATGTTCCTACGGTCATTCATAAGTCAGCGTAATATGTTCACTTTGTTTCAAAATCCTTCTCCCATGCCAAAAGGAGAAGTGATGACATTGTTGGCAGCATTTATACAATGATATTTCATTCAATTAATGCATTGTTAAACATTTGTTTTCACTTTTTGCTTTTGCATGAAATCAGTGATCACAAAAAACCCTAAAAACAAGAATAAAAGCAACCTTTTTCATCTGCATAATGATTTGCTTGTTTAAATTCTAAAGTTTTTATTATCCAAAATCATTATGCAGGTTGATTCTAAAAGCCATTGAACATAATGATCCAACGCCATCTCCCAATCTTGAATTCCCTGTATTTGAAGCAGAGGAAGATGATGTTGAAGGGATTCCTGATGAGATTTCCCGTCTCCTTGAGCACGAGAAGAAGATCATTCAGCCGCATCTCGAAGATCTGGAAACAGTCAACTTGGGGTCTGAAGATTGTGTTCTTATGGTGAAGATTGGGGCACTTCTTGAAGAGTCTGTCAAGAAGGGGTTGATCAGTTTGCTACGAGAATATTCCGATATCTTTGCTTGGTCGTATGAAGACATGCCGGGTCTAGATACAGATATTGTGCAACATTTCCTGCCTTTGAAGCCTGAGTGCGTGCCTGTGAAGCAGAAGCTCAAAAGAACTCATCCCGATATGGCAGTGAAGATCAAAGAAGAGGTTCAGAAGCAAATTGATGCGGGGTTTCTGGTGACTTCTACATATCCTCAATGGGTGGCCAATATTGTACCTGTGCCTAAGAAAGACGGAAAAGTCCGTATGTGTGTTGATTACAGAGATTTGAATAAGGCTAGTCCGAAAGATGATTTCCCTCTACCACACATTGATATGTTGGTAGACAATACAGCTAAATTCAAAGTCTTTTCGTTTATGGATGGATTTTCCGGTTATAATCAAATCAAGATGGCACCCGAAGATATGGAGAAGACAACATTCATCACACCTTGGGGAACATTCTGTTATCGAGTGATGCCCTTCGGTTTGAAGAACGCCAGAGCCACGTATCAACGTGCTATGACTACCTTGTTTCATGATATGATGCACAAGGAGATAGAGGTCTATGTTGATGATATGATTGCTAAGTCCCGAACGGAAGTTGAACATGTTGAACATTTTTTGAAGCTTTTTCAGCATTTGAGGAAGTTTAGGCTTCGTCTGAATCCAAACAAGTGTATATTTGGAGTCCGTTCTGGCAAGTTGTTGGGATTTGTAGTCAGCGAGAGAGGTATTGAGGTTGATCCTGCAAAGGTCAAAGCAATACAAGAGATGCCTGCACCCAAAACTGAGAAGCAAGTCCGAGGTTTTCTTGGCCGCTTGAATTATATTTCCAGATTTATATCCCACATGACTGCCACATGTGCGCCGATATTCAAGCTCCTCCGAAAAGATCAATCTCATGATTGGACCGAGGATTGCCAAAATGCTTTCGACAGTATCAAAGAGTATCTGTCTGAACCTCCGATCTTGTCTCCGCCTGTAGAAGGAAGACCTCTGATCATGTATTTGACTGTTATTGAAGACTCGATGGGTTGTGTACTCGGTCAACAAGATGAATCAGGGAAGAAAGAATCTGCTATATACTACCTCAGTAAGAAGTTTACTGATTGTGAGTCTCGATATTCTACGCTTGAGAAGACGTGTTGTGCTTTGGCTTGGGCTGCTAAGCGTTTGCGCCAGTACATGATAAATCATACAACTTGGTTGATATCCAAAATGGATCTGATCAAGTATATTTTCGAGAAGCCTGCTTTAACTGGGAGGATTGCCCGTTGGCAGATGTTGTTGTCTGAGTATGATATCGAGTATCGAGCTTAGAAAGCTATCAAAGGTGGTATCTTGGCTGACCATTTAGCGCACCAGCCGATTGAAGATCATCAGTCTGTTCAGTACGACTTCCCAGATGAGGAGATTCTGTATTTGAAAATGAAAGATTGTGATGAGCCTACACTTGATGAAGGTCCGAAACCTGGTTCCAGATGGACGATGGTGTTTGATGGCGTTGTGAATCAGTATGGAAATGGAATTGGGGCAGTAATCATTACTCCTCATGGCATGCATATTCCGTTTACAGCAAGGCTAACTTTCAAATGCACGAATAATATGGCTGAGTATGAGGCCTGTATTATGGGACTAGAAGAATGTATTGTTTTGAGAATCAAACATCTTGATGTGTATGGTGATTCGGCCTTGGTTGTCAATCAGATCAAGGGAGAGTGGGAGATGAGTCAGCCAGGTCTCATTCCATACAGAGATTATGCGAGGAGGATTTCAACATTCTTTACAGAAGTTGACGTTCATCATATTCCTCGTGAGGATAATCGTATGGCAGATGCTCTTGCTACGCTCGCTTCCATGATTGTGGTCAAGTATTGGAATGAAGTTCCCAACATTACCGTGATGTGCTTGGACAGACCAGCTCACGTGTTTGCAGTTGAAGAAGTGAATGATGACAAGCCTTGGTATTTTGATATCAAGAATTTCCTACAGAAGCAGGTCTACCCGCCTGGGGCATCTGTGAAAGACAGGAAAACTTTGAGAAGGTTGTCAGGCAGTTTTTACCTCAGTGGTGAAGTGCTGTATAAAAGAAATTTTGACATGGTTCTGCTCAGATGCGTGGATAGACACGAAGCAAACCTGTTGATGACTGAGGTCCATGAGGGTTCATTTGGTACTCATTCCAATGGACATGCCATGGCTAGAAAGATGCTGAGAGCAGGCTACTATTGGCTGACAATGGAGTCTGACTGCTGCAAATATGTGAAGAAATGCCACAAGTGTCAAATTTATGCGGATAAGATTCATATTCCTCCAACATTTTTGAATGTGATTTCATCACCATGGCCTTTCTCTATGTGGGGAATCGACATGATCGGCATGATTGAACCGAAAGCGTCCAATGGGCACAGGTTTATTCTCGTAGCAATTGATTACTTCACCAAATGGGTTGAAGCCGCATCGTATGCGAATGTGACCAGACAGGTGGTCGTGAAGTTTATCAAGAATCAGCTGATTTGCCGTTATGGTGTGCCAGATAAGATCATTACTGATAATGGATCTAATCTGAATAACAAGATGATGGAAGAGTTGTGCACTGAGTTTAAGATTGCACACCATAATTCCTCTCCTTACAGACCAAAGATGAATGGGGCTGTTGAAGCTGCTAACAAGAATATCAAGATTATCCAGAAGATGACAGTTACATACAAAGATTGGCATGAGATGCTGCCATTTGCTTTGCATGGATATCGTACATCTGTCCGCACTTCAACAGGGGCAACCCCTTTCTCTCTCGTGTTTACGGCATAGAGGCTGTGCTCCCAGTAGAGGTGGAGATCCCATCAATGAGAGTCTTGATGGAAACTAAGTTGACTGATGCTGAATGGATTCAGAGTCGTTACGACCAGCTGAATTTGATTGAAGAGAAGTGATTGACTGCCATGTGCCACGGTCAGTTATATCAGCAGAGAATGAAGAAAGCATTCGATAAGAAGGTCAAGCCTCGTGTGTTCCGAGAAGGTGACCTCGTGCTCAAGAAAGTTTTGTCTTTCGTGCCCGATTCCAGGGGCAAGTGGACTCCAAACTATGAAGGTCCATATGTTGTCAAGAGAGCCTTTTCAGGCAGAGCTTTGATGCTTACAACAATGGATGGGGAGGATTTCACTCGTCCTGTGAATTCAGATGCAGTCAAGAAATAATTTTCCTAAAAAAAGTATACAAATAAAAACAGAATAGCTCGCTAAGTTGAAAACCCGAAAGGGCGGCCTAGGCAAAAATGAGCGTCTCGGTGGAGAACCCGCAAGGGTGATCCAGGCAAAAAGTTAGAGACATAAAAAAAAATATTTGCATCCCGCTAGATTGAGTACCTCCCCATGGGGAAATCTAGGCAAAAATTAGGGATTTGACAAGTAACTGCATCTTGACAAGACTTTCTGTTCCGCAGCTGTCTTTTCGTCAGAGATTCACGATTCGTCGTCGACTGAAGCTTCGAATACATCGAAATTCAAATTGGTAGAGAAAGGATCATTATGTTCAATGTAGCCCTCTTCCAATATATATCACTGATTTCAAATTTGTACAGATCTATGGAGTCTTGCCATTCGCAGACTACCATTCCATCAAATCAATTTGAGCTTTTATCCAATTATTTGCACTCTTATTTGCTTTAATTCAACAAATGTTTTGCATGTTTTAATTGATAAAATGTCATTGTTTTAAACAAACAAATTTTTCAAATGGTTGTTTTAAACAAAGTGAACATTCACAATGATGAAAGGATACTTAAGAATTTCTCAGTGCTCTCCCAAGGGTGGCATGATTTCCAACAGGGTAAGACATTTGTTCATATTCCTGGCATGGCTGTATCCTCTTTCTCCTGATTGTTGTTGGGGTTGTTCCCTAAGCAGAGCTTCTGTTGAGATTGTGTTCCCCAACCAGAGCATTTGTTGGAAACTTCAGTTTCTCTCTCCAACAGTATTCTCTCCCCATCATGGGTGTTTTCCCTCTGGAAGATTCAGTAGTTGGTGGGTTGACATCCCGGTACTTTGTCTGCTTCCTCAGTACAGTCGCCTGCAGAGATTGTTGATATGATATACTACATTCGCTATATCTCCCCATCAGAGTGCTTGTTGGAGTTTTCACCTCTTATCCCTTCAGCAGAGCAGTGATTATTTCCTTCTCAGCATCCTGGTAGTTTCCTCTTGGGAGGTCCAGCATTTGGTGGTTGATCCCCAGCTCTCCTCCTCATCCCCAGTGGAGCCACCAGTAGATTTGTGGTATGATGGATTGTATCTGTAATGTTTCCCTGCAGAATCCCCGCCAAAGTCGGTATCCCCAGTAGGGTCGGTTGGTGATCTATCATTCATAGAGTTTGGGTGATTTCCTAATGCTTTTGATCCCTAGTAGAGTGGCTTGTTGCAGAATCTACTTGTGTGATCTATTTTTCCCTCAGTGGGTTTATCCCCAATGGAGTGGCTGACATGTATTCCCAGTAGAGTTGCTTGTGCGACTAGATTCTACTTGGGTGTTCTGTTCTCTTCAGCAGTTCTCGCTTGTGCAGTGAACTCTTGTTTCCCAGTTGATACTGAGGATCCCCGCAGAAATCTCGGGATTTCTCCTTTTCCCCAACAGATTTGCTTTTGTGGCAGTTTCTGCCTATTGTGAACTTCTGTTCCCCAGTTGGGTTGATTGATGATCCATCACTCAGAGATTTTGTGATTTCTTTGATATCTCTGATTCTTTTGCTTTCCAGGCAGATCTTTGCTTTTCAACATGTAGATCCAGCAAATTGGCTTTCCAGTTGGATTTCTTTGGTTTTTTCCTCTGGAAGTGTAGTACCGGGCGTTTGATCCCTGGACCTGTTCGTATTAGAAATGTCTGTTTTGTCTGCATTCATCAAACATAAATCACGCATATTCATGCATACTTTCAACATTCAGATATTCATGATTGCATTTTTGCCATATATCTTTGGTTTGTTGTCTCCTGCTAAGGGTGATATATATCTCTCCAGTGGATCTTCCCAAGCAGATGTCGGGTGTCTAATCTCTCAATATAGAGTCAGCCCCATAAGCAGAAAGTGTCTGTCTTTCCTTCTGCAATTCCCCACTGAGATATATCCTCGTGGATGACGGTTTCTTCCGTTTCCTCCCAACACATATATTGGGATGGATCTTCCTATTGAGTTGTATCCTCATTAGGACGAGTCTTGATTTAGTTTGCCTTTTTGGTTTGGTCCTGAATTGGCAATTTTTCAACTGTCTCTTGTGCTTCCCTGTGGAATAAATGAATGAATTGCCCAGTAACCGGCAATAATTCTTTTTGTCCCCAGCGGAGTTTGGGCCTCTACCCTTATACCGGTAGTTATAAGTCCTATGTTCCTTTTCCTCTTTGCGGAATTTGTGGTTATATACCTTTTATTCCTCAGCAAGAGTCGATGGTTTTCTATCCCGTATTCGGTAGTCGTAAATCCTAGTTTTTGCTTGCTCCTCAGTAGTTGGTGGTTTGTTATAAACCCTAGTTTGCTTCCCGTGTGGAATTGCGATTCTTTCATTCCCATGCGGACGTTTTGGTTTTCTACCCCGTATTCGGTAGATGTAAACCCTATCTTTTTATCCTCATCAGAGTTGTTGGCTACTACCCGGTATTCGGTAGTTGTAAGTCCTATCTCTTCTCCCAAAGCAGAGGTAACCGTTGTGGTTCATTCTGGTTGATGGTGAGTTTTGGTCTTCTACCCAATATTCGGTAGTTGTAAATCCTATGTTGTTGTTGTCCCCCTAGCGGAGTCTGAGCTTTCTTGTGGATAATTGCCGGATGCTAGCAATTTTATCCCCAGCCAGAGTTTCTGGTCTTCTACCCCGTATTCGGTAGTATTTCTTGACTTTCCCTTTTTTTTTTAGGCAAAGTATTTCTTGACTGCATCTGAATTCACAGGACGAGTGAAATCCTCCCCATCCATTGTTGTAAGCATCAAAGCACCGCCTGAAAAGGCTCTCTTAACAACATATGGACCCTCGTAGTTTGGAGTCCACTTGTCCCTGGAATTGGGCACGAAAGACAAAACTTTCTTGAGCACAAGGTCGCCATCTCGGAACACACGAGGCTTGACCTTCTTATCGAATGCTTTCTTCATTCTCTGCTGATACAACTGACCATGGCACATGGCAGTTAATCGCCTTTCTGCAATCAAATACAGTTGGTCATAACGACTCTGAATCCATTCAGCATCAGTCAACTAGGGACTGGAGGGTATAATTTTTCTCTTTTCTTTTGAAAAAATTTGAAATTTTTTTCCTAATTTTTTATTTTTTCATCTTTTTCACCCTTTTTTTTTTACATTACATTTGTAATGCCCCAGTTTGACTGGTTTGCTGATTCTCATGATACAGTTGAATGAGCTTCTTTTCATTGCTCAAGTGCTCGGGTAATCTCATCAGGAATCCCTTCAACATCATCTTCCTCTGCTTCGAATACAAAGAATTCAAGATTGGGAGATGGCGTTGGATCATTATGTTCAATGGGTTTAGAAATCCCTGCATAATGATTATGGATAATGAAAAGCTTTTGAATTTTAAACAAGCAAATCATTTATGCAGATGAAAAATGTTATTTTCTTGTTTTTCAGGGTTTTTTGTGATCACTGATTTCATGCAAAGAGCAAAAAGTGAAAACAAATGGAAAAACAAATGTTTAACAATGCATTAATTGAATGAAAACATCATTGTATTAAATGCTGCCAACAATGTCATCACTTCTCCTTTTGGCATGGGAGAAGGGTTTTGAACAAAGTGAACAATTACTCTGATCTATGGATGACTGTAGGAACATCTACAGCGACCCAATTGTGGCAGACACCACCGGGTATGATAAAATTGTTCAAGTCTTCTGCATCCTCTTCCAAAATAGCAGCAACCTCTTCAGGTTGATCAGCATGGATGAATCCTCCACTCTTGAACAAACCTTGCTCATTGAACGCCCCAGAACAGTAGCCAATGCCAGCCCGGGATGGGTTAACCAGGAATAAATCCATCAACAGTACTTAGTCTGGAAAATTCCTCCTCGAGTTCACAATTCTCTTGCTCAGAACGGTCCATAAATCTGGCAGAGTCGGCTCTGGTATAGTACCGGCGAAGTGCGTCTTCAAAATAAATGAAGATCGCAGGGTCAGACCACAGGACGGGAAGCTGAGAACGACGCCTGCTTATGCAAATGATGCATGCAATGCTCGTGCAGATGATTTGTTTTTATCTTAAAGGAACTCGAGGGTTTTATTTGCAAACTTTGAAATATTAACATTTTGATCGTATATGAGAATATCTCATCAGATACATCAGGTGAAAAAAGTTTCCCGGTTTTTTCCATGTTTGAAAACTTTTGCAAATAAACTCCTTTGAGTTCCTTGAAAATTTTCTTTTTATCTGATGATATGGATGCAGATGAATGCATGAATGCATGAATGCAACAATCACACTCAAGGATCAAGCAAAGCACACCAGACAAAGGTCATGGGAAAGCTCATTGTATCCCTAATATCAATCATCCATTTTGGTGGATTTAGGTTTTCACCTTATCAACACCCAAGTTCCATTGATATTAACGGTACATGAACCGACTCTAACATCCTTAATATCAATCATCCATTTTGGTGGATTATGGTTTACACCTTATCAACGCCCAAGTTCCATTGATATTAATAATGTTTGAACGACTCAACCACGAATCACGGGTTTGTTGAGAGTCACGAGCATGGAGTCCTAGTAAAGAACCACCCAAAGGGAATGTACTAGGGTTTAAACCTGTCAGACATGTTCTACCAGAGGTTCCCATAATCATCGTCCCATCTCTCGGATATTGTCGGAGGAACGAATACTCGTATTCCAAAAATATTCTCGAGAGAGACTCTTATGAGTGTAGTATCGCGTAACAGTCGCATCAGATCTTACATCTGAACGACCTCCGCACTACGTCCTAAAAATAGGCCAAGATGGGTTTGGTAAACTAAGGTCCTTGGCTTCTAAGGCACATGATTGAACGAATAATGCCTAACCACAAATAACTTGTGTGACATTATCAATCCAACATGACCTCCACCAAGTGAATGGGCTCGCAAGTCAACTGGCTAAGGAATACTCCACACCAGTCGACAAGACTATGCCATTCTCCTATCCTAAGGTGCACTCGAGTTCGGGTATAGAACTCATCTCACAGAGATCACCAAAGCAAACAACAATTGTATATCAAGCAATTCAAACATTACAATCAATACAGTTATCCCAAATTGTACAAAAATATGTCAAATAACAGATAAACAGATATCATACAACAAGGGTGAAAAGTAGGCAATACCGCCAGGGAAGGTCTAATGTTATCCCCAGTGGAGTCGCCACTTTTCTGTAGCGGTGTATTCGTCGCTATATGATTTATTGATTAAACCATAAGCAAAGTATACAATGAATCGAGTCGCCACCGCACTTTTATTTATCCTAAGGACTGGTTAAAAAGCGAACAAAAACCTAAGAAGTTTTACACGTAGAAAACCAATAAAAGATCAGAGAATCTGGGTAAGGGGTAAATTACGCAATGGGAAGGTGTTAGGCACCCATCACGTCCTAGGTACTCCTAGGGAGCCCTTTTCACACTTGTTGTATAAAAATATTTATTTGTTTTTGACATATTGTGCAAACATGAATGGGATGATGAGAAAAGAATGTACAAGTTAATTATTTTTGTGTTTGAACGGATGAACCCGTTGCCTACGTACCTTCCATCAAAGGTAAGGATCAAAACGCCGTAGTTCGGCTAAAAGATTTCCAAAAACATGGATGAGTTCATTTTAAAACAATAGCACTAAGGCTTTACGTTATCCACGGGAGAAAACTCAACCTTATGAAACAACAAGTCCACCATGTGAGAAAAGCTTCCACTTGCTAGTGAGGGGTTAACCCTATAATAAGCAAGGAAGACTTACAATTCAATCAACTAAGGACAAATAGGTGAGATTAACATCAACCAACTAGGATAAATCAAACCTATGGCTAATGTATGAAAACTTAACAAGCATGGACACAGCCACAAAACAATTGAGTGAGTTGGGTTAATTGATAATGATTATTCACAAAAGGATGGTCAAAGTATGATTAAGATTGATTCAAAGAAGTGTTATGAAATGGAGTTTGAAAAGTCAAGGACTTAGGGTCCAGGTTTCTAATTTGGAAAGAGATGAAGATGTTTGCACAACAAGTCAAAGTTTTTGAAAGCAAAGTGTGAAATGGTTTAGGACAATGAGGGTATGGATGATGGAATGTAAAACTTCTTATAAAGGTTCACCTCTTGAAATCATATAGAAGATGATTCAAGTGTGTCCTTAGGAATGAGGCAACAAACAAATAAAAATAAAGCAAGGCGATACCGGATGCCATCAATGGACTTATACCAATCTCACAAACAAAAGCGGATATCGGATACCAATAAATGGATTTACACCAATCTCCTAAAACAAAACAATGATACCGGATGCCATCAATGGTCTTATACCAATCTCACAAAGCAAAAGCGGATATCGGATACCAATAACTGGGTTTACACCAACCTCCTACAGTAAAACAAAACTTGGATGTCGGATGCCAATCTATCTGGACTTATACTAACCTCCAAAGTATGGTCATAGGAATACAAATGCCACATCACAGGGACTTACAATTTGATCCTCTCATACAACAAACAAGAGCAAAGAAGATATGAGTGACCAGTGAGGTCATACACTCTATCCTTCCATATCATGGGAACAAAAGCCAATCAACATGAACTTACAATTGTCCTCAATGGGCAAACAAACATAGATCACAAGGATATGCAATAATGATCATATAAGAATTAACAATCAATAATGATGAATGCACAATGGCAAGTAAGCAATCATGTTCAAATGAATCAAATAATCAATCAAACAAGTTCAAGTAGCACACACTATAACCACACAATTGGGCTCAAACAAAGGTTGGACTTTAAAAGTCAACTGGAATAGGGTGAAAGGCGCTCTTAACCTTGACATTGAGAGCCAAGGTGAAGCATATGAAAGGATATGAGGGGTGTGCCTCATCACTCTTATCCCTGGTCAGGGAGAGCATTGAATATCAGAAGGTGTGGGAGTTCAGAAAGATGGAACTCTCTCCACAAGTTAGACTCGATAGATCTTGGGTTTTTACTCACTATGCATCAACACATGTGGTGTGAGCAAGGCGAGTGACTCACAGAATAGTAGAAGATAGGCTACATATCTTTTTTGTCTACCAATTGCCTCACATGAGGTCTTTACCTGCTTGGGGACAAAGTTAAACAATCACAAACATCGCCTCTTAAGGAGGACTTCAGACAGTTGCCTGGCTAAATAACAAGCCAGGTCTTCCAGACTACATGGAGACAAGAGAGTCTACCTCAATGCTTAAGCAAAGCAAAGCAATAGCTAGTTCTCAAAGAACTAAAGCGACTATGGTACCTGAAATCAATCAAATATAATCAGTATTCAAGTCATAAAGTCAAAACCAACAAGGTAATGAACCAACAGACAACACAATCAATCACAGGTGCAAAGCACAAACTCAAATGAAATGAGTTAGCATCCTACAAAATAAAACAAGTTAGTTCATGATAATCAAATAAACCAAAATCAATCAACTTGAATTAAGCTCTTCAAAGTATTTGATTCTTAACCTGAAAAAACAACTCAAATGTGAGAAGTAAGACCACTAGGACAAGCCTAGGGTCAAAAGGAGGTGAAAAATTCAAAACAGCAAGTGAAAATTGATCAAAGTCAAGATTTAGCAAACAAAAACAACTTCCAGCTGGTCCCATATCAAAAACATTCACCAATTGCATTTTATAAGCTAAACATGTCAAACTATGCATTTTGGAATCACATTGGAGTAAACAGAATGATTACAATCAAACAAATACCAAAATAGCTCAATAAATTTCCAGAAAATTCAAGCTTAAATAGAACACGTTCAATGAGCCACATATCAAATTTCATGGCGTTTGGATAAATGGAAGTAGGGAAATTAAAATCAGGAAGTCATGGTATGCAAATACAAACCCAACCAAGGCCACAAAGTGTACACCAACTTCAAGCAAATGCAAAACAGTGAAAACATATGATAAATGAATGGGACCAAAGCCAAAATGAAGTTAAGCATGTTAAGAAACACTCCACCAAATTTCATTTTCATATGGTAAGGTGTGAACATTTTACAAGTCATGTAAGTTGATCACTCAAGAAAAGTTCACAAAATGGTAAACAACAAAGAAAATTATCAATCAAATAGGAAATGTATCCACAAATCCTACAAAAACTCATGCTCAAACTAGGCATACAGATGGAATCACATGCAAATATCTAGAGCAGATTACATAGCATAGGCATGGAAACAAAGTTCATGAACATGGCATAACATAGTGTGACACGCATTGTCACACTCAAAAAGATCACATCATATCTATTAATCCAGAAACTCAAAATTAGCAAACTATACATCAAAATCACCAGGAAAGAGTCAAGAATATGCCTATAAAATTTCATACATTTTGGATGAGGCATCATTATTTTATGAATGAAATGGCAAAACATACACACATGGCATACATGACCAAAACCTCTAGGCAAAAGCAAAAATCAATCAGGCACAACTTTGATTATCATACCTAAAAACAACTAGAGAGAATTTGGAGATCAACACAAAAATTCCCACTCAATTTGGATTAAAGGTGAATTAATTATGATTTTTTGAAGTTTAATCAAGAAATGAAATAATTATTTAAACTATTAAAATGAATTAATGTGCACGAATGGCAAATTCGTAATTAACGGAGCCAGGGGGCAAAACACCCCGTTTCATTTAATGAAATGGCGTCACGCTATTGGTCGAGGCGCGCGGGAAACAAGTTTTCAAATCCAAAAGCCACGCCCGAAGATCAAACGCGAAACTGAGCCCAGAATTTTGAACCTTCATCGCGTTCTTCATGTTCTCGATGAACATGAACAAATTTTAACAAAAATGCACATGCCATATATGGTTGGAACCGGTGTTCAACGTAGATCATAAATATCACAGTGAAATTGTCCAGAAATCATCATACAAAGAGATCCAATCAAAAATAGTTTTGACATACAAACTTTAATTCAAGATTTCTTGATGAATAATGGATGAAATTGCACGATTCAAGCATCAGATTACTCTATGTTCAAGGCACTACCTAAACCACATGTTGATTGCAAGAATTAAAGGAGTTGAAATTTTACCTTCTTGATGTGCAGCTGTTGAGTCCGCGTGTGTTTGGCCTTGAATCGTGAAAACAGATCGTGTATATTGATGTAGGAGATGAATGGTGATGAATGCTCAACTCAACAATGCTCAGATCAATGAGATTTGCCAACTGCCATGGAAGAGTAAGCTTTGCAACAGTGAGATTTTTGATCGATTTTCCTCCTCAATTGCTTCAAACAGAACTCCAAAAACACCTGCAGATGAAGATTCAATAAAGAAATAGCACAAGCATTGATGAATTCTTGATGAATTGATGAAAAAAAGTGTATGTGAAGATGGAGAAAATTGAGAGAATTTTGAGATTTTGTGAATTTGATCTGAAAAGTGATTGTTGATTCTGAACTTTCTGTTAGGATTAAGCCTTTATAATACCACCCCTTAATCCATGCCTTAATCATGTTTAGCTCAAATTGGAGTAATTAGCCAAATTCTCATGTTATGCATTTTGGCCAATTTACCCTTTTTCATTTAGAACCAATGGAACAGTGATTTTCCTCTTGAAGCAAGTCTCAAATTGCATTTGGAAGTGAATAGAATTGGTTTCATGTGAAAATCCCTTGTATTTTGAAATTTGACTTTTCTTCCCACCAAAAATTAATTGGTTCACTTGAAAAATGACCTTTTTATGTGAAGGTTTTTGATGAAATGTGATGATGGATTTGGATAGTACACATCAAACGTGGTTTGCTCAAAAAAGAATCAACCAATTTGGCCTTTCCATTCAAAAGTTATGGCACTTTGAAATTCCAAAATTCTTGAAAATGATTTGATCATAACTTGCCAACCATAAATGAGAAATGAGTGTTCTTGGACTTTTTGGAAAGGCAAGAGCAATATCTTCAACTTTCATGTTGGACAAATTTTGATTTGAAGCTTTATTGGACATGTAATTTTGAGGAGAAGAACTTTCCATTTTGGGCAGGTGAAAATTACAGGTCATTTCTATTTTGGGAAACTTTTTTGTTTGACCTCAAATCCTTCAACCTTGATCTTTGAAATGCCAAATGAGGCTTATATGGACATGAATGAGACCTTTCCAACCATCTCACACCTTCAAATCCCTGATTAAATGCACAGTTGACCACAGTTGACTTTGCTAGGGTTTTGGTTGACTGAACCAATTTCTGATGAATTTCAAGCCTTTTTCTCTTGAGGTCTTGATACCAATGATGTCACAACTCATATGAACTCTTGATGAATGATCATGGTGCCCAAATTCTTCAAGAATGGTCACCATCCACTGCTCGATGAATGATTTGACTATTTTGACCTAGTTTGCTTCATCTGCAAGTAACATGGTTAGACGATAATATTTTTGTACTTTTGGTTAGTAAACAAATGAAAAGCAATGATATACAAATGCAATACATGCTTGGTGATCAAGAACCACACTCACAAGATACCCACCCACTAGGAGGCAAGCAAGGTGCACAATGTTCCTTGAGGCAATGATATGATATGTTATGATGTCATGAGGGATCTTAGGGCAAACATTGGGGTCTTACAGTAATGATGTTGCTCCCTTTGATCGGTCATCTTTATATACCTAGTTTTGGTATCCCGATGCCTTTCTTTTCGGTTGATTTATCCTTTATTAACCCAGTAACCGGTAGTGGATAATCTTCCATGCGAGTATGTTATCCACGTTCTGACGGTAATGGATAATATATCTCATGCACTCTTCAGTCGAAGCCTGTTGTGTTTCCCCTGTCGAGTAAGATTCGTATTCCTTTGTGGAATCGAATATTTGATATGTCTCTTGGATAATTGCCGGATGCTTGCAATCTATCCCCTGTGAGTTATCTTTCGTTTACCCTGTTGTTGTTGGTATCGATTGTCTCTCTTTTTGGTTGGTCACCTATTATATACCCAGCAACCGGTATATCTGGTGTCTCTTCCTTTTCGAGTGTATTATTCACGTTCTGACGGTAATGAATAATATATCTCATTCGCTCTTTGGTTGGAATCCTTTGTTGATTTTCCCCAACGGAGTAAGATTCGTATTCTTTGTAGAATCGAATACCCATCCTTTAACAAGTTTGTGTTTTGGATGATGTGTGTTTTGGCATATATACCAATTCACGTTTTCGGTTGGTCACCTATTATATACCCAGTAACCGGTATCCCTGGTGTTCCTTCCATGCGAGTATACTATCCACGTTCTGACGGTAATGGATATTATATCTCATGCGCTCTTTGGTTTTTTCCAGCTGAGTAAGATTAGTTTTCCCGTTGCGGATTCGAATGTCCATCCTGTAAGTCGATTTGCTTTTTCAAGCCCTCCTTTCGGATGATGAGTGTTTTGGCATATATACTAATTCACGCTTCGGTCGGTCACCTATTATACACCCAGTAACCGGTATCCCTGGTGTTCCTTCCTTTCTGCTCCCTATTATGACCTTGGTCCCCTGTGGAGTCAGTTTTTCCTGAGTTGATGTACCTTTTTCAGGTCTTTCTCAGATGTTTGGTTGATTGATATCTCTCACCCTTATACCGGTCTTAGATATTAATTCTTCCTGAGCTTGTTACCCTTATACCGGTAACACCTCATTTTGCAATTTTTCCCCAGGAGAGTCTTTTTGTTAGACCTTCTCCAGTGGAGTTTCTTGTTGTGATTTTACTCCCTTTTGCTGTATTGGCGTTTTCCCCAATATATGCAACTTTCCCCGGCAGGGAGGTTCTGTGTGAATTTTTCCCCAGTCCGAGTCCGGATTTTTATCCGAGATATTCTTTGTGGATAGTTTGAGTCCTTCACTCCCCAGTGAGGTCTCTAGTCCAGTCGTGTCCTATTCGCGCCGTGTCAGTTTTCCCCTACTTCAGAGTCGTGTCCTGCTCACGCTTTCTTTTTATTTTTCTTATCCCCATGAGAGTCTTGTTAGAGTCTCTGTTCCTGGTGAGTGTATTACTCCGATGGATCGTCTTTTTCTTTGTGGACCCAGATTCCCCACAGAGTTTTGTTTGTCTTGCATGCATACATCTGCATCATGAGGTCTCTTAGGGACCAAAATTTGTCTCATTACTGTTATTTAAGCCCATTCTATCGCGTCGAGATGAAGATTTTAACCTTCACTTCTCCGGATAGAATGACCTTAAATAGGGGCATCTGTAAGATCCCAATTTTGTCCCTAAGGATCATTGTATTGCCTCAAGGATCATTGTGCACCTTGCTTCCTTCCCTATGGGTGGGTTATCATTTTGAGAGTGGTTCTTGATCACCAAGCATGTTTGCATTTGTATGTCATTGCTTTCTTTTAATCACTAACCAAAAGTACAAAAATATGTCATCTAACCTTTGTCTTGTAGATGAAGCAATCAACAGTCAAAGCAGTTAAAGGCATTCATTGAGCAGTAGATGGTGGTCATTCTTGAGATTTGGACCCCATAATCATTCACAAGAGTTCATATGAACCATGATGTTATTTTAAAGCAAAATCCCAAGTGGTAGAGGCTTGAATCTCATCAGAACATTTGCCAGGTCATCTGAAGACCTAGAAAGTCAACTGTGGATTTGGAGGTGGGAAGTGATTAGAAATACTTCATTCATGTTCAAACAAGTCTCATTTGACATTTCAAACATTCACATTGAAGAATTTAAAGTCAGGTCAAAACTTTCCAAAAATAGAAAGTGACCTATAATTTGAATTTGCCAAAAATGGAAAGGTTTTAACCCAACTTCAAGTTCATATTACATCATCAAGAAAGCTTCAAATAAAATTTTGTTGAACATGAAAGTTGTAAATCTTTCTCTCCCATTTCCAAAAAGTCCAAGATCATCAATTTCTCATGTGTGGTTAAGGAGATATGATCAAATCATGGCAAACTATGCATGGAACTTCAAATGGACATAACTTCTCAACCAAAGCTCCAAAATGGGTGGCTCTTTTTACATTATTCTTCTCTTGACCTCTAATTTCCAAATCATGCATCACATTACATAAATTGTCATCACATGATCATTTGGTAATTCATTGGTTTTTTGGAGGGAAATTTTAAAATTCAAATTTGGTGCATTGTTTGAACTTTTGACCATCACCATTGGCTCCAAAATTGGATTTTAAGTGAAAATGAAAGAAAATTCGTGCACTGTTCACACATGCATTCCATGCATAAGATAAAAAATCATTTTTGCACATACACCTCATTTTGGTTAATTTCACTTACCAATTGGCTTAAGCATGATTTAAACAGGATTAGCACAACATATATAAGGAAAACCCTAACTGTTTTCAGGGATGCGCAACCATTTTTCAGATCTAGATCAAGAATCTCAAATTTTTCTCTCAAAAATTTCTTCCAAATTCTTCACATCCAAGCACTTTCTCTTGCTTGATTCTTACTCCTGAAGTGTTATTGAGAAGATTTACACGTGGAACTGAAGCAATCCATGCCATATTGAGCTATACTCGAAGATGGAAGCATCAATGGTGATTTCAAATTCTGTTGAATTCAAGTGTGTTTGAGCTGCAATTTCATCATCAATCAACTCCATAAGCGTTGTAGAATAGAATTGGAGCTATCACAAGCCTTGAACCAAGCCAAATCCAGTTATGCTCTTCAAGAGGTTACAAATCGAATCTCTCATTTTTGAATTTCTTTGCCATGTTGTTGTAGATCTAAGTATGCTGATCATTTTAAGCTTTGAATCGTGCAAATTGGTGCTGTTTGGAGTGAGATATGATTGTTTGAAGTTTTGATGATTGAATCTTATTTTCTTCGATCCGTGCGTGTTTGGATGTTTTTGCATGAAATAATTGTGGATCCTTGATGTATGTTGAATGCACTACATGATGCTGTGACTGATTTCAATTTCTGGACACAATTTTTGTTTTTTGGAAAATCCAGATGAAGATCTACATGATCTTCATCTTCACCCTTTGCATGTTCTTCGTTTCCAGATTAGCCACGGCCTTGCTTCCAATTTGCTACGAAATTTGAATTTAGCTACGAAATGCATTGGCGCGCTAGGGTTTGAGCTATACGGTGTCGTTTTGAGCACGCGCCACTTTTGAATGTTGCCTGATTTCGATTCCTGGCCAATGCAATTATTCAAATGCTTCTCATATTTTCTCATTTCCCTCCTTATTCCATATGCTATGCTTCACATGTGTTTTTTTAATTTTTTTTCATCTTAGAAAATTCATATCAATTTGAAAATTAATCCAAAAATTACCAGGTTTTTTGCATTGTGATCCTGATTCTCTCTAGTTTTTTATCATCATGATTTCACAAGTTGTGCTTGGCTGGATAACTTTTTGTGCTAGAATGATTGAACATATGTACATATTTGACTTTGCCATGCTTATACCTTTGTGAAATGCTGGTCTTTGATCCAATGCTTATGAATTTTTTCATGATGAAACTAGACACATTGCTTGACATTTTGGTGTTGATTTGGTATTTTTATCAATTGTCATTTCTGTTTTATGATTGTGCTAAGTTGGTGTGACAATTTGTGTCACACCTTTGCTTGTCCAACTTATATGATGTGTTTGCCATGCCAAATGATCTCCAATTGTCCTGATTTTTTGTATGATGTATGTTATGGATGTTGTGAATGAACATGAATTTTGTTGGAATTATTTGAATCATTTCTGATATAATTGAGATTTTTCATTCTGGTTAATTACATTTGAGCTTCAAAATTGCCTTGAACTTCAATTGATCATGAAATGCATTTGGTGATTGATTTTGATATGAGACCTTTTGGAATGTGTCAAGATGTGTTTGAAGTTGATTCATGTAAAATTTCAGCCCCTGTTTCAAATTTTGTCTCCATCTTTGACCCTAGGCTTTGACCTAGTGGTTTGTTGCTTATGTTTGAGCTCTGATTTCAGGTTAAGCATTCAAGTTGCTTTAAGTTCATTTGATGCTTCATGATGTGAATATTGATGTTTGCTTGTGATTACTAACATTGTGTGTTTTGTAGGTTGATTCTCACTCATTTGTGTTTGCCTTTGGCTTACACCTTTTGTACATTGAGATCATCTGTTGCTTATTGATTGTTATTTGTTTGTCTGAGTTTTGTACTGATCTGTTTAGTGTTTCCACAGGTACCTAAGTTGCTTTAAGTTCATTTGAAATTTGCTTTTGCTTGGTTGCTTAACCACTTAGGTATAATCTCTAATCTTCATGTAGTCTGGAAGACCTACTGTTATTGGTAGGCACCTGTCTGAAGTCCTCCTTAAGAGGAAATGCTTGTGATTGTTTAATTTGTGTGCCAAGCAGGAAAAGTCCTCTTATGAGGCAATTGGCAGATAAAAGAGATGTGTAATCCATCTCCTGCTACTCAGTGTATCATTCACTTTTCTCACACAATATGTTGATGCATGGTGAATAATAACCCAAGATCTTATAGAGTCCATATGTGGAGAAGAGTTCCAACTTTCTGAACTCCCACACTTTCCATTGTTTAAAGCTCTCCCTGACTAGGGATAAGAGCTATGAGGCACACCCCTCATCTCCATTTCATCTGCTTCACCCTAACTCTCAATGTTAGGGTTAAGAGCTCAAATTACCCCATTCCAGTTGGCTGTAAAGTCTAACCTTGCTTGAGCCTAATTGATTGTATATAGTGTGTGCTAATTGACTTGTTTGTCTGATTACTTGGTTCATCTGTACATGTTTGCTATGTGTGTCTTTGTGCATTTATCATCATCGCTTGTATATCATTTCATAATCATTGTTCATATCTTTGTGACACTTTTGTTTGCCCATTGAGGAGTCAATTGTAAGTCCATTTATTGGCATTTGTTTCCTATGATATGGTAGGAGACTAGTATAAGTCCATTGATTGGCATCTGGTATCCATTTTGTTTTAGGAGACTAGTATAAGTCCATTGATTGGCATCTGGTATCCATGTTTCTTTTTGTTTTAGGAGATTGGCGTGAGTCCATTGATTGGCATCTGGTATCCATGTTTCTGTTTGCTTTGGGAGATTGGTATAAGTCCATTGATTGGCATCCGATATCCATTTTGTTTTATGAGATTGGAATAAGTCCATTGATTGGCATCCGGTATCCATTTTCTCTGTTATTTGTTATTTACTTGTTACCTTATTCCTAAGGAATCACTTGAATCATCTACATATGATTTCAAGAGGTGAACATCTAAGAAGTTTTAATCCCTCACCCTCCCACCTTTTGTTTCTTTAAACCACCATTTGCATGTTAATCAAAAATTGAAAACTATTGTGCAAACTTATTCACTCCTTTTCAAAACTAGAAACCTAGGCCTTAAGCCTTTGATTTTTCAAACTTCATTTTCACAATACTTCTTTTGAATTGAATTCTAATCATACTTTGACCATCTTTTGTGAATAAATCCTAATTGGTTAATTTCACTCATTCAATTGTTTTGTGGCTTTGTCCATTCTTGATAAGTTTTCATACATTAGCCATAAATCTCAATTATCTTAGTGGTTGATGTTAATCTCACCTTTTGTCCTTAGTGATTGAATTGTAAGACTTCCTTGCTTATTATAGGGTTAACCCCTCACTAGCAAGTTGAAGCTTTTCTCACATGGTGGACTTGTTGTTTATATAAGGTTGAGTTTTCTCCCGTGGATAACGAAAGACCTTAGGGCTTTTGTTTAAAATCAATTCACTCATATTTTGGAAATCTTTTAGCCGAACTACGGCGTTTTGATCCTTACCTTCCATGGAAAGGTACGTAGGCAACGGGTTCATCCGTTCAAATACAAAAATAATAACTTGTATATTCTTTTCTCATCCCTTCAATCCATGTTTGCATAATAAATATTTCATAAACAAATAACATTTCGTACAACAAGTGTGAAAAGGGCTCCCTAGGAGTACCTAGGACGTTTTGGGTGCCTAACACCTTCCCATTACGTAATTAACCCCTTACCCAAATCTCTGATATTTTCATTAGTTTTCTATGTGTAAAACTTCTTAGGCTTTTGTTCGCTTTTTAGCCATTCCTTTGGATAAATAAAAGTGCGGTGGCGACTCGATTCTTTGTATGCTTTGCTTTTGGTTTAATCAATAAATCATAAAGTGACGAATACACCGCTACAGGTCCATACGTGGTTAAAAGAGTTTTCTCTGGCGGAGCTCTGATGCTAACAACCATGGATGGCGAAGACTTCTCGTCCCCTGTCAACTCAAACGCAGTTAAAAAATACTTCGCATAAAATAGACCCGCTGGACAGTAAAAAGAATGGTCCAGGCAAAAAAGGGGCATCCCGACGAACCAAAAAAAAAGAACAAAGAGGTTCGGGCAAAAATTAGGGATATAAAAAATATATATATATATACACCCGGTGAGTCGAAAACCCGAAAGGGCGGCTCAGGCAAAAAAGGGTATCCCGGTGGATTGAAAACCCAAAAGGGCGGTCCATGCAAAAGTTAGGGAATAAGCGAATAACTGCGATCTGAGTTCATCCGTGTTATATCACCGTTTCATTCAATCCGACAATCTTCGAAGGTAAAAGATCGACTAATCATCCACTTTAGAAAGCAAGATGAGCAGAGCGTCTTGAGGATATACGAGCCATAGCAGAGTCGAAACTTGGTGGGACCCCGTTTCCACATTGCCATTAGGATAGTTTCTCTTGTTCAATTTATAGCGATCGCCTCTTTCCAGGGATCAGCTTCCTGATGTACTCGCCTATTCCTGGCACAAATTTTTCAACCAACAAAAGTCGAATAATTCAGTTAAAAAGCCTCTTTACTTTTCATTTATCAGTTTGTTTGCAAAAGATGTCTGAATTCTTGAGGAAACATATTGCATCTGAATGTAATGGTGGCTTTTGCAGATGACTTGCGCAGGAAAACAGTCAAAATTGCTTTGAATGTGCTTAATCCCGGACGGTGAATTCAAACCGAGTAATTCCCCGGGGCATACGTGTATTTTTTTGTTACAGGTCACAGGAACCGGATGCCAAGTCATGAATCCTCACCCCCAAGCGGTTGACAAAGCCTCTCCTCTATAGAGCAGGTTCCCCAGTAGAGTTGACAGTATCCAGACTGTATATCCCCAGTAGAGTTGACAGTATCCAGACTGTATATCCCTAGCGGAGTCGACAGTGCCAGACTGTATCTTCCCAACAACAGCGGAGTAGTCGCATACCCAACAGACAAGAGGGTGGTGTTCCCAGTGTTCATATCGTCCCCAGCAAATTATCTTTTTTAACAGATTTGTTTTAATCCCCAGCCTGAGGACGATTAGCAAGTTCATATCCCCAGCAAAGGTCGATTCCTACGACATTTCCCCATGAAGTGCTTTCCTCACAGGCTCTCCTCGTAGAGCCTCGCCAAGCAAAGTTTCCATAGTTGATACTTCCCCGGCAAGGTCAACTTTTCAAAAAAGGCCAATTTATTTTCGGTGGCTCCCCGGTCCCGGCAGACGGATCGTTCCCCACAGAGCATTCAAGGATTGATACAACGATCCGCTCCCTGCCAGAGTTGCTTCCCCAAGCAGATTTCTTTTTTCTTTTGCACCATGCATAACATTTGCATTTGCATTTGCATGCATATCAAACATACACATAAGCTGATAAACAGGTTCTTCAAAGAAGACTGAAAAATTACTTTACAACCAAAGTCATGAGATTCGGCCAGAGGATCAAGTGTGTGTGTGACCCAGCATGAGGGTCATTTCGAAGATTCAGCCTGAGAATCATTTTCCAGAGATTCAGCCTGAGGGTCATTTCGAAGATTTAACTAGAGAGTCGACTACGAGCGTTATTTCCCCAGCAAGCTAGCTGGAGGAATAGATTGACAGCTCAACAGAAAATCAACCTACAACAGGATCCAGCCCGCGAATCGCATTTAAAAAAAACAAAGTCTAATCGAAGAGTCGTTATAACATGTTCTAGCCTGAAGAATATGTACGAAGCCCAAAAGTGGGATATTCTCGAAGCTGCATATCTAACATGAAGACTGTAGATTTCGAAAGAGGGTCAACCAGCGCATGCCCCAGATGCGAGATCCTGATGATGGGAATTTATCATCAAAATAATCCAGATCTAGCCAGAAGTTCAAAGTCAGGTCTAGCCCGAAGACCGAAAAATAGATAAATTCAGCCAGAGAATCAAAGAAATAGATTCAGCCAGAGAATCGAAACAAAAGAGATCTAGCCAGAGGATCGAAGAAGATCTAGCCAGAAGATTGAAGTCAGGTCTAGGCCGAATACCGGAAATAGATTCAGCCAGAGAATCGAAACAATTCAGATCTAGCCAGAAGATCGAAGTAGATTCAGCCAGAGAATCAAAGAAAATAGATTCAGCTAGAGAATCGAAACAAAGGAGATCTAGCCAGAAGGTCGAAGAAGATCTAGCCAGAAGATCGAAGAAGATCTAGCCAGAAGATTGAAACCGTATCAAGCCCGAGGATCAAATTTAACATCCAACCAGAGGACTAAATTGAGTATAGATTCAGCCAGAGGATCGAAACTCCAGATTAAGTCAGAAGACTAATTCAGATTCAGCCAGAGGATCGGAAGAGAAATAAACAGCGCGGTGTATTTCAGCATTTTTGTGGTGTTCTCAGAGCGCAAATTTTCGGTCTGTCTTTGGTATTCAATCACAACTCACCCTGTTTGTCTGATAAGTTGTTCGCTTTCATCCTGATCGGGTTAGCTGATGACTGAATAGGGACAGCTGTAACACCCCAAAATTTGCCCTCCTTATTCACGCATTCATTTTTAGGTCATTTAACATTAGATACATTGCATTTCATCATGTCAATCGGGATTATCTCCAAGAAGCTTGAACATCATCCAGGACACTTTGTGGGTTCTATTTAGATGATCACTCAACATAAGGGAAAGACTTGAGTTACTTCCAACAGGGGTCTATTCGTCAGTCAAAATGTTAATCTTGAAGGAGCAAAGGTTTGTTCATGAGCTGTCATGCTCGCTAGGCGAAGCCCACGTGTTATGCAAAAAAAAAAACGAAAAAACAAATAAAAGAACGGAAAACGAAAAAATAAATAATAAATAAATAAATAAATAAAAGAAAAAATCTCAGACTTGGACCTCTCTCATTTGAGCCCACAAAGTCATGAAAATCAGGTTATAAAAGAGGGAGAACAGACAGAAAAAGGAAGAGAAGCAAAACACTTTGAGGTTTCCTTGGAACAAAACCCTGGACAAAACCTTGAGAGAAACCTAGACAGAGAGAGTGAGAATTAATCTACAGCAACCTCCAAGCAACTCTGAAAGGTTCATTCTGACTCACACACTTTCAGCTCAAGCAAACCCTAACATTGGTTTGCAAATCCAGCCCTGCCATTTGATTTCAACTGATCTCTCCAATCAGGTTTGCCCTATATCCATCATCTTTATGCCTTTAATTTGAATGCTCTAAATGTAGGAGGTATTATGGGTGAATTTGATACCCTTTTGATGCATGTGTTTGACAAGAGGTTTAGGCCTCCTATCCTTGGTTGCTTTTTGTGAGCTTTTTGTGAATTTTAATGGCGTGATTCATGTGGTTACATTTTGATTTGGGGGCAACTCTTGGTTACCCTATTTTGTTTCTCTAACCTGTTTGTTGAGTTTTGTTTTGTGAGGGCTCATATGACTCTTGGAGAGATGGTTTGCCTGGTGTTCCATTTTATTTGTGGGATACCGCCTGGAGGTTTCATTCCGATTACCTGTACTGACTCACTTTCTTTGATGGTGTTAGCTTGGGAGGATCTCAGGGTTTCCTTGTTCCGGTAATTACTGTTACTTCGGATCTTTATCCGTGTGGTACTTTTACATTTTCCCGTATTTTTACTGCTTTCTTAGCTGGAAGACCTCGATAGGAGGCAATGTTTTATGTGTTTACTTTATGCAGGTTCTTTCGTCTAGGATTTCCTTTTTGCATGAGCATCCCTAACCCTACCGACTCATTGATTTTTCTTCTCCTAAGAACACGTTAACTCCTTCTACTACATGCGAGTAAGTCTCCAAAGGTCGAGCATCCGGTAGATTACGTAGTAACGTCGTTCGTCCAAAACCCAATCCATAACCCCGTAGTTAGCCGAACTACGGCTTGCTCTAATTCTCATTCCAAATGAGATACGTAGGCATAAGACGCGATGTCTTAGCGAGCACAATTACCCTTAACCCCTAGGTAGCCGAGCTACGAAGACTCTGATTCTCATATTCAGATGAGATACGTATGCAGTGGATGCGACATCCGTGCGAGTCATTTTCTTTTGACCCTTTTTTTTAGTAAATAACACATTAGATAAACCCACACCCTTTAGACAAGAACTACAAAAGTGGATCCCGTAGAGTACTACGGATGCGTAGGGGTGCTAATACCTTCCCTTCACATAATCGACTCCCGAACCAAAGATTTAGTTGCGAGACCCTGTCTTGTCCTTTCCTTTTTCTAGGTTTACTTCGAGCGTTTCCTTTCCCTCATTTGGGATAAAGAACGCACGGTGGCGACTCTCCTGTCTTTCTTCGCTGGTTGTTTTTTTTCGCATTCCATTTTTCAGGTTGCGACAATTCCCTTTCAAAGGGGGGGCGCCTTAAAATTGAATAAGCAGCGCATCGTTTACCATGCATATTAACCCTTGTCTGTTTTGCAGGTGTCACCGCAGTGTCTAAAGTTTGTTCCCTGTTTCAGGCATTATTGGTCCCAACCGAGTCCACAGGTACCCGACAAAGGAAAATCATCCGCAACTAGCGATGGACCAGGTACAGAAAGAGCTGGCTGATATGCGTGAAAGGATGGATCAGTTCATGACACTGATGACTGATATGGTAGAAGGCCAGGAAAAGCTGAGGGAATTGGTTGAGCAACCGAGACCCGATCCAGAGGTGGAGATACCAAATGCTGAGGGGAACCCTGGTAACCCTGGGAACACTGATAACCCTGTGAACACTGGTAATGCGGGTAACGCAAATGATGATGGAAACCCAGGTAATGTTGGCAATACGGGGAATGTTGGAAATGGTATTGGCGGAAGGTACCATGTGAATCAAGGAATTCGGATTAACGGGCGCCCTGTTACTGAAGATTATCAGTATGATCAATTCTCTGTGCACGACGAAGCTCACGAGACCACTCGCCGTATGGATGAGCTCGCTGAGAAGCTCAAATCTTTGGAGTCTCAAAATTCCTTAGGTTTTGATGTCACAAATCTTGGTCTGGTTCAGGGAGTAAGGATTCTTCACAAGTTCAAACCCCCTACTTTTGAGAAATACAACGGGGCTTCTTGCCCATGCACTCATCTCCAATCTTATTTGGGAAGGTTGGGAGCTCACACTGAAGATGAAAAGTTGTGGATGTACCATTTTGAAGACAGTCTAACTGGAGCTTCTCGTGAATGGTATTCTCATTTGTCTCGTACTACCGCCAAGAGCTGGAAAGACTTGGCAGAGGCCTTTGTCAAGCAATATCAATACAACTTGGACTTGGCTCCGAATCGGACCTTGTTGCAAGGGATGTCTCAGACTGCCAAGGAGACCTTTAGAGAATATGCTCAGCATTGGAGACAAATTCCTGCGTCCGTCCAACCCCCTATGTCTGAAAGGAAGATGGCGGACATGTTCATGACCACTCTTCAAGGCAATTATATTGAGAGATTGGCTGCTTTCCCGTCGATCAGCTTTGCAGAGATAGTAATTGCTCGAGAAAGCATCGAGAGTCTGTTGAAGATGGGCCGAATTCAAGACAATAGTGCTTCCAGCTCATCAGGTTCCAAGAAACCGTTTGCTGGTAATGGTCAGCGAAGAAGAGAAGGCGAGACAAGCGTTGTGTATGCCGGCAGAGGCAGGGGCAGAGGACGCCCTAATTATTATCAAGATCAAGTGGCCGTAGTCAGTATTCCGACACCTGCTCCTCAACAGCAACCGCAGTATCATCCGCAACCCCGATACAACAATCAACAACAAGGAGGTAACCCGGGTCAGCCGAGACACTATCAACAACGCCCAAGGCAGATGGACCGGGTCATTGAGCCAATCCCAATGCCTTATTTTGTGTTACTTCCCAGGCTGATTGACATGAATCTGGTTACCTTGAGAACTCTGGCCCCACCAATCGATCCCAAGAATTTGCCTAGAGGTTATGATGTCAACGCCAGATGTGCTTTTCACTCCAACGCACCTGGCCATACTACAGATAATTGCAAGGCTCTCCAGCTAAAGGTGCAAGATTTGAGAGACGCCAAGGCTATCAATTTTTCTCCGGTGCCTAATGTTATCCAAAACCCGATGCCAGCCCACGGCAGCCGATGATTAATGTTGTTGATAACAGGGAAATTTTGAATTTGGTTTCTGATGTGACTAAAGTGAAGACTTCGCTATCGGTAGTCAAAGTCCGACTTTTGAAAGGACAGATTTTCCCGGGCTATGGGGAAGAGTGCAGAAATTGTCAAGCTGCCGATAACGGATGTGATAGTTTGAGAAGGGGTATTCAGCAACTGATAGATGAAGGTTGTCTTCAATTCGATCAGACCCGTCCAGTGAAGAATGATATGTCGACAGTGACATTTTACTTTACTCCTGAAGAAATATATGTTCCCGAGAGACCCGCTCCGACAACAATATATTTCCCAGAAAGTATTGAACAAGCGACGGTGAACATCGAAAGTCCAGCACCAGTTACATTTCACTTTGACAGCCCTCAACCGGTTTTGGTTAGTTCGGTCACCATCACGGTACCAGGACCTATTCCGTATGAGAAAGACAATGCTATCCCGTGGCACTATGGGGCTGATATCTATTTACAGGGGAAGAAATTTAATGAAGAAGACTTTGACATTGGTAGCTCCTCTATAGACAATGTTGGAGGAGTTGGTGGCTTCACCCGCAGTGGACGCCTATTTGCACCATCAATATTGCGTACGAATACTGAAGCTGAGGCAGCTGCCAAGGCTAAAGGAAAACAGGTAGCCACCGAAGAGGTTACTACTGAGGAAGCTCCTCCTAAGACCGCATTCGAGAAGGAAGTGGACAAGTTTATGAGGATTATCAAGAAAAGTGACTACAAGGTAGTCGACCAGCTAAATCAGACACCCTTAAAGATCTCCATTCTCTCATTATTGATGTGTTCTGAGGCTCACAGAGCAGCCTTGTTGAAAGTACTGAATATGGCCTATGTTCCACCAGAGATAACTGTTAACCAGCTGGAGTCGGTAGTTTCAAATGTAAACGCTAGCCATGGGCTAGGTTTCACCGACTATGACCTGACATTTGAGGGCAGGAATCACAACAAAGCCTTGCATATCACAATGGAATGCAAAGGGGTGGTGCTTTCCCATGTTTTGGTTGATACAAGCTCTTCTCTGAATGTTCTTCCAAAGAAAGCCTTAATGAAGTTGGATTGCGATGGCATCATCCTGAGGCCAAGTAACTTAGTTGTGAGAGATTTTGATGGCTCTAAGAGAGCTGTTTTTGGCGAAGTTGAGTTTCCAGTTAAGATTAGACCGCAGGTGTTCAAGAGCACCTTTTATGTGATGGATATCCAGCCTGCCTATAACTGTCTGCTAGGTCGGCCCTGGATTCATGTTGCCGATGCTGTTACTTCTACCCTCCACCAGAAGCTCAAGTATGAACTAGAAGGTCAGGTCGTCACTGTTTGTGGTGAAGAGGATATTTTTGTTAGCCACCTGTCTACATTTAAGTATGTGGAGATGGATGGCGAGATGCATGAGATGCTATGTCAGGGCTTCGAAGCCACAACCATCATTGAGGTCGCGCCCGAAGCTGTCTTTTCACCTAAGTCCGAGGAGGTCGGGACTTCTATCTCTTCATACAAGCAGGCTGTCGAAGTGGTTAAAACTGGTAATGCCCAAGGCTGGGGCAAATTTATGGAGCCAATCATCAAAGAAGACAAGTTTGGATTGGGGTATACTCCGGGGTCTCAGAAGAATGAAGCCGGTACTTTCTCCAACGGGGGTTTGGTTTCTCCCCACATCGTCAATGCTGCAGATGAAGACAAGGCTGACAGCGACTGTGACTTAGATAACTGGGTTCGCCCGTGTGTCCCGGGAGAAAAGCTCAACAATTGGTCGTCTGAAAAAGTCGTCCGGGTTACTCTACTGAAGGAGTAATTTTTATTGTTTTCCTCTTATTACATGCATAATAAAGTCTTACACTTTGCCCAAGGTGTAATGACTCATCTGTAGGGCCATCCATTTAGTCGCATTTCGCAATTATTTTCATCATCAATAAAGGACAGCTTTTGCAAACAATTTTGTGTTCTCTTTCTTTCAATTTCTTTACTTTTACAATAGAAATGGCAATGTTTCTTTTTCGTTTTCTTTCCAAAAATCTCGTTCTAAGGTAAAAGCATGATCCTCCATCATGCATAGACGATCACCCGGATCTCACTGCTAAAGACACTGCTATGGCCAAGTATGACTTCGACAATCTTATCTATCAAGCCGAAGAAGGGGTTGAGGAAGATTGTGAATTGCCTGAAGAGCTAGCCAGGTTGTTGAAACAGGAGGACCGAGCTATTACACCTTATCAGGAGGTGATTGAGACCATCAACATTGGTACCGAAGACGACAGAAAGAGAGGTTCGTGGCTTCCTGGAATGATGATTGTTAGAAAGTTTTTGAAAGGATAAAAGAGTATTTGCAGGAGCCTCCGATTCTAATGCCTCCAGTAGAGGGAAGACCGTTGATCATGTACTTAACTGTGTTAGAAAGGTCAATGGGTTGTGTGCTCGGTTAGCATGACGAGTCAGGTCGAAAAGAGCATGCAATATACTACCTTAGCAAAAAGTTTACCGACTGTGAACAAAGATACTCACTGCTCGAGAAAACTTGTTGCGCTTTGGCATGGGTTGCTCGCCGACTAAGACAGTATATGTTGACTCACACAACTCTATTGATATCAAAGATGGATCCAGTCAAGTATTTTTTGAAAAGCCAGCGCTACCGGAAGGGTTGCTAGGTGGCAAATGATACTGACGGAGTATGACATCCAATACACTTGACGAAAAGCTATCGAAGGAAGTGTCGTGTCAGACTATCTTGCAGAGCAACCGATTGATGACTACCAACCTATGAGGTTTGACTTTCCTGATGAGGACATCATGTTTCTCAAATCGAAAGATTGCGAGGAACCACTCCCGGAGGAAGGGCCTGACCCTGAATCCAAATGGATTATTATGTTTGATGGGGTGGTCAACGTCAGTGGTCGCGGAGTTGGTGCAGTGTTGATCACGCCGGAGGGGGTTCATATGCCATTTTATGCGAGAGTAACTTTTCCTTGCACCAACAATGAAGCCGAATACGAAGCTTGTATCCTAAGACGTGAGGAAGCCATCAACCTACGGATTAAAACCCTGGATGTAGTTGAGGAAAAGAGACTATCAGCTATATGCCATGGCCAACTATATCAGAGACGGATGAAGAGAGCATTTGATATGAAAGTACGCCCTCGGGAGTGTCAAGTCGTTGAATTGGTACTCAAAAGAATTCTTCCTACCAACACAGATCACAGGGGCAAATGGACACCCAACTATAAGGGTCCATATGTGGTTAAAAAAGTTTTCTCTGGCGGAGCTTTGATTCTAACAACCATGGATGGCGAAGACTTCTCATCCCCTGTCAACTTAGACGCAGTTAAAAAATACTTCGCATAAAATAGACCCGTTGGACAATAAAAAGAATAGTCCAGGCAAAAAAAGGGCATCCCGACGAACCAAAAAAAAAAGAATGAAAAAGGTTTGGGCAAAAATTAGGGATATAAAAAAATAAAAAAGAGTACACCCGGTGAGTCGAAAACCCAAAAGGGCGGCTCAGGAAAAAAAGGGTATCCCGGTGGATTGAAAACATTCTTTGGAGAATACTAAACCCACTTATCACAAGCATTGATCCTTGAACCAAAATATCTTCCAAAGGAAGGAAAGAAGGTCAAGTTTCCACACAATACCATGAAAGTGGGGAGACTTACAATCTCACTAACTAGAATGCTTATGCCTTTTATGTCACAAATTTAGCACTATGTTAAGCAATCGTAATTGGACTTATGTAGAAGTCACAACTATTTTAGGCCGGGCAATAGAATTTTGGTGTTAATGCATATTAGAGACACAGTATAATGAACTATGCTCATTAAACATACCATGCGCAAAACGAATATGCAAAAGGTGTGGCCTAATCTCATCCATACTCATGTTAATTTTTCAATCAACTAGAATTAGGACTTTGAGATGTCATAGGCCAAATGGAATGAATGAATTAAGAAGAGGAATAAGATGAAGGGGGGAGGGGAAAGAATGAAATCACAAATTGGTCAAAGGAGGACTTTTATCAAATTAGTATCATTCATTCATTTTGGGAGATGGAATGTACATTCCATCAATCCCCTAAATCCAATGATATTAATTTGACAAAGTCAAATCAACCTTGACCAACAACAATAAGGAAACTCAAACAAGTCAATACTAATAGTCAACAAAAAAAATTTGGCATTTATTCAATTAAAAAAATAATAAAATAGTGCATATAAATCAAATATGGTTTGTCCAATTCTTAAAATCTCATCAAAACACCAAAGGAATGGCCATTATATTTATCATAGGTCAAACAAGGTCAAAGGACCTTGGAGAAAAAATTTCATAATTTTTGGACATTTAAAAATATTTTTAAACAATTAAAAATAAATGCAAAATCAATTAATTCATGAAAAATATTAATAATGATCCAAAAAATAATTTTAATTCAGAATATGAAAGAGAAAAATATTTGAAAGTCTTTGGTGAAAGTCCCATACTTTTTGGATCAATATTGAATTTAATATGAATTATTGAAAATAATGCAATAAAAATAGAAATTCAGAAAATCAAAAAGACGTGGACCATTTGATCTCCCTCATTAATTGAGGTGGCAGATCAGATGGTCCCTAGCGAGCATTCCACATGGACTTGAGTCAACAGCGCTGCACAGGTGGTAATTAAAACCAACGATCAAGATTAAAACAAAAGGAACGGATCATGTGGTTTAGAGCTTTGCCAACTCATCGCCGGAGCTAGAGCTCCGGTCATCTTCTCCGATGGACCTCACCAGACTGGTCCACCATGAACCATCACCAAAATGAAAAACAAGGACATGATCTTAAAGAAAAAATGGCACTGAGCTCGAATCTGACCTCCCTTCACTCCAACTCCAAGTATATTGAGAGATATATCGAGTTGAAATTTGAGGTACATGAACTGAGTTGCTTCGATTTGGCCTCAAAGCAACTCAATCTTCTTGCCTACATTGGTAGGACTTCAGATAACCAAAGAATCAATATAATTGAGCAAGAATTTGAGAGAATCGAAGAGTTCAAAATTTCTGGAAAATACCTTCAATGTAGGTCTGGATTCAATTGATCTTGATCTTGCTTGTGCTTGGTCTCACTCCACTTGATTGCAGGAGAAGGATTGAATGGTTAAGAAGCTGTGGATTCCTGGAGAATTGAATTTCAAAACAGTGAAAGTTCAATCTCAAATTCAAGAGAATTTTTCAGGCTTATCCTTTGCAAAATGAGGGTTTGAAATGGGGGATCAAAGTTGGCGCCAATGTGTGTTTATTTCTGAGCAATTGAAGCTCTATTTATAGCTGAAATGGTTGATGATTGCACACTTCAAATTACTTTCCAATTTCGGCAAATGGTGATACAATGGTGCATGGGCGTGCACAGGCCCATGAAATGATTGTTTGAGGTCCACAAATGAATACCAGATGGTCTGAAGTAAGCTTGTATTGCAAGGCAAATGCACATTGATGTTTGAAGTTTGATCTTTGCCATGTGATGTCACCCTGTTTAAGCCAAGCCCAACCTATGCATTTCTTATCCAAAATAAATAAATTTGATCTCTTTGGAAAGGTGAGATCAAGAGGAACAACTTTCATGTTTAAAACTTTTTCATTTGGAGCTTGGAACTTGGGGAAATTTGAGGTGGAAATTTGGATATTTTTGACATATCAAAATATTTCTAAGTGTCAAGCCATAGGTCTCAAAATTCCACCTTTCTTAACTTTTAATATGAGCTTAAAATGAGAAACGTGTCTTCATAAAACTTCTAACTCTCTCAAAGACCTTAAAAATGGTCACAAATTTCATGTCATTTGGATTTGAAATGATAGAGTTATGCATTCTTGAAGTTTGGAAAAATCACTTGATCAATGGTATAGGTCAAAAGTTACCTATAATGTAACCTCATATCACATGCTCAAAAAAGTTGAATTAGATCCCAATCCAAACATAAAAGTTGAAGTAGAAACATTTAATTTGATTGTGAAAATTGTAAATCTTTCATCTCATAAAAATTGAGCAAGTTATGGCCTTGGGAAGTTGACTTTAAAATTAGGGTTTAGACAAAATGACCTATAATGTTTCAACATAAAAAATGATTTTACAAGCAAAAATAGCTCTAGGTATAAACATGAAAGTTGTTTTTAATGTCATTTAGAGTAAGTTTTCTCTTGGAATAATTTTCATATGGTGAAAGGTGTAGGAGATAGGGTCTAGGGAGACCCAGTTTTGATTAGATGAATGCATCTGGCCAACCACCATCAACCAACTTGCTAAATTCCAATTCTCTTGACTTTCTTGGCTCATGGTAGATCATATATGCATTATATGACGAAATTTGAAGTGTCCCTTGAGAAATGTTATCAATTGGTGAGATAGCTTGTTGGAGAAGTTACTCAAGATACCTAATCAAACTAGGGTTTCCAAGGCAAATCACCCTCAAACTCTTGAAGAAAACTTGATCAATATAACATGTAGAGAATATTGGGACTCATATATGATGTTCATAACCATTATTGAATCAATTCTTGGTTGTTCTCTTTGTTCATGAGGGTCTCAAACCCTAGATGTGAACTTGATGAATCAATGAGATCATGCCCTTCTTACAAAATAGTTAGACAAATGCGAAGACATATTTTTGGTATTTAGTTAGTAAAATGATAAAATACAAGTATGATATAACCACAAAGTGCTTGGCGATCTCTCCCAAAACAAAACCCAATGAAAGAGGGGTAAGGAGGATGCCAAGACATGATCCCAATGCTAATGCTTATGATGGAATTGCATGAGGGATCTTAGGGTCAAAATTGGGGTCTTACAGTATGGATGAGATTAGGCCACCTATTTTGCATATTATTTTTGTGTGTGGTATGTTTCATGAGCCTAGTCCATTATACTATGTCTCAAACATGCATTAACACCAAAATTCCATTGCCTGACCTCAAATAGTTGTGACTTCTACATATATCCAATTACGATTGCTTTACATACCGCTAAATTTGTGACACAAAAGGCATAGCATTCTAGTTAGTAAGATTGTAAGTCTCCCCTCTTTCATGGTATTGTGTGGAAACTTGGCCTTTTTTCATTCCTTTAGAAGATGTCCTTGCTCAAGGACCCATACTTGTGATAAGTGGGTTGAGTGTTCTCCAAAGAATGTCTTAAAATGAAAAGCAAAAGCAAAACAATACTAACTTCTAACCCATTAACAACTAACTCTTAATTTCAAGCCATTTACTTTAATGTCATTTAATTTTAGCCTTTATTCATTTGCCATCGTTCATATCATTCTAATTGTTTATGTTAATGCAATTTTCACTTTGTCCACTTGGACCATATTGTGTGATATTTCTTGTTTGTATATACTTTGTTTGTTTGTGTGGTATTTGACCATTAATGTACATAATAACAATAACAAAAACCTAAAAAACTTTTGTGTTGACTGTTGGCTTGATCTTGGACAAATGGACCTAGAACTTAGACAACATTCCTATGCTAAAGGACTTGGCCAATGCCAACTTATTGAGAAACCAAGTGCTTGCAATGTGAAACTTCATCTGATACATCATTCAAGATCCCTCTAAGTTCATCTGCAACATGATCATTGTGTAGTTGTTATTTTGAACCTGTGACTTGTGGAATTCATCTGCTACATGAGCTAATTTTGAGGAAGTTCATGGAATGGATAAAGCTTGGATGTGGCTATCTTTACTTGATGCCTTTTCTCTTCCAGATAATATAATTGTGCATTTGTGTGTTTCTTGATTCTAAATGTCCAAGGGAATTCTGGGTTTCTATTGACATTCTTGTCTATTAGATTGCTACCCATTGGTCAGATCTTTTCAACTCTTAACTTTAAATTTTGTGCATAGGATTAGTCCCTTCATCTTCTCCCCATTTGTTTAATTTCAAAATCTCTCCCTCCCTTTTCAAAATATTCTTTGATTGAACTTGTTTTGTTCTAAACTTTGACCACTTTGCAAAAAGGTAGAAACTTTGGCCTTATGCCATTGGATTTTCAAAGTTCTCTTTCTTAAATCAAACTTGTAAATAAACTTAACTATACTTGACTTAAACTTTCAAAAATCCAAAAAGAACTAACTCATTCAAACCATTTTTAGGCCTTTGTGCCTTTCAAACTTAATTTTTGTTAAAAGCAATGCATCCACTTTGAAATTTGTATCACGAACTACGAGGTTTTGATCCCTCATTTTTATGTTGGTACGTAGGCACAAGTCCGAAGGACTTGTCAAACACAAAAATATAATTAATGAATTCGTTTCTCATCCCCCCATTCTATTTATTTGTAAACATCATTTTGTACAAAATACATATGCACACAAAAAGGGTTCCTTAGGAGTACCTAGGACTCTTTGGATGATAACACCTTCCCTCTATGTAACCAACCCTCTTACCTGTAATCTCTGAAATTTTATCAGTTTTGATTTGAAAACTTCTTACTTTTGGGTTTTGTTCGTACTTTTTCCCTTTTCCCTTGGAAACAATAAAAGCGCGATGGCGACTCTTGTTATTTGATCTCTAGCTTATCCATAGCTTGATGATCATGAATTTACCGTTACAGAAATTAAGTGGCGACTCTGCTGGGGAGTAGTCTCCAGTGGGTTTAGCCTACTTTTTGTGTGTATATATTTGTATATATGTGATGTTTGTATACATGTATTTGTGATATAATCTGCTTGTTGTGCTTGGTGATCTCTGAGTGGTGAGATAAGTTCTAACCCGAACTTGAGTGCAATTAAGATAGGAGGATGGTATAGTCATGTTAGACTTGTGTGGAGTAGTCCTTAACAAGTTGGCTTGAGATCCATCTGCTCAATGGAGACCCTTTTGGATTTGGAAATGTCACACAAGTATTTGTGGTTAGGCATTACTATCTCTAATTTGGGGTCCGAGAAGCTGAGGACCGTAGAACATTTAACCCCTTTTGGCCTATTTAGGACGTAGTGCGGAGACTGTTCAGGTGTAGACTTGATAATAGTTGTTACATGATACTACACTCATACGAGATTCTCTTGAGAATATTATGTGTTGATGAGTCAGTCATCCTAACCTGTAATATCTGATAGATGGAATTAAGACTTTGGGAACTTTTTAGAACATGATCTACAGGTTTTATCCTTAGTTCACTCCTTTGGGATGGTTCTTACCCAGACTCCATGCTCGTGACTTACAACAAACCCTTGATTCTTGGTTGATCCAATCAAGTCTTGTCAATATCAAGGGAACTTGGGTGTTGATAAGGTGAAAACCATAATCCACCAAAATGGATGATTGATCTTGACAATGACTTGATTCATCCCTTGACCTTTGCTTGTTTTCCTTGTGTGTGATCCCTTATTTGTGATTTTTGCATTTATGCGCATCATAACATTCATCACACGAAAATTTCAAGAAACTGAGGTATTATTTGCAAATATTTTCAGACCATGGATTATGGACGAAGGAACACTAAGAAGTACAGTTTCAAATGTCCCGATTTGAAAGAGTTAAGGAAGCTAGCATCTTTTGTATTATATCCCTTGGACTTCAAACAACGTCATGGGAAGCTTCTATCTATCTTGTCTGCTGATGTTGTTGAAGGACTTTTGAGTGTATTGGTGCAGTTCTATGATCCTCTCTACCGTTGTTTCACTTTTCCCGATGATAAACTTGTGCCTACGTTGAAGGAGTATGCCCATCTCTTGGGAATACATGTTTCTAACAAAGTGCCATTTAGTGGATTGGAAGACATTCCCAGATCTCATCTTATTGCTGAAGCTCTTCACTTGAAGAAGTTTGAGATAGAGACTCATTGGGTGAAGAAAGAAGGATTGTTTGGGTTGCCATCTGATTTCCTCATCAAGGAAGCTACTGCCTTTGCTCAAGTTGGTAATGCGGATGCTTTTGAAGCTATCTTTGTGTTGCTCATCCATGGATTAGCTTTGTTCCCTAACATTGACGGTTTTGTTGATGTTAATGCCTTTAGACTTTTCTTGATTAGGAATCCTGTGCCTACTTTGTTGGGTGATATATATTTCTCTTTGCATCTAAGAAATTCTAAAGGTGGTGGAATCATTGTCTGTTGCAGTCCTCTTCTGTACAAGTGGTTTATTTCGCACTTGCCTCAGACGCCTGCTTTTGTGGAGAACAAACAATGTCTACGGTGGTCTCAGAGACTTATGTCTCTCACTAATGAAGATATAGTTTGGTATGACCCAACTTTAAGTAGTTTGGAGATTATTGATATTTGTGGTGAATTCTCTAATGTGCCTCTCATTGGTACACAAGGAGGAATTAACTACAACCCTACTTTGGCTCGTCGTCAACTTGTTGTTAGAAGGTCTTTTCTATCAAGAGGGTAAAGATCCCTAACATTTGAAGCAGAAGATTATGCATGCTTGGCATAATATGCATTCTTGTTCCGTGTAATTGTGTAGCTTTGGAAGCTTACACTACTTGGGTGAAGAAGAGAGCTTTAGAGTTGAAGATGCCTTATCCTTGTGAGAGACCTATGTATATGGTTGTGGTTGAGCCATTAACTCTCCTTAACCAAGATGTAGAGGAGTTAGAAGACGTGCTCCCCAAGATGAAGAGAGAGAAGGATATGTGGGAAGAACGTTTCCATGCTTTAAGCAAGAAGCATTAGGAGTTGCAGCTTTAGTCTAAGGACAAAGACACACTTATTGAGCTACTTTAAGACCGAGTGACGAAGATACAGACAGAGTCGGAGGTTTCATCTTCTAGTATACCTCAGCCTTCCGTTGCTAGGAAGAAGATTGTTGATCAGTTTGTCCTTGAGAAGACTCAGATGAAGGCTTCTTTTGAGACCGAGATTCAATGCATTTGAAGGAAGTATGTTCCTACAACCAAATCTTCTGACGTTGTTGTTAGGAATCCTTAGGATGACTAGTCTCCTTTTCTCTTGTATTTTTCATTTGGTTTCTGAAATTATACTCAGTGTAACCCTTCCAATTATATAAATAAAAGAGAATTTTTGGTCATATCAAATTGTTGCAATTAATGTTGTATATATATATTTGCAAATAATATAAAGTTCCTTGAAAATAAAAACAATCAAGCATTGCATTTCAGGCATCATTTTCATAAACAGGTTTCTCTTTCGCCAGATGTCTCATTGGTGTTTCTTCTATGCTTCAACCAAGCTGACTCATCGGTACAATACTCGCGCCAATCACTCCAGAATCATGGAACATCTTGAGCAAGAAAATAGAGACCTGAAAGAGGAGATCGCCCGCCTGACTGCCATGATGGAGTCAGTTCTAGCCGTACAGAGCCAGTCTTCTCCAACACCTGCAACTCCTCCTCCAAAGAGGACTGTCATTTCAGAGGTGGCTACCTCTATTGTTCCCGCAACTACTGCTCATTTTGAGCCTGCTATAGCTGTCGGATTCCCGTGGGGAATGCCGCCAAACTTCGTGCCTGAAGTTTTTGCACCTACATTTGCTTCCATGCCGGCATCTAGCCCGGTCATGTCTATGCTACCGCCTGTAATGCATACTTTACCTCGTGTGGAAGACACCATTTATCATTCTGAGCCATCTATGGGCCCAGACATTTATGAGAAAATGGATGAAATGAAGGATCAATTTCTTGAGCTGCACAAGGAGTTGAAAACATTGAGAGGTAAGGACCTTTTTAGGAAGAGTGCCGCTGAATTGTGTCTGGTGCTGAATGTGAAGATTCCAGTGAAGTTCAAAGTGCCTGACTTTGAAAAATACAAAGGGAACACATGTCCGCTCAGTCATTTGGTGATGTATGCCCGCAAGATGTCTACCCAAATAGACAATGATCAATTGTTAATCCACTACTTTCAAGACAGTCTGACCGGAGCTGCATTAAGATGGTATATGGGGTTGGATAGTGCAAACATCGGCACTTTCAACGATTTGGGTGAAGCATTTGTTAAGCAGTACAAGTACAACGTTGATATGGTTCCCGGTCGAGATCAGTTGAGATTGTTGTCTCAGAAGGACAAGGAAACGTTCAAGGAGTATGTGCAGAGATGGAGAGTACTCGCTGCTCAGATCAACCCTCCTTTAGAGGAAAAGGAAATGACCAATTTTTTTTTGAAGACCCTGAGCTCATTTTACTATGAGTGGATGATTGCCAGTGCCCCTAGTGATTTTACCGAAATGGTAAACATGGGGATGAGGCTAGAAGAAGGTGCCCGAGAAGGACGGTTGTCTATGGAGGAGATATCGTCTAGCAAGAAGTACGACAACAATTTCGGTAAGAAGAAAGACAATGAAGCCAACGCAATAACTAGTGGGAGGCAGAGAAGGCCTAAGAGCAGAAGAAGTCAACCACCCCGTCAACATCATCATCAAGTATCTTCAGTAATTCCCATTTTTCAGCTAATCAATCAGTACCAGTTCAATAACAACGCCAACAACAACAACAACCACAACAACGAACAAACACCTACAACAACAACAATACCAACAATCATCAATAACAAACTTTCGAGAGGAAGAAGGTCTCTTTCGACCCGATTCCTATAACATATGCAGAACTCTATCCATCATTGGTTCTCAAGAACCTGCTACAACCAAGAAATCCTCCGTAAATCCCCGAACCACTTCTATGGTGGTACAAGTCTGACCTCCATAGTGCTTTTCATCAAGGAGCATCCGAACATGAATTGAGAACTGCTACCCTCTCAAATATGAAGTCCAGAAGCTAGTAAAAAGTGGAATGGTCTCTTTTGAGGACCATGCACCCAACGTGAAAGCTAACCCACTGCCCGCTCATGGAAATTTGTTTATCAACATGGTAGATGGCTGCCCTAGGGAATTCAAAGTGTTTGATGTCTGTTTTATTCAAAGGTCCTTGGTGACGATGCACAAGGATATTTGTTTGGTGAGCGATTGTGAGCATGACCATGATGGTTGTGCTATCTACAGTGTTAATCCAAGAGGTTGTGAGATTATAAAAAAGGACATTCAGCGGTTGATGGATGAGTGTATGATCCAGATTGTACAATCCTGTCACAAAGATTATGATGTGAGTATGATCGTTTCTATGTTTAAGAATCCCGAGAAAGTGGTAAATCAATATGATAGCAATAACAGCAACAAAATCAGCGAATGATCGGTATCACCGTTGATCATACGGTTGGCGGGTCCAATCCCGTACGCATCTGATAAAGCTATCCCTCATCAGTATAATACAACTATGGTGAAGGATGGTCAAGAGTTTCCATTACCTACAACCAATTTTGTCGTGAGCATTGCTGATGTTAGTAAGGTGAACCGCACTGGTCGAGTGTTTGGGCCGGTGTTCCCAAAATATTTGGAAGATTCAATAGTCAGTAAGAAAGTGGAAGTGCCTGCAGCAGATCCAGTTAGTGCTTCAAAGCGTCAGTCTGGTGAATCCAGCAATTTGAAGACTAATGATGATGATGAGGTGCTTCGGTTAATAAAGAAAAGTGAGTTTAATATGGTGGAGCAGCTGCTCCAAACCCCCTCAAAAATTTCAGTACTGTCTCTGCTTATGAATTCAGAAGCGCACAGAGAAGCACTGCAAAGAGTTTTAGAGTAAGCGTTTCTGGAACATGATGTTACGGTGGATCAGTTTGATCATATTATGGCTAACATCACTTCTTGCAACAATTTCAATTTTTGTGATGAAGAACTCCATGAGGAGGGTAGGAATCATAATTTGGCTTTGCATATCTCGATGAATTGCAAAGATGACGCTTTATCCAATGTGCTTGTTGACACCGAATCTTCATTAAATGTGTTGCCGAAGTCAATATTATCAAAGTTGTCATATCAAGGAGCGCCTATGAGATATAGTGGTATGATCGTCAAAACTTTTGACGGTTCACGCAAAACAGTGATTGGTGAAGTGGACCTTCCGGTGAAGATAGGTCCGAGTGATTTTCAAATTACTTTTCAAGTAATGGATATCCACGCGGCCTATAGTTGTCTGTTGGGAAGGACATGGATCCACGAGGCAAGAGTTGTTACCTCCATGTTGCATCAGAAGCTCAAATTTGTGAAGAATGGGAAATTAGTCATTGTTAGCGGGGAAAAGGCGTTGTTGGTTAGCCACATGTCATCTTTCTCTTACGTTGAAGCTGAGGATGAGGTTGGAACTCCGTTCCAAGCCTTGTCTATTGTTGTTGAAAAGAGAGTTGGGGCACCCATTTCCTCATTGAAAGATGCAAGAAAGATTGTTGAAGAGGGAATTGTTGATCAGTGGGGCGCGAGTGGTAGAGGTCTTCGATAACAAGAATATAACCGATTTGGGTTTTCAACAAGGATCGTCGGCTGCTAGATAAGAGGATATGCAACTTAGCTTCTGTAGCGGAGGGTTCATTCATGGCAATAATCAACACTTAGCTGTTGTGCTAGAGGATGACAAAGAGGAAGACTGCACCAATTTTGTGACACATGGAAAGGCTTGCGACAATTGGACTGATGTTGATATTCCTGTTATTATGCATCGATCTAAGTAATTACTTTTATTTGTTTTAAAAATCCTTCTCATATGCCTAAGGGAGAAGTGAATATTGTTGGGAATTTTCAAATTTGATCATCAATAAAATTAATTATATTCATCCACATCTATGATGTTTTTTTTTTACTTTTGCTTTATTTTGAAAATGGTAATCACAAAAAACATAAATAAATAAATAAACTTGTCCATCTGCATAATATTTGGTCACAAATTCACTTCTCTAAAATCAAAATATCAAATTATTATGCAGGTTGTTTTCTAACCCCGTTGAATACAATGATCCTTCTCCTTCTCCAAATTTTGAATTCCCTGTGTTTGAGACTGAGGAGGAAAGTGATGAAGAAGTGAGTGATGAATTGTCTCGTCTTCTTGAGCATGAAAGAAAATCCATTCACCCATTCGAAGAGCAAATTGAGTTAGTCAACTTGGGTTCCGAGGATGATGTAAAGGAAGTCAAGATTGGGTCTCGACTATGTCCAGATGCTAAGAAGGGGTTGACTGGTCTTCTCTGAGAGTATTCAGATGTGTTTGCTGGGTCTTATCAAGACATGCCTGGTTTAGATTCTGAGATAGTGGAGCATAGATTGCCGTTGAAGCCAGAATGCCCGCCAGTCAAGTAGAAGTTAAGAAGAACGCATCCTAATATGGCAGTGAAGATTAAAGAAGAAGTGCAGAAGCAGATTGATGTTGGTTTCCTTGTGACCGTCGAGTATCCGCAATGGGTGGCCAATATTGTCCCTGTTCCGAAGAAAGGCGGAAAAGTCCGCATGTGGGTTGATATAGAGATTTGAATAAAGTCAGTCCGAATGATGATTTCCCTCAGCCACACATTGATATATTGGTGGACAATACTGCTAAATTCAAAGTTTTTTCGTTTATGGACGGATTTTCTGGATATAATCAGATCAAGATGGAACCCGAAGATATGGAGAAGACCACATTCATTACACCTTGGGGAACATTCTTTTATAGAGTGATTCCTTTTGATTTAAAGAATGCTGGTGCAACTTACCAAAGACCAATGACTACTCTTTTTCATGATATGATGCATAAAGAGATTGAAGTTTATGTTGATGACGTGATTGCTAAATCAATTGAATCCCAATGACTACTCTTTTTCAGTGTTTGAGGAAGTATAAACTCCGATTGAATCCCAATAAATGTACTTTTAGTGTTCGTTCTGGTAAGTTGTTGGGCTTTATCGTCGGTGAGAAGGGTATTGAAGTTGATCCGGCCAAGGTCAAAGCAATACAAGAGATGCCTGCATCCAAAACCGAGAAGCAAGTCAGAGGTTTTCTCGTCCGCTTGAATTATATCTCAAGATTCATTTCACACATGACTGCCACATGTGCGCCTATATTCAAGCTTCTTTGGAACGATCAGTCTTGTGATTGGACCGAAGACGTGATAGTATCAAAGAATATCTGCTTGAGCCTCCGATTTTGTCTCCACCTGTTGAAGGAAGACCATTGATCATGTATTTGACTGTGCTCGAAGATAGTATGGGTTGTGTTCTTGGTCAGCAAGATGAGACTGGAAAGAAAGAATTTGCAATTTACTACCTCAGTAAGAAGTTCACCGACTGTGAGACTCGATATTCTATGCTTGAGAAAACTTGTTGCGCATTGGCTTGGGCTGCCAAGCATCCGCGTCAGTATATGTTGAATCATGCCACTTGGTTGATATCCAAAATGGATCCAATCAAGTATATATTTGAGAAGCCTGCTTTAACTGGGAGGATTGCCCGTTGGCAGATGTTGTTATCAGAGTATGATATTGAATATCGATCTCAGAAAGTAATCAAAGGTTGTATCTTGGCTGACCATTTAGCTCACCAACCGATTGAAGATTACCAGTCAGTACAGTATGACTTTCCTGATGAAGAGATCTTATACTTGAAAATGAAAGATTGTGATGAACCATTGCTTGAAGAAGGGACAGAACCTAGTTTCCGTTGGGGCATGGTATTTGATAGAGTTGTTAATCAGTATGGTAATGGCATTAGGGCAATGATTATTACTCCTCAAGGCACGCATTTTCTGTTTACAACTAGATTGACTTTCAATTGTACAAACAATATGGCAGAATATGAAGCTTGCATTATGGGGTTTGAAGAGGCCATTGATCTCAGAATCAAACATTTAGATGTCTTGGGAGATTTAGCTTTGGTGGTGAATTAGATCAAAGGTGAATGGGAGACGAATCAACCCGGTTTGATACCGTATGGAGATTATGCGAGGAGGATTTCAAGTTTCTTTACCAAGGTTGAGTTTCATCATATCCCTCGAGATGAAAACCGGATGGCATATGCTCTTGCAACTTTGGCTTAAATGATTGTAGTAAAGTATTGGACTGAGGTTCCCAATTTGACTGTGATGCGTCCTAATAGGCCAGCTCATGTGTCTGCTGTTGAAGAGATCAAAGACGAGAATCCGTGGTATTATGACATCAAGTGTTTCCTCCAAAGTCAGATTTACCCGCATGAAGCATCTTTGAAAGATAAGAAGACTTTGAGGAGATTAGCTGGCAACTTCTACCTTAATGGTGACCTATTGTACAAAGAAAACTTCGATATGGTTCTGCTCATTTGTGTGGATAGACACGAAGCAGAAATGTTGATGACCGAAGTCCATGAAGGTTCCTTTGGTACTCATTCCAATGGACATGCTATGGCAAAGAAGATGTTGCGAGCAGGTTACTATTGGATGACAATGGAATCTGACTGTTGCAATTTTGTGAAGGAGTACCACAAGTGTCAAATATATGCTGATAAGATTCTTGTTCCTCCGACACTGTTGAACGTCATTTACTCCCTATGGCCCTTCTCCATGTGGGGAACTGATATGATTGGCATGATTGAGCCCAAAGCTTCGAAAGGACATCGTTTCATTTTGGTAGCAATTGACTACTTCACAAAATGGGTTGAAGTTGCATCATACGCGAACGTAACCAAGCAAGTTGTTGTGCGGTTTATCAAGAATCAGATTATATGCCGTTATGGTGTGCCAAGTAAGATCATTAATGACAATGGGTCGAACTTGAATAACAATATGGTGGAAGCTCTTTGTAAAGACTTCAAGATTGCAAACCATAATTCTTCTCTCTACAGACCCAAGATGAATGGGGTTGTTGAAGCTGGAAACAAGAACATTAAGAAGATTATCCAGAAGATGGTTGTGACATACAAGGATTGGCATGAGATGCTCCCATTTGCTTTGCATGGGTATAGAACATCCATCCGCACTTCAACAGGGGCAACCCGTTTCTCTCTTGTATATGGTATGGAAGCAGTGCTCCCCGTAGAGGTTGAGATTCCTTCATTACATGTGCTCATGGAAGCCAAGTTGACTGAGGCTGAATGTTGTTAGACCAGGTCTGACCAGCTGAATTTGATCGAAGAGAAGAGATTGACTGTCATGTGTCATGGTCAGTTATATCACCAGAGAATGAAGAAAGCTTTTGATAAGATGGTCATACCTCGTGTGTTCAGAGAAGGTGACCTTGTGCTCAAGAAGATTTTATCATTCAAACCGGACTCTAGGGGAATATGGACTCCCAATTATGAAGGCCCATATGTTGTTAAGAGAGCCTTTTCAAGCGGTGCTTTGATTCTTATAACTATGGATGGTGAAGAGTTCACTCGTCCTGTGAAAGAGGATGCAGTCAAGAAATACTTCGCCTAAAAAGAAAAGAACAACTTGCTAAGTTGAAAACCCAAAAGGGCGACTTAGGCGAAAATAAGCGTCTCGGTGGATTGAAAACCCGAAAGGGCGATCCAGGCAAAAGTTAGAGATATAAAACAGAAAAATTATCCCGATAAATTGAATACCCCACCTTGGGGAAGTTTATGCAAAAATTAGGGATTATGGAAAGTAACTACATCCTGCTGATCTTCAGATTTTGAAGACTTTGTTGAGCACAACGGTCGACGGTGATTCATCATCCCTAGTGGCGGCCAAAAGCACAGTGGACATCAAGATTTGGTGGAAGGATTAGTGATCATTGTATTCAATGTAATCCTTTTCCGTGAAAATTACCATTTTCAAACTTTGTAAAAGTCTATGGAGTCTTGTCATTTACGGACTACCATTCCATTAAATAAAGTTGAACTTTTACCCAATTGTTTCTACTCTTGTTTACTTCAGCAAATAGTTTTAAATTTTATTATGATCATTTTTGAAAGTAAATTTTTTAATCAAAATCATTTCTCTTAAACATATAAAAGCATGAATCTTAAAATATTTAAAAGAAACATCATCAATGGTTCGAAAGCAGTAAGCCCTAAGTGTGGAGCAGTATTGGTCCTCCCCGACCAGTAGGCACAATTTCTCTTTCATCCTCAACAGCATTTTTAGCATTCAGCAATCGTTGTCCGTTATTCCCTAGTAGGGTAACCAGCATAGTTGGTTGATTCAGTCCCCTACGGAATGTTTATTCCTCAGTAGAATTTGTGTTTATTCCCCAGCTGAAAGCCGATTTCCTCATCAGTTCGCGTGGTTGCAGTATAACTTCGGTTTCCCCACCAATTGCCATCCGATTTTCTCCTGGTCAGAGTTTCCTCCTAGTTTCTGAGCAACTAGTTATGTTTATCCTCTGCATGGTTGTCTCCCATTTGATATGGTGTGGACCTAAAATTCCTCGCAGACTCGATAACGATTTTTCTCAATAGATCTCTTCTTTCCCCGACTAGGTTTGAGCCTTTGGGATGATGCTCTCTTTTCTCTAGCAAGTCGTCTCGCTCTTTTGTGGATTGGCCGAGAATTGTATCGATGATTCAAATTTGCGACACCTTTGTATCCTTTGCAATCAGTTTGTCAACATGATCATCACATATACATATACATATACATATACATATACATATACATATACATATACATATACATATACATATACATATACATATACATATACATATACATGTACATAAATACTCATACATTTCATCATCGTTTTTGTTGGTTCACTAATGAGATTCTCATTCTCCGTTATGGCGGTACTTTATCCACATACAAGTTTGATGTCTGTCCTCTCTTCATTATAGAGTGTCAACCCCTTAAGCAGAAATACTTTAACCTTTCTCCTCTCCTCACTGAGTTATTTCCTCGTGGATAATTATTATTTCAGTTTCCTCCCTAGTTGATTATCTGGATGGAATCACTCCCCTTGAGTTACATCCTCATTGGGCCGAGTCTTGATTGACCTTTTCTTTCTAGATCTTACCTAGACAGATGCTTTGGGTCCCCTAAGAGTTTATTACCCAGTAACTGGTAATATTCTTCTTAGTTTGCAGTTTGCTACTTCTTTCTCAATACCCGGCAAAAGTACCCCTGTTTTCTCTGCAGTGGAGTCCCCAGTGGATTCATTTTTTATGATTCCCCAAGAAGTATATCCATGATATGTTCATCCTGACCGATGATAGATATTTTCTTATCCTATTTCGAGTTTATCCTTGAGATGTTCATCCTAACTGGTGACGGATATTCTCATCTTTGATATTCTACTCAGTAAAGGGTGGTTATAATCCCCATTTTCATTCCCTATAGAGTTAATCCTTGATATGTTCATCCTAACCGATGAGGGGTTCCTTCTCTTTGCGCTCTTCTACCCAGTAACTGGTAGTTGTAAATCCTGTTTTTCATTCCCCTTTGTAGAGTCTATCCTTGATATGTTCATCCTAACCGGTGACAGCTACTCTATCTTGTGGTATTCTATCCAGTAAATGATAGATGTAATTCCTATTCCTTCCTTGCAGAGTCTATCCTTGATATGTTCATCATAACTGATGACGGATTTTCTCCTTGATGGTATTCTATCTAGCATTCGATAGATGTGATTCGTACGTTTTGTTCAGTGAGTCTATCCTTGATATGTTCATTCTAACTGATGACGAATATCCTCCTTGACATCCCCAGGCAAGTCTATCCTTGATATGTTCATCTTAACCGATGACGAATTTTCTTTCCTTTGAGTTTATCCTTTATATGTTCACTTTAACCGGTGACGGATATTCTCATCTTTGGTCTTCTGCCTAGTAACTGGTGTAAGACCCTAATTTTGACCCTAATATCCCTCATGGCATCATATCATTGCTCATTGCATTTGCCTCAAGGATCATATCATCTTGGCTCCTTAACCATTGGGTTGGGACTTGTGTGAGTTAGTTTGAGACCACAAAGCATGCTTGAATTGTATATTATTGATTTTATTATTTTGTTTACTAACCAAAAGCACAAAAATATGTCACTAACATCTTTTGTTTTGAAGCTTAAGATGTCATGAGATCCAAGGCTCCTAGAAGGCCCCTATGCCCATTGAAGTGGCCAGATGAAGATGAAAGCCAACATGACAATGGTTCCCAAATCTCTCAATCATCATATATGCCTCCCAAATATCTCAATTTGTCAATTTGATTAAGATAAACCAAGGGGCTTGAGGATTGTTTCCCAAGGAAACCCTAATTCAACTGTGCATTGACTGTGCCTTGCTTATGAAGCAACCTCAACCTATGGTCAAATAAAATCAAGGGAAGTTCTTTAATTCATCATTTTATGCATATATAAGCCTATGTGAGTGTCCTCAATCATTCATTCATCAAGATTTGAAGTTTGGCTTTGAGAAGTTGATCAGTCAAATCATCTAACTATTTTGAAATCCACTGAGACCTAACGTTTGATGTATTTGTCAAATGAAGATGACACCAAGAGAAAAAATATTATTAAGAACCATATGAACAACTTTCATGTCTATCAAAAATACATTTGAAACTTGGAAGGTCATCATTCATTTAAAAAAATTATAGGTCATTTTGATTGAAACCCTAATTTAGGGTCAACTTCCCAAAGACCTAACTCCTTCATTTTTTATGTTTTTGAGGTGAGACCAAGTGAATTGGAAATTTTAAGATGTCTAATTCAATTGTTATGTTGTACAAAATTTCATAATCCTAAAAGAAACACATGTTATAATACAAAACATTATAGGTCACTTTGAACCAAAGCCATTGAAATGAGAAAAAGTCCAACTTCAAGTGCCCATAACTTTCTCATTAAAAATCCAAACGATGCACAATTTAAGTCCAAATTGATTGTATTGAAAGGATCTAAAACTTTTATGTTTAAGGTTTTATCATTTGAGGCTTTCATCACTCAAATAGAAGGGCTTGAAGTTGGTCCATTTTGGCAAATTTCTCAAATACATGTTTTGTACCTTGAACTTCATGGCTAGTTTTCACAATTTTCCAAACTCCAAATGAATTTTTGTTCAACATAGCTTTTGTTCCTTATGTCGAGACCTTTCCAACCATTACCCACATGCTTATGTTTGAATTTTCCAATTGGTACTTTCGAAGAGATGAATTTTTATGATCAATTATGCATTTCATGTTAAATCTTCATGCACAATCCATTGCCTTGCCATCTGCACGTCCAAAATTGATTCATTTGAGTTTAACATGCAAAACCAACTGATCTTGGGCCTCACATGTGCCTGTACAGGGCCATGCATGGAGGACCCAACTTCACATGCACACGAGTTTTCCACCCCTTTACATCAGTTGTGGCTATAAATAGAAGGCATGGATTCACTTGAATTTCAACCTGAAGGCGCCTGAACCCCTCTTGAATTGCTTCCCTAACCTTTCACCAAAGGAATTTTCATTTTTACTTTTCATTTTCAAGTGTGATTTTCAACAACATCAGTTGATTGTCATCACTAATTCCTAAGCCTAGCTCTCATACCAAGCATCGAGATCAAGCTGCAAGCAAAGGATTGGTTGAACTGTGCTCTTGAAAGCTGCTCCACAAAGGTTTATACCATAACTTTTTTGCTTCAAATCTCACTGATTATTGTGCATTGCTTGTGTTGTTTTGCATTTCTGAAGTCCTCAAAAGAGAGGCAAGCCAATGGTGGCTTTAATTTTGTGAATTCGTTAACTTCAGATTGAACACCTTGTTTTTCAACCTCAGATTTCTTCTTCCATAAGAATCTTGTGCAAAAACTAAAGTCATAGGGGTGATGTACATCACCCCAGCTTTCATTTGGTATATGGATCGCGTGTTATAATTGAGGTTTCAAAACCTGCAATTGGTGGCTGGACTGAGCCTTCTCACCGGAGAAGACGGTGGTTTCCACCACCGTCCCCACGCGTCCAAGCCATAGCCGTTGGATGATGGTTCTCAGATCTAATCCTGGCCTTGGAATGTTATGACTTCATTTAATGTTGCGTGTTACGCGTTTAACTAATGTGTATAGTGAGCGCACGCTTGAGAGCCATGTGATCAGCCACGTCAATTAATGAGGTTAGATCTGACGCTTTTAGATTTTTCTAATTTCTTAATTTCTGTTTTAATTTCTTTTATTCCATTTTATTTTAAAGATTCATAACTTCTTTATTTGGAATCACAAAAATATGGGACCAATTGCAAAAAAATTCTCTTAAATTCTAGTTTCATAAAATGATTTTTAATTATTTTTGTGATTCCATTTAATATTTTTTGTGAATTATTTCATTTCTAATTATTTTTGACTCATTTAAAATACCATTTGATATTCAAAAATGCCAAAAATATTTTCTTAACATCTTTGGATGATGATGAATCTATGAAAAATATTCTCATCAATTTCTTAATTGATTTGAGATTTATTCGAGATTTTAGTCTAGTTATGTTATTTTTCTTCATTTTTAATTGTTTAAAATTAGTTTCTGTTTTCAAAAAATATTTATCCAAGTTGATTTAAATTGGATTTGAAGTTTGACCTTTATTTGTTCATTTTATTTTATGTATTATTTTAATTCCAAAAAATACAAAAAAATATGTTTGACCTTTCTTGACCTTTAAGCTTCATTTCACTTCTGTTTACCATTGATTGATGTTGATTCCATTCATGTTTGATGAATGTGTTTTGGTTATGTCATTTGAATTTTCATTTTGTACATTCTATCTTCATCTCCTTTCTTCATCTTTTTCTTTTGACCAATGAGTTAATGATTTGTGGTTAGCCTTGTCATATGAGAGGCTTAACCTTCTTTGATCCAAATCAAATTCATCTTGATCAAAGATCAAGTGAATTGCTTTGTGTCCAAGATGGGTTGCTTTTTGGTCAAGCAAAGAACCTGAAATCCATACAAGGTCATTCTTCTTTTCTTTTGGCATGGCAAGTTGTAGGAGCTTGGCTTACTAGTCATGATCTCTAACTTGTGTTTATTTGCCTATTGTTTTATTGACCGGCCTCAGATAGGTGTGACTACTACATTAGTCCACTTACGATTGCTTAACATTGCGCTAACTTGCCTTATGGCACACTAACACTAACTACTAATTACTAACTTTCAATTCAAGCATTTAATTCTTGCAATTTACTTTAATGCAATTTAATTTCTTGCTCATTTATTCATATTGCCTTTTCCTTTTGCTCACTTGAACTCATGTTTATGTTTATGCCATTTTCCTTTTGCTTACTTGAGCACATTATTGTAAATATACTTTTGCCTTGTGCTTGTTTTGTTTTGTTTGTGTGAACCCAATGGAAAAATGGAGATAGGAATTAGAATTAGGACCTTACCTATGCTTAATGGAGTTTCAAGAGAAACCAGGCCTCATGCCTTTAGAATGCTAAAAGTGGTTGAAGAGCAACTAGGCCTCATGCCTTTAGAATGATTAATCTTGAAGATGACTTGAAATGACCCCTATTTTAAACTCACTCTTGTCCATTCTTTCTATTGCATTGTGGAACTTTTTGATTTGTTTGTTCTTGTGTGATAGGGATTTCAAACTTGAGCTAAGTAGAAGGACCATTGTCATGAGCATCTAAGTTGAGAGAGACAAGTCCAATGGGAGGATCCTAGGAGCTTGATTGAATATTTGCTTGACTGCTTGAGTTAATTGCTTATTGCTTGCTAAGTCCAAAGGAAAGGAGCAACTTGCATCATCTTTATGATCTCAAGAAAGGAACTCCAAGGGTTTTATTTCTCTTCCCTCATCTTTGCATGTTTAGGATCTAGCCCTTCTCTTCTTCTCTCCACTCTAACCCAAGCCAAACTTATTTTCTGCAAACATTGACATTGTTTTCAAAATTAGAAACCTAGGCACTATGCCTTTGATTTTTCAAACTCTTTTCATAATACTTATTTTGAATTGAACCTTAAGTCAACTTTGACTTCCTTTTGTGAATACTTCTAATTGGTAAATCCAACTCACTTTAAATCCTTTTGTGGTTCCAATGGCCATCTTTGCCAAAGCTTTTCATAAACATTAGCTATTAGGTTTGAGTTATCATAGTGGTTGATGTAAACCTCACCTTGTCCTTAGTGATTGGACTATAAGTGTTCCATACTTATTATAGGGTGGATCCCTCACTAGTATGTTGAAGCTCTCCTCACATGGTGGATTGTGGTTTAGGTTGAGTTTTCTCCCTTTGATAACAAAAGACCTTAAGGCTTTTGACCAATCAATTCACCAATTTATTTTGAGATTTTTACCCCGAACTACGAGGTTTTGATCCTACCTTTGTGATGGTACGTAGGCAATGGGTTCATCCATTCAAACAACAAAAACTGTAAATATTGTATATTCTTCTCTCATCTCCCCAATCATGTTTGCACAAATATTTTCACAAATACCAACCTACCTGTTTACTGTGGAAATTGGTAAACAACCGCTGGTCCTCCCTAGGCCTTGAGACTAAGGGTTACTTGCAGGATCGGCCAGTTGATCCTAGGACATGTGCTAGTGCAAGTGTGGCTTATTCAATTCGACGGAACAACTTTGTGAGCTATGGGTGAGTCGTGACAAAGTATTGAACAAGCGCAAGTTTTTCCACACGAACGGTTTAAACGAAGCTATAAGCTATGGGTGAGTCGTGACCGACAGTGCTACAACATTCAAAAGACGAACACGACGAACACGATTTTGGTGAACTCTATTATCGTAATAGAATCAGTGTCGACAGCGTAGACGACAACGTAAAGTGATAACTCAAAAGTAAATGAAATTAAAATAAAATGTTCAACGGGAACAATTGAAAAGTAAGGAAGTTGCATTGAAATAAATGTGGTGATTCACGTACATAGCACTCTTAAAAACTCTTGCTTCCTCGCACTGGGAATGAGAAGTTTCTTACAAGTGATTTTTAGTACAAGGTGAACACCTCGAGCCCCTCGTGGGATATCCTATTTATACTAAACTAAAGAAAACTGCCTACAGGCTAAAAACTCCTAAAAACTAGCAGACGTCGTGCCACACGATCTGCAAACCGCTCTACCCACGTTTTGCAAACTTCTCCATATTCTGGCGCTTTTATTCTTCTTGTAACTGCTAGTCATTTTCCAATTTCAAATTTCTCCCGCCCAGATATTTAGGGCGACACTGTCTTCTATGTGTTTGGCACGATCCAAAATTCTTTAAGTCCCAAGCTTCATTTTAGTCGACGGAATGGCCTGTCGACCAAACGTGCTTCTTCTGTCGGCTTCATCCCTTGATGACTTACGCTTTTCTCAACTCTTGCTTACCTCAGGCACATCTCCACCCTTTGATGGGGTATAAACCCCAAATTCACAAGTCTCTTTCACCAATTACGCCTTCAACATGCCTTAGAGATTTCTCGTGGTAACACTACCATACAACATTTACAAAAAGGGCTCCCTTAGAGTACTAAGGATGTTTTGGGTGCTTAAAACCTTCCCATTGCATAACCAACCCCCTTACCCAGATCTCTGACATTTTTATTAGTTTTTGATTTGATAAAACTTCTCGAGTTTTGTTCTCTTTCTAACCTTTCCCTTGGATAAATAGAAGTGCGGTGGAGACTCGAATTGTATGATTTACTTTTGATTTAGTCAATAAATCTAAAGGTAACGAATACCCCGCTACCGAAAAGTGGCGACTCTGCTGGGGAGATACACTGTGTCCTAGTGGGTTTTGCCAACTTTTTGACTTTGTTGTATTGTATGTTATATTTACTTGTGACATATTTTTGTGCAAATTTGGGATGACTGTATTGTTTGTAATATATGAATTGCTTGATATATATCAATTGCTTGTGTGCTTGGTGGTCTCTTGTGAGATGAGTTCTATACCCGAACTCGAGTGCACTTATGATAGGAGAATGGCATTATCTTGTTGACTTGTATGGAGTTATTCCTTAGCAAGTTGACTTGCAAGCTCATTCACTTGGTGGAGGTTTTGTTGGGATCAATAAGGTCACACGAGTAGTCGTGGTTAAGCATTACTCTATCCAATATATACCTTAGAAGCCAATGATCTTAGATTACCTAACCCATCTTGGCCTATTTTAGGAGGTAGTGCGAAGGTCGTTCAAGTGTAAGATTTGATACAATTGTTACGCGATACTACACTCATAAGAGTCTCTCTTGAGAATATTTTTGGAATACGAGTAGTCGTTTATCCGATAATATCCGAAAGATGGGATGGTGACTATGGGAACCTCTTTTAGAACATGATTGTCAGGTTTAACCATAGTACAATCCCTTTGGGTGGTTCTTAACCGAGACTCCATGCTCGTGACTTGCAACAAACCCTTGACTCGCGATTGATCCATTCTCGTATATCCTTAATATCGATGGAACTTGGGTGTTGATAAGGTGTAAACCATAATCCACCAAAATGGATGCTTGATATTAAGGATGACTTGATCCATCCTGTGACCTTTGTATGGTGTGACTTGCTTGATCCTTGAGTGTGATTGTTGCATCCATGCATTCATGTATTCATTTGCATCCATATCATCCACAATGAGAAAATTTTCAAGGAACTTAAGAGGTCTATTTGCAAATTTTTAGACATGGATAAGCAAAGAAGGAATACGAAGAAGAACAGTTTCAGACAACCCGACTTGAAAGAGTTAAAGAGTTTGACATCCTCTGTATTAGATTCGTTGGAGTTCAAGGCTCGTCATGGGAAGCTTCTGTCTATTCTTGCTACTCAGGTGGATGAAGGTTTGATGAGTGTGTTGGTGCAATTCTATGATCCTCTGTATCGTTGCTTCACTTTTCCGAATTTCTAGCTTTTGCCTACGCTTGAGGAGTATGTCTAACTTGTGGGTATACCTATCCTAGATCAGTTGTCGTTCAATGGCTTGGAGAGAGTTCCTTCTTCCCAAGAGATTGGTGATATGTTGCATATAGATGAATCTAATATTGGTGCTCATATGACTACCAAAGGTGGAATTCAAGGTCTCCCATCTGATTTCCTCATTGCTCAAGCTACTTTACTTGGGAAGGCCATGAGTGAGGACGCCTTTGAAGCCATATTTGTACTTCTCATCTATGGGCTAGTGTTATTTCCCAACATCGACAATTTTGTGGATGTGAACGCTATTAGGATTTTCTCTACTCTTAATCTCGTTCCTACTCTATTGGGTGACACTTATTTCTCTTTGCATATGAGGAATGCAAAGGGTGGTGGTACCATTGTGTGTTGTTTGCCGCTGTTGTACAAGTGGTTTATTTCGCACTTGCCACAGACGCTCGCCTTCAAGGAGAACAAAGGATGTCTACGGTGGTCCACGGGACTTATGTCTCTCACTAATGATGATATCTTTTGGTACAACCGTGTGTATGATGGTGTGCAGATTATTGACTCTTGTGGTGAATTCTCCAATGTGCCTCTTCTTGGTACATGTGGTGGGAATAACCACAACCCTATTTTGGCACGTCGTCAGCTTGGGTTCCCCTTAAAGGATAAACCTAATAACATTTTGTTAGTGGGTGTGTTCTTTCAAGAGGGTAAAGATCCCTAAAACTTGAAGGGCAGGATGGTCCGCGCTTGGCGCAAGATTCATAGGAAGGGAAGGAAAGAGCTTGGTCCGAAGAATTGTATTGCTTTGGAACCCTACACCTCGTGGGTGAGGAAGAGAGCTTCTGAGTACCACATGCCCTATGACTACCTGAGACCTACACCTATGGTTATGGTTGGGCCTTCAACCCTCCCTGACCAAGGAGTAGAGGAGTTGAGAGATGAAGACCGTCCGCGTGCTTGGGTCCGTGAGCGAGAGGAGCTACTTCAGCAACTCAGAGGTAAGGATGCGTTGATAGATTTTCTGGAGCATCAGGTTATCGACGAGCCTGATGATTTGGTGACTTCTCTTCTTCCTCAGTCATCCAAGTTTTGGAAGAGGAAGTACGATCGACTCGCCAAGGAGAAGGCAGATATGGAGGCAGCCTATGAGAGAGAGGTGAAGAGGCTTCGTACAGCTTATCTTCCGATCTTGAAAGCTTTGGATGATTGTTTCTAGGGTTCCATAGGATGTTCATTTTCCTTCTCTCTTGTATTGTATTTGGTTACCAAGACTGTACTTCTTTGGTGTAAAATTTTTTCCAGATATTATTGATATGATTATTCCATATATGTCTAAATGATTAATATTTTCCAAATATTTGCAAATAGATCTCTAAAAGTTCCTCAAAATAAAAATAAATCATATGCACAAGCATTGCATGCATCATATGCATAAGTAGGTTTTGTTTAGGGCTTTTTGATCAGTGGTCTAACTCTGTGTTCTTCATTTGTTTTGAAGACAAGCTGACGCACCGGTACAACACCAGAGCCAATTCTTCAAAGCTAATGGATCACCTCGAGCAAGAGAACAGGGAACTCAAGGAGGAAGTGGCTAGGTTGACTGCCTTGATGGAGTCATTCTTGGCTTCCCAAAACCAGTCTTCTCCAACGCCTTCAACTCCTCCCCAGAGGATGGTCATCTCAGAGGTAGCTTCCTCTACCGTGCATGCTGCCACTGCTCATTTTGCTTCGTCTGCTATGCCAGCCGGGTTTCCCTGGGGGATGCCCGTGAATTTTTTTCTAGAGGGTATCGCCCCTACTTTTGCTTCTCTGCCAGCATCTAGCCCGGTCCTTGTTGTGCCACCTCCAGTTGTGTACACATTACCGAGAGTTGATGACACCGTTTATCACTCTGAGCCATCTGAGGCCCCAAATGTGTACGAAAAAATGGATGCTATGAATGACCAATTCCTTGAGCTGCGCAAGGAACTGAAAACTCTAAGAGGGAAGGACCTCTTCGGTAAATCTGCTGCTGAGTTGTGCCTCGTGCCAAATGTCAAGATTCCCATCAAGTTCAAAGTGCCTGACTTTGAAAAATACAAGGGAAACACTTGCCCTCTCAGCCATCTTGTGATGTACGCACGTAAGATGTCAACTCAGACTGACAACGATCAACTCCTCATCCACTATTTCCAGGACAGCCTGTCCGGGGCTGCACTAAGATGGTATATGGGTTTGGATAGTGAGAACATACGCTCCTTCAACGACCTTGGCGAAGCTTTCGTCAAGCAGTACAAGTACAACGTTGATATGGCTCCCGATAGGGACCAACTGAGGACTATCTCCCAGAAGGAGAAGGAAACATTTAAGGAGTACGCCTAGAGGTGGCGTGAATTGGCTGCACAAATTGTGCCCCCTCTCGAAGAGAAAGAAATGACGAAGATCTTCTTTAAGATTTTAAGCTCTTTCTACTACGAGAGGATGATAGCTAGTGCTCCCTCTGACTTCACCGAAATGGTGAACATGGGGATGCGACTAGAAAAAGGAGTCAGGGAAGGACGCCTGACCAGAGAAGAAGGCTCTTCTGCCAAACGTTATGGGGCGTTTGCCAAGAAGAAAGAGGGAGAGGCACATGCTGTGTCCTTCCATGTTAAAAGAAGACCCTCTGTGAAGAGGAAGACCGTGCGCCCTGCCAGTAACCAGCACCAGGTGGCTCATATAGCACATGCCTTCAGGGAAAATCAACATTATCAGCACCAGCAATAGCAACATCATCATTATCAACAGCAACAGCATCGTTCGCAACACCAGGCCTACCAGCCTCGAAACAACAATAATACCAACACTAGCTATGATAGGAAGGGGGTCACTTTCGATCCAATTCTGATGACCTACGCTGAGCTATATCCTTCACTGATTGAATGGAAGTTGATCACTCCACGTGACCCACCCGCTGTATCGACAAACCCTCAGTGGTGGTACAAGCCCGAGCTTCACTGTGTTTATCATTTCGGTGCTCCCGGACATGGTGTGGAGAACTGTTATCCTTTGAAGACCAAGGTTCATGACCTTGTTAGAAGCGGGATATTGTTTTTCGAGGACGTAGGTCCTAAAGTAAAGAAGAACCCATTGCCCGGGCATGGGAAGGTTGCAGTTAACATGGTTCAGGGTTGCCCTGGCAAGTACAAAGTCTGATATGTCAGCCATATCAGATAATCATTGGTCGAGATGCATAGACTGTTATGTGGATACAGTCACTACGAGCATGACCATGACAACTGCCATGTGTCCACTGTCAACGAGAGGGGATGTCGCCAAGTCAAGAAAGACATCCAAGAGACGATGGATCAAGGTGTGATTGAGATACTTCTGTTACAAGTATTTCTGATGTCAGTGGTATGACCCGCAGTGGTCGTGTTTTCTCGGCACCTTCGAAACCCCAGGTTGACATGAGGAGAGCTGATACTGTTGATAATTCTGCTAGTCTTGTGGGGACTTCTTCTTCTTCTCCGAATTTGGCACTTGTTATTGATAGACTTGCCGTTGTTGCTAGAACTCCTGTCCCTGTTGGCCAGAATTGCATATTGAGAGAGGATTGTGATGAGATGCTAAGGCTCATCAAAAGGAGCGAATATAATGTTTTAGATCAGCTACTTCAAACTCCATCAAAGATATATGTCCTATCTTTGTTGATGAAGTCCGAGCCACACCGCGAAGCTTTGTAGATGGTGTTGAACGTGGCATACATGGATCACGATGTCACAATAGAATAGTTTGATAGCATTGTTGCAAACATTACTGCTTGTAACAACTTGAGCTTTTGCGATGCTGATCTTCCCGAGGAGGGAAAAGACCACAATTTGGCTTTACACATTTCCATGAACCGCAAGGATGATGCCTTGTCTAATGTGCTGGTAGACACTGGATCGTCGCTAAATGTGTTTCCAAAATCCACTATGGCCAAACTTTCATACCAGGGGCCTCCCATGAGGCAGAGTAGAGTGGTAGTCAAAGCTTTTGATAGATCCAGGAAGACTGTGATTGGCGAGGTTGAGCTCCCAATCAAGATAGAGCCTAGTGATTTCCAGATCCCTTTCCAGGTCATGGATATCTACCCATCATATAGTTGCTTGCTTGGCAGACCATGGATTCACGAGGCAGGCGCCGTGACATCCACCCTACACCAAAAGTTGAAATTCATTAAGAATAAGAAGTTGGTGGTGGTGGGGGAGAGAAGGCTCTCTTGGTAAGCCATTTGTCTTCCTTTTCTTATATAGACGCTGAGGATGAGGTTGGGACGCCGTTCCAAGCCTTATCTATTGCTGAGCCTTTAAGGAAAGGAACTTCTTCATTTGGGTCCTACAATGGTGCGAAGTTGGCCATTGAGCATGGCGTAAGTACTGGTTTAGGATAAATGATAAAGCTGGAAGACAATAAATACCGGGTTGGCATAAGGTAGTCTTTAGGCACTTTCAATGAGCATGGGTTGTTTCAGAGTGGAGGTTTCATCCACGCGGTCGAAGACCAAGAGGCTGCTGCTATTGTGGAAGATGATGTTCCAGCAGAGGAAGATTCTGGAAACTTTATCATCCCTGGAGGAGTCTGCAATAATTGGGTCGTTGTTGATGTTCCAACAGTTGTCCATAAGTCCACGTAATATGTTCACTTTTGTTTAAAAACCCTTCTCCCATGCCAAAAGGAGAAGTGATGACATTGTTGGCACATTAATACAATGATATTCATTCAATAATTACATGTTAAATGTTTGTTTTTCCAAATTATTTTCACTTTTTGCTTTTTGCATGAAATTGGTGATCACCATAAAACCCTAAAAAGAGAATAAAATCAATCTTTTCATCTGCATAATGACTTTCCTTGTTTGAATTCTAAAATCTCTTTTATATCCAAAATCATTATGCAGGTTGATCAAACCCATTGAACATAATAATCCAACACCATCTCCCAACTTTGAATTCCCTGTATTTGAGGCAGAGGAAGATGATGTTGAAGAGATTCCTGATGAGATCATCCATTTTCTTGAGCACGAAGAAAAGATCATTTAGCCGCATCTTGAGAATCTGGAAACAGTCAACTTGGGGTCTGAGGATTGTGTTCGTGAGGTGAAGATTGGGGCACTCCTGGAAGAGTATGTGAATAAGGGGTTGATTGAGTTGCTACGAGAATATGTCGACGTCTTTGCCTGGTCATATGAAGACATGCCTGGTCTTATGAAGACATGCCTGGTCTGGATACTGATATCGTGCAACATTTCCTGCCTTTGAAGCCTGAGTGTGTGCCTGTGAAGCAGAAACTCAGAAGAACTCATCCTGATATGGCAGTGAAGATCAAAGAAGAAGTTCATAAGCAAATTGATGTTGGGTTTCTGGTGACTTCTACATATCCTCAATGGGTGGCCAATATTGTGTCCGTGCCTAAGAAAGATGGAAAAGTCCGTATGTTTGTGGACTATAGAGACTTGAATAAAGCTAGTCTGAAAGATGATTTTCCTCTACCACATATTGATATATTGGTAGATAATACAACTAAATTCAATGTCTTCTCATTTATGGACGAATTTTCCGGTTATAATCAAATCAAGATGGCACTCGAGGATATGGAGAAGACAACATTCATCACACCTTGGGGAACATTTTGTTATTGAGTGATGCCCTTCGGTTTGAAGCACGCCGAAGCGACATACCAACGAGCTATGACTACCTTGTTTCATGATATGATGCATAAAGAGATCGAGGTATATGTTGATGATATGATTGCGAAGTCGAAAACGGAAGTTGAACATGTAGAGCACTTGTCGAAGCTTTTTCAGCGTTTGAGGAAGTACAAACTCTGCCTGAATCCGAACAAGTGTACATTTGGAGTCCGTTCCGGCAAGTTATTGGGCTTTATTGTCAGTGAAAGAGGTATTGAAGTTGATCCTGCCAAGGTCAAAGCAATACAAGAGATGCCTGCGCCCAAAACTGAGAAGCAAGTCCGAGGTTTTCTTGGCCGCTTGAATTATATTTCCAGAGTCATATCCCACATGACTGCCACATGTACACCTATATTCAAGCTCCTCCAGAAAGATCAGCGTCATGATTGGACCGAGGATTGCCAGAAGGCCTTTGATAGTATCAAAGAGTATCTGTCCGAGCCTCTGATTCTGTCTCCGCCTGTGGAAGGAAGACCTTTGATTATGTACTTGATTGTTCTTGAGGACTCTATGGGTTGTGTATTGGGTCAGCAAGATGAATCAGCGAAGAAAGAGTATGCTATATACTATCTGAGTAAGAAGTTCACTGATTGTGAGTCTCGATACTCAATGCTTGAGAAAACATGTTTTGCTTTGGCTTGGGCTGCTAAGCGCTTACGCCAGTATATGTTGAATCATACGACTTGGTTGATATCCAAAATTGATCCAATCAAGTATATTTTTGAAAAGCCTGCTTTAACTGGGAGGATTTCCCGTTGGCAGATGTTGTTGTCTGAGTATGACATTAAGTATCGAGCTCAGAAAGCTATTAAAGGTAGTATCTTGGCTGACCATTTGGCACATCAACCAATTGAGGATTATCAGTCTGTTAAGTATAACTTCCCTGATGAAGAGATTATGTATTTGAAGATGAAAGATTGCGATGAGCCTACGCTCAATGAAGGGCCAGAACCTGGTTCCCGATGGGGTATGGTGTTTGATGGTGCTATAAATCAATATGGAAATGGTATTGAGGCAATGATTATTACTCCTCAGGACACACATTTTCCTTTTACAGCAAGACTAACTTTCAAATGCACGAATAATATGGTGGAGTGTGAGGCATGTATTATGGGATTGGAAGAGTGTATTGATCTTAGGATCAAGCATCTAGATGTTTATGGTGATTCGGCCCTTGTTGTTAATCAGATTAAGGGTGAATGGGAGATGAATCAGCCTGGCCTCATCCCATATAGAGATTATGCGAGGAGGATTTCAACATTCTTTACTGAGGTTGATTTCCATCATATTCCTCGAGATGAGAATCAGATGGCAGACGTTCTTGCTACACTTGCTTCGATGATTGTGCTAAAATTATGGAATGAAGTCCCCAATATCACTGTGATGCGCTTGGATAGACCAACTCATGTATTTGCAGTTGAAGAAGTAAAAGATGATAAGCCGTGGTATTATGATATCAAATGTTTTCTTCAGAGTCAGATTTACCCACCTAGGGCATCTGTTAAAGATAAGAAGACTTTGAGGAGATTATCAGGCAGTTTCTACCTCAATGGGGATGTACTTTATAAGAGGAATTTTGACATGGTTCTGCTCAGATGCGTGGATAGACACGAAGCAGACTTGTTGATGACTGAAGTCCATGAGGGTTCATTTGGTACTCATTCCAATTGACATGCCATAGCAAAGAAGATGTTGAGAGCATGCTACTATTGGCTGACAATGGATTCTGACTGCTGTAAAATGTGAAGAAATGCCACAAGTGTCAGATTTATGCGGATAAGATTCATATTCCCCTGAAACTTCTGAATGTTATTTCATCACCATGGCCTTTCTCTATGTGGGGAATCGACATGATTGGCATGATAGATCCCACGGTGTCTAACGGTCACCGTTTTATTCTCGTAGCCATTGATTACTTCACCAAGTGGGTTGAAGCGGCGTCGTATGCAAATGTGACCAGGCAGGTGGTTGTGAAGTTTATCAAGAATCAACTCATATGTCGTTATGGTGTGCCAGACAAAGATCATTACTGATAATGGATCTAACTTGAACAACAAGATGACGAAAGAGTTGTGTAGCGAGTTCAAGATTGCACATCATAATTCTTCTCCCTGTAGACCCATGATGATTGGGGCTGTTGAAGCTGCTAATAAGAACATCAAGAAGATTATCCAGAAGATGGTTGTTACGTACAAAGATTGGCATGCGATGCTGCCATTTTCTTTGCATGGTTATCGTACATCTGTCCGCACTTCAACAGGGGCAACCCCTTTCTCTCTTGTATATGGTATGGAGGTTGTGCTCCCCGTGGAGGTTGAGATCCCATCAATGAGAGTCTTGATGGAAGCCAAGTTGACTGATGCTGAATGGGTTCAGAGTCGCTATGACCAACTGAATTTGATTGAAGAAAAGAGATTAACTGCCATGTGCCATGGTCAGTCATATCAGTAAAGGATGAAGAAAGCCTTTGATAAGAAGGTCAAGCCTCGTGTGTTCTGAGAAGGTGACCTTATGCTCAAGAAAGTTTTGTCTTTCGCGCCCGATTCCAGGGGCAAGTGGACTCCAAACTATGAAGGTCCATATGTTGTTAAGAGAGCCTTTTCAGACAGTGCTTTGATACTTACAACTATGGATGGGGAGGATTTCACTCATCTTGTGATTTCAGATGCAGTCAAGAAATACTTCGCCTAAAATAAAAACAGAATAGCTCGCTAAGTTGAAAACCCGAAAGGGCGGCTTAGGCAAAAATGAGCGTCTCGGTGGATTGAAAACCTGAAAGGGCGGTCCAGGCAAAAGTTAGAGACATAAAAAAATGAATATATATATCCCGCTAGATTGAGTACCTCACCCTGGGGCAATCTAGGCAAAAACTAGGGATTTGGTAAGTAGTTGCATCCTGATAAGACTTTGTTCTACAGCTGTCATCTGTCAGAGATTCTCGCTCAATCACCGTCAACTGAAGCTTCAGATAAATTGGATTCAGAGTTGGTGGAGAAATGGTCATTATGTTCAATGTAGCCCTTTTTCCAATATATATCACCAATTTCAAATTTGTAAATATCCATGGAGTCTTGCCATTTGCAGACTACCATTCCATCAAATAAATTTGAGCCTTTATCCAATTCTTTACACTCTTATTTGTTTCTATTTAACAAATGTTTACATGTTTTAATTGATAAATATCATTGTTTTAAACAAATAAATTTTTTATAAACTGTTTTTAAACAAAGTGAACATTCACAATGACTGTAAGGATAGTTGAAACGTCTTCAGTGCTTTCCCAAGGATAGTACGACCTCCAAAAGGGTAAGACATCTGTTCATATTCCTAGCATATTTGTATCCTTTGTATCATCTTTCAGATTGTCTCCTCAGCGAGCGTAGAGAAAGGTGATACGCCACCAAATTCCCCAGAGAGTCTGGAGTTTTGGTCTTGGTCTTCTAACATCCTCAGATCCCCGGAGTCTCTGAGTATAACATCTGTGTTTTATCAAATATATGGTTGTCATCCCATGTGTGGATTGACCTAAAATCCCTTATAGATTGATAAAAATTGATATGCTATCTTTTTCGAGGAAGTTGGTCTTCCCCTCATTATGAATAAAAATCTCCCGCAGAGGTGAGCAGGAATTCCCAACATGAGTGGAATTTTTCAACAGGTTGATGTGTAGCTCATCCCCAGCAGATTCGCATACAGTTTTCCCCCCAGCAAGGTCGCTTACCACTCATCCTCAGTAGGGTTTCTCACGTTAGACTTCCCCCAGCTGGTTCGCCAGCAGATTATCTCCAGCATGATCGCCTACAGGTTATCCCCTAGTTCAGTCATCAGCAGTTGTTCCCTAGTGGAGTTGCCTGATCAGAGCCTGATTATTTGCTTCCCTCCCTTATTGGATGGTTTCCTCCTAGTAGAGCTGGTGTTGAAGATGTTTATTTCCTTCCCCAACGGAGCTGTAGTTCTTCCATTCTCCTCGGCAGAGATGTCTTTCCAGCAGATATGAGGAAATGTGTTGATTATTGGAAACTTCTGTTCGGTAGTTGTTCCCCACAGAGTTTTATATCATGCCCTGGTAAGTTCCCCAGTAGAGTTTCTTCTACGATGGATCTTCTCCGTGTTGACCTCCCCGATAGAGTTTCCTCTACATCGGATCTTTTGACTGTTCAGCAGCAAATCCCTGGTGATGGCTCTGTAGCTTCCCCAGCTGGGACTTTACCTGATTCTAGTTTGGCGTTGGGATTTCGAGGAAGATGTGTTGTTTCCTTCCTCGACGGAGTGATTTTGTTTCTTTCTCCGCAGTAGAGATGTTCCTTCAGTGGTTAGAAGTGAATGTTTGCTTGATGTGTTTCTATTTGGTGGTTGTTCCCCACAGAATTCCACATCACCCCCTGATAAGATCCCTAGTAGAGTTCTTCTATGGCCGATCTTATCCACATCTCTGCATACTATTGGAAGATCCCCAGTGTGTGGTAGTTGTGCCCTTTGGCTGATCCCCAACAGCGGTCTCTGATCCCCCGGTGATCCTGCTTGTTCCCCTAGCAGCAGTCTTTGTCCCTGACAGCGACTCTGCTTGATCCTTAGCTGTGATTGGTGTATCTCGGTATTTGTTGCTCCTCACCAGTTTGGATTTTCTCCTGTGGGCCTGGCTTTTCTCTTTCGAGATGTTGTACCGGATGTCCGTTCGTCCATTGATTCTTGGACTTGTTTATGTTAGATATGACTGTTTGTCAGCATTTATCATGCATAAACCACGCATATACATGCATAATCATAACATTCATATATTCATGTTGCATTCTTTTCCATATATCTTTGCTTGTTATCTCCTGCTAATTGGTGAAATGTTCTTCCCCAAGTAGATGTTTGTGTCTGATCTCTCCATATAGAGTCAGCCTTATAGGCAGAAATTGTCTATCTTTCTTTCATTATTCCCCATTGAGTTATGTCCTCGTGGATGATTTTTGTTTCAGCTTCCTCCCTGAATATGTATAGGGATGAATTACCCCCCCCCCCCTGAGTTATATCCTCATTGGGTTGAGTCTTGTTTCATTGTGTCTCTCTAGTTTGTTCCTAGATTGACTCCTCTCTTGTTATTTCCCCTGCACTTCCCGGTGGTTCAGGTGATCAATTACTCAGTAAACAGTAACTGTTCATCCTCTCCCCAGCGGATATTATGGCCTTCTACCCAGTAACCGGTAGTTATAAGTCCTATTTCTGTGGTTTTTCTACCCAGTTACCGGTAGTTGTAAACCCCATTTTGTCCCCTTGCAGAGTTAACTCCTGATTTTTTTCATCCTGACCGATGACAATTACGCTCACCCTTAGGTTTCTACCCAGTAACCGGTAGATGTAATTCCCTCTTTGTTGGTTATCTTTATCCAATATTTGGTATTGATATTCCTTCGTTTTGAGTATACCACCTAGTAACCGGTGATATATCTCCCGGGTGATTGCTTTTGTCAAGCAATTTATCCCCCGCGAGTCATCTTTCATTCACCCTCATTTGGTAATGATTGTTTCTCCCCTCGATTGGTCATTATTTTATACCCAGTAGCCGGTATCCCGATGTCCTTTCTTTTCGGTTGATTTATCCTTTATTAACCCAGTAACCGGTTGTGGATAATCTTCCATGCGAGTATGTTATCTATGTTCTGACGGTAATAGATAATATATCTCATGCGCTCTTCAATCGAAGTCCTTTTCTTCCCCAGTTGAGAAAGATTCGTTTTTCCTTGGGAAATCGAATGTCCACCCTATAAATTGAGTTTGCTTTTTCAGCCCTCTTTTTTAGATGATGAGTATCTTGGATATGTTCCCAATTCACGCCTGGTTGGTCACCTATTATATGCCAAGTAACCGGTATCCCTGGTGTTCCTTCCTTTTTGCTCCCTATTATGACATTTTGTCCCTTGTGGTGTCAGATTTTCCTGAGTTGAAGTATACCTTTTAGGACTTCCTCAGATGTTTTGGACGATTGATATCTCTCACCCTTATACCGGTCTTAGATATTCTTTCTCCCTGAGCGTGTTATTCTTTCACCCTTGTACCGGTGTATTTGATCACATGTCTCTTTGAGTTTATTACCCAGTAACCGGTAATACCTCATTTGTTGCTCCCTCAGCTGAGTCCTTTGTGGATTTCCCCGCCTGAGTCCGGATTTTTATCCGAAGTATCCTTTATGGATAATTTTGCTGTATTGGCATATTCCCGAATACATGCATATTTGCGTCAGCTCGAGTCTTTTCATCGATTTATTTTCATGGAATCCCTTCGTGTCTCAGCAAGTTTTAAGTCATGACCTGCTCACGTATTTTTACCCTTATTTTTCCCCCCAGAGACTCTGTCTCCCTAATGAGCGTATTACTCCTTTGGATTTTCAATTTCTTCTGATTTCTTTTTCTTTGTGGATAGATATCCCCAGAGTATTAACTTTTTCATACATACATTTGCATCATGAGGTCTCTTAGGGACCAAAATTCGTCTCTTTGTTATTATTTAATCCCATTCTACCTCGTCGAGACGAAGATTTTAACCTTCATATCTCCGGATAGAATGACCTTAAATAGGGGCATCTGTAAGACCCTAATTTTGACCCTAAGATCCCTCATGGCATCATATCATTGCTCATTGCATTTGCCTCAAGGATCATAGCATCTTGGCTCCTTAACCATTGGGTTGGGACTTGTGTGAGTTGGTTTAAGACCACCAAGCATGCTTGAATTGTATATTATTGCTTTTCTTATTTTGTTTACTAACCAAAAGCACAAAAATATGTCACTAACATCTTTTGTTTTGAAGCTTAAGCAGTCATGAGATCCAAGGCTCTTAGGAGGCCCCTATGGCCATTGAAGTGGCCAGATGAAGATGAAAGCAAGCATGACAATGGTTCCCAAAGCTCTAAATCATCATATATGCCTCCCAGATATCTCAATTTGTCAATTTTATCAAGATAAACCAAGGGGCTTGAGGATTGTTTCCCAAGGAAACCCTAATTCAAATGTGCATTGACTGTGCCTTGCTTATGAAGCAACCTTAACCTATGATTAAATACAATCAAGGGAAGTTCTTTCATTCATCATTTTATGCATATATGAGCCTATTTGAGTGTCCTCAATCATTCATTCATCAAGATTTGAAGTTTGGCTTTGAGAAGTTGATCAGTCAAATCATCTGACTATTTTTAAATCCACTGAGACCTAATTTTTGATGTGTTTGTCAAATGAAGATGACCCCAAGAGAAAACGTGTTATTACAAACCATATGAACAACTTGTATGTTCATCAAAAATCCATTTTAAACTTGGAAGGTCATCATTAATTTCAAAACATTATAGGTCATTTTGACTGAAACCCTAATTTTGGGTCAACTTCCCAAAGGCCTACCTCCTTCATTTTTTATGATTTTGAGGTGATACCAAGTGCATTGGAAAGTTTAAGATGTATACTTAAATTTTTATGTTGGACAAAATTTCATAATCCTAAAAGAAACACATGTGATAATACAAAACAATATAGGTCACTTTGGACCAAAGCCATTGAAATGTGAAAAAGTCCAACTTCAAGTGCCCATAACTTTCTCATTAAAAATAAATATGATGCAAAATATAAGTCAAAATTGATTGTCTTGAAAGGATCTACGACTTTGATGCTTAAGGTTTTGTCATTTGAGGCTTTCATCATTGAAACAGAAGGGCTTGAAGTTGGTCCATTTTGGCAAATTTCTCAAATACATGTTTTGTACCTTGAGCTTCATGGCTAGTTTTCACAATTTTCCAAACTCCAAATGAATTTTTGTTCAACATATATTTTGTTCCTTATGTCAAGACCTTTCCAACCATTACCCATATACTTATGCTTGAATTTTCCAATTGGTACTTTCGAAGAGATGAAGTTTTATGATCAATTATGCATTTCATGTTAAATCTTCATGCACAACCCATTGCCTTGCCATCTGCACGTCCAAACTTGATTCATTTGGGTTCAGCATGCAAAACCAACTGATTTTGGGCCTCACATGCGCCTTTACAGGCCCATGCATGGAGGACCCAACTTCACATGCACACGAGTTTTCCACCCTTTTGCATCAGTTGTGGCTATAAATAGAAGGCATGGCTTCACTTGAATCTTAACCTGAAGGCGCCTGAACCCCTACTGAATTGCTTCCCTAACGTTTCACCAAAGGAATTTGCATTTTTACTTTTCATTTTCAAGTGTGATTTTTGACAACATCAGTTGATTATCATCACTAATTCCTAAGCCTAGCTCTCATACCAAGCATCCAGATCAAGCTGCAAGCAAAGGATTGGTTGAATTGTGCTCTTGAAAGCTGCTCTACAAAGGTTTATACCATAACTTTTTTGCTTCGAATCTCACTGATTATTGTGCATTGCTTGTGTTGGTTTGCATTTCTGAAGTCCTCATGTGAGAGGCAAGCCAATGGTGGCTTTAATTTTGTGAATTGGTTAACTTTAGATTGAACACCTTATTTTTCAACCTCAAATTTCTTCTTCCATAAGAATCTTGAGCAAAAACTAAGGTCATAGGGGTGATGGTCATCACCCCAGCTTTCATTTGGTATATGGATCACGTGTTATAGTTAAGGTTTCAAAACCTGCAACTGGTGGCCGGACTAAGCCTTCTCACCGGAGAAGATGGTGGTTTCCACCACCGTCCCCACGCGTCCAAGCCATAGCCGTTGGATGATGGTTCCCAGATCTAATCATGGCCTTGGAATGTTATGACTTCATTTAATGTTGCGTGTTACACGTTTGACTAATGTGTATGGTGAGCGCTCGCTTGAGAGCCATGTGATCAGCGACGTCAATTATGAGGTTGGATCTGACGCCTGTGGATTTTTCTAATTTCTTAATTTCTGTTTTAATTTCTTTTATTCCATTTTATTTTAAAAATTCATAACTTCTTTATTTGGAATCACAAATATATGGGACCAATTGCAAATATTTTCTTTTAAATTCTAGTTTCATAAAATGATTTTTAATTATTTTTGTGAATCCATTTAATATTTTTTGTGAATTATTTCATTTCTGATTGTTTCTAATTCATTTAAAATGCCATTTGATATTCAAAAATGCCAAAAATATTATCTTAACATCTTTGGATGATGATGAATCTATGAAAAATATTCTCATCAATTTCTTAATTGATTTGAGATTTATTTGAGATTTTAGTCCAATTATGTTATTTTTCTTTATTTTTAATTGTTTAAAATTAGTTTCTGTTTTTAAAAAATGTTGAGAAAATTAGTCAAACCTTGTTTGACCATGTTAGACTGATGATGATCCAATTGGACTTATCCAAGTTGATTTGAATTGGATTTGAAGTTTGACCTTTATTTGTTCATTTTATTTTATGTATTATTTTAATTCCAAAAAATACAAAAAAATATATTTGACCTTTCTAGACCTTTAAGCTTCATTTCACTTCTGTTTACCATTGATTGATGTTGATTCCATTCATGTTTGATCAATGTGTTTTGGTTATGTCATTTGAATTTTCATTTTGTACATTCTATCTTCATCTCCTTTCTTCATCGTTTTCTTTTGACCAATGAGTTAATGATTTGTGGTTAGCCTTGACATATGAGAGACTTAACCTTCTTTGATCCAAATTAAATTCATCTTGATCAAAGATCAAGTGAATTGCTTTGTGTCCAAGATAGGTTGCTTCTTGGTCAAGCAAAGAACCTGAAATCCATACAAGGTCATTCTTCTTTTCTTTTGGCATGGCAAGTTGTAGGAGCTTGGCTTACTAGTCATGATCTCTAACTTGTGTTTATTTGCCTATAGTTTTATTGACCGGCCTCAGATAGGTGTGACTACTACATTAGTCCACTTACGATTGCTTAACATAGCGCTAAATTGCCTTATGGCACACTAACACTAATACTAATTACTAACTTTTAATTCAAGCATTTAATTCTTGCAATTTACTTTAATGCAATTTAATTTCTTGCTCATTTATTCATATTGCCTTTTCCTTTTGCTCACTTGAGCTCATGTTTATGTTTATGCCATTTTCCTTTTGCTCACTTGAGCACATTATTGTAAATATACTTTTGCCTTGTGCTTGTTTTGTTTTGCTTGTGTGAACCCAATGCAAAAATGGAGAAAAGACTTATGCCTTTAGAATGCTAATCATGAAGATGACTTGAAAGGACCCCTATTCTAAACTCACTCTTGTCCATTCTTTCTATTACACAGTGGAACTTTTTGATTTGTTTGTTCTTGTGTGATAGGGATTCCAAACTTGAGCTAAGTAGAAGGACCATTGTCATGAGCATCTAAGTTGAGAGAGACAAGTCCAATGGGAGGATCCTAGGAGCTTGATTGAATATTTGCTTGATTGCTTGAGTTAATTGCTTATTGCTTGCTAAGTCCAAAGGAAAAGAGCAACTTGAATCATCTTTATGATCTTAAGAAAGGAACTCCAAGGGTTTTATGTCTCTTCTCTCATCTTTTCATGTTTAAGACCTAGCCCTTATCTTCTTCTCTCCACTCTAACCCAAGCCAAACTTATTTTGTGCAAACATTGACATTGTTTTCAAAATTAGAAACCTAGGCACTATGCCTTTGATTTTTCAAACTCTTTTCATAATACTTATTTTGAATTGAACCTTAAGTCAACTTTGACTTCCTTTTGTGAATACTTCTAATTGGTAAATCCAACTCACTTCAAATCCTTTTGTGGTTCCAATGGCCATCTTTGCCAAAGCTTTTCATAAACATTAGCTATTAGGTTTGAGTTATCATAGTGGTTGATGTAAACCTCATCTTATCCTTAGTGATTGGACTATAAGTCTTCCATACTTATTATAGGGTGGATCCCTCATTACTATGTTGAAGCTCTCCTGACATGGTGGATTGTGGTTTAGGTTGAGTTTTCTCCCTTTGATAACAAAAGACCTTAAGGCTTTTGACCAATCAATTCACCAATTTATTTTGAGATTTTTACCCCGAACTACAAGGTTTTGATCCTACCTTTGTGATTGTACGTAGGCAATGGGTTCATCCATTCAAACAACAAAAACTGTAAATATTATATATTCTTCTCTCATCTCCCCAATCATGTTTGCACAAATATTTTGAGAAAAGGATGGAATACCTGACTCTACTTGGGGGAATATCTTGAGATCGAATGTTGAATCTATTGAGGAAAATCCCTAACAACGGTTTGGGAAATTCCAGATTTCGGTGAATTAAGTATAAGTTTTCAAAAGATACTTATGATGTGATGTCATGTATGCAAGATGTTGATGCATGCTTGGCTTTTTGTATGGGAATGCAGGGTTTGTAAGTTGTGTCAAGTATGATTTGTCTTGAAAAAAAGATTGGGGAAAGTGTACTGACTTTTCGACACTTGAAAAATTGGGACTTCTGACGTCCAAGCAAGCACTAGGTGCAATAGATGAGGGTTTCTGTCGGGGAGAAATTTGATTGGCCAAGTCCACAGGACTGTGTGGCGTTTCCAGGATAGGGATACCAAAACACGTTTTGTTTGCTTTTTAGGTACTTTTGAAACAAGAAGTAATTTGATGTTCTTTTCCCTTAAAGTTTTGTTTTAAAAAAGTTGTTTATATCAAGGAAATTCCGATGTGATATCATTTAGAGAAAAAGTCACATTTCGTAAACAAAGTAGAAAAAGTAAAAATATTGATCACATATGGGGGAACTGATTTTATTGATAAATGGTCCCCAAAATGGGTAATTTGTACAAAGAGGAAATTCCTAAAAGAGGTGATTCCGAAAAGAAATTGAAAAACTATAATGGAAATGAAATGTCTCAGATTTCCACCAAATTCTAACTCTGGTATAGTCTTTATGTCTTTGTTCATCCTTTGATCTTGCTTTAGAAGGAGAATGACTAGATTGACTTGTTGAGAAGCCACTGGATTGACTCGCTGAGGTGTGAAGAAAGATTCTTTGCGGGATGCAACCTCTCGCTTTTGTTAAATCCCTACTTTTTTTCCTAGACAGCCCTTTCAGGTTTTCAGTCTACCGAGATACCCATTTTTGCAGAAGTTGCCATTTCGGGTTTTCAACTTATCAGGATCTTTATTTTTATTTTTTTAAGCATAGTATTTTTTTACTACATCCACATTCACATGGGACGGGAGATCTTCACCATCCATAGTTGCAAGGATTAAGGCTCCTCTAGAGAAGACCTTTCTTACAACATATGGGCCTTCGTAATTTGGCGTCCATTTTCCCATTGGGTCAATGTGAATGGGAAGAATCTTCTTCAATACAAGGTCTTCGGCCTTTACGATATGGGGGAAGACTTTCTTGTCATGGACTCTTTTGATGCGCTTTTCGTAAAGATGGTCGTGGTAGATAGCTGCCAAGCGCTTTTCATCAATGAGATTTAGCTGGTCAAACCGTGCTTGCACACACTCGGCTTCATCAAGCTTGACATCAGTCAAAATCCTTAAAGAAGGAATCTCTACTTCAACAGGAAGGACTGCATCCATGCCATACACTAGAGAGAAAGGAGTTGCTCTAGTGGAGGTTCGTATTGAGGTACGATAGCCATGTAATGTGAATGAGATATTTTTGTGCCAATCTTTATAGGTTTAAACCATTTTTTGCATGATCTTCTTGATAGTTTTGCTAGTTGCCTCAACAATGTCATTCATCTTGGCCCTATAAGGTGATGAGTTATGGTGTTCTACTTTGAAGCTTCGACAGAGTTCTTTCATCATTTTGTTATTGAGGTTAGATCCATTATCCATAACGATCTTGTTGGGGACCCCATAAAGATAAATGATTTCCTTTCTTATGAATCAAGCTACCACTTGTCTTGTAACGTTGACGTATGAGACCGCTTCCACCCATTTTATGAAATAGTCAATGGCTACAAGGATGAAGCGATGCCCATTCAAGGCAGTTGGCTCTATGCGTCCGATCACGTCAGTACCCCACATGGCAAAAGGCAAAGGTGATGTTAGGACATTGAGTGACATTGGTGGCACATGGATCTTGTTGGCGTAGATCTGACATTTATGGCATGTTTGGACGTGGCGGTAACAATCGACCTCCATAGTCATTCAATAATAACCGGCCCTCAAGATTTTCTTAAACATGGTGTGCCCGCTGGCGTGCGTCCCAAAAGACCCTTCATGGATTTCCATTATAATATGGTTCGCTTCTTGCTTGTTCACACATCTTAGCAAAACCGAATCATAATTTCTCTTTAACAGTACCCATCCTCTTAAGAAGAACTTTGGTGACAACTTAAAAAGATACCTTTTGTAAGTTATGGATACGTCCTTAGGGTATTCTTGACTCTCTAGGAAACTCATGATATCATAGAACCAAGGATAACTGTCGGCTTCATCTTCTGTCGCCAAACAGTAAGCGGGCTCGTCCAGGTAGGTGAGGTGAAAGGATGGTTCTTCATTCTTCCATTTAACCTTAAACATGGATGCCAAGGTTGCCAAGGCGTCGGCCAAATAAATATCTTATCGAGGAATGTGATTGAATGTGATTTCGTCAAAGTATGGGATCAGTTTCAAGACATACTCCTTGTAAGGGATAAGCTTGTAATTTCTAGTGTCCTAATATCTTTTGAATTGGCTAATAACCAAGGTTGAATCTCCGTAAACTTCAAGGATTTTGATCCTAAGATCAATGGTTGTTTCAATGCTGAAGATACAGGCCTTGTACTCTGCCATATTGTTTGTACATTCTAAACACAACCTTGCGGTGAAGGGGAGGTGGAAATTAGTTAGAGAGGTGATGACTACCCCAATACCATTGCCATAAGAGTTAGAAGCTCCATCAAACACCAAGGTCCATCGGGATCCAGGCTCTGGTCCTTCTTTGGGGCCAGGGATTTTACAGTCTCTGATTAGCATGATGTCCTCGTCGGGGAATTCTAAGCGCATAGACTGGTAGTCTTCCAAGGGATGATGTGAAAGATAGTCGGATAATACACTCCATTTGATGGACTTTCGAGTGACATGTTGGATGTCATACTTGGTTAAATCCATTTGCCAACGGGCTACTCTACCGATTAGAGCAGGTTTCTCAAAGATGTATTTGAAAGGATCCATCTTGGAGATTAACATTGTTGTATGAGTTATCATGTATTGTCTTAAGCATTTGGCAGTCCTGGCCAGTGCATAACAAGTCTTTTCAAGCATCGAATACCTACTCTCGCAATTGGTGAACATCTTGCTTAAGTAGTATATTGCGTGTTCTTTTCTACCAGTCTCGTCATGTTGGCCGAGGACACACCCCATAGACCCTTCAGGGAAGGTAAGGTACATGATCAATGATCTACCAAGTACGTGAGACATCAACACAGGAGGTTCTTGCAAATACTCCTTTATATTTTCAAAAGTGTTCTGGAAATTGTTGTTCCAAATGATAACTTGATCCTTTCGAAGTGATTTGAAGATCGTCTCACAAGTGGCCGTTAGGTGAGATATGAATCTAGATATGTAGTTAAACCTCCCTAGGAATCCTCATACTTCCTTCTCGGTTTTGTGTGTAGACATAGCTTGTATGGCCTTCACTTTCTCAGGATCCACCTCAATGCCACATTGGCTAACCATAAAACCTAGAAAGTTTCCAGATCTTACTCCAAACATACACTTGTTGGGATTAAGCCTTAATTTGAATTTCCTTAGTCTTTAGAACATCTTTTCCAGATTGATAAGATACTCCTCTTAGGTTTGAGTTTTGGCAATCATGTCATTAACGTAGACCTCGATCTCTCTATGAATCATATCATGAAAGAGTGTGACCATGACTCGTTGGTATGTTGCGCCCGTTTTCTTTAATCCGAAAGGCATGACCTTGTAACAGAAGGTACCCCATGGGGTTATGAAAGTGGTTTTCTTTGTATCTTCTTGAGCCATTCGGATCTGGTTGTAACCGAAGAAACCATCCATAAAGGAGGAAATAGAGAACTGAGTGGTGTTGTCCACTAACACATCAATGTGGGGTAGTGGTAAGTTGTCTTTAGGACTTTCTCTATTTAGATTTCTATAATCTACACACATCCTTACTTTTCCGTCTTTCTTGGGCATGGGCATCAACGGGAATGAAGAAGGGTAAAAAAGGAACGACATCTTGACAACCCTAGCCCTCTCTTTTACCCACACAAAGTAGGTTTCCTTGGCTAGGATGTTCTTCTTGCCCCTTTCTTGGTCAATCCGGACTATGTTTGTCCAAGCTCTTCGCACTCTCTTCACGTTTGAATCAAACAAATCTACGGTATTGACGACGAAAGGAATGAAGTCTCTTTCCTCGGGAGGACTCAACATGGTGTACCCCAATTGTATTTTGAGTAAAGCGGAGTTGTAGTTTATACAATCTTACACTCCTATTAAGGGTGCGTTTGGGAACCCTCAACATCTTGCAATGACATTTTTTGTATCCCATCTCTCTTGTACCATAGAATTGAATTGGCGGAAAGAGATGCAAACTTTTGAGGCCATGTCAGATTTCTTTGAGCAAAAGGTCCACGTTGAGACATGAAATCCCTCATCCACAGGTGTAACAGGGGAGCACAACACAAGAAGGCTTATCCTTTCTTATCATGCCTTGTATGGAAGGTATGATAGAAGTCGGCAAGTCGAAACGACACGGGATTCTTTGTTAGAAAGACTTACTCCCAAGTGATCCACGAACTTGTCTACATTTGGGAATAGAACAATTCCATGAGTTAGAAGCGCTAAGGTTGCACTACAAAAGTCAGGCCTTTCTTCCTTTAACATCTCCCAATCATGGGCTTCGAGGAATTTTAGATTCAAACCCTTTACGAATCCTTTAGCGCCTCAATTGGCCACTAGCTTACTGGTGTTGATACCCAAGACAACTGAGAGCTCGGTCAAGCAGAAACCTTCTTCCAATTTGGGAAAAGGGTTGTATTCCTTTATTGATCAGTTGGGAAGTCTCTCAAGGTCTTCCAAGGTTGGAGATATTTGTAAATCGGGGAAAGTGAAGCATCTTAGAGGGATGTCATACTATTGAGCCATTGTAGTGATAACACCATAGTCAAATTTCTTAGTTAGAAGATCTATGATGTTCCCAAAATTGGCTCTGAATTTTTTGTCCTTGAGGGTTGTTACTTTTGAGAAAAGGACCTTCAATGAGCTGATGTCAGGACTCTTGAATTTGAAGGTAGAAGTGTTTTTCCTTGATGAGGAATCCATGATTGTGTCAGTAAAAAGTCTTATAATTCTGCATTTGAACAAACAAAAATCTTAAGAGCTTTGCTTATTAGTTTGATGATAAATGAATGATTGTTTTTTTATAATTTCCACAGAACTTAGGCATGGGTTCAAAGCTTCGGACCAACGTGACGAAGTGTGAGGTTTAATGACTGCTTTGTAAACCAAGGTTCTCGCTTTGCATGATCTAGGGCTTTTGAGAAGTTGGATGTAAGACATTACCCTTAGAGTCATGGATTTCCTTGACTATCAGCCGCTTATGTCAATTTACTTGCCAGGAGATTGCTCCATCAAGGTCATCTACTCTAAGTAAGATCTTTGTATCGACCCCTACGAGGAAGGCACCTCATAGACCTATACTACGCAACCATCGGTCTAGGCTGGCCATGATTAAATTTTCTAAAGAGAGGGTCTTAGGGTCATGAACTCTGATAAAATAAAGGATGCTTACGGTGAAAGCATGACGGTCATCAATCCCCTTAAGAGAGTCTACCACTAAGTGCGGTTCTCGTACGACCGTTACGAGGAAGGCACCTCGGGAACCAATACTACTCAACCTCGCATATCTCAAGCCATCTCTCAGACTCGGGTGGAGAGTCTTTCATACAAGGTTTTATTTTAAATCATTATTGCCTCCAAACTTTCTTCGTCATGGAATCAAGGTTACGGACCAACATACAAACAAAGAAAATATACATAGGTTAGTAATAACGGAAATATATACATAAAAAATAAATAATGGATAATCCCCTACGTACGTAAAAGAAAACAACCCAAATTAGGCTAAACTCGCGTAGAGAAAACCAACTCCCCAGCAGAGTCGCCAGCTGTCGCCACCGGAATTTTTCAATCGGTAATAAAACCGGGACCGTCGTCTTGTTTCAAAGAGAAAACAAGACAGTCACCACCTAATTTTATTTGTGTGCCTCTATTGGATAGGCGGGGGGAAATAGTCAATAAAACCCTTAAAAAAAGATACGCGCAGGGGAAGCGCTAAAAAGGGGATATGGGATTGGTCTCGTGACCGAGATTTGGGTTCAGAAGTCGGTTACGCAAGGGGAAGGTACTAGCACCTCTCACATCCATGGTACTCAATGGGAACCATTTGGGTTGTTTACCTATGAGTGGATTCATCATGTTATTATTTTATTTTCAAATGAGTGTGTGTGTGAAAGAGAGGGGTTTTGTTTTTTTATTATGGCGCTCGCCGAGGATTGTGGCCTTTGTGCCTATGTATCACTCATCGGGGATGAGGAATCAGAGCTTCGTAGTTCAAAGTAGGAAATGTTTATGTATTGATTGATTTTACCTTTGAGAAAAGGGTTTTCGGGTTGGTTCCCTAAGGCACATAAATTAGGTTTGATAGGTTATGTTAATTTTACCTTGACAGGGGTTTGTGAAAAAAGAATTTGTGATTAAATTGCACTCAAGTCTAGGGGAATATGTGAATATTCTAGACAACAAGCCAGGTGTCTTATGTCCAAAATAATCAGAGTGAGGGTAGAAATGCTTCATTCTCACTCATTCTTCACAACTTAAGGCTCGTGGCGCACAATACTAATCATAGTTATTAAGTATTTTGAATTTGATTAATAAAAAGTCGCTTGACATTGGATCAAGGGTTTGCTTATTTTATTAAAAAAATTGGCTTATGCAACATGAATGCAAAGTAACCAACAAGAAAGTAAAAAGGTCTCATTGTAAGGTAGCCCAAGAGAAATCCTTGTGCGTGTGAGGAGTGACCTAATCTAAACAAAGGATAATGGTCTTACAAACATGTCCCACTAATGTGGCGCCATGATGTAATTCTTACAACAGTTATGTAAGTACAAATGAAACCCAAAGTTCACCAAGTGTCACAAAGATAATGGAAAAGGCCTCCAAGCAAGGGTCCTAGAAATGATACTCTCTAAGCCCAAGTGGATTAAGTGAAATGAATTGTTTTTGTTGTTTTTTAATGTATGTGTAAGACCCTTTTGATCCTAAGATCCCTCATGCTATCTCATCATTTTACATTGTCTTTGGGATCACACCTTGGTATCCTCCCCACCCATCATTCATTGGGTTTTCATTGGGAGAGATCACCAAGCACATTTGTTTGTATCATACTTTGTTTTTATTTGTTCACTAACCAAAATACCAAAGATATGTCTAGTGTAGCTTTGTTTCTTTTTTAGGTAGTGTGCGTGTCCATCTATTACCTCACAAATTTCATATCTAGGGTTTGAGACCCTCTTTGCAAGAGATCAATCAAGGAAAGGTTCACCATGGTTCTAATCATCAAGAATTTGAAGCTTGTTTGCCTTGGAAGCCCTAATTCATTTGGGTATCTTGTGTGACTTCCTCAACAAGTTTCTTCATCAATTGGTCAAATATATTATGGGATACTTAATTATACATCATCTCAAGCATATATGATTTTCCATGAGCCCCAAATATCTAAAGAACTTCAAGTTTGCAAGTTGTGTCAAAGAGGTTGACCAGAGAAAGTCAAATGGTCAAAACTAAGGTCCCCTAGACCCTATCTTCTACAATTAATGTTGACATCAAGAGCTAAGTGTAAGACCCCAATTTTGTCCCTAAGATCCCTCATGGCATCATAACATTGCACTTGCATTGCCTCAAGGATAATTAGCATCTTGGTTCCCTTTGCCTTTGGGTGGGACCTCTTGTGAGTGGTTTGAGATCACCAAGCATGCTTGAATTGTATATCATTGCTTTTCTTATTTTGTTTACTAACCAAAAGCACAAAAATATGTCACTAATATCTTTTGTTTGTAGCTTGAGTAATCACAAGGTCAAAGGCTTCAAGGAGATCATTGGTACAAAGATATGGTCAAGAGGAGATGAAAGCAAGCATGGTAATGGTTCCAAAAGTTCTCATCCATAAAATATGCCTCCCTAGCATCTCAATTCATCATTTTGATCAAAGCAAGTCAAAGGGTTTGAGGTTTGTGCCGCAAGGAAACCCTAATTCATCTGTGCACCACAATGCCTTGCTCATGAAGCAACCTCAGCCCATGATCAAATGCAATCAAGGGAAGTTCTTTAATTCATCTTTTCATGCATATTTGAACTTATTTGAGTGCCCTCCATCATCAATTCATCAAGATATGATTCATGGCCTTGAGAAGTTGATCAGTCAATTCATCTGACTATTTTGAAATGCACTGAGACCTTACTTTTCATGTGTTGGTCAAATGGAGATGTTTCCAAAAAAAAATGTTATTAAGGACAATATGAACAACTTTCGTGTTCATCAAAAATTGATTTGAAGCTTGTAAGGCCATCTCCCATTCCAATACATTATAGGTCATTTTGACTGAAACCCTAATTTTAGGGCAACTTCCCGAGGACATAACTCATTCATTTTTTATGATTTTGATGTGGGATCAAATGAATTGGAAAGCTTAAGATGTCTACTTAAAATGATATGTTGAACAAAATTTTAAAATCTCAAAGTAAATACATGTGATAATGCAAGACATTATAGGTCATTTTGGGCCAAATGCATTAAAAGGCAAAAAAAAGTCCAACTTCAAGTGCCCATAACTTATTCAGCAAAAATCCAAATGATGCAAAATTTAAGTCCATTTTGTTTGTCTTGAAAATATCTACAACTTTGATGTTGGAGGTTTTTCATTTGAGGCTTGTATCATCAAAACAGAAGGGCTTGAACATTGGCCAAATTTAGAAACATTGCCTTTGCATGTTTTGCACCTTGCACTTTAAACTCCAATTTCACCAATTTCCACACTTCAAATGGTTTTTTTGCCCAACATAATAATTGTTTTTTACAACAAAACCTTTCTAACCATTACTCACATGCCTATGTTTGGATTTTCCAAATGGGACTTTCGAAGAAGGGAACATTTAGGTCCAAACATGGAATTCCCATGAAATCTTGATACACAAGCAAATGCCATTCAAATTACACGTCCAATTCAACTTGGTTTGTGTTCAACATTCATTTGCATTAGCTTTTGGGCCTCACATGCGCCTGTACAGGCCCATGCATGGAGGACCCAATTCTCATGCACACGAGTATTGCCTTGCATTGCTTCAAGCTCAACTATAAATACATGCTCCTCTTCATTCAATTCTCAACCTAATGGCGCCTGAGATGCTGCACAACTGAATCCATAACCATTACCAAAGAAGCTATTTCACTTTTCTTCAAAATTTTCAGATCCAAAATTCAACTACATCTGGTTGAATCCTTGGATCTAGAGCTTCTAAACCTTCATCCTTTAGCTCATTGATCTTCTGTTTTGGCAAAGCAAGCAAGGAATCGAGCTCAAATCTCCAGAATTCAAGTTTGTTCTCCAACTGGTATTTTCTTCGAAACTCATCATATATTGATCCATTTGCCTGGCCAAACTGTTTTCCGAAGTCCTCACTTGAGAGGCAAGCTAGTGGTAGCTTCAATTTTGTTTTTCTTTGATCTGCATTTTTCATACCTGAATCTTCCACCTCAGATTTCTCAACCTATAGGAATCTTGAGTGTGATTCAAGGTTACAGGGGTGATGTACATCACCCCAGCTTCATTTTGGTATAAGGATCGTGCAAAATGGTGAAGGTTTGAAAACCTGCAAATTTGGCCGGAATTTGGAAGCTCACCAGAGAAGAAGGTGGCTCCGGTGGCCGTCCATTGCCAGTTTGAATCTGGATCATTGGATCTCATTTCCAGATTCAATCCCAACCTTTAGATGTTATGACTTTTGTTTAATCAGCGTGTGGTTGCATTGACCTAGATTCACCATGAGTGTGTGCTTCAAGACCATCAGATTGGCCACGTCAATTAATGAACGTGATCCAACGCTTCCTGATTTTCCACATTTTTTATTTTCTAATTTTATTTTCTTTATTTCCTTTTATTTCAAAAATTCATATCTCGTTTATTATTGGTCCAAAAATTATGGGACCAATTGCATTAGTCTCCAAATAAATTATAGTTTCTGATTCTGATTTTTTATTTTTTTTATTTTTTCATTTTATATTTTTTGTGAATTTTCTCTTTTCTGGTTGTTTTTAATTCATTTTAAATAGTTTTTGATATTCAAAAAATACAAAAATATTTTCCTAACCTATTTGAATGATGATGAATCTATGAAAAATATTCTCATCAATTTTTTAATTGATTTGAGATTTATTTGAGATTTTAGTTCAATTAGGTTATTTTTATCCATTTTTAATTGATTAAAAATAGTTTCTGACTTTTAAAAATGCTGAAAGTTTTTGTCAAACTTTGTTTGACCTTGATGAACTTGGGATAAATTACTTGGACCTTTCAAGGTTGATTTGAAGTAATTTTGAAGTTTGGCCTTTCTTTTATTTTTAATTCAAGTTTAATTTTAAATATTTAAAAATGCAAAAGATATTTTGTTCACTTCTTGACTTCCAATCTTCATCCCACTTCTGTTTTTGATTGTCTGACTTTGACTTTCAATGTTATTGGTCAACATATGATGATCGGTACATTGTACTTCATTTAATTCATTTGTATTTTTGCCATTTTTATTTCCATTATTCATCTCCTTCTTCTGCTTCTTCTTTTTTTTCTTTTTGATCAATGAGTTGAAGGTTGATAAGTTAGCATTGATTAGGGAGACTTAATCTTCCTTAATCCAAATCTAATTCATCTTGATCAATAGATCAAGTGAATGGCTTTGCATTAAGGATAGGTTGTTTCCTAAATCATGCAAAAGGCTTAAACCTATACAAGATCAATTCTCTTCCTCTTTTTGGCATGGTAATTTGTTGGAACTTGGTTCACTAACCAAGACTTCTAACTTGTGTTGTTGCCTACATTATTATTGACCGGCCTCAGATAGTTGTGACTTCTATATAAGTCCAATTACGATTGCTTAACATAGCGCTAAATTTGCCTTATAGCACACTAACTATTAACTACTAACAATTAACATTTATTTTATGCACTTTACTTTTATGCAATTTACATTATTGCACATATTATTCATTTGCTTTTTCCCTTTGCTCATTTGAGCACATGTTTATGTTAATGCCATTTGCCTTTTGCTCACTTGAGCACATAATTGTGTATATATTATTGTGCTTGTGTTTTGTTTTGATTGTTGAGAACCAAATGCAAAGAATTGGACAAAATGGACTTAGATTTTAGGACCTTACCCAAGCAAAAATGGAATTGGAAGAGCAACTAGGCATTGAGCCTTTAGAGTGCTATAAATGTCAAAGAGCAACTAGGCCTCCTGCCTTTAGAATGCTTAAAGCTTAAGGATGAACATTGAAAGGACCAACCTCTAAACTCACTCTTGTCCATTCTTGATTTGTTTCATAAAACTCTTTGATGTGTGTGATCTTGTGCTAGGGATTCCACCTTGATTCAAAGTTGAGGAACCATTGCCATGTTCATCCAAAGTGGAAGAGACAAGATGCATTGAGGATCTCTTAAGAGACTTGTGTGATGAATGCTTGGGTTTATGTTTATGTGATTGCTTATTCCAAGGGATGAGAGCTACTTGGATCATCAACATGATCTCAAGAGAGAAACTCCATTGTGGTTTTGTTTCTTATTCCTTACCTCTTGTATGCTTAGGACTTTAGCCCTTCTTCTTCTTCTCTCCACTCTAACCAAAGCGAAAACTTTTTGTGCAAACATTTAACCATTGTTTTCAAACATTAGAAACCTAAGCCTTATGCTTTTGATTTTCAAACCTTCTTTTCATAACACTTATTTTGAATTGAATCTTCAAGTCAACTTTGACCATTTTTGTATATACTTCTAATTAGTAAATATAACCCATTCAAATGTCTTTTTGTGGTTCCAATGGCCACTTTCTTAATCAAATTTTCCATAACCTTTAGCTATTAGGTTAGAGTTATCCTTGTGGTAGATGTCATACTCACTTATATCCTTAGTGATGGACAATGAGTCTTCCATGTTTATTATAGAGTTAACCCTTCACTAGAATGTTGAAGCTATCCTCACATGGTGGATTTGTGGTTTGGTTGAGTTTTCTCCCTTTGATAACAAAAGACCTTAAGGCTTTTGGACCAATCAATTCACCAACTTGTTTTGAGATTTTTACCCCGAACTACGAGGTTTTGATCCTAATCTTTTTATAAGATGGTACGCAGGCAATGGGTTTATCCATCCAAACATAAAAATGTAAATAACTTGTATATTCTCTTCTCATCACTTCAATCATGTTTGCACAAATAAACTTTCACAAAACAACAACCTTGCAACAAGTATGAAAAGGGCTCCCTAGGAGTACCTAGGATGTTTTGGGTGCCTAACACCTTCCCATCACATAACCAACCCCCTTACCCAGATCTTTGTTTCTCTTTTACTAGTTTTTGTTAAAACTTTTAGGTTTTTGTTCGCTTTCTAACCATTCCTTTGGATAAATAGAAATGCGGTGGCGACTTGACTTGTATGGTTCACCTTGGATTTCGTCAATATCTCTAATGGTAACGAATACCCCGCTACAGAAAGGTGGCGACTCTGCTGTATTGTATGTAATGATTGAATTGCTTGAGATTAATTCCTTGTATGCTTGGTGATCTTTGTGAGATGAGTTCTATACCTGGACTCGAGTGCACTTAGGATAGGAGAATGGCGTAGTCTTGTTGACTTGTGTGGAGTTATTCCTTAGCAAGTTGACTTGCAAGTCCATTCACTTGGTGGAGGTCATGTTGGGATCAATAATGTCACACAAGTAAGTTGTGGTTATGAAGGTGAGAAAAACAAGAAAGAGGGGGTTTGAATTGTTTTGGAAAATAACCGCTTTTTCAGAATAAGACCACACAAGGAATTTATACTGGTTCGCTTATAACACAAAGCTACTCCAGTCCACCCGGCCAAGGTGATTTCGCCTTCAATAAGGACTTAATCCACTAATCTTGAAAGATTATTACAACCAACGTCTAAGAGATGGATCTCTTAGTCCTCTCAAGTATACAGACTACGTAGAGTCACTTGAGGAAATAAATAATAGATAGAAAGACTTTGTAATCTAGAGTGCTTCTAGAATAAAGCAAATATTACAACAGTAAGAACAAAAGAATGTTTCACGTTCTAAGCAAAAGCTTTGTGAAAGATTGAGAGAGAGAGAAGAAAAAGTTTATGTGCGTTGGTGTTTTTCTCAATGCTGTTTGCTGTCCTTTATATAGAGGTGAAAGGATCGTTGAATTTTGATGGCAGATATTTTGTCTTGAATAGAAATTAATGCCATAACTTCTGTTGTTTCTTGCCAAAACAACTTTGTCTCCCTGAATAACTTCTTTCCAATAATAGTTTCTTTCCATTTAAATTCGAAGTTTACGTTACTCTTTCTGAATTAGGAAATCCATTATCAGAGTCTACGTGACTCTGTTAATCTGAGATCTTGCTATGTGGATTCGGAGCTTCTGATGTTGATCTTTTAGAGTTCTGATGATGTCTTCAGATGACGCTGAGAGCTTATGGAATTCAGATATACCATTGTTCAGAGTCAGAACTTCTAGAGCGCACTTCTTCTACAAATGCTTCTGGTATTCTGCTGTTTTACTCAGAGTTAGACCTTCTTGAGCGCGTTTCTACTTCAGATGCTTCTGATAATTTCTATCTGATTGGATTCTGTATCTGATGACGTAATCAGATTCCTTTCTTCTAGTTGAGAATCCTGCACACTTAGAAATTTTTCGTTAGAGTGCCATTTTTGGTTTCATCCTTTGTTATCATCAAAATCCTGAAATCTGTTGTAGAACAATTTTTGTTCTTACAATCTCCCCCTTTTTGATGATGACAAAACAAAATTCAAATGACAGATGAAACATAAAAAATAGAGTTTATCAGATCAGATAGAAATGAGCTCCCCCTGAGATAGGCTAGGGAGTTCAGAACTTCTTACCAGAGCTTCCCAGAAATGAAGTTCTTCCCTTCTGCAATTTCTTAAGTCCAGTGTTAGATGAATTTATTTTTTAAAGATAGTATGTTTGCAAAGTGCTTAAGGTATTAGGCAATTTTTCATCAGAGCTATTTGATTTCTCCCCCTTTTTGTCAGAATCAAAAAGACTTAAACAAAATAATCAACAAAACATTATATATTCAGATAACAGAAAAACAAACATCAGAAACAAGGAGAAGCAAGGCAACAAGCAAAAAAAAATCCTAAGTGCCTAAGGGTTGGGAGGAGGAGGCATTCTCTGAAGCAGTTGATTCAACAGGTTCTGGATGTTGGTGTTGACATTGTCCTGTTGATCCATTCTTGCTCAGAGTTCCTTCTGGTCTTTCTGAAGTTCTTCAAGCGTCCTGAGAACCAGGGGGGCAAAAGAAGACGACTCCCCCTGAGTCAGAGCATGTTGTTCTTCAGCGGCTTTGGCTTCAGCTTCAGCAGCGGCTTTGGCTTCAACTTCAGCAGCAGCCTTTGCTTCAGCTTCAGCAGCAGCAGCCGCGTCAGCTAGAGCTTTAGCCTCAGCTTCCCTTGCCCTTTTGATTTCTTCTTCTCTAGCTCTTTCTTCTTCTTCCCTTCTGGCCTTTTCTTTAGCTTCTCGGGCCAAGCGCTCCTGTAGTCTTGCCTCAGCTTCTCTGATGAAGTTGTTTCTGACTTGCTCAGAGATGTGCTTCAGCTTGAAGGCCTCAGATGTCATCCAACCAATGACCCTGTTCCAGTGTGTCCTAACAGAGTCAGGATCATCACTGATGCCAGAGTTTATGGTCAGAGACTTGACCTTTTGCACTGAAGCCCCTGCGAACAACATAATGGCTTCCTCTAGGGTAGGCAAGGAATGGTCTGGTTCAGATGTTTGAGGTGGAGAGGTTGGAGGGCTTAGGTTGAGTGTTTGAGGTTCAGCGGAAGTGTGTGGAGGGGTAATGTCAGAGGCGTGGAGGTCTTAGGGTTGAAGTTCAGATGGAGTGATGGTTGGTTGTTCTGTGGATGGTGAAGTTACTTCAGGTTCAGGTGGAGGTTGTTGGGAATTTCGGTTTAGAGACTGAAGTTGGGCTAGTGTGGGAGAAGCGGGGTCAGAGGGTTCGGTGTCAGAGGAAATGTCCAAGTAGGGAGGTGATTCTGGGGCTGAAGATGAGGAAGTGGTTTGATTTAATTGTTCAGCTTCAGATAGGGGTAAGTAGGTATTGGCAAGGTTGAATTTGGGTAAGGGTTGAGAGGTTCTGGTGGTGGAAGGAGGAGTTTCAGAGGTGGTGTAGATGGGTGTAGGTAGAGGAGTAGAAGTAGCCAATGGCTGTACAGAGGGAGCAGTAGAGGCAGACTTACCAGAAGACTCGTGTAGAGGCACTGAAGGTCTTGATTCGGAAGATTCGCCTAGCTTTGCTTTCTTCGCTCTTGAAGACTTCTCAGATGGACCTCTTTTGAACTTCACGAATTCTGGTTCTGAATCTGGCAGATCGCCTAATCTGAAGTCTGAGATGTCCACTCCTTCATCCTTCAGACGTTGGAGATAGTGGAGGATTGCCTCTTTGGGTTCATTCTTGTAGAACCTTGCGAGATCATTTGGCATATCCCTCTGATCTTTTAAGGCGTCCCAAGAGGTGTCCAGAGTAGGTTTGACTTGAATCTTTTTCAGAATCCCCATGCTCTTCAGATTTCTGGAGTTCAGAGGCCTTCCAGTTTCTATTGCCATATCTTCCATGAGTTTATGTTTTTCCAGATGATCTACGAGCCCATTTTCTATCAGTACATCTGATAGAAGTCTTCCTAGAGGGATGTAGGTTCTGGGTTTCATGTTGTTCCTGGTCTCCCGTACGGAGTCTCTGAGGTATTTGAAGAGGAGTGCTAGGAGGCAGAGCTTCAAACCCTTGTGAATACAGTACAGAATACACTTCTGACCTGTATTGATGTAATCTGAGGAGTTTGATGCTGGGCGGTGATGAATGGTTCCCAGAATGATTTTGAGCCATACCCGGAGGTTCTGATGAAGTTCTTTGTTCTTTGAGGGATTGCCTTCTGTGTTGAGTTTGAAGATGGTAGGGATGATTTCATGAGCAATGTAATTTGCCCTAGGATTGATGTTGTAAATCCTTCTTCCTCCAGCTTTCTCCATGTTCAGCAATGAGGCTATAGATTTTTCAGTAATCACGATTTTTACCCCCAAAACGTAGGAGACGATGAAATGGTCGTCAGCGTCAGCAAACCTCCAGAATTCCTTGATGAGGTTTGGGTAAACAGGACCATAAAGGCGTTGAAAATAGTTTTCCCAGCCTTGTTGATGAAGTTCTTCAGTTAGGTCTACCCCATTCCTCTTCATGTTGTTGAAATCCACAAGTGATTCACACAAAACATCCAGTTTCTCGAAAGGAGTGGCAAGATTGATATGAGGCTCACGGTCAAGAATATGAGGCTCCTTGTACACTGGTGTTATAGTTACGCCTGTAACTGTTGGAGTAGGAATGCTTGTGCTTTGAGCTGCGTTGCTGGATTCCATTTGTTGAGAGTAGTTGAACACGGATTGTTGTTGAGAATCCATTGTTGATGAAGAACGAGATGAAGATGAACTGCTTGCAGAAATGCCTGAGAGAGAGCTGGTTTGAGAAAGTGAGTGAGAGTGAAGTGTGTGTACAATGTGAGAGTTGTGTTTATATACTAAAAAGAAACACATGCAAAACGACACAAAAAAAACAGAGTTTAGCATAAAAACCAAGTTAGCACGCTTAGAGGGAGAAATGATTATGGCTCATTAATGAATGTCTAAACCCAACAGTATGCACACTGCTCGAGGAGATCTCAAATGTTTGTCCTTTGAATTTCTTCTGGACAGCTGTCTAGAAGTTCCAAGGTTAGACGCAATTCACTCCACGTGTTGATGTATCTGATCTTCAGGAATACGAAAGGATTGGTTCCTGGAGATTTCTAACTCAGATATCTTCTTAACTTGGTAGAAGTATCAGAGTCAGAGGCAGAAGCTCATTTGTTTATGTCAGAGTCTCATTTTACATCTTCAGAGGCACAATTTTTTCAGGGCAATTTTGAATGTTCAGATTTTCTAGGATAAAAAGAAATCTATCTTCAGCTAAAGGCTTAGTAAAGATATCTGCCCATTGATGATCTGTATCAATGAACTTCAATGTTACTATCCCTTTCTGAACATAGTCTCTGATAAAATGATGTTTTCTTTCAATGTGCTTAGCTCTGGAGTGTAAAATGGGATTCTTACTTAAACAAATGGCAGCAGTATTATCACAGAAAATAGGAATGTTACTCTCGAAGATTTGCAGATCTTCTAACTGATTCTTCATCCAGAGCATCTGAGTTGTGCATAGTGATGCTGAGATGTATTCTGCTTCTGCAGTTGATAGAGCGATAGTTGACTGTCTTTTGCTGGCCCAGGATATCAGATTATTTCCTAGGAGCTGAAAATTCCAGATGTGCTTTTCCGTTCCAATTTATCTCCTGCATAATCTGCATCACACTAACCCGAAAGTCTATACTCTGATGTTTTCTTATACATCAGGCCCAGGTTAGGAGTTCCTTTCAGATATTTGAAAATTCTCTTAACTGCTGTTAAGTGAGTTTCTCTAGGATCTGATTGGAATCTGACACAGAGACAGACACTAAAGAGAATATCAGGTCGAGTAGCTGTCAGATAGAGAAGGGAGCCTATCATACCACGATAGAGCTTTGACAAACCTTTTTACTGACTTCTTCCTTTTCAAGAATGCATGTTGGATGCATGGGAGTCTTTGCAGGGTTGCATTCAGCCATGTCAAATTTCTTCAGAACATCTTTTATGTATTTGCTTTGATGAACGTACGTGACTTCTGAAGTTTGGTTAATTTGAATTCCTAGAAAGAACTTTAGTTCTTGCATTAAGCTCATTTCAAATTCTGCCTGCATTAACTCAGAGAATTCTTGACAAACAGAGGCGTTAGCAGAACCAAAAATAATATCATCAACATATATCTGACATATCATGAGGTCATTGTTAAGGTTCTTACAGAAGAGTGTGGAGTCAACTTTCCCTCTGATAAAATTGTGTTCCAGAAGAAAATTACTTAAACATTCATACCAAGCTCTGGGAGCTTGTTTAAGTCCATATAAAGATTTTTTAAGTTTAAAGACATGTTCTGGAAAATTTGGATTTTCAAAACCTGGAGGTTGGTTGACATACACTTCTTCTGATATATAACCATTAAGGATTGCGCTCTTGACATCCATTTGATATAATTTAATAGAATGGTTAATAGCAAAAGATACAATAAGACGAATAGATTCTAACCTTGCGACTGGAGCAAAGATTTCATTGTAGTCAATACCTTCTTGTTGACTGTAACCTTGAGCTACCAGTCGAGCTTGGTTTCTGACGACTTCTCCTTTCTCATTCAGTTTGTTTCTGAATACCCATGAGGTTCCAATAACGTGAGTGCTTCTGGGCTTGGGAACAAGATCCCAGACATCATTCTTTGTGAATTGATCTAACTCTTCTTGCATAGCTGAAACCCAGTCGTTATCTTGAAGTGCTTCATCACAGGACGTAGGCTCGATTAGAGACCCTAGTCCCAGAGGCGTCGCTTCAGAAGTCCTGAAGGTAGATCTGGTTCTGACAGGTTCGTCTTTGTTGCCCAGAATCAAATCTTCAGATACGTTGATGCGACTTTTAGCTTTCTTTGGGATTACTGGGGAATTAATTTCCTCAGAGTTCTGAGTGGCAGTTGCTTCTGGAGCTTTATCAGATCCTGCAAGAGTGATTTCTAAATCTGCAAAATTTTCAACTAGCTTTGACTTTTCAGGGTCAAGCTTATCGTCAAATCTGACATGAATTGATTCTTCCACAATTTTGGTTTCTGTATTGTATACTCTGTAGCCTTTAGAGCGTTTTGAGTATCCTAACATAATACCTTTCTGTGCTTTGGAATCAAACTTGTTCAGATGTTCTTTAGTGTTTAAAATAAAGCAAGAACATCCAAATGGATTGAAATATGAAATGTTTGGTTTTCTTCCTTTACACAGTTCATAGGGAGTCTTTTTCAGAATAGGTCTTATGGAGATTCTATTCTGAATATAACACGCTGTATTTACAGCTCCGGCCCAAAAGTGCTTAGCCACATTCGTTTCATTGATCATGGTTCTGGCCATCTCTTGGAGTGTCCTATTCTTCCTCTCTATAACTCCATTTTGTTGTGGAGTTCTAGGGCAGGAGAAATCATGGGATATTCCATTAGAGTCAAATAATTCCTCAAAATTTTTGTTTTCAAATTCCCCACCATGATCACTTCTGACTCTAATAATTTTAGAGTCAAATTCTTTTTGCACTTTGGAGCAGAAACTAGTGAATGCAGAGTGTGACTCACTCTTGTGCTTTAGGAATTTCACCCATGTCCAGCGACTGAAATCATCAACAATGACTAGTCCATACTTCTTTCCATTGACTGATGCTATTTTCACAGGACCAAATAAATCAATGTGAAGAAGTTCCAGAGGCTTAGAGGTGGTAACAATAGTTTTCTTTTTGAAAGAAGTTTTTGAAAATTTTCCTTTCTGACATGCTTCACATAGAGCATCTGAAGAAAACTTCAGTTTAGGTAGGCCTCTGACTAGCTCGAGTTTATTTAGTTGAGATAGTTTTCTCATGCTAATGTGGCCCAAGCGTCTATGCCATACCCATTGCTCTTCGTGAACAGACATCAGACATTTCACATTTTGTTCTTTTAAATCAGAAAGATTAATTTTATAAATATTGTTTTTCCTCTTGCCTGTGAATAGGACAGAACCATTGTTTTGATTTATGGCTTTACATGTTTTTTGATTAAAGATCACATCATACCCGTTATCACTTAATTGACTTATGGATAACAGGTTATGCATTAATCCTTCCACGTAAAGGACATCAGATATAGAGGGAAGAGTACCATTACCAATAGTTCCGGAGCCTCTGATCCTTCCTTTCTGATCTCCTCCGAAGCCTACGAATCCAGCGTCTTTAAGTTCCAGGCTTTGGAACATAGACTTTCTTCCCGTCATGTGTCGCGAGCATCCAGAGTCCAGGTACCATGACTGGTGTTTGAACTTTGCTGCATAGGATATCTACAACATAAACAATCTTATCTTTTGGTACCCAGAGTCTCTTGGGTCCTTTCTGATTAGTTTTCCCAGAGTTTCTTATAACTTTGGGTTTTCTAGCATTTTCAAATTTTTGTTCTTGTGTGTATGTGTAGTGATATGAAAATGGAGATTTGAGTTGGTCACTAGTAAAAGTTTTATCTTCCTTAGGATCATACCCAATTCCCTTTTTATTGTTTTGACTGACTCCATAAATCATGGATGCCATAACACTCCTTCCTATCCCATTTTTCAGAAATTCTTGAAAGGCTTCTTCATATTTATAAATTATTGTATTTGAAGTCTGTGGAGCTTGAGATAACGCTTCTTCCAGTTCTAAACGATTTTTATTTGCAGCATCTCTTTGTAATGTTAAAGATCTGATTTCATCTTCTCGTTTTAGAATTGTCATCTCAAGTTTGCCACATTCTTCAATTTTTTCTTCAAGACAGCCTTTTATTGCTTTAAACTTTTGTTTTAATTTCTGATATGAGCTAAGAGTTTCTGACAAGCATGATTCTAGATCAGATCGAGAGAGTTCAGAAAATACCTCTTCAGATTCTTCATCTGAACTGTTCCTGGATGTGGTAGCCATGAATGCCACATTGGCCTGTTCATCAGAGTCAGATTCTGATGAGTCAGATTCGCTATCATCCCAGGTAGCCATTAATCCTTTCTTTGTCCTGAAGGTATTTTTCTTGAAACTTTCTTTTCTGGAACTGTCTTTCTTTAGCTTGGGGCATTCATTCCTGTAGTGACCTGTTTCTTTACATTCATAACAAGTAATATCTTTGTTAGTTTTACCTTTTGAGGTTGATTCTGATCGATCCCCTCTGGGTCTTGGTCTTCTGAAGTTGTTGTTCCTCTTTTTCCAGAGTTGTTTAACTCTTCTGGTCAGGAGGGACAATTCTTCTTCCTCATCTGAATCTTCTTGTTCAGAGTCATCTGCATCTTCTGTCTCGGCCTGGAATGCTTTGGTTCTGTCAGATTTGCGTCTTTCAGATCTGGACTTTAATGCTACAGACTTGTTCTTCTTCTGAGGTTCGTCTTCCTCTAGTTCTATCTCATGGCTTCTGAGAGAACTGACAAGCTCTTCAAGACTGATATTGTTCAGATCCTTAGACAGCTTCAGAGCAGTGACCATGGGTCTCCACTTCTTTGGCAAGCTTCTGACTATCTTTTTGACGTGGTCTGCAGTTGTGTACCCTTTATCTAGAACTTTGAGACCTGCAATAAGAGTTTGGAATCTAGAGTACATTACCTCTATGGCTTCGTCATCCTCCATTTTGAAGGCTTCATATTTTTGGATAAGCACCAGAGCCTTTGTCTCTTTGACCTGAGAGTTTCCTTCATTAGTCATCCTTAGAGAGTCAAGTATGTCTTTGGCTATTTCTCTGTTGGTGATCTTTTCATACTCGTTGTAAGATATAGCATTGAGAAGTATGGTTTTGGCCTTGTGATGACTTTTGAAAACTCGCTTCTGATCATCTGACATCTTACTCCTGGGAATTTCAACTCCATCCTCTGTGACAGGAGGTTTGTATTCATCTCTGACAATGTCCCAGAGATCAGCATCATAGCCTAGAAAGAAGCTCTTAATCCTATCCTTCCAGTAGTCGAATTTTTCTCCATCAAAGACAGGAGGCTTAGCATTGTAACTGTCTCTTTCATTTGTGTGGGCCATGGTTTTTCTCGTTCTGGATCTCTCTACACTGTTAAGTGTTTGATTAGAAAATCAATAACAGAGCCGAAGCTCTGATACCAATTGAAGGTGAGAAAAACAAGAAAGGGGGTTTGAATTATTTTGGAAAATAACCGCTTTTTCAGAATAAGACCACACAAGGAATTTATACTGGTTCACTTATAACACAAAGCTACTCCATTCCACCCGGCCAAGGTGATTTCGCCTTCAATAAGGACTTAATCCACTAATCTTGAAAGATTATTACAACCAACGTCTAAGAGATAGATCTCTTAGTCCTCTCAAGTATACAGACTGCGCAGAGTCACTTGAGGAAATAAAATAATAGATAGAAAGACTTTGTAATCTAGAGTGCTTCTAGAATAAAGCAAATATTACAACAGTAAGAACAAAAGAATGTTTCACGTTCTAAGCAAAAGCTTCGTGAAAGATTGAGAGAGAGAGAAGAAAAAGTTTATGTGCATTGGTGTTTTTCTCAATGTTGTTTGTTGTCCTTTATATAGAGGTGAAAGGACCGTTGAATTTTGATGGTAGATATTTTGTCTTGAATAGAAATTAATTGCATAACTTCTGTTGTTTCTTGCCAAAACCACTTTGTCTCCCTGAATAACTTCTTTCCAGTAATAGTTTCTTTCCATTTAAATTTGAAGTTTACGTTACTCTTTCTGAATTAGGAAATCCATTATCAGAGTCTACGTGACTCTGTTAATCTGAGATCTTGCTATGTGGATCCAGAGCTTCTGATGTTGATCTTTTAGAGTTCTGATGATGTCTTCAGATGACGCTGAGAGCTTCTGGAATTCAGATATACCATTGTTTAGAGTCATAACTTCTAGAGCGCACTTCTTCTATAGATGCTTCTGGTATTCTGCTGTTTTACTCAGAGTTAGACCTTCTTGAGCGCGTTTCTACTTCAGATGCTTCTGATAATTTGTATCTGATTGGATTCTGTATCTGATGACGTAATCAAATTCCTTTCTTCTAGTTGAGAATCCTGCACACTTAGAAATTTTTCGTTGGAGTGCCATTTTTGGTTTCATCCTTTGTTATCAACAAAATCCTGAAATCTGTTGTAGAACAATTTTTGTTCTTACAGGTTAGACATTACTCTTTCCAATATAGACCTTAGAAGCCAAGGACCTTAGTTTACCAAGCCCATCTTGGCCTATTCTTAGGATGTAATGCGAAAGTCGTTCAGATGTAAGATTTGATACGATTGTTACGCGATACTACACTCATAAGAGTCTCTCTTGAGAATATTTTTGGAATACGAGTAGTCGTTTCTCCGATAATATCCGAAAGATGGGATGATGACTATGGGAACCTCTTGTAGAACATGTTTGGCAGGTTTAAACCCTAGTACACTCCCTTTGGTTGGTTCTTAACCGAGACCCCATGCTCGTGACTTGCAACAAACTCTTGATTCATGGTTGATCCGTTCATGTATCCGTAATATCAATGGAACTTGGGTGTTGATAAGGTGAAAACCATAATCCACCAAAATGGATGGTTGATATTAAGGATAACATGATCCATCCCATGACCTTTGTTTGGTGTGCTTTGCTTGATCCTTGAGTGTGATTGTTGCATTCATGCATTCATGCACTCATTTGCATCCATATCATCAATAATGAAGAAAAATTTTAAGGAACTTAAGGGGGTTTATTTGCAAAATTTTCAGACATGGAAAGACAAAGAAGAAATACAAAGAAGTACAGTTTCCGACAACCAGATTTGAAGAGTTAAGGAATCTGACATCCTATGTATTAGATCCTTTGGGTTTTAAGGCTCGTTTTGGGAAGCTTCTTTCTCTTCTGACTACTCAGGTGAACGAAGGGTTGATGAGTGTATTGGTGCAGTTTTACGATCCCTTGTACCGCTGGTTCACATTTCCGGATTTCCAGGTTTTGCCTACACTTGAGGAGTATGCCTACCTTGTGGGTATACCTATTCTAGACCAGTTGCCGTTCAGTGGCTTAGAGAGTGTTCCTACTTCTCAAGAGATAGCAGACATGTTGCACATAGATGAATCTTTGTTTGGTGGTCATATGACTACCAAAGGTGGAATTCAAGGTCTCCCCTCTGAGTTCCTCATTGCTCAAGCTACTATGTATGGGAAGGCCATGAGCGAAGATGCCTTTGAAGCCATATTTGTACTTCTCATTTATGAATTGGTATTGTTCCCCAACATCGACAAGTTTGTGGATGTGAATGCTATTAGGATCTTCTCTACTATTAATCCCGGTCCGACTATGTTGGGTGATACCTATTTCTCTTTGCATATGAGAAATGCAAAGGGTGGTGGTGCCATTGTATGCTGTTTGCCTCTGTTGTATAAGTGGTTTATTTCTCACTTACCGCAGACGGTCGCCTTCAAGGAGAACAAAGGATGTCTACGGTGGTCCACGAGACTTATGTCTCTCACTAATGACGATATCTCTTGGTACAATCGTGTGTATGATGGTGTGCAGATTATCGACTTTTGTGGTGAATTCTCCAATGTACCTCTTCTTGGTACATGTGGTGGGATTAAATACAACCCTGTTTTGGCACGTCGTCAGCTTGGGTTCCCCCTAAAGGATAAACCCAATAATATTCTGTTAGAGGGTGTGTTCTTTCAGGAGGGTAAAGATCCCCAAGGCTTGAAGGGCAGAATGGTCCGCGCTTGGCGCAAGATTCATAGGAAAGGAAGGAAGGAGTTGGGTCCTAAGAATTGTGTTGCTATAGAGCCTTACACCTCTTGGGCAAGGAAGAGAGCATATGAGTATCTCATGCCTTACGAGTATCCAAGACCTACACCTTTGGTTATTGCTAGACCTTCAACCCTCCCTAATCAAGGAGTAGAGGAGTTGAGAGACGAAGACCGTTCACGTGCTTTGATCCGTGAAAGGGAGGAGTTGCTTCAGCAGATTAAGGAGAAGGATGCTTTGATAGAGTTCCTCGAACATCAGGTTATTGATGATCCTAATGATTCATGGACCTGTCTACTTCCTCAGTCTTCCAAGTTTTGGAAGAGGAAGTACGACCGACTCGCCAAGGAGAATGCAGATATGGAGGCAGCCTACGAGAGGGAGGTGAAGAGGCTTCATGCATCCTATCTTCCCGTGTCCAGAGCTTTAGATGATTGTTTCTAGGGATCCATAGGATGACTATTTTCCTTTTCTCTTGTATACGATTGACAATGATGTACTTCTTTTCCCCGATATTATTTGATGAGATATTTCCATATGTGATAAATGTTTAATATTTCCAAAAATTTGCAAATAGAACCCTAAAGTTCCTTTGAAAATAAAAGAAAAAATCATATGCACGAGCATTGCATGCATCATGTGCATAAGCAGGTTTTGTTCCCGGCTTCTTGTCCTGTGGTCTAACTTTGTGTTCTTCATTTATTTTGAAGACAAGCTGACTCACCGGTACTACACCAGAGCCAACATTTCAAGACTGATGGATCATCTGGGACAAGAGAACCGCAAGCTGAAAGAGGAAGTGGCCAGATTAAGTGCCTTGATGGAATCATTCTTGGCTGCCCAGAGCCAGTCTTCTCCGACACCTTCAAATCCTCCCCAGAGGACAGTCATCTATGAGATTGTCTCCTCGACTGTGCCTGAAGCCAGTGCACACTTTGCTCCAACGGCCATGCCAGCCGGATTCCCGTGGGGGATGCCTCCCAATTTCATGCCCGATGGTCCTGGTCCTATCTTTGCTTCTATACCGGCATCTAGCCCGGTCCTTGTTGTTCCTCCTCCTGTCGTGCATACTCTGCCCAGAGTAGACGACACCATCTATCATTCTGAGCCGTCTGGAGGCCCAGATATCTATGAGAAGTTGGACGCTATGAAAGATCAATTTCTTAAGCTTTGCAAGGAATTGAAAACTCTCAGAGGAAAGGATCTTTTCGGCAAGTCTGCTGCCGAACTCTGCTTGGTTCCTAATGTGAAGATCCTAGTGAAATTCAAGGTCCCTGACTTTGAAAAATACAAGGGAAATACCTGCCCTCTCAGCCACCTGGTCATGTATGCCAGGAAGATGTCGACTCAGACCGACAACGACCAATTGCTCATCCACTACTTTCAGGATAGTCTGTCCGGTGCCGCTCTGCGTTGGTACATGGGTCTAGACATGGCGAACATGCGATCCTTCAACGATCTTGGCGAGGCCTTCGTCAAGCAGTACAAGTACAATATGGATATGGCTCCTGATAGGGATCAATTGAGGGCCATGTCCCAGAAGGACAAGGAAACGTTCAAAGAGTACGCCCAGAGGTGGCGAGAGTTAGCAGCATATATCGTGCCTCCGCTAGAAGAGAAAGAGATGACTAAGATCTTTTTGAAGACCTTATGTTCTTTTTATTATGAGCGGATGATTGCTAGCGCTCCTTCTGACTTCACCGAGATGGTGAATATGGGGATGCGTCTAGAAGAAGGGGTTAGAGAAGGACGTCTGACCAGAGAAGAAGGCTCTTCTGCCAAACGTTATGGGATGTTTGCAAAGAAGAAAGATGGAGAGGCACATGTTGTGACCTCCCATGGGAAACCAAGAAGACCCTATGTGAGGAGGAAGACCGTGCGTCCCGCCGGTAACCAGCACCAGGTGGCTCATATAGCACCGGTTTTCAGAGACAATCAACAGTACCAGCAACATCATAATAATCAGCAACCACATCCGCAAGATCAACAACAACAACACCGTCCGCAGCAGCAGGCCTACCAGCCTCGAAACTGTAATCAAACCAGCACGAGTTACGAGAGGAAAAGGGTCACCTTCGATCCTATTCCAATGACATATGCAAAATTATATCCCTCTTTGATAGAGAGGAAGTTGATTACTCCGCGAGACCCACCGGCTATACCTGCTAACCCCCAGTGGTGGTACAAGCCTGAATTACACTGTGTTTATCATTCTGGTGCTCCCGGCCATGACATGGAGAATTGTTACCCTTTGAAGACCAAGGTTCAAGACCTTGTGAGGTGTGGCATTCTGTGTTTCGAAGACGTAGGTCATAATGTGAAGAAGAACCCATTGCCCGAGCATGGGAAATCTGTCATCATGGTCCAGGGCTGCCCTGGCAAATACAAAGTCAAATATGTCAGTCATATTCGACAATCGCTGCTCGAGATGCATTGTTTGCTGTGTGATTATAGTCATTATGTGCATGACCACGATATATGCCGAGTTTGTTCTGTCAATCAAAGAGGTTGTCGCCAAGTGCGCAAAGATGTTCAGGAAATGTTGGATGAAGGAGTTATTGAGATCCTTCAAAACAGAAATGTTGACGAAGATGCTGATGAGGTCAACGTAATTTCTCCAGTATTCCGAATCCCCGAACCTGTTATCATCAAGTATGATGGTAGCAAGCAGAAGGTTTCTCCTACATTAACCATCAAGCCAGCCGGACCAATACCATACTCTTCTGAAAAGGCGATTCCATATCGCTACAATGCAGTCGCGGTAGAAGGTGGGAAAGAGGTGTCCTTGCCATCTTCCTCTGTTGTTAACATTGCGGATGTTAGTGGTTTGACCCACAACGGTCGTGTGTTTTCAGCACCCTCAAAGCCCCAAGCTAGTACTGATTTTGTTGAACGCCCGATTGGGAATGCTGTGAGCACTCTAAATTCGGCACCTGTTGTTAAGCCCTCCTCTACATTGGGAAATCCTACTTTTGTTGGCCCAAGTGGCAATATAAAAGAAGATTGTGATGAGATGCTGAAGCTCATCAAGAGAAGCGAGTACAATATTGTAGACCAGTTCCTACAAACGCCATCCAAAATATCGGTGTTATCATTGCTTTTGAATTCAGAACCGCATCGAGAGGCTCTATAGAAGGTTTTGGATGTGGCGTACGTAGATCATGATGTCATGATAGAGCAATTTGATAGCATTGTTGCAAACATTACTGCTTGTAACAATTTGAGTTTTTGTGACTCTGATCTCCCCGAGGAGGGAAGGGACCACAACTTGGCATTACATATATCTATGGCTTGCAAAGACGACGCCATGTCCAATGTGCTGGTGGACACTGGGTCATCATTAAACGTATTTCCAAAATCCACTCTCTCGAAACTGTCATATCAAGGGCCTCCCATGAGGCAGAGTGGAGTAGTTGTGAAGGCTTTCGATGGGTCTCGCAAAACTATGATTGGGGAAGTTGATCTCCCAGTGAAAATCGGACCGAGTGAAATCCAGATTACCTTCCAGTTTATGGACATTCACCCATCGTATAGCTGTCTCTTAGGCACACCATGGATTCACGAGGCAGGCGCCGTGACATCCACCCTACACCAGAAACTGAAATTTGTGAAGAATAAGAAACTGGTGGTGGTAGGGGGAGAAAAGGCTCTCCTGGTTAGCCACTTGTCTTCCTTCTCATACATAGATGCTGAGGATGAAGTTGGAACTCCTTTCCAAGCTTTATCTATTGCTGAGCCTATTGAGAAGAGAACTCCTTCATTTTCTTCCTATACAGATGCAAAGTTGGCCATTGAGTGTGGTGCAACTGCTGGTTTAGGGAAAATGATTGAGCTAGAAGACAACAAGTCTCGGGCTGGCATAGGTTATTCGTCCGGGGTTTTCAACGCGCAAGGGCTATTCAAGAGTGGAGGGTTCATCCACACCAGTCAGAGCGAGGAAGCTGCTGCCATTCTGGAAGAGGACGAAGAGGATTCTGGCAACTTCGTCATCCCTGGGGGAATCTGCAATAATTGGGTCGCTGTGGATATTCCAACAGTTATCCATAAGTCGAAGTAATGTTCATTGTGTTTAAAAACCCTCCTCGCATGCCAAAAGGAAGAGTGATGACATTGTTGGCGCATAAACACAATGATATTTTCATTCAATAGATTCATGTTAAATGTTTGTTTTTCCAATTATTTTCCCTTTTTGCTTTTTGCATGAAATTGGTGATCACATTAAACCTAAAAATAAAATAAAATCAATCTTTTCATCTGCATAATTATTGCCTTGTTTGAATTCTAAAGCTTTTCATATCCAAAATCATTATGCAGGTTGATCAAACCTATTGAACATAATGACCCAACACCATCTCCCAACTTTGAATTCCCTGTATTTGAGGCACAAGAAGATGATGTTGAAGAGCTTCCTGACGAGATTACCCGTTTACTTGAGCATGAAGAGAAGATCATTCAGCCGCATCTTGAGAATCTGGAAAAAGTCAACTTGGGGTCTGAAGATTGTGTGCGAGAGGTGAAGATTGGGGCACTCCTGGAAGAGTCTGTTAAGAAGGGGTTGATCGAATTGCTACGAGAATAAGTATGATGTCTTCACCTGGTCATATGAAGACATGCCTGGTCTAGATACAGACAATATGCAACATTTCTTACCCTTGAATCATGAGTGCGTGTCTGTGAAGCAGAAGCTCAGAAGAACTCATCCTGATATGGCAGTAAAGATCAAAGAGGAAGTACATAAGCAAATTGATGCGGGTTTCTGGTGACTTCTACATATCCTCAATGGGTGGCCAATATTGTGCCCGTGCCTAAGAAGGACGGAAAAGTCCGAATGTGTGTGGACTATAGAGACTTGACCACCTTGTTTCATGATATGATGCACAAGGAGATCGAGGTATATGTTGATGATATGATCGCCAAGTCAAGAACGGAAGTTGAACATGTAAAGCACTTGTTGAAGCTTTTTCAGTGTTTGAGGAAGTACAAGCTTCATCTAAATCCCAACAAGTGTACATTTGGAGTCTGTTCCGGCAAGTTATTGGGCTTTATTGTCAGTGAAAGAGGTATTGAGGTTGATCCTGCAAAGGTCAAAGCAATACAAGAGATGCCTGCGCCCAAAACTGAGAAGCAAGTCCGAGGTTTTCTTGGCCGCTTGAATTATATTCATATCCCACATGACTGCCACATGTGCGCCGATATTCAAGCTCCTCCGGAAAGATCAGTCCCATGATTGGACCGTGGATTGCCAAAAAGCTTTCGACAGTATTAAAGAGTATTTGTCTGAACCTCTGATCCTGTCTCCGCCCGTGGAAGGTAGACCTTTGATCATGTATCTGACTGTTCTGGAAGACTCAATGGGTTGTGTCCTTGGTCAACAAGACGAGTCAGGGAAGAAAGAATATGTTATTTACTACCTGAGCAAGAAGTTCATTGATTGTGAGTCTCGATACTCATTGCTTGAGAAGACATGCTGTGATTTGGCTTGGGCTGCTAAGCGCTTACGCCAGTATATGATAAATCATACGACTTGGTTGATATCCAGAATGGATCCAATCAAGTGCATCTTCGAGAAGCCTGCTTTAACAGGGAGGATTTTCCGTTGGCAGATGTTGTTATCTGAGTACGACATTGAGTATCGAGCTCAGAAGGCTATTAAAAGTAGTATCTTGGCTAACCACTTGGCACATCAGCCGATCGAGGATTATCAATCAGTTCAGTATGATTTTCCGGATGAGGAGATTCTGTATTTGAAAATAAAAGATTGCGATGAGCCTACACTCGATGAAGGGCCAGAGCCTGGTTCCAGATGGAGTATGGTGTTTGATGGCGTTGTAAATCAGTATGGAAATGGTATTGGGGCAATGATTATTACTCCTCAGGGCACACATATTCCTTTTACAGCAAGGCTAACTTTTAAATGCACGAATAATATGGCTGAGTATGAAGCTTGTATTATGGAATTGGAGGAATGCATTGATCTAAGGATCAAGCATCTTGATGTTTATGGTGATTCGACCCTCGTTGTTAATCAGATTAAGGGTGAATGGGAAACGAATCAGCCTGGTCTCATTCCATATAGGGATTATGCGAGGAGGATTTCAACGTTCTTTACTGAGGTTGACTTCCATCATATTCCTCGAGATGAGAATCAGATGGCAGACGCTCTTGCTACACTTGCTTCGATGATTGTGGTTAAACTTTGGAATGAAGTTCCCAATATCACCGTGATACGCCTGGACATACCAGCTCATGTATTCGTAGTAGAAGAGGTAAAAGATGATAAGCCATGGTATTATGACATCAAGTGCTTCCTTCAGAACCAGGTTTACCCGCCTAGGGCATCTGTGAAAGATAGGAAAACTTTGAGGAGATTATCAGGATGTTTTTACCTCAATGGCAATGTGCTTTATAAGATAAATTTTGACATGGTGCTGCTCAGATGCGTGGATAGACACGAAGTAGACCTGTTGATGACTGAGGTCCACGAGGGTTCATTTGGTACTCATTCCAATGGACATGCCATGGCTAGAAAGATGTTCAGAACAGGCTACTATTGGCTGACAATGGAGTCTAACTGCAGCAAATATGTGAAGAAATGCCATAAGTGTCAGATTTATGGGGATAAGATTCATATTCCCCCGACACTTTTGAATGTGATCTCATCACCTTGGCCTTTCTCAATGTGGGGAATTGACATGATTGGCATGATAGAACCGAAAGCGTCCAACGGACACAGATTTCTTCTTGTAGCAATTAATTACTTCACCATGTGGGTTGAAGCGGCATCGTATGCAAATGTGACCAGGCAGGTGGTCGTGAAGTTTATCAAGAATCAACTCATATGCCGTTATGGTGTGCCAGATAAGATCATTATTGATAAAGGATCTAACTTGAACAACAAAATGATGAAAGAGATGTGTAATGAGTTCAAGATCGCGCATCATAATTCTTCTCCTTACAGACCTAGATGAATGGGGTTGTTGAGGCTGCTAATAAGAATATCAAGAAGATTATCCAGAATATGGTTGTCACGTATAAGGATTGGCATGAGATGTTGCCATTTGCTTTACATGGATATCGCACATCTTTCCGCACTTCAACAGGGGCAACCCCTTTCTCTCTTGTTTATGGCATGGAGGTTGTACTCCCAGTAGAGGTGGAGATCCCATCAATGAGAGTCTTGATGGAGGCCAAGTTGACTGATGCTGAATGGGTTCAGAGTCGTTATGACCAGCTGAACTTGATAGAAAAGAAGAGATTGACTGCCATGTGCCATGGTCAGTTATATCAACAAAGAATGAAGAAAGCCTTTGATAAGAAGGTCAAGCCTCGTGTGTTCCAAGAAGGTGACCTTGTGCTCAAGAAAGTCTTGTTTTTCGCGCCCGATTCCAGGGGCAAGTGGACTCCAAACTATGAAGGTCCATATGTTGTTAAGAGAGCATTTTCAGGTGGTGCTTTGATACTTACAACTATGGATGGGGAGGATTTCACTCATCCTGTGAATTCAGATGCAGTCAAGAAATACTTCGCCTAAAATAAAAACAGAATAGCTCGCTAAGTTGAAAACCCAAAAGGGCGGCTTAGGCAAAAATGAGCGTCTCGATGGATTGAAAACCCGAAAGGGCGGCTTAGGCAAAAATGAGCGTCTCGATGGATTGAAAACCCGAAAGGGCGGTCCAGGAAAAAGTTAGAGACCTAAAAAAAATGAATATATGTATCCCGCTAGATTGAGTACCTCACCCTGGGGCAATCTAGGAAAAATTAGGGATTTGGCAAGTAACTGCATCCTGACAAGTCTTTGTTATACAACTGTCATCCGTCAGAGATTCTTGCTCATTCGTCATCAACCGAAGCTTCAAATACATCGGATTCAGAATTGGTGGAGAAATGGTCATTATGTTCAATGTAGCCCTTTTCCAATATATATCACCAATTTCAAATTTGTAAAGATCTATGGAGTCTTGCCATTTGCAGACTACCATTCCATCAAATAAATTTGAGCCTTTTATCCAATTATTTGCACTCTTATTTGTTTCTATTCGATAAATGTTTTGCATGTTTTAATTGAGAAAATATCATTGTTTTGAAGAAACGAATTTTTCATAACTTGTTTTTTAAACAAAGTGAACATTCACAACGACGAAAAGATACTTAGGAGATCCTCAGTGCTCTCCCAAAGATGGTAGAATCTCTAACAGGGTAAGACATTTGTTCATATTCCCGGCATGACTGTATCTTCTTCCTCCGGAGCCTTTTGTGGTTTATCCTACTGAGTGGAATGCTTGTTGAGGTATTCACCACTCTCCCCTTCAGCGGAGTAGCGACCTTTCCTCCTCAGCAGATGTGATCTCCTTGGTGGGTACGGTACTTGGTGGTTGATCCCCAGAATCCCTTTATCCCTAGGATAGATTTCCTAGTAGAATTGCTTATGTGGCGGATTTTTATCTGTGCAATAAGCTCCTGTCCCCAGCTGGAATGATTAATGATTCGTCCCCTGCAGTGATTTTGTTGCTTCTTGGTTTCTCTTGCCCTCGTCACATTGGATACTCTCCGTGGAATCTGGCTTTCTCTCTTGAGATGTAGTACCGGATGTTTGTGTGCTTATTTCTTTGAAGCTGTTTGTGTTAGAAATGTCTGTTTGTTAGCATTCATCATACATAAACCACGCATGTGTGCATATAACTTTCAAACATTCGGATATTCATATTGCATTCTTGGCCATATATCTTTGTTTCTTATTCACTGCTAGTTGGTAGTACATTCCACAAGCAGATGTCGGCGTCTGATCCCTCAATATCGAGTCAGCCCATTAAGCAGAAAGTATTCATCTTTCCTTCCGCATTCCCCACTGAGTTATATCCTCGTGGACGACGGTTGTTTTTGCTTCCTCCTAACACATATATTGGGATGGGTTTCCCTATTGAGTTATATCCTCTCTAGGACGAGTCTTGATTTAGTCTGCCTCTTTGGTTTGATCCTAAATTGGCCTTGTTGTGACTGTTTCCTGTGTTTCCCCGTGGTATAAATGAATAATTGCTCAATAATATGTAATTATTCATCTTATCCTCGGCGGAGTCTGTGGCTTTCTACCCTTATACCGGTAGTTGTAAACCCTATTTTCTCCCCTTTGCAGAGTTAACCTTTTTGTTCATCCTAATCGATGACGGTTACTCTTCCGTGGTTTTCTACCCAGTATCCTGTAGATGTAATCCCCTCCTTGACGGTTACCATTATCCAATATTCGGTGTTGATATTCCCTTCTTTTTGGATAATTGCTCTGATTAGGTAGTTTATCCCTAGCAAGCCATCTTTCATATACCGATTGTCGGTAATGTTTGTTGCTCCCCTTGATTGGTCATCATTATGTACCTAGTTTCGGTATCCCGATGCCCTTCTCTCTCGGTCGATCTATCCTTTATTAACGCAGTAACCGGTTGTGGATAATCTTCCATGCGAGTATATTATCTACGTTCTGACAGTAATAGATAATATATCTCATGCACTCTTTGGTCGAAGCCTTTTGCTCTTCCCCAATTGAGTAAGATTCGTATCCCTGTTTTGGAATCGAATGTCCATCCCATAATCGAGTTTGCTTTTTGCCCTCTTTTCAGATGATGAGTGTTTTGGGAATATTCCCCAATTCAGGCTTTGGTTGGTCACCTATTATATGCCCAGTAACCGGCATCCCTGGTGTTCCTTCCTTCTGCTCCCTATTATGACTTTTTGTCACCTGTGGAGTCAGATTTCCCTGAGTCGAAATATACCTTTTTAGGTCTTCCTCAGATGGTTTGGTTGATTGATATCTCTCACCCTTATACCGGTCTTAGATATTCATTCTTCCGGGGTATGTTGTTCTCTCACCCTCATACCGGTGTTCAGATCACACGTCTTTTTGAGCTTATTACCCAGTAACCGGTAATACCTCATCCCGTTGCTTCCCCGGGAGATTTCTGTTGGGATCTTCCTCAGTTGAGTCCTTAGTGGACATCCCCACCTCAGTCCGGATTTTTTATCCGAAGTATCCATCGCGGATAATTTTTTGGATGTATTGGCCTATTCCCCAATACATGCATCTTTGAGTCAGCTCGAGTCCTTCCATTGATTTATTTCATGGATTCTCTCTGTCTCTCTCAGCAAGTCTTAAGTCGTGACCTGCTCACGCATTTTCACGCTTTACTCCCCAGAGTCTCTGTCTCTCTAGTGAGTGTATTACTCCTTTGGATTTTTAGTTTCTCCGAATTTCTTTTTCTTTTGTGGACGCCTATCCCCACAGAGTTTTACCATTTGCATGCATACATCTGGATCATGAGGTCTCTTGGGACAAAAATTCGTCTCTTTGTTATTATTTAAGCCCATTCTACCCCATCGAGACGAAGATTTTAACCTTCACTTCTCCGACTAGAATGACCTTAAATAGGGGCACATGTAAGACCCCAATTGTGTCCCTAAGATCCCTCATGGCATCATAACATTGCACTTGCATTGCCTCAAGGTTCATTAGCATCTTGGTTCCCTTTGCCTTTGGACGGGACCTCTTGTGAGTCGTTTGAGATCACCAAGCATGCTTGAATTGTATATCATTTATTTTGTTATTTTGTTTACTAACTAAAAGCACAAAAATATGTCGCTAACATCTTTTGTTTGTAGCTTGAGTAATCACAAGGTCAAAGGCTTCAAGGAGATCATTGGTACAAAGATATGCCAAGAGGAGATGAAAGCAAGCATGGTAATGGTTCCCAAAGTTCTCATCCATCAAATATGCCTCCCTAGCATCTCAATTCATCATTTTGATCAAAGCAAGTCAAAGGGTTTAAGGTTTGTGCCTCAAGGAAACCCTAATTCATCTGTGCACCACAATGCCTTGCTCATGAAGCAACCTCAGCCCATGATCAAATGCAATCAAGGTAAGTTATTCAATTAATCTTTTCATGCATATTTGAACTTATTTGAGTGTCCTCAATCATGAATTCATCAAGATATGAGTCATGGCCTTGAGAAGTTGATCAGTCAATTCATCTAACTATTTTGAAATGCACTGAGACCTAACTTTTCATGTGTTATTCAAATGGAGATGGTTCCAAAAGCAAATATGTTCTTAAAGACAATATGAACAACTTTCATGTTCATCAAAAATTGATTTGAAGCTTGGAAGGTCATCTCCCATTCCAATACATTATAGGTCATTTTGACTGAAACCCTAATTTTAGGGCAACTTCCCAAGAACATAACTCATTCATTTTTTATGATTTTGAGATGGGATCAAATGAATTGGAAAGCTTAAGATGTCTACTTCAAATGTTATGTTTAACAAAATTTTAAAATTTCAAAGGAAATACATGTGATAATGCAAGACATTATAGGTCATTTTGGGCCAAATGCATTAAAAGGCAAAAAAAGTCCAACTTCAAGTGCCCATAACTTTTTCAGCCAAATTCCAAATGATGCAAAATTAAAGTCCATTTTGATTGTCTTGAAAATATCTACAACTTTTATGTTAGAGGTTTTTTCATTTGAGGCTTGCAGCATAGAAACAGAAGGGCTTGAACATTGGCCAAATTTAGAAACATTGCCTTTGCATGTTTTGCACCTTGCACTTTAAACTCCAATTTCACCAATTTCCACACTTCAAATGGATTTTTGCCCAACATAAGAATTGTTCCTTACATCAAAATCTTTCCAACCATTACTCACATGCCTATGTTTGGATTTTGTAAATGGGACTTTCGAAGAAGGGAACATTTAGGTCCAAATATGGAATTCCCATGAAATCTTGATACACAAGCAAATGCCATTCAAATTACACGTCCAATTCAACTTGGTTTGTGTTCAGCATTCATTTGCATCAGCTTTTGGGCCTCACATGCGCCTGTACAGGCCCATGCATGGAGGACCCAATTCTCATGCACACGAGTATTGCCTTGCATTGCTTCAAGCTCAGCTATAAATACATGCTCCTCTTCATTCAATTCTCAACCTAATGGCGCCTAAGATGCTGCACAACTGAATCCATAACCATTACCAAAGAAGCTATTTCACTTTTCTTCAAAATTTTCAGATCCAAAATTCAACTACATCTGGTTGAATCCTTGGATCTAGAGCTTCTAAACCTTCATCCTTCAGCTCATTGATCTTCTATTTTGGCAAAGCAAGCAAGGAATCGAGCTCAAATCTCCAGAATTCACGTTTGTTCTCCATCTGGTATTTTCTTCGACACTCATCATATATTGATCCATTTCTCTGGCCAATGTGTTTTTTGAAGTCCTGACTTGAGAGGCAAGCTAGTGGTAGCTTCAATTTTGTTTTTCTTTGATCTGCATTTTTCATACCTAAATCTTCCACCTTAGATTTCTCAACCTATAGGAATCTTGAGTGTGATTCAAGGTTACAGGGGTGATGTACATCACCCGAGCTTCATTTTGGTATAAGGATCGTGCAAAATGGTGAAGGTTTGAAAACCTGCAAATCTGGCCGGAATTTGGAAGCTCACCAGAGAAGAAGGTGGCTCCGGTGGCCGTCCATTGCTAGTTTGAATTTGGATCGTTGGATCTCATTTCCAGATTCAATCCCAACCTTTAGATGTTATGACTTTTGTTTAATCAGCGTGTGGTTGCATTGACCTAGACTCACCATGAGCGCGCGCTTTAGGACCATCCGATTGGCCACGTCAATTAATGAACGTGATCCAACGCTTCCTGATTTTCCACATTTTTTATTTTCTGATTTTATTTTCTTTATTTCCTTTTATTTCAAAAATTCATATCTCTTTTATTATTGGTCCAAAAATTATGGGACCAATTGCATTAGTCTCCAAATAAATTCTAGTGTCTGATTCTGATTTTTAATTTTTTTTATTTTGTCATTTGATATTTTTTTTGAATTTTCTCTTTTCTGGTTGTTTTTAATTCATTTTAAATAGTTTTTGATATTCAAAAAATACAAAAATATTTTCCTAACCTATTTGAATGATGATGAATCTATGAAAAATATTCTCATCAATTTTTTAATTGATTTGAGATTTATTTGAGATTTTAGTTCAATTAGGTTATTTTTATTCATTTTTAATTGATTAAAAATAGTTTCTGACTTTTAAAAATGCTGAAATTTTTTGTCAAACTTTGTTTGACCTTGTTGAACTTGGGATAAATTACTTGGACCTTTCAAGGTTGATTTGAAGTAATTTTGAAGTTTGACCTTTCTTTTATTTTTAATTCAAGTTTAATTTTAAATATTTAAAAATGCAAAAAATATTTTGTTCATTTCTTGACTTCCAATCTTCATCCCACTTCTATTTTTGATTGTTTGACTTTGACTTTCAATGTTATTGGTCAACATATGATGATTGGTACACTGTACTTCATTTAATGCATTTGTATTTTTTCCATTTTTATTTCCATTATTCATCTCCTTCTTCTTCTTTTTTTTTCTTTTTCTTTTTGATCAATGAGTTGAAGGTTGATAAGTTAGCATTGATTAGGGAGACTTAATCTTCCTTAACCCAAATCTAATTCATCTTGATCAATAGATCAAGTGAATGGCTTTGCATTAAGGATAAGTTGTTTCCTAAATCATGCAAAAGGCTTAAACCAATACAAGATCAATTCTCTTCCTCTTTTGGGCATGGCAAGTTGTTGGAACTTGGTTCACTAACCAAGACATCTAACTTATGTTGTTGCCCACATTATTATTGACCGGCCTCAGATAGTTGTGACTTCTATATAAGTCCAATTATGATTGCTTAACATAGCGCTAAATTTGCCTAATAGCACACTAACTATTAACTACTAACAATTAACATTTATTTAATGCACTTTACTTTTATGCAATTTACATTCTTGCACATATTATTCATTTGCTTTTTCCCTTTGCTCATTTGAGCACATGTTTATGTTAATGCATTTGCCTTTTGCTCACTTGAGCACATAAATGTGTATATATTATTGTGCTTGTGTTTTGTTTTGATTGTTGAGAACCAAACGCAAAGAATTGGACAAAATGGACTTAGATTTTAGGACCTTACCCAAGCAAAAATGGAATTGGAAGAGCAACTAGGCATTGAGCCTCTAGAGTGCTATAAATGTCAAAGAGCAACTAGGCCTCCTGCCTTTAGAATGCTTAAAGCTTAAGGATGAACATTAAAAGGACCAACCTCTAAACTCACTCTTGTCCATTCTTGATTTGTTTCATAAAACTCTTTGATGTGTGTGTTCTTGTGCTAGGGATTCCACCTTCATTCAAAGTTGAGGAACCATTGTAATGTTCATCCAAAGTGGAAGAGACAAGATGCATTGAAGATCTCTTAAGAGACTTGTGTGATGAATGCTTGGGTTTATGTTTATGTGATTGCTTATTCCAAGGTGTCGCAGCCTGAAAAATACAGAAGGTGCGAAAAAAAAAACCGGCGAGAAAGAAATGACAGAAGAGTCGCCACCGTGCGTTATTTATCCCAAAGGAGGGAAAGGAAACGCTCGAAGTAAACCTGGAGAAAGGAAAGGAAAAGACAAGGTCTCGCAACCAAATCTTGGGTTCGGGAGTCGATTATGCGAAGGGAAGGTATTAGCACCCCTACGCATCCGTAGTACTCTACGGGATCCACTCTTGTTGTTTCTTGTCTAAAGGGTGTGAGTTTATCTAATGTACTATTTACTAAAAGAAAGGGTCAAAGAAAATGACTCGCACGGATGTCGCATCCACTGCATACGTATCTCATCTGGAATGAGAATCAGAGTCTTCGTAGCTCGGCTACCTATGGGTGAAAGGGATGTGTGCTCGCTAAGACGTCGCGTCTTATGCCTACGTATCTCATCGGGAATGAGAATCAGAGCAAAACGTAGTTCAGCTAACTACGGGAACAAAGGTCTCGATTGCAACTAAGGGCAAGAGAAAGGGAAGGTCTCGATCGCAACGAGGGCGAGAGAAAGGATCGCAACGAGGGCGAAGGCAAACAAGGATTAGTTGTTAGTCGTTAGTCAAACTCGACAAGACGTCGCATCTTGTGCCTACGTATCTCATCTGAACATGAGAATCAGAGTTGCCGTAGTTCGGCTACATAGGGATTGCCATCTGAACATGGCACCTACACACAAAAAGGTGGCAAACATGGAGCCCGACTGCCAATCACTGGACTTACATCAGCATCCGAACCAAAAAACACACAAAAGGGCAAACGTGGAGCCTGACTGCCAATCACTGGACTTACATCAGCATCTGAACCGAAACACACACAAAAGGGCAAACGTGGAGCCCGACTGCCAATCACTGGACTTACATCAGCATCCGAACCGAAACACGCACAAAAAGAAAAAGAAAGGTGCCCGGAGTGGTCTCGCACGACCACCTGCCTACATACCTCGTCTGGAACAAGGATCAGGGCGATGTAGTTCCCCTTCATAGGGGTTGCCATCTGAACATGGACTTACAAAGGAGGACACCAGTTGTGTCAGAAGAGAGTGGGCGATGTGTTCACGTCCTAGCAGTAGGTGTCGCAGCTCGCTGAATCGAGTCTTAGGCAGTTACCTCTTTGCAATAGGACGGACTACATGCCACAGGATCGGAGACGCTCGGAAAGGTCTAGAAGTGGGGGAAGCTCTGCCCTAGTGTTGTCATGCAATATGTACTTAAATGTTAGGATTTACGAATGGGAATATCTACCTAATGTTAGCATGCAAAGGAAATGGGGATTCTAACTATGTTATCATACAAAAGGATATGGGAATCCTACCTATGTTATCATACAAAGGGTTCTATCTAATGGGTGCTACCTAATCGGAACAAGAATCGACGAATGGAGCGAGGAGAAGTGTTAGGGATAAGGGTAGATGGCGATGCATGAAGCAATCGACTTACAAGGTTGATGGCGATGCATAAAGCAATCGACTTACAAGGTTGATGGCGATGCATAAAGCAATCGACTTACAAAAGGGTGGATGAACACGTGCTGGTTCTGTTAGGTTTTGAAAAAAATGATTACTCGACGTTGGATCGAGGTTTTGGTCTTGTTTTGAAATGGTTATCGAATGTTCATTTAATTCTTGTATTAACAGATGAATGAAGAATGAAAGAATATTATACATTTCATGGGAGAGGGATACATTTGTTATGAATGGGGATTCAAAGTATTGGAATAATTAAATCGGGTCCAAACAATAAATAATGCAATGTATGAGTGTAAGTGCAAAGGAACCGGCTCATTGTAAGGAGGCCCAAGAGTAAGCCATGTGAAGAAAATAACACAACAAGTTATATTTACAACACACTTAAAAATTAAATCGAAAAAAAAGGGTAAAATCGGGATTTGCACGGATGGAAATTGAGGGACACACAAAACCTAAATAATGTGCTCAAAGCCGGTTTGCACATATTGACAACAATTGAAATGTCATATGCGATTAATCGAAACGCGGCGAAATACTATCAATATATCGATAAAAATAATCATGGATAAATAACAAGAAAATTGTCAAATCCATAAATTAAAAATCAATGTTTAACATTAAAATCAACAAGTGTTTTAAAAAAAATAGAAAGTATGTTAAAATGAAAAAAAGCTGAAAACCAAGGATTGAACCCCCAACCTAAGGTTTAACAAACAACATTTCTACCACTGGGCTAGAACTATTTTATTATTCAAATATTGCCTGCATTACTATAAATATAATAAACAGACGCTGAATATAATTAAATAACAAACATAACAGTAGCAATAACAGTAACAGTAGCAGCAGTATATGAAACGAAGATTTAACGTAAAAGAAAAAAAATCAAATGATGCACATGAAAACAACACACGGAAAAAAGGAGAGTTCGAGCATGAGTTACCGAAATACCAAGGTTGCCACCGCTTTGCGTTGTTGTTGCTGCCGGTAACGGAACTCGGTAACGGAACTGAGTTGAATGCTGATGTTGTTGCCGGAAGAACGTCGAGTTGTGATATGACGGTTCCGGTTGTAACCTTTATGGTTGCAACAAGGGTGGCGGAGGAGAGCTTAAGGGATTAGTGGTTTTTTACAGCTGAAGCGTGGAGTATTGAGGGTTATTTTTCTGTGTGAACACTGTTGCAGAGAGAGATATTTCGAAAATCTCTTTCTCCTCTCCTTTGTTGTCGTTTTGAATGGTAGCCGTCAATGTTCTCTTCACAATTAGGGTTTTTTCAGCTCTCCTCCTCTAGTGAACAGTAACGGATCCTCTTATAGTCCCACTGCTAGGGTTTTGAATTGGCAGCTGAGATCAAAAGGATGTCGGACTTGGAAGTGCTTTTGGTGCCGTCAGTTTGTCTACCCTGTTTTGGTGCCTATTCTGAAAAAAGGTAACATGTACGCTGTGAAAATGTTTCATTTTTGTTCCTTGTGAACTTTTACTGCCTTACTGAGTTATTGTGATTTTTTTACTGCAACGAAATTTCTCAACACACTTGAAGAAAAGGAGTGTGTGTAAAATTGATACAAAATGGGCATCCTGTCTACTACTTCAGCAAGCAATGGAGCGGGTAGTGCAACATGGACATGTTCAAAACCATTATGAGAAGGCAAATCATTTGTTTACCATTCTGAAGAAGTACAAGTAATTTGCTAACTATTCCATCCAAGTATGGCGTTAAAATATCAGGTGTACAATTCTCACTGAAGTTGAGTACTGCTGAGGCAGCATGAGCCTATACATGAGGGCGCTGAAAATCACCCATGGCGGCAGCTAGGGCTGGCAACACTCCTGGATGATATTGAACTTACAAATCAGGACCCAAATCAGTAGACAGTTGTCCAATTGCATTAATGGCTGCCCACTTCACACGGGGATGTTGATCGGGAAACGAGTTCCATACCATAGCCACCGCTTGCTCAAAATTTCTTTACCATGACCTTGGAGCATCATTCAGCTATCTGAGCAAGTGCAACTGATGCAGCATGGCGATTTTGCTACTCGGCTGCGGCCAAGTATGTAGGCAATTGTTTGGGATCCCAGATTGCTGCAAAACAGATGTCTTATTCAAGGAATCATCTTGTCTGGCAAAGGAAAACATGGACTGATTCTTGTCTTGGATTTTCCGCAAAGTAGGTGCTTTGAAGGCTATATCAGTTTCATCCAACAACTTAACTAGTGAATCTCCCCATGCATCTAGTTCCAAAGACAAAATGTTAGATATAATGTTGTTTTCTCCGATGTCTGAAGCAACCTTGTTTCCTTAAATGATTCTGGTTACAAATTTGATTTTGATGCTTCAGTTCATGGTTTGATTGGTTTGGATTCTGAAGATAATGAGGTGAATGATGCCCGGATGCTAAATTGTTAGTGCCTTTGCAGAACTATTGTTGATCAAAGTCTTTATTTAGCATATCATCCACAATTATATCTTCCCCAAAAGCTGGTGTGGTTGAATGATCTTTACAATATTCACTATCTTGAGGAAAATGCTTCCCTAGAGAGGAATTGATTGAGTTAGGAGAAAAAAGTAACTTGTCTGAATCCTGAGTGAAATATGAATCTTTAAGATTACTGTTGACGTTAACGGATGATAACTCAGAACATAAGCCATGCACATCCCGATTGGAAACTGCCTTGTTAGTATTCAAATTGTGAGGTCTGCCAGTCTCCAGGAAGCTTGTACTCGTAGAGGGTGCAACCTTATCTTGATCAAAGCCTACGAAAGCTGATGTTTGAGAACTTCCGCCAATGTGATGTTTGTTCAATGCTGAGTATCAATATCCCACACTCTCAAAAACTTGCCTTTGGATGAGCTAACTAGCTTTTTCCCAGAACCAATAAATACAACATCAGTCACCTGATCGCGATGACCGCGAAGGCGAAAAAGACCGGTTTCTCCAACAACATCATTATCTTTACTACCAGAAGCAAGTAACAAACCAACCTTATTGTATCGAAGAGTAGTTACAGCTCCTTTATGTCCATTCAAAGTAGTCTCGCAAGTTCCCTTATCAGAGTCCCAAATCCTTATGCTACCATCAGTACTTCTCTTCTGCAGTCTACCTGAGGTGTAAGTGTAGGTACTCGGCTTCTTCACCACACGTTTCCACTCATCAGATGTCTGGTTCACATACATTTGTTGTTCAAAATGATATTGTACACGCGAAGGTAAGAAATGGATTTCACTTTCTATAGATTGACTGTTGTTTGTTTTAACTATTCAAAAGGCGTAATGTTTGAACTATTTTGCAGCCTCAGACCATATCCATTGGATAAGTTGCGGACATAGCAATTATTCCAGCACATGCTCCAGCTGCTGTAGTATATCCATCGAAATTTACGAAAGATTAATGCTTAGGAGAATCACAAGCTTGAAGCAGCTGTGATGCAAAGTCGTTCTTCTCTTGATCACCAACTGAAGTCTTGAAAGTGGATGAAGAAAGTTGGGTTACATTTTTATCATGAACATCAGTAGTTCCACTGTGTCTTGGCATGAAACCGTCACTACCGGGCTGATGCCAACTTCTAAGCATCAATGTGAAAAACATGAAGACTAGGATCGAAACTTCCCCGAGAATCTCATCCGACACACCGTTAAAATTGTTGTAAAAAAAACCAAAAGATCTTTATATCAGCATTATCCGGAACTGAACTGGAAGTTTAAACGGCGGTGGCGGTAGAGTGAATGATGAAGAGATGAGGAAGCACTTATCTGCTACTGCACTTGATTAATGATGCTGAACCATTTGCTCTATGAATGTTAAAAGCCATTTGACAGAGTTTCTCTGCTTCATTAAATTGCAAAGTTTGAACATTAGCTTCAGCCGAATACCGACAAGTTTCGCCATGTCTTGGTTCTGTACCTCTTGTGTTCCTTTGCTTACTTTAATGATTCCCAGTGTCAAGCTACCAAGGATGTTGGTGTTATTGCTGGTCTTAATATCATGCGAATCATCAATGAGCCCACTGCTGTTATTCTCAAACTTAGAAAATGCTTTCAGCTTGGCCACCTTTCTTGCAGCATCGGCAGTGGAAAAATCCAGAGATAAATCTTGAACTTCAGAAAGCTTTCCTTTATTGAGAACTTTGAAAAGAGCGAAACCCGCCGGCGTTTCAAATTGTACCAGCATTTTAACAGATTTTGAACAAACCTTTGTTGAGACTGGTTTTGCGGTGTGCGAAGAAAATGAAACACGACGAGCCTTACTGTACACAATAAAAGCAGTCTCTTTTAAAATAACAAACTCACTCACTGATGGACTTGTGACTCTGAAAATGGCATCGACTGTAACTATCTGCAAGACCAATTTGGGAATACTAAACCCAAAAAGCACACGGATATTAGACCCTGAAGCTTCATCAACAGTTGCCAAGCCACTCAATGCCTTTACAACCTAATTATGCAAGCTAGATCTTCTCTCTCTAGCTGACTGTTGGATAACCGATCCAATGGCCACGGATTATTCAATAACAGTTTGTAAAATTGCAGATGGATCCGGAAATGGGCACACCATATAGATTACCAAACAGGAATTGTTAATTCCTTCAGTGGGGTTCGCAGAAAGACAAGAGTTGAGGTTTAAAGCTCGCAGCGCCTTTTAGCTTCATCAAGTAATTCATCCAATCGAACTATCTCGGTGTTGCGAGTCCGGAATCGTCTTCCATCGTCACCAAGAACAAAGCCAAAAACTACATGAGTGCATTTTGGATATCCATTTCCATCCTTTGGGAGTCATCCTACACACCTGTAAGCCTTAAAGAGCATGTCAAAATGTTGCCACTGCCCAACATCTGTAACATATATATTCCATTCAATATTTTCGACATCCAGACAGTACCAAGTTGATGTTAGATCAGTTGAAGAGTAGTTGTAGCCACCATCTCTTTTAACAACAATCTTTAAGGCAACAGGTTGCTCTTGAGCATGAAGCTTGGTGATACCTAATTCATCGCCACGGCACCCACATAGCGAAGAACTCACATCCCTCATCCACCACCTGATGAGCCAATACTGACTGGTCGATTCCATCATTTATCACGAGCCTATAAACTGCATCGGCAACCACAAAAGGATGTGGACTTAAATCAACAAATGCTGCTCCTCGGTGTGATCAACAAAAATTTGTTACCAATGACCAATGCTGGCTGGATATCTTTCGGTGAGATCTTGACTCATTTCCATTAACGTTTCCAGTTAATGTCCATGACCCGTAGGTATTTCCATCAACTAACAGTGGAAGGCTTGCCTTTTCCAGATGGTGTAAGACAAGAATAAGAGCCCGTGAAGACTGTTTACTTGGAGCTCCCACTTCAAAAGCAATTACAGGAGAAATCTTGTGCAAATATTCCTCAGCTAGAGCTCGAGCAAAAGATTATGTTACATCACTTTCATGTGACTTCGCATGAAACACAGATCCCTTAGATGATAATGGCTTGATATTTTTGTTAGCTTTATTTGATTTGTAGAAATAATATATCTGTTTTAGCACAACAATGTTAATGTGCATCTTGCCGGCAGATAAACCGCGTAGCTCCAGAAGAAAAGCACAAGAAGCAACAAGCATAGAATCCTCAAAAGATGCAAAATTGCAGTTGACCAAACAAATGAAAGTATCGTATCTTCATGTTGTCCTAGTGGTGAAAGAAGTTTCTGAACATCTAATTGAATGTTAGTTTGCCCAAAAGATGAACTAGTGCCTTCCCATTCCGACTTCCGATTTTGGACTCTTGGACCAATAATTTGGTTAAAAGCTGCCAGCGCTCGTCCACGATGCAAATGATGCTCAAGCCCAAATCCATTTTCCTCAAGTAACATACTAGTTTCTCCTTTGTATGCCACTTCAATTAAGATCTAACGAAGATTTATTATTTTCTCTTGCATAGTCTTAGCCTACTTTGAATGTCGCTCGGTTAACAAAAACATGATGCACATTTGTTTCCTTAGGATCCAAGCATAAAGTTTGCACATGACTATCAGTAGCTTCGACCAAATGCCCCCTTTAGATTTAAATCCCAATATCAAAACCAAATTATAGAACATGATCGAGACTCCTTTTGTGTTTCCCTTGAATTATCTATTAAAATCCATGCAGATAAAGGATGACCTTCGACCACTAGCTTGATTCCGACGATAACCAGGCTCGGTCCCTCTTGAAAAAACTCACATGATAACGACTCTCCCTTAAAACATGGTAAACCACTGGAATCTCCTTGAATCAAACAAATGTTCATCAAAGCTTTTCATGACTAATATTTTTGACCACATACTCTAATCCAAACACAATAATCCTCAAATTCCTTGATTACCAACCGACGCGGAATGCGCCTATGCATCCAAATATGTTGACGGTAGAACCTCGCCTTGAATGCGCACAACCCAACAAGGTGCACCCATAACAGAAAAGGAGACCACTTGATGCTCATGAAAAAGGAGTACCATAGTAGAGGAACAAAATCATGAGGAGCAAATAATGAATGAAATAATGATATGAACATCAGGGTTAAAATCGGGGTGTGACAGCTGCCCCTATTTAAGCGTCTTCAACTAGAGAATATGAAGCAAGACGTTCTTCATATGATCATAGTGGGAGATGGTTAAATACTAAGAAGACCCGGATTTTGATCCTGAATCCGTATGAAATAATTAACAATGTCTGTCAGAATCGGCAAAGAAGCAATCTCGAAAGAAGAGTCCGTCTGGTACGGTGAAAATCGGCCTGAGTACCAAAACAGAAAGTTGACCTGGATACCAAAATAAATGGTAACACAGGAATACCCATGGCCTGAACGCCACACATTAGTCTGAACACTAAGCATTGGAATATGAGAGTATCAATGTTGGTCTGATCACCGGAAATCTGGTCTGAACACCACTTCGATCTGGAAATCGGAAAACTGGCCTGAATGCCACAAGTACTTCGACTTGATCGTCGGAAACTTCTTCGATCTAAAAATCAGAAACTGGCCTGAATGCCACTTTGGTCTGGATACCGGAAAACTGGCCTGATTGCCACTTCGGTCTGAATACCGGAAACCGGCCTGAATGCCACAAGTTGCATCGACTTGGATGTCGGAAACTTCTTCGATCTGAAAATCGGGAAAGACTGGCTTGAATGCCACTTCGGTCTGGATACCGGGAAAACTGGCCTGAATGCCACTTCGGTCTGGATACCGGGAACTCTGGCCTGAATGCCACTTCGGTCTGGATACCGGGAACTGGCCTGAACGCCACTTCGGTCTGGGTACCGGGAACTGGCCTGAATGCCACTTCGGTCTGGATACCGGGAACTGGCCTGAATGCCACTTCGGTCTGGATACCGGGAACTCTGGCCTGAATGCCACCTCGGTTTGAATACCGAAATACTGGTCTGAATACCACCTCGGTCTGAATACCGGAAAACTGGTCTGAATACCATAAGTTCTTCGTCCTGATTGTTGAGAACTTCTTCGATCTGGAAATCGGAAACTGGCCGGAATGCCGCATTGGTCTGACTACCGCCTCGGTCTGAACACCGCCTCGGTCTGAACACCGGAAAACTGGTCTGAATACCACCTCGGTCTGAATACCGGAATACTGGTCTGAATACCACCTCGGTCCGAATACCGGAAAACTGGTCTGAATACCATAAGTTCTTCGTCCTGATTGTTGAGAACTTCTTTGATCTGGAAATCGGAAACTGGCCTGAACACCACTTCGGTCTGGATACCGGGAAAACTGGCCTGAATGCCACTTCGGTCTGGATACCGGGAACTGGCCTGGACGCCACTTCGATCTGGATACTGGGAAAACTGGCCTGAATGCCACTTCGGTCTGGATACCGGGAACTTCATGTCTATCAGCATCGGCGAAGATAACAAAACAGTGATACGTGAGCCGGCACGCATGCCAAAGACCCATGCTGGGGATAACAATCGAAAGATTGACCAAAGAGTGCATGAGATATATTATCTGTAGCCGTCAAAATGTAGATAATACACTCGCATGGAAGATTATCCACAACCGGGTTGTAGGTTGTTAAATGGATAAACGACCGAAAAGAAAGGCAACGGGGTACCAGACTAGGTATGCAAAAGATGACCAATCAAAAGAGGATAAAGTTGCTTACTCGGAGCAAGTATCCAAAGGGGGCAAGACTATCAATACCACAAAGAGGGGATTACATCTACCGGTTAGTAGGCAGAAAACCACGGAAAAGTAACCAGTCATCGATAGGATGAGCACACAGGGTTAACTCCACCAAGGGGATGAAAGTGGGATTTTACAGCTACCAGTTAATAGGTAGAAAACCACAAAGATAGGACTTACAACTACCGGTTTGTAGGTAGAAGCCAACAAACAGCATGAACCACAAAGGTTACCTCTGCTAGGGGGTGAAAGTGGGATTTTACAACTACTAGCTTGTAGGTAGAAAACCACGACGATACGACTTACAACTACCGGTTTGTAGGTAGAAGCCACAAATTCTGCTGAGGATAAGATGAATGAGTGCCGGTTAGTGAGCGACTATTCATTTATGCCCCAGGGAAGCACGGGAGACAGCCAACAGGAAGCCAATTTAGGATCGATCCAAAAAGGCAGACTGAAACAGGACTCATCCTAATGAGGACAGAACTCAATAGGGAAAACCCATCCCGTTAGGGAGGGAACGGAAACAACCGTCATCCACGAGGATATAACTCAGTGGGGAGCGCAGAAGGAAATGGTAGACACTTTCTGCTTAAGGGGTAGACTCTACATGGAGAGATCAGACACACCCAATTCTGCTAAGGGAATGGACCCAAGCTTTGCAAGATGCTGCCAACTTCGAGGAGTAACACTGCTGGGGATACCCACTCAACTAAGGAGCCACCTGTTGGGAAAGCACCAACCTCTCAACCATGCTGATGAACCCAATTCTGAAGCCGATCCAATGGCGCGATGCTAAACTCTTTCCAACAAACCAATCTCGGCTAGTCACCACGGCCTAGGGCTAATGGAAATGTTTGCAATGTTGATGCATGAGTTTTTTTTCTTGTTTTACACAATGCCCCATGATCATGGAAATGCTATGCACTAATGATGCAATATGCTATGCTTATCTAAATGATGAATGCATAAACACACGTTTCCTCCAGAGACAACACCGGGGAACTCCAGGAACTGTGCCGAGGATCTTATAATCACGTCAACTTCCACCCTGCCGGGGAAAGACAAACCTTGCTGAGGATGCACTCCATCGAACCCGAACTGCTTGGAGATTGCCCTGCTAGGGGGAGGCAACCCATTCTTATCTCTACTGGGGATGATTTTCTCCAAACCCGATCCGCTTGGGGACCTCGCTGAGGGAAAACCATCAACACAAACCCTACTGGGAAGGCAGTAACCTTCAGGCTCGCTGAGGAGACACTGATCTCAAATCTGTTAGGGAGGTAACCCTCTCACACCTACTGGGGAAATACAGCTTATTGGACACAGAACACCTGTCGAGTCGCCGAATTGCGGCATCCATCGTCCACCCACAGTGTCGGCTCTCCCTCTTTTACGAACTCCCAGACGCTTCTGGACTTTTCTGCTCCATCATCTTGTATTCCCAATCTCGCCCGTACTCCACGGAGATCGAACTCCTGGTATTCATACAAACTTTCCAATCATCAGACTTTGAAGAGTCTTCTTGATTAACTTTCCAGGACTGTCGTCGTAATCCTTCACTGTCTTTTCACCGTTCAACTATCTCTTGCCCCTGATCAGGCTCTGCAGCAGGGATCGTTAGATAAAAGCGTGCCCCAGGTATGCCCCAGGTGTTCCGATATTTCAACGCCTAAGTCACTCAAACTTCCGAATAAGATTTCCAGATTTCAACCTCATAAGCATGCATCGGAAGGGACCTCTATGTTTCAAAATGCAAATATTCTTATCAAAATAAACGGATGTTTTCGTAATCAAAACGGTAATGACACAAAAACAAAATTTATTTGACCGAACACACGCTTTATTAACTGGAATAAAAGATGGCTCACAACCGAGCAACACACAGGAAGCAAACCCTGGAAAGAGGTGATTGCACACAACAGAAAAAACTCTATCCTAGTGGCAATGTGAAACCATGATCTTATCGGGTTCCAACTCAGTTACACCTCATATGTCCTCAAGACTTTCCGCACTTTCCGTCTTCTGAACAAGATGCTTCCGATTGGTCTCTGTTGGAGATTATCCAAGTCATCATGAGCACAAACGATCATGCTAGACGCAGTTGTTCGTTTCATTCCCTCTTTTGCCTGGACCGCCCTTTCGGGTTTCAGTCCACCGGGATACCCTTTTTTGCCCAAGTCGCCCTTGTGGGGTTTTCGACTTGCCGGGTGTACAGTTCTTTTCATTTATTATCCCTAACTTTTGCCCGAACCCTTTTCTCTCTTTTTTTTTTTTGGTTCGCCGGGATGCCCTTTTTTGCCTGGACTCTTTTATTTTTTTTTGTCCAGCGGGTCTCTTTCCCACGAAGTATCTTTTAACTGCGTCCGCATTCACAGGGGATGGAAAATCCTCATCATCCGTGGTCGTCAGCAACAAGGCTCTGTCAGAGAAAAACCCCTTTTGACCACGAACGGATATTCATAATTGTTTATCCACTTGCCCTACGATCGTCTTGAGGAAGAAGGATCCTTTTCAACACCACATCTCTTCCATGCTACCCACGAGGTCGCACTTCTCGGTCAACAACACGCTTCATTGACTGGGTACAACTGCCCCATGACAAGTAACTGTCAGTCTCTTTTCTCAATCAGGCTCAATGCGTTATACCGAGTCCTCATCCACTCTCCCTTTTCTAACTTCTCATCCATCCGGACTCTTCACAATGAAATCTAGCCTCCAGCAGGTAATATCACTTCCATCCCATACCGCATGAGGGAGGTGTTGCCCCAGTAGATGCACGTACCAAAGTACGACACTCAGGATACCAACTTCGTACTCAGCCACTATCATTGGTGTGTTCACATGTTATCGGGGAAGCACTAGCTCACTCTCTTTAAACTCTCCCCATCAGACATCAAAACCCGTTCGGATTCGGGGTCAGGCCCCTCCTCCAGGATCGGTCACTCTCAATCTTTCGATTCGAGTACCTCGAGATGTCCTCATCAGGGACTTCAGACTTCCTTGGTTGACAATTAATCAGTGGGCTGTTGGGCGAGATAACCATACAATACCCTCCTCTTGGTTGCTTTCTGGGAGGTATACTGAATATCGTATTCAATCGACAAACTTGCCCTCTCACAACCCGTCCGTTCGATGCTAGCTCCTCAAGCACATACTTGATCAGATCCATTTTGGACATCCACAAGGTGTTATGAACCAGCATACACTGTCTCAATCGGCGAGCAGCCTATGCCAAAGTACATCAAGTTTTCTCGAGCAGTGAGTGTATTGTTTCACAGTCGATAAACTTTTTGCTTAGGTAAATTGCGTGCTCTTTTCGACAAGACTAGTCATACTGACTCAATATGCACCTCATAGACTTCTGATTGCACCATCATGTCATCAACATGGCATTTGCTTTCACGATGAATCATATCATGAAACAAAGTCACCCTAGACTTCTGATACTTGGCACCGGCCTTCTCGATACTGAACGACATCACCTTATAACCAGAAGGTGCCCCTTGTGTGATGGACATGGTTCACGTCATATCATCTGGCAACAGTTCAATCTGGTCTCGGCCAAGAAGCCATCCATGAAGATAAACTGAGCATTATAATCAACCAATACCTCGTTGTGACGTACCGGGAATTCATCTTTCAGATTAGCTCAGCTCACATCTCGACAGTCCACACACATTCTCATCTTTCGGCACCAGTTTCCACTTCCCTGGAGGACAGTCTTCTCTCCATGGTAACTCGTGCCTCCACAACATTGGTATCCTACCTTGGTGTATCTAGATACAACCAGGCGCACACATACCATCCTGTTCTTGACTTGCCCCTGAAGCGGCCTCAATATTCGCTTTCTGACCTCGGCGGTGCTTGGAGCAACAATTCTGAGCACTCCTCATGCGGTTGAATCACCTTCTCCTCTGGTTTCAACGACCCGGCTAATTCCAACAAATCACAATCTTCTTCGCCTTCTCCTTCGGCATGATAGATCGAATTGTCGAAGTCATACAAAGGTGTAACCAAATTGTTATCGATGAGATCAGGAGGGTAATCACTTTTGAGGTTGGAACGAGACAAGTTCAAAAGAAAAACGAAAAACATTGCCATTTTTTTTTATTTAAAAAACTGTAAAAAAATGAAAAACAGGGAACACCGCTTTTAATCACAAAAAACATCCATTTATTACTGATGCAAAACGTTGCAAAATGAAACACATGAGATGGCCCTTACAATGGACCAGTACGTTTCGGGCAAAACGTATGGCTTTCATGCAAACAATAATTGAAACACAGAAATACTACACTTCCGGATGAGTGACAATGATGCTTTTGGAGGCCTTCCAGTTGCCTGGTACGCACGACTTTATCCACAGCTCGAGTTCGCGGTCGCGGTCGATCTCTTCACTCACTGAACAAGCATGATCAGAATCCAGCATTCCTGCACTGACAAAGATGTACGGTGGACGACGTCCTCTGTTTGGTCTAGACGACTCTTGATCTGGATAACCAATCCCGAACATGTCTGCCTTTACCACTATGTCGATGATCCTGCCCCAACCTCGGGCCTCTTGGTTCTTCACCACCTCTAGAGCTTGTTTATAAGAAGAAATGGACAGCTTCTTCTCTTTCTCGACAACAAGAGCGCTCTCCACCTGGACGGTTTCGATTGCTTGACTGGGTATTTCAAGTTTTCCAATGTCCATTTCTACTTCTTTCATCTTCTGGGTCGTGTCTCCCATCAATACACACCCCTCTGTGGCAACGGCCGCACAACAATTATCAATAACAGGGTAAACTCCATCCTGCACTAGAGGTTCTGGGACCACAGACATGGGAACCTTTAACTGATCTTCCTCAGTCATCTCCATTCCTTTCTTGACCTTTTTCACCATCTTCACTTTTACAGGACCCTGCCTGGGTACCGGGTTGACATCCCCATCCATGATCTGTGTCAAGCTGATGATCTTGGAGTCCACCATGTCCTGGACAACATGCTTGAAAGCCCTACAACCCTCAACACCGTGCCCGGGTGCCCCAGAATGGAATTCACAACTGGCATTCTCATCATAGTGTGCAGGCCTCTTCTGTTGTGCTATGGGAATCAAAATCCTCGTCCGGACTAACCCCAAATCCCTCAATCTCCTGAACAGAAGGGTGTAGGTCACAGGTGGCTCCTCAAACTGACGATCCTCCTTCTTTCTCTTCACCTGGCTCCTAGCTCTCGGTGCCTTCTGTTGAGGTGGTGGTTGTTGCGGGGGTACGGGTGAGTTACCAACAAGAGTGGTTACAGCAACAGCATAAGGATGATAACGATCCTTACTGCGTTCTCTCTTTGCTGGCGCACCACTTGACTCAACCTCCTTTTTGAGCGGACCACTGTCAGAGAGTTTCTTTGCTACCGAGCCAGAGGGATTTGTTACATCGGATGATGGAGCCTTTCCCTGAACTTTCTCCTTGATCATCCAGCTCTCAATCCTTTCCAATCTTTCAGACATGGCTTTCTGTCCCAAGGCAAGCCCTTGCACAATACTGAACAATCCCCTCATCATCTCTTTTAGTTCAAGGATGTCGGCGTTGGGAAGATCCATCAGCTTGGATCTGTTGAGTCTGACTGTATGTCTGAATGGAAGAGCTATGCGCACCGGTTGACACCTTAAAAACAACAAATGGGTTAGTATGACTCACGCATGCAATGTCTATCCGTACCAGGAATATTCCTTTGATTTTGGTTTCACAGAGACAGATAATTTTTCATCAATAACATTCTGACATCTGGATATCTCTCAACCAGAATCTTAATCAAAAAGTGGACCCTGAGTACGGATAGACATGGGTGGAATGCAGATGAATGCGATGCAAATGCATGGATGCAGGTCACTGTGCCGTCGAGTCATCTGAAGACCCATTCTCTGAACCAGTCACAGTCATCGGGACTAAGTCACCATAAATCCGACTTGGGGAGTTCCGAAATAAACGGAACTGGGGATTACATCACTATCATCACAGGAACATCCACTGAACGGATGACAGTCGGATCCTCTGAACAGGTACTTTCAAATTCAACCCGGGGATCCGAAATAAACGGAACCCATTGATAAACCACGGACAGAACTCTGGCGTCCCAGAAACAAATGTCCAAAAAATTGGCTGAACTAAAGTCACCATCACAGCACCACGGGCAGAAACCGTATCTGTAGAGATCAAACCCTCCCTTCACTGGTAGGTTCTAAGAACAGAAGTTTGTCAGCTTCAGCCCTTCAGTCGAGAATAATACGTTTACCACTGAAGGTTTGGCATTATTACGGGATAAAAGACCTCTGCTGACTCCCCTCAACAGGATATCCTAAAGCAAGTTCCCAGTCTCGGGGTCCTCGGATTGAGCAGCGAGAATGCGCCCACCAGAGCTAACATAATCACGTCTCGGAGGAGAGGCCTCGACTGAGTTCTCGGGAAACGGTCACCAGAGTCGACGATTTCTAAAGGAATATCTGTCGTTATGGAACACCCATAGGACAAAATATATCCAACAGAAACCTCGTCTGGAATGTGGGTCTCATGAACGACTTAACGTAGCAACATACCACGCAAGCCTCATGACTATCCACTCTAACACCTATGTGTACACTCAAGCCTGGGTAGTGGGCTTATCTCTCATAGAACAGTCCCAACGCAACAAACAAACAACCCACAGAACCCACAGATACAACAAACATATGTACATGAATGCAATAAGATAGAGCAGGTAAATGCGGAAAATAAACGACTGTACAAAAGCATAAACACCCAACAAACAAGAAATCTACAAAAGCTAGGAGGGACTCGCTTAGGGAAACCAGGTCCCCAGCAGAGTCGCCAGCTGTCGCAGCCTGAAAAATACAGAAGGTGCGAAAAAAAACAACCGGCGAGAAAGAAATGACAGAAGAGTCGCCACCGTGCGTTATTTATCCCAAAGGAGGGAAAGGAAACGCTCGAAGTAAACCTGGAGAAAGGAAAGGAAAAGACAAGGTCTCGCAACCAAATCTTGGGTTCGGGAGTCGATTATGCGAAGGGAAGGTATTAGCACCCCTACGCATCCGTAGTACTCTACGGGATCCACTCTTGTTGTTTCTTGTCTAAAGGGTGTGAGTTTATCTAATGTACTATTTACTAAAAGAAAGGGTCAAAGAAAATGACTCGCACGGATGTCGCATCCACTGCATACGTATCTCATCTGGAATGAGAATCAGAGTCTTCGTAGCTCGGCTACCTATGGGTGAAAGGGATGTGTGCTCGCTAAGACGTCGCGTCTTATGCCTACGTATCTCATCGGGAATGAGAATCAGAGCAAAACGTAGTTCAGCTAACTACGGGAACAAAGGTCTCGATTGCAACTAAGGGCAAGAGAAAGGGAAGGTCTCGATCGCAACGAGGGCGAGAGAAAGGATCGCAACGAGGGCGAAGGCAAACAAGGATTAGTTGTTAGTCGTTAGTCAAACTCGACAAGACGTCGCATCTTGTGCCTACGTATCTCATCTGAACATGAGAATCAGAGTTGCCGTAGTTCGGCTACATAGGGATTGCCATCTGAACATGGCACCTACACACAAAAAGGTGGCAAACATGGAGCCCGACTGCCAATCACTGGACTTACATCAGCATCCGAACCAAAAAACACACAAAAGGGCAAACGTGGAGCCTGACTGCCAATCACTGGACTTACATCAGCATCCGAACCGAAACACACACAAAAGGGCAAACGTGGAGCCCGACTGCCAATCACTGGACTTACATCAGCATCCGAACCGAAACACGCACAAAAAGAAAAAGAAAGGTGCCCGGAGTGGTCTCGCACGACCACCTGCCTACATACCTCGTCTGGAACAAGGATCAGGGCGATGTAGTTCCCCTTCATAGGGGTTGCCATCTGAACATGGACTTACAAAGGAGGACACCAGTTGTGTCAGAAGAGAGTGGGCGATGTGTTCACGTCCTAGCAGTAGGTGTCGCAGCTCGCTGAATCGAGTCTTAGGCAGTTACCTCTTTCCAATAGGACGGACTACATGCCACAGGATCGGAGACGCTCGGAAAGGTCTAGAAGTGGGGGAAGCTCTGCCCTAGTGTTGTCATGCAATATGTACTTAAATGTTAGGATTTACGAATGGGAATATCTACCTAATGTTAGCATGCAAAGGAAATGGGGATTCTAACTATGTTATCATACAAAAGGATATGGGAATCCTACCTATGTTATCATACAAAGGGTTCTATCTAATGGGTGCTACCTAATCGGAACAAGAATCGACGAATGGAGCGAGGAGAAGTGTTAGGGATAAGGGTAGATGGCGATGCATGAAGCAATCGACTTACAAGGTTGATGGCGATGCATAAAGCAATCGACTTACAAGGTTGATGGCGATGCATAAAGCAATCGACTTACAAAAGGGTGGATGAACACGTGCTGGTTCTGTTAGGTTTTGAAAAAAATGATTACTCGACGTTGGATCGAGGTTTTGGTCTTGTTTTGAAATGGTTATCGAATGTTCATTTAATTCTTGTATTAACAGATGAATGAAGAATGAAAGAATATTATACATTTCATGGGAGAGGGATACATTTGTTATGAATGGGGATTCAAAGTATTGGAATAATTAAATCGGGTCCAAACAATAAATAATGCAATGTATGAGTGTAAGTGCAAAGGAACCGGCTCATTGTAAGGAGGCCCAAGAGTAAGCCATGTGAAGAAAATAACACAACAAGTTATATTTACAACACACTTAAAAATTAAATCGAAAAAAAAAGGTAAAATCGGGATTTGCACGGATGGAAATTGAGGGACACACAAAACCTAAATAATGTGCTCAAAGCCGGTTTGCACATATTGACAACAATTGAAATGTCATATGCGATTAATCGAAACGCGGCGAAATACTATCAATATATCGATAAAAATAATCATGGATAAATAACAAGAAAATTGTCAAATCCATAAATTAAAAATCAATGTTTAACATTAAAATCAACAAGTGTTTTAAAAAAAATAGAAAGTATGTTAAAATGAAAAAAAGATGAAAACCAAGGATTGAACCCCCAACCTAAGGTTTAACAAACAACATTTCTACCACTGGGCTAGAACTATTTTATTATTCAAATATTTCCTGCATTACTATAAATATAATAAACAGACGCTGAATATAATTAAATAACAAACATAACAGTAGCAATAACAGTAACAGTAGCAGCAGTATATGAAACGAAGATTTAACGTAAAAGAAAAAAAATCAAATGATGCACATGAAAACAACACACGGAAAAAAGGAGAGTTCGAGCATGAGTTACCGAAATACCAAGGTTGCCACCGCTTTGCGTTGTTGTTGCTGCCGGTAACGGAACTCGGTAACGGAACTGAGTTGAATGCTGATGTTGTTGCCGGAAGAACGTCGAGTTGTGATATGACGGTTCTGGTTGTAACCTTTGTGGTTGCAACAAGGGTGGCGGAGGAGAGCTTAAGGGATTAGTGGTTTTTTACAGCTGAAGCGTGGAGTATTGAGGGTTATTTTTCTGTGTGAACACTGTTGCAGAGAGAGATATTTCGAAAATCTCTTTCTCCTCTCCTTTGTTGTCGTTTTGAATGGTAGCCGTCAATGTTCTCTTCACAATTAGGGTTTTTTCAGCTCTCCTCCTCTAGTGAACAGTAACGGATCCTCTTATAGTCCCACTGCTAGGGTTTTGAATTGGCAGCTGAGATCAAAAGGATGTCGGACTTGGAAGTGCTTTTGGTGCCGTCAGTTTGTCTACCCTGTTTTGGTGCCTATTCTGAAAAAAGGTAACATGTACGTTGTACTTCTTCTGTGAAAATGTTTCATTTTTGTTCCTTGTGAACTTTTACTGCCTTACTGAGTTATTGTGATTTTTTTACTGCAACGAAATTTCTCAACACACTTGAAGAAAAGGAGTGTGTGTAAAATTGATACAAAATGGGCATCCTGTCTACTACTTCAGCAAGCAATGGAGCGGGTAGTGCAACATGGACATGTTCAAAACCATTATGAGAAGGCAAATCATTTGTTTACCATTCTGAAGAAGTACAAGTAATTTGCTAACTATTCCATCCAAGTATGGCGTTAAAATATCAGGTGTACAATTCTCACTGAAGTTGAGTACTGCTGAGGCAGCATGAGCCTATACATGAGGGCGCTGAAAATCACCCATGGTGGCAGCTAGGGCTGGCAACACTCCTGGATGATATTGAACTTACAAATCAGGACCCAAATCAGTAGACAGTTGTCCAATTGCATTAATGGCTGCCCACTTTACACGGGGATGTTGATCGGGAAACGAGTTCCATACCATAGCCACCGCTTGCTCAAAATTTCTTTACCATGACCTTGGAGCATCATTCAGCTATCTGAGCAAGTGCAACTGATGCAGCATGGTGATTTTGCTACTCGGCTGCGGCCAAGTATGTAGGCAATTGTTTGGGATCCCAGATTGCTGCAAAACAGATGTCTTATTCAAGGAATCATCTTGTCTGGCAAAGGAAAACATGGACTGATTCTTGTCTTGGATTTTCCGCAAAGTAGGTGCTTTGAAGGCTATATCAGTTTCATCCAACAACTTAACTAGTGAATCTCCCCATGCATCTAGTTCCAAAGACAAAATGTTAGATATAATGTTGTTTTCTCCGATGTTTGAAGCAACCTTGTTTCCTTAAATGATTCTGGTTACAAATTTGATTTTGATGCTTCAGTTCATGGTTTGATTGGTTTGGATTCTGAAGATAATGAGGTGAATGATGCCCGGATGCTAAATTGTTAGTGCCTTTGCAGAACTATTGTTGATCAAAGTCTTTATTTAGCATATCATCCACAATTATATCTTCCCCAAAAGCTGGTGTGGTTGAATGATCTTTACAATATTCACTATCTTGAGGAAAATGCTTCCCTAGAGAGGAATTGATTGAGTTAGGAGAAAAAAGTAACTTGTCTGAATCCTGAGTGAAATATGAATCTTTAAGATTACTGTCGACGTTAACGGATGATAACTCAGAACATAAGCCATGCACATCCCGATTGGAAACTGCCTTGTTAGTATTCAAATTGTGAGGTCTGCTAGTCTCCAGGAAGCTTGTACTCGTAGAGGGTGCAACCTTATCTTGATCAAAGCCTACGAAAGCTGATGTTTGAGAACTTCCGCCAATGTGATGTTTGTTCAATGTTGAGTATCAATATCCCACACTCTCAAAAACTTGCCTTTGGATGAGCTAACTAGCTTTTTCCCAGAACCAATAAATACAACATCAGTCACCTGATCGCGATGACCGCGAAGGCGAAAAAGACCGGTTTCTCCAACAACATCATTATCTTTACTACCAGAAGCAAGTAACAAACCAACCTTATTGTATCGAAGAGTAGTTACAGCTCCTTTATGTCCATTCAAAGTAGTCTCGCAAGTTCCCTTATCAGAGTCCCAAATCCTTATGCTACCATCAGTACTTCTCTTCTGCAGTCTACCTGAGGTGTAAGTGTAGGTACTCGGCTTCTTCACCACACGTTTCCACTCATCAGATGTCTGGTTCACATACATTTGTTGTTCAAAATGATACTGTACACGCGAAGGTAAGAAATGGATTTCACTTTCTATAGATTGACTGTTGTTTGTTTTAACTATTCAAAAGGCGTAATGTTTGAACTATTTTGCAGCCTCAGACCATATCCATTGGATAAGTTGCGGACATAGCAATTATTCCAGCACATGCTCCAGCTGCTGTAGTATATCCATCGAAATTTACGAAAGATTAATGCTTAGGAGAATCACAAGCTTGAAGCAGCTGTGATGCAAAGTCGTTCTTCTCTTGATCACCAACTAAAGTCTTGAAAGTGGATGAAGAAAGTTGGGTTACATTTTTATCATGAACATCAGTAGTTCCACTGTGTCTTGGCATGAAACCGTCACTACCGGGCTGATGCCAACTTCTAAGCATCAATGTGAAAAACATGAAGACTAGGATCGAAACTTCCCCGAGAATCTCATCCGACACACCGTTAAAATTGTTGTAAAAAAAACCAAAAGATCTTTATATCAGCATTATCCGGAACTGAACTGGAAGTTTAAACGGCGGTGGCGGTAGAGTGAATGATGAAGAGATGAGGAAGCACTTATCTGCTACTGCACTTGATTAAGAGCCATTTGACAGAGTTTCTCTGCTTCATTAAATTGCAAAGTTTGAACATTAGCTTCAGCCGAATACCGACAAGTTTCGCCATGTCTTGGTTCTGTACCTCTTGTGTTCCTTTGCTTACTTTAATGATTCCCAGTGTCAAGCTACCAAGGATGTTGGTGTTATTGCTGGTCTTAATATCATGCGAATCATCAATGAGCCCACTGCTGTTATTCTCAAACTTAGAAAATGCTTTCAGCTTGGCCACCTTTCTTGCAGCATCGGCAGTGGAAAAATCCAGAGATAAATCTTGAACTTCAGAAAGCTTTCCTTTATTGAGAACTTTGAAAAGAGCGAAACCCGCCGGCGTTTCAAATTGTACCAACATTTTAACAGATTTTGAACAAACCTTTGTTGAGACTGGTTTTGCGGTGTGCGAAGAAAATGAAACACGACGAGCCTTACTGTACACAATAAAAGCAGTCTCTTTTAAAATAACAAACTCACTCACTGATGGACTTGTGACTCTGAAAATGGCATCGACTGTAACTATCTGCAAGACCAATTTGGGAATACTAAACCCAAAAAGCACACGGATATTAGACCCTGAAGCTTCATCAACAGTTGCCAGGCCACTCAATGCCTTTACAACCTAATTATGCAAGCTAGATCTTCTCTCTCTAGCTGACTGTTGGATAACCGATCCAATGGCCACGGATTATTCAATAACAGTTTGTAAAATTGCAGATGGATCCGGAAATGGGCACACCATATAGATTACCAAACAGGAATTGTTAATTCCTTCAGTGGGGTTCGCAGAAAGACAAGAGTTGAGGTTTAAAGCTCGCAGCGCCTTTTAGCTTCATCAAGTAATTCATCCAATCGAACTATCTCGGTGTTGCGAGTCCGGAATCGTCTTCCATCGTCACCAAGAACAAAGCCAAAAACTACATGAGTGCATTTTGGATATCCATTTCCATCCTTTGGGAGTCATCCTACACACCTGTAAGCCTTAAAGAGCATGTCAAAATGTTGCCACTGCCCAACATCTGTAACATATATATTCCATTCAATATTTTCGACATCCAGACAGTACCAAGTTGATGTTAGATCAGTTGAAGAGTAGTTGTAGCCACCATCTCTTTTAACAACAATCTTTAAGGCAACAGGTTGCTCTTGAGCATGAAGCTTGGTGATACCTAATTCATCGCCACGGCACCCACATAGCAAAGAACTCACATCCCTCATCCACCACCTGATGAGCCAATACTGACTGGTCGATTCCATCATTTATCACGAGCCTATAAACTGCATCGGCAACCACAAAAGGATGTGGACTTAAATCAACAAATGCTGCTCCTCGGTGTGATCAACAAAAATTTGTTACCAATGACCAATGCTGGCTGGATATCTTTCGGTGAGATCTTGACTCATTTCCATTAACGTTTCCAGTTAATGTCCATGACCCGTAGGTATTTCCATCAACTAACAGTGGAAGGCTTGCCTTTTCCAGATGGTGTAAGACAAGAATAAGAGCCCGTGAAGACTGTTTACTTGGAGCTCCCACTTCAAAAGCAATTACAGGAGAAATCTTGTGCAAATATTCCTCAGCTAGAGCTCGAGCAAAAGATTATGTTACATCACTTTCATGTGACTTCGCATGAAACACAGATCCCTTAGATGATAATGGCTTGATATTTTTGTTAGCTTTATTTGATTTGTAGAAATAATATATCTGTTTTAGCACAACAATGTTAATGTGCATCTTGCCGGCAGATAAACCGCGTAGCTCCAGAAGAAAAGCACAAGAAGCAACAAGCATAGAATCCTCAAAAGATGCAAAATTGCAGTTGACCAAACAAATGAAAGTATAGTATCTTCATGTTGTCCTAGTGGTGAAAGAAGTTTCTGAACATCTAATTGAATGTTAGTTTGCCCAAAAGATGAACTAGTGCCTTCCCATTCCGACTTCCGATTTTGGACTCTTGGACCAATAATTTGGTTAAAAGCTGCCAGCGCTCGTCCATGATGCAAATGATGCTCAAGCCCAAATCCATTTTCCTCAAGTAACATACTAGTTTCTCCTTTGTATGCCACTTCAATTAAGATCTAACGAAGATTTATTATTTTCTCTTGCATAGTCTTAGCCTACTTTGAATGTCGCTCGGTTAACAAAAACATGATGCACATTTGTTTCCTTAGGATCCAAGCATAAAGTTTGCACATGACTATCAGTAGCTTCGACCAAATGCCCCCTTTAGATTTAAATCCCAATATCAAAACCAAATTATAGAACATGATCGAGACTCCTTTTGTGTTTCCCTTGAATTATCTATTAAAATCCATGCAGATAAAGGATGACCTTCGGCCACTAGCTTGATTCCGACGATAACCAGGCTCGGTCCCTCTTGAAAAAACTCACATGATAACGACTCTCCCTTAAAACATGGTAAACCACTGGAATCTCCTTGAATCAAACAAATGTTCATCAAAGCTTTTCATGACTAATATTTTTGACCACATACTCTAATCCAAACACAATAATCCTCGAATTCCTTGATTACCAACCGACGCGGAATGCGCCTATGCATCCAAATATGTTGACGGTAGAACCTCGCCTTGAATGCGCACAACCCAACAAGGTGCACCCATAACAGAAAAGGAGACCACTTGATGCTCATGAAAAAGGAGTACCATAGTAGAGGAACAAAATCATGAGGAGCAAATAATGAATGAAATAATGATATGAACATCAAGGTTAAAATCGGGGTGTGACACAAGGGATGGGAGCTACTTGGATCATCAATATGATCTCAAGAGAGGAACTCCATTGTGGTTTTGTTTCTTACTCCTTACCTCTTGTATGCTTAGGACTTTAGCCCTTCTTCTTCTTCTCTCCACTCTAACCCTAGCCAAAACTTTTTGTGCAAACATTTAACCATTGTTTTCAAACATTAGAAACTTAAGCCTTATGCTTTTGATTTTCAAACCTTCTTTTCATAACACTTATTTTGAATTGAATCTTCAAGTCAACTTTGAGTTATCCTCGTGGTAGATGTCATACTCACCTATATCCTTAGTGATGGACCATGAGTCTTCCATGTTTATTATAGGGTTAACCCCTCACTAGCATCTTGAGGCTATCCTCACATGGTGGATTTGTGGTTTGGTTGAGTTTTCTCCCTTTGATAACAAAAGACCTTAAGGCTTTTGGACCAATCAATTCACCAACTTGTTTTGAGATTTTTACCCTGAACTACGAGGTTTTAATCCTAATCTTTTTATAAGATGGTACGTAGGCAATGGGTTTATCCATCCAAACACAAAAATGTAAATAACTTGTATATTCTCTTCTCACCACTTCAATCATGTTTGCACAAATAAACTTTCACAAAACAACAACCTTGCAACAATTATGAAAAGGGCTTCCTAGGAGTACCTAGGATGTTTTGGGTGCCTAACACCTTCCCATCATATAACCAACCCCCTTACCCAGATCTCTGTTTATCTTTTACTAGTTTTTGTTAAAACTTTTAGGTTTTTGTTCGCTTTCTAACCATTCCCTTGGATAAATAGAAGTGCGGTGGCGACTCGACTTGTATGGTTTAACTTGGATTTAGTCAATATCTCTAATGGTAACGAATACCCCGCTACAGAAAAGTGGCGACTCTGCTGGGGAGATCTTTTGCCTAGTGGGTTTTGCCTACTTTTCATACTTGTTGTATTGTATTGTTTTGTAACATATTTTTGTGCAATTTGGGATTACTGTATTGTATGTAATGATTGAATTGCTTGATATTAATTCCTTGTATGCTTGGTGATCTTTGTGAGATGAGTTCTATACCCGTACTCGAGTGCACTTAGAATAGGAGAATGGTGTAGTCTTGTTGACTTGTGTGGAGTTATTCCTTAGCAAGTTGACTTGCAAGTCCATTCACTTGGTGGAGGTCATGTTGGGATCAATAATGTCACACAAGTAAGTTTTGGTTAGACATTACTCTTTCCAATATAGACCTTAGAAGCCAAGGACCTTAGTTTACCAAGCCCATCTTGGCCTATTCTTAGGATGTAGTGCGAAAGTCGTTCAGATGTAAGATTTGATACGATTGTTACGCGATAATACACTCATAAGAGTCTCTCTTGAGAATATTTTTGGAATACGAGTAGTCGTTTCTCCGATAATATCCGAAAGATGGGATGATGACTATGGGAACCTCTTGTGGTAACGAATACCCCGTTACACTAAGTTTTCTTGGAAAGTCATTTTTTATGGTGAAATATTATAGGTCATTTTGTTTGTGCCCTAGTTAGGAGGTCAACTTCTAAAGACCATAACTTGCTCAATTATTATCATATAAAGACCATCCAACTTTCATGGTCAAACTCAACATTTCTTCTTTGGAAAATGTAAAATGAAACTTGCAAGGGAATGTACCAAGAGGAAACATTATAGGTCACTTTGGGCCATCATCATTGAACAAGCAATTTTCCTCAACTTCTAAAAACCATACCTCCATCATGAAAGATCCAAATGGTGTCAAATTTGTGACCACATTTAAGAGAAATTAAAGAGCTACAACTTTGAAGAAGGAACCATTTTCATTTGAAGCTAATAGCAAAAGTCATTCAAGGTCCAAAAAATGGTCATTTGACTTTTAATTTGGAAAATTTTCAACTATGTTTGATTCCTCCAACTTCCACCTCAAAATTCCTCATGATCCATGCTCCAAATGGAAAAGTCTTCAACATCAAAAATGTTCCCCTTCATGTCATCTTTCATAAGAATCCAAGATCATGGCATTTGGACATTTTGGAAGGACCTGCGCATGGGTGTAATGCATGGCCCCATTTGGATGATTTTCATGACCAATCTTCAAATACATTTGCATGGTCTCATGTTAAGCTTTCAACATCACATGTACACAACTTTTGAAAAATTCCAATTATTTGATGGGCCTATCATACACCCATGCAAGCATGCACACTTGAATTACTATTTATGGCATTTCAATGGAAGTGTGTGGAAATCAATTGCGAAGCCTTTAAATGCAAGTCATTCTGCTCAGAATCAGGGACACCTTACCCAAGCCTTGCTCCTGCAAATTTCGCATCCTTCATTGATAGGATAAACTTGATGATTTCATTTGAAATCGAGTTTCAATTCCACTTATGTTTTGAGATGGAAACTCCAAGAGTCCGAACCGTTTGAGCATCCATTTCATCTCCTACAAGTTAGTGGAAGCAACTCGGATCATACATCTCAAATTTCAAATCCATGTATCTATCAATATACTTGGAATTAGAGAAAATTGAGGTCAGATTTGGCCTCTTGAGGATTTTTCCTTCAAAATAGTGTATTCACTTTTCATTTTTATGGAGGTTGGTGGTGGACCAGCCCAAGAGGTCCACCAGAGAAAAAGAGCGGAGCTAGGGCTTCGGTGGTGTGGTGGCACCCTCCTAACCATCTGATCATGTTTAAACGTTATAATCAGGGCTTGTGATTTGTTTGACTCTTTTGCAGCGCATTGACCTTGGTGTACCATGTTCCCTATACGCGTGGTCATCAGATCTGCCACCTCAATTAATGGGGGAGATTTGATGGCCCTTATTTTTTTGCGATTTATTTTATTTTCTGATTTTCTTTTAATTACTTCTATTTTATTTAATTCATATAAATTTCATTTTTAATCCAAAAAATATGAGACTTTCACCAAAAATAGTTAAATATTTTCCTTTTCTATATTATTAATTAAAATATTGTTTTGGATTAACTTTGATATTTTTTGTGAATTAAATGATTTTTGACTTGTTTTTAAATATTTTAAAATACTTCTGACCTTTTAAAAATTCTAAAATTCTTTGTCTAAGGTCCTCTGACCTTGTTTGACCTATGATAAATCCATTGGCCATTTATTTTGAGGTTTCGTCCATTTAAAATTGCATGTTAATTCATTTTAAAATTGATTTTTTAATTATTTAATTGCTTAAAAATATTGTTGACCATTTGATTGACCTTGTGATGCTTAACTTTCTGTTTGGCCTTGGTCATGGTTGATTTGAACTTTTATTTGGTCAATACTATTGGATTTAGGGGGTTGATGAAATGTATATTTCATCCCTCAAAATGAATGGATAGTATGGATCAGATGAATTTCCTCCTATGATCAATTTGGGTTTATATTTCCCTTTCCCTCTTCATCTTCATCCCTATTTGTTCCTAATTCATCCATTAACCAATGAAATCTAAAGTATCAATTGCTAGTTGATTCGTCAATGACAATGTGTTAGATGAACCAACATGAGTCTGATTGATATAGGTCCATCCCATCTTTATTTTTGTGTGTGGTATGTTTTAGGATTATGGTTCTTTATATCATATCTCTAACATGCATTAACAACAATATATTTATTGCCCGACCTCAGATAGTTGTGACTTTTACATAAGTCCAATTACGATTGCTTAACATAGAGCTAAATTTGTCCTATAACGCATAGCATTCTAGTAAGATTATAAGTCTCCCATTCTTCATGGTATTATGTGAAAACTTGACATTTTTTTCCATTCATGAGAGCTAGTGGCATACTTGTTGATTTATCCAAGTTGGAGCCCTCCTCATGGATGATGTCTTGGTTCATGTCTTCATACTTGTGAATGGATGGTTGAGTGTTCTCCAAAGAATGACTTAAACACTTGAAACTCTTCACTAACATTTGACTAACCCCTTATCAACATTGCTTTACTTTTAAGTTATTTACTTAATTCAATTTAAATTCCAGTACCTTTACCATTCATTGTCATTTACATTTCATGTAAGATGTTTATGTTTCAGTCATTTTTACTTTGCTCACTTGAGCCATATATTGTGATTGTATATATTGTGTGTTTTTTATTTTGTTGTGTTTGTGGTCTTAGGACCTTAAAATATCTAATAATATTCCTTATTCTTTAAAGGACTTGGCGAATTCCATTATTTTAAGACTGAACTATCCTTGACAGTGCCTTTCATCTGATGCAAGTCTTGATTTCTACTTGGTTTCATTTGTCACTTTGTCCATGTGCTTAATTGTTATAATGTTATTATTGACTGTCTGATGATTATTTCTGTAAGTTTGCCAAGGAATATTTCATCTGATACATTTGAAGACGTTGAAGATTGCTTGCTATTAAAGTGCTTTCTTGGATATTATGGCTATCTTTATTTGATGCCTTGGTCTCAATTATTTATTGCTTGGATATTGATTATGCTTGTCTCTTTCTCAAAAGTCCAAAGGAAATGGGTTTCTATCTAACATTCTTGTCTTGTGGATTGCATCCCACTGGTAAGATCTTTTCAACTCTTATCTTTTAATTTTGTTTAGGGTAGTCTCTTCATCTCCTCCCTTCTTTCTTAAATTTCAAAATCTCTCCCTATTTTCAAAACCTTCTTTGTTTGTGTTTTCAACTAAGACATATTTTAATAATTAGAAACTTTGGCCTTATGCCATTGAATTTTTAAACTTCTTTTATGAAATCAAACTTGTGAATAAACTTAATCATATTTATCTCAATTTCAAAAGGACAAAAATAACTAACAACTCCATCCAAGTCTTTTGGCTATTTTGTGCCCTTTTACTAAGAACTTTTGTTAAAATCAATTCACCAACTTCATTGAAATTTTTACCATGAACTATGGGGTTTTTATCCCTCATTTTTATGTTGGTACATAGGCATAAGACCGAAGGTCTTGTCAAACACAAAAATATAATAAATGAATTCTTTTCTCATCCCCCCATTCCATTTTTATCAAGCATTTTTTCAACTAAAACACTTGCACACAAAAAAGGGCTCCCTAGGAGTATCTAGGACACTTTGGGTGCTAATACCTTCCCTCTGTGTAACCAACCCCCTTAACCCCCTTACTATAATATCTGGAATTTTATTAGTTTTGATTTGAAAACTTATTATCTTTGGGTTTTATTCGTACTTTCCCCCTTTCCTTTAGAAACAAATAAGGCGCGGTGGCAACTATGATCTTTCAATTGACGTCGGGTTTATCCATAGCTCGATGGTCATGAGTGCACCGCTACAGAAATAAAGTGGCGTCTCTATTGAGGAGTAGTCCTTATTGGGTTTAGTCTTCTTTTTTGTGTATAATATTTTGTTGATATTTGATGTTTGTTTGTATATATTGTTTGTGTGATATAACCTGCATGTTGTGCTTGGTGATCTCTGAATGGTGAGATAAGTTCTAACCTGAACTTGAGTTCAATTAAGATAGGAGGATGGTATAGTCATGTTCGACTCGTGTGGAGTAGTCCTTGTTGATTCTAAGTGTTGGCAGCAATTTTGGTAAAACAAAGAGTGTTCACAAGATGTCATGTGCGATGTCTTAACATGAGATATCCTATGTACCTACTGGAGTTCAAGAACATGTGCATGCATGATTGTTTCAGAATGCCACATACAATGACAAGGCTTCTGATATGGATGTATCTGCTGGAGCTTAAATGAAAGACATGTTCATGCAGGATTGTTTCAGATGACATACACAATGTCATGGCATCTGATATGGTTGTACCTGCTGGAAGTTATAAAAGGAATTATTGGATTATGCAGGATTTTTCCAGGATGTCAGAACCGATGTCATGACATCCTGTACACAGAACATTCAGTATGAATGTCTGGTGTTTTGTGATTGCACAATTAATGGCAATCTTTGGATGATTGAAGATATGGCTAGCTGGCGCATTCAATCATGGATTACAACCAGATTTACTTATTTTCCAAGGAGATCTATACAACTGTTATAAAAAGATTTGATTGGAAAATAGATTTAGGGTTTTCAAGATGTCCAAGCCCAGCTGAAAGCTTCTATAAAAAGGAACTTAGAAAACCTGTTTGAACACACAACCAAGACTGAGCGAAATATAGAGAGAGAGCTAGGGTTTGTGTCTGTTTAGTCGTAAGACTTGTAGGTCATTCAAGTCATCTATTGATGATTGAATTGGACTGATTTGTGGTTGTAATTTGTCACTATATTGCTGTTAAGCAAGAGTGTGTGTCTACTTGATCAAAGCTGTGAAGCAAGATCAAGTGTGTGTCTTCTTGATCAAAGCTTTGATGCAAGATCAAGAGTGTGTCTTCTTGATTGAAACTGTGAAGTAAAATCAAGAATGTGTAATTGAAAAGTATTTTCTTTTCACAAGGGATTGTTGTTTAAGATCACTGGTGTGTGATTATAAGGGAAGTGAGTGGGTTCTCATATCTAAGAGTGCTTAGGTAGAAGTTGCACGGGTAGAGATTAGGTGAGAAAGACTGTAACTTGTTGAAGTGTACGGAGAGTCTTTGAACTAATTCTATTTTAGTGAATTTCCTTCCTGGCTTGGTAGCCCCCAGACGTAGGTGAGTTGCAACGAACTGGGTTAACAATTGCTTGTGTTATTTGCTTTACCATTCTGTTTATTTATCCATTGTGTGTTGACAGATATCAGTGTCATAACATTACCTTCGACATCTTATATCTGATACCAGAATTTCAGTCCTTAACGATTTGGCTTGAGACCCATCTACTCAATGGAGACCCCCTTGGAGTTATTGATGTCACACGAGTAAATCATGGATAGGCACTACTTTTTCCGACCTGGGAGTTCGAGAAGTCAAGGACCGTAGAACATTTAATCCAACTTGCCCTATTTAGGACGTAGTGTGGAGACTGTTCAAGTGTAGACTTGATTACGCGATCCTACACTCAGACGAGTTTCTCTTAAGAATACTATGGGTTGATGAGTTAGTCATCTAAACCTATAGTATCTGATAGATGGGATCACGACTCTATGAGCTTTTTAGAAGATGTTACACAATTTTTTATTCGTACTACACTCCTTTGGGATGGTTCTTAACTCGACTCCATGCTCATGACTCACAACAAACCCTTTGATTCTCGGTTGATTCGATCAGTCTCATCAATATCAATGGAACTTGGGTGTTGATAAGGTGAAAAACCATAATCCACAAAAATGGATGATTGATCTTGATAAGTACTTGATCCATCCTGTGACCTTTGTTAGTGTTTGCCTTATGTGTGATCCCTTGTGTGTGATTGTTGCATTCATGCACATCATAATATTCATCACACCAATAAATTTTCAAGGAACTAAGGTCTTATTTGCAAATAATTTTCAGGCCATGGATTGTGGACGGAGGACTACCAAAACGTATAATTTTAGATGTCCTAATTTAAAGAAGTTAAGGAAGTTGTCATCCTTTGTGTTAGATCCCTTGTATTTCAAACAATGTTTTGGGAAGCTTTTGTCCATATTGTCTGAAGAGGTTGTGGAAGGACTCTTGAGTGTATTGGTCCAGTTATATGATCCTTTTTACTGGTACTTCACTTTTCCAAATTATCAGCTCATGCCCATGATGGAAGAGTATGCCCATCTCTTGGGTATGCTTGTGTCTAACAAGGTGCCTTTCACTAGATTATAGGAGATTACCATATCTCAAGTCATAGCCAAAGCACTTCATTTGAAGAAATCTGAGATTGATGCTAATTTGATGAAGAAAGGAGGGATTCAGGGTTGACTTATGAGTTTCTCATAGGTATAGCTACTACTTTTGCTTAAGCCGGTAGCATGGATGCTTTTGAAGCCATCTTTTTCTTGCTCATCTATGGCTTAGCTTTGTTCCCTAATATTGACGGTTCTGTTGATATTAATACCGTTAGAAATTTCTTAATTGGGAATCTTGTTCCAACTCTGTTAGGTGACACATATTTCTCTTTGCATTTAAGGAATTCTAAGGGTGGTGGAACTATTGTATGTTGCGTTCCTCTTCTATACAAGGGGTTTATTTCGCACTTGCGTCAGACACCGGTTTTCTTGGAAAACAAGCAATGTGTATGGTGGTCTCAAAGACTTATGTCTCTCACTAATGACGATATTGTTTGGTATGATTCAGATATTGATGGCGTGGAGATTATTGACAATTATGGTGAATTCTCTAATGTGCCTCTCATTGGTACACAAGGAGGAATCAACTACAACCTTGCATTGGCTCGTCGTCAGCTTGGGTTCCCCTTGAGAGATAAACCTAATAACATTCAGTTAGAGGGTCTATTCTATCAAGAGGGTAAAGATCCTGAACATTTGAAGAATATATGGTGCATGCTTGGCACAATGGGCATAGGAAAGAAAGATTTGAGCTTGGTCCATGCAACTGTGTAGCTTTTGAAGCTTACACTATTTGGGTGAAGAAAAGAGCTTTGGAGCTTAAGATGTCGTATGCCTGCAAAAGACCTATGGCTATGGTTGTGTTTGAGCCATCAACTCTCCCTAACTAAGATGTAGAGGAGTTGGAATACACGCTCTCCAAGATGAAGCAAGAGAGAGACTTGTGGGAAGAGCGGTTCCATCCCTTGAATCGAGAGCATGTGGAGTTTCAACTTGAGTCGAAAGACAAATACACACTTATTGAAGTTCTTGAAGAGTGTGAAGTGAAGAGACAGAGAGACCCCGGGATTTATTTTTCTCTATCATTCCTCAGCCTTCTGGTGCTTGGAAGAAAATTGTTGATCGACTCATCCTCGAGAAAGCTCAAATGCAGACTACCTTTGAGTTCGAGATTAGACGCATCCGAAGGAAGTATACTCCCTTGGCCAGTTCATCTGATTCAGTCGCTAGGGATCCTTAGGATGATATTTTCCTTTTCTCTTGTATTTGTGTTTTTGGTTTCTGAAAATTTACTCGGTGTAATCCTTCCAAATTTTATGAATAAAAAGAGATGTTATTCTTAAAAAATGTTATTATTATTAAAATTAAATATTTGCAAATAGGACTTTATATGTTCCTTGAAAATTAAAATAAAAAACATTTCATTTCATACATCATTTGCATAAGCAGGTTTCTTCAGCCAGATGTCCTATCAGTTCTTCTTCTGTGTATCAGTCAAGCTGACTCATCACTACTACACTCGCGCTAATCGACTGAAGAGAATGGAGCATCTTGAACAAGAGAACATAGAACTCAAGGAAGAAATTTCCAGACTCACTACTCTGATGGATACTGTAATAGCTACTCAAAATCAACCATCTTCGCCTCCTGTAACTCCTCCTCCTCAAAGGACTGTCATTTCCGAGATCGCCTCAACGTTTGTGCCTGTTGCTGCTGCTAGCCAGTCTGTGCCTACCATGCCTGCTGGATTCCTGTGGGGACTGCCACCCAACTTTATGCATGAAGGTTATGCTCCACCCTTTGCTTCTATATCGGCATCTAGCCCGATCCTGTCTATGCCTCCTCCCATTGTGCACACTCTACCCCGTATTGAGGAAACCATCTACCATTCTGAACCTTTTGAAGGTCCTGATGTTTATGAGAAGATGGACGAGATGAAAGATCAATTTCTTGAGTTGCGCAAGGAATTGAAGACCCTAAGAGGGAAGGATTTGTTCGATAAGAGTGCGACTGAGTTGTGTTTAGTGCCTAATGTCAAGATTCTGGTGAAGTTCAAAGTCCCAGACTTTGAAACATATAAAGGGAATACTTGCCCTCTGAGTCATCTTTTCATGTATGCTCAAAAGATGTCTACTCAGACCGACAATGATCAGCTACTCATCCATTATTTCTAAGACAGTTTAACTGGTGCTGCACTCAGATGGTATATGGGCTTGGACAATCCTAGTGTATGTACTTTTAATGACTTGGGAGAGGCTTTCGTCAAGAAATACAAGTACAATGTTGATATGGCACCCAATTGGGATCAATTGAGATCGATGTCCCAAAAGGACAAGGAAACATTCAAAGAATACGCTCAAAGATGGAGAGAGCTTACTGCTCAAATTAGCCCACCTCTGGAGGAGAAAGAAATGACCAAGATACTTTTGAAGATGTTGATTTCATTTTACTATGAACATATGATTGCAAGTTCCCCTAATGATTTCACCGAAATGGTGAACATGGGGTTGATATTGGAATAAGGTTTCCAAGAGGGTCGGTTATCCAAAGATGAAGCTTCAGCAGGCAAGAAATATAGTGGTAGTTTCTCCAAGAGGAAGGAAAGGGAAACCAATGCAGTGTCTGCGGAAAAGAAGAGAAGGCCTCTTATGAAGAAGAATTCCCAGTCCTGTCAACATCATCATCAAGTATCATCAGTAAATCCATTTTTTTACCAATAATCCAGCAAATCAATCAGTTCCTATTCAACAATAACATCAGCAACAACCACAACAATGTACCAACTACAACAACAACAATCATCATCAGAACTTTGATAGGAAGAAGGTCTCTTTTGACCCTATTCCTATGACGTATACAGAATTATATCCCTCTTTGGTTGTCAAGAATCCTATTCAACCTAGAAATCCTCCACAAACTCCTGAACATTTTCCATGGTGGTTCAAACCTGACGTGCACTGTTCTTTTCACCAGGGAGCTCTTGGCCATGATATTGATAATTGCTATCCTTTGAAGTATGAGGTTCAGAAGATGATTAAAAGTGGCATGGTGTCCTTTGAGGACATAGCACCAAATGTTAAAGCAAATTTGTTGCCCCTCATGGCAACACCTATGTGAATATGGTGGATGGTTGTCCAGGTGAATTCAAATTTTATGATATCCGCCATATCCAAAGATCATTGGTGGAGATTCATAAGTATATATGATTGGTTAGTGATTGTGAACATGACCATGATAGTTGTGTGATATGTAGTGTAAACCCTCGAGGATGTGTAATTGTCAAGAAGGATATTCAGAGACTGATGGATGAAAGTCTTATTCAAGTCAACCAGTCCTGGAATTGGGGCAATGATGTGAACGTTATTGTATCGGTGTTCAAGACCCCCGAAGGGTAGTTATTCAGTTTGATAGCAGCAACAACAAGAATACTAACAGATCGGTAAAGCCATTGGTCATACGGTTAACAGGCTCCGTCCCCTACTCATCTGATAAAGTTGTGTCGTATAAGCATAATGCCACCATGATAGAGAAGGGGCAAGAGGTTCCTCTTCCCGCCGCGAATTCAGTGGTAAGCATAGCTGATGCAGTGAAGGTGATCCGTAGTGGTCGTGTTTTTGGTCCTGTACCTCCAAGAATTGTGGATGTTGTTATAGTGGGTAAGAAAGTTGATGTTCGTGCAGTTGATCCGGGTAATGCTCCAACTTGTCAGTTTGGAGAGTCCAGCCGGTTGAAGATTAATGATAATGATGAGGTGTTACGTCTGATCAATAAGAGTGAGTTCAACATTGTGGAGTAGCTGCTCCAAACGCCATCAAATATTCTTGGGTTATCGTTATTGATGAACTCCGAGGCACATTGAGAGGCTTTGAAGAAGGTATTGGAGCAAGCCTATGTGGAAAATGATGTTATTATGGATCAGTTTGACCACATTGTTGCCAACATTACTTTGTGTTATAACCCGAGCTTTTGTGATGAAGAACTTCATGAGGAAGGTTGAAATCACAACTTAGCGCTTCATATTTCAATGAACTGCAAAGAGGATGCTCTGTCCAATGTATTGATTGATACTAGTTCATCATTGAATGTGTTTCCCAAGTCAACATTAGCAAGATTGTCTTATCAAGGGGAACCAATGAGGTACATTGGTGTTGTGGTTAAAGCGTTTGACGATTCCCGAAAAATTGTCATTGGTAAGGGGGACATTCCAGTTAAGATAGGTCCGAGTGATTTTCAAGTTACTTTTCAAGTAATGGACATTCACCCGGCCTACAACTATTTGTTGGAAAGGCCATAGATCCATGAGGTTGGTGCCGTAACATCTAGTTTGCACCAGAAGCTAAAGTTTGTGAAGAACGACAAGGTTGTCGTTATTGATGGAGAGAAAGCGTTTCTAGTAAGCCATTTGTAATCCTTCAGCTATGTAGAAGCTGAAGCGGAAGTTGGAATATCATTCCAAGATTTGTCTATTGCTGGTGAATTAAAGGATGGGGCATCCATGTCCTCTCTCAAAGATGCACAAGAGGCTATTCAAGATTGCAAATCATAATTCTTCTCCCTATAGATCCAATATGAATGGGGTTGTTGAAGCTGCAAACAAGAACATCAAGGAGATTATTCAAAAGATAGTTGTGACGTATAAGGATTGGCATGATATGCTCCCATTTGCTTTTCATGGGTACCGTACATCCATTAGCATTTTAACAGGGGAAACCCCTTTCTCTCTTGTTTATGGCATGGAAGTTGTGCTCCCCATGGAGGTTGAGATCCCGTCATTGCGTGTGTTGATGGAAGCCAAGCTGACTGAAGATGAATGGTGTCAAACCAGATATGATCAGTTGAATTTGATTGAAGAGAAGAGATTGATTGCCATGTATCATGGTCAGTTATATCAGTAGAGAATGAAGAAAGATTTTGATAAGAAGGTCAAGCCTCGTATGTTCCGAGAAGGTGACCTCGTGCTCAAGAAGATTTTATCTTTCAAACCTGATGCTAGAGGAAAATGGACTCCTAATTATGAAGGCTCATATGTTATTAAGAGAGCCTTTTCAGGCGGTGCTTTAATTCTTACAATTATGGATGGTGAAGAGTTCACGCGTCCTGTGAATGTCGATGCAGTCAAGAAATACTTCGCCTAAAAAAAGAAAAGAACAACTCGCTAAGTTGAAAACTCGAAAGGGCGGCTTAGGCAAAAATGAGCATCTTGGTGGTTTGAAAACCCGATAGGGAGGTTCAGGCAAAAGTTAGAGACGTAAAACATAAAATTTATCCCCGTAGATTGAGTACCCTACCTTGGGGAAATCTAGGCAAAAATTAGGGATTATGGCAAGTAATTGCATCCAGCTAGTCATGATCATTGAAGCAGTTTTGAACAGTCATTTGGTTTTGATTCATCATTCTTAGCCGAAAATAAGAGCATAATGGATTTCAAAGTTGGTAGGAAGAGTAGTGGTCATTGTATTCAATGTAGCCCTTTTCCATGTAAATTACCAGTTTCAACTTTTGTAAAGATCCATGGAGTCCTATCATTTGCGGACTACCATTCTATTAAATAAAGTTGAGCTTTTTATCCAACTATTTCTATTCTTATTTGTTTCTGTTTTAATAAAATTAAATTTTTATGATGATAATTTTGAAATAAATAAATGAATAACATTTTTCTGAAATAATAAGGCATTTACTTTAAGAGCAACCGATTTCAAAAAAGGAATGTCAACAGTAATCTAAGAACATGTAAGTCTTGAAGTGTGAAGCATTGTTGTCTTCCCGAAGTAGTTGGTCGGTGATTTTACCTTCCCAATAGTTCGTCATTCATTCCCAGCATGGTCTATGAGTTGCTCCCCAAGCAATTTATCATCCCCGGTAGAGTTGATGGTTTTCTCCCCAGATAATCCATCATTAATCTCTAGTAGAGTTGATGTGTTGATCTAGTTGTAGTTCATCATATACCCCCCAGATGAAGATTTATGATCTTCACTTGCATTTGTTGTTGAATGAACCCTGGATCTTCGGGGAACCTTTACTTGGTTGCATGGCCGTGACGGTTTCTCCCCTTGTGTAAGTCTGCAGACCCCGTTGATCTCTTTGGTACCTTGGAATTGGTTTATTTTTCAATCTCCAAGAAGAATCTCATGATTGTAGCTTTCCTTTTAAAGAATTAGTGGTTGATTTGCACCCTCGTGTGGCCTTTGGTTTGTCCTGGAAGATTGTTGAATCCCCAGTGAAGCCCCAAAAAGTTTGATTTTTGATGAGATCCACAACAGTTTTCCAGATTCCCCACTCATAGTTTTTCCTATTGTTGTGACTTGGATCCCTGGTGGAGTTCCATCTTCTGATAAAAGTTCTCTTCATTCAGATAGTATTTTGATTCTGAGCAGTATTGATGTTGTCCCCTGTAGGTTTGTCTCCCATTTGATATGGTGTTGGCCTAAAATTCCCTCACCTTGAGATGCGAATCTTCAGCGGATCTCTTTTACCCTTAGCATGTTTGGTTGATGTTTTCAGTGGTGCTTTCTTCGCCCACAGAGTTTGACAGTCTGTATTTGTCTCCTCTCCCAGAGAGTTTGAGTTTTAAGCAAGATCTTTGTTAATCTTGGTTTATCCCCTAATTTGATAGTTGAGTTTGAGTCAGATTTGTTTGCTATATATATATATATATATATATATATATATATATATATATATATATATATATATATATATATATATATATATATATATATATATATATATATATATATATATATATATATATATATATATATATATATATATATATATATATATATATATATATATATATATATATATATTTCCCTTAGAGTGCTGAATTTCCAACAGTGTTTGGTTGGGGGGATGTTCTCCAGGTCTTTCCCCAGCCAGAGTTAAGTTTATCCTCGATGATTTATTTTCATCTCTAGCCGAGTATCTAGGTGTGATGATTCAAATCCTCATTTGTTTATATCCTTTGGGTTTATTTGTCAGCATAATCATATACATACTCATGTATATTCAAGCATAAAACATAGCATCAAAAATTTCATTGTGCACTTTTGTCGCATTGACTTTTCTTCTGGTCCCCTGCTTTGGTGATATTATTTCCTCATGCAGATTTGGTGTGTTTATCCTCCCTCAATTATAGAGTGTCAACCCCTTAAGTAGAAAGAGTTATCTTGTCTTCTTCCCCACTGATTTATTTCCTCGTGGATGATTGGTATTTCAGATTCCTCCCAAGTTCATTATCTGGATGGAATCACTCCTCTTGAGTTATATCCTCATTGGGTCGAGTCTTCTTTGGCCATTTTTTTCTAGATCTTTTGGTCCCCAAGAGTTTATTACCCAGTAACTAGTAATATCCTTCGTGGTGTTGAGTACTTTACCTATGTTAATTTACCCAGTAACCAGGAAAAGGTAATTTACTTCTTCTTTGATTTCCCCAACGAATTCATTTTTACGTTTTCCCAGCAAATCTATCCTTGATATGTTAATCCTAACCGGTGACAGATATTCTTCCTGTTTGGTATTCTACCTAATAAAAAGGTAGTTGTAATTCCTATTATTTCCTCAGAGAGTCTATCCTTGATATGTTCACTTTAACCGGTGATGGATTTTCTCTCCCTTTTGGTATTCTACCCAGTAAAAAGGTAGTTGTAATTCCTATTTGCGGTATTTTGTCCAGTAATGGCAGATATAAATCATATTCTCCCCTCTGAGTCTATCCTTGATATGTTCATCTTAACCAGTGACAGATACTCTCTCTTTGGTATTCTACCCAGTAACCAGTATTTGTAATCCCTTCTTTCCCAACAAGTTTATCGTTGATATGTTCATCCTAATCGATGACGAATATTCTTTCTCTAAGTTTATCCTTGATATGTTCATCTTAACCACTGATAAATACTCTCTTTTAGGTCTTCTACCCAGTAACCAGTAGTTGTAAATCCTATTTCTGTTAGGGGTCTATCCTTGATATGTTCATTATAACCGGTGACAAATATTCTTCCCCTTTCCCCAAGAAGTCTATCCTCAATATGTTCATCCTAAACATGATGGATATTCTCCCCTTTGAGTTTATCCTTGATATGTTCACCCTAACCGGTGACAGATACTCTCTCTTTGGTCTTCTACCCAGTAAAAGGTAGTTATAATTCCTATTTGGTTCCTTTTCCCCAGTAGGTTATTCTTACCCAGTAATCGGTAATGAGTATTCCTCATTTTCCTCAGTGAGTCATCTTTGATATGTTTACCCTAACTGGTAACAGATGTCCCTCTGTCCGGGTATATTATCTTCCTACCCAGTAACTGGTGACAGATAGTATATCTCTTTTACTCCTGTGTTGAAGTTTTTCTTCCCCAAGTTGATTTTCGGTTTGTATTTCTTTGTGAAATCGAATTTCCTTTGGCTTGAGTGTTTCAGCTTCGTTCTGATCTACTCTTATCCCCTGTAGATAGATTTACCCCAGTCTGAGTCTTTCCATTGATTTATTTTCATGGAAATCATCTCGTGTATGCAGCAGTTTTTAAGTCATAGTCTGGCCTTCGCATAGCTTTAATCCCTAGAGTCTTTGTCCCCCTATTGAGCTTTCCTTATGGAATGCGTTGTCCTCCTATGGATCTTCAGTCTCTCTAGGTTCTTTTCCTTTGTGACAATATATTCCCCACAAAGATTATTTTAACATTCATATTATATGCCTCATGAGGTCTCTTAGGGACCAAATTTTGTTTCTTGATGTTGTTATTTAAGTCCATTCTACTGAGTTGATACAGAGATTTTAACCTTCACATCCTCAACTAGAATGTCCTTAAATAGGGGCAGTTGAAAGACCCCAATTTTGACCATAAGATTCCTTATGTTATCTCATCATTTTACATTGGCTTTGGGATCACACATTGGTATCCTCCTTACCCCTCAATCATTGGGTTTGCATTGGGAGAGATCGCCAAGCACATTTTTATGTATCATACTTTGTTTCTATTTGTTCACTAACCAAAATACCAAAAATATGTCTAGTGTAGCTTTGTTTCTTTTGTAGGTAGTGTATGTGTCCATCTGTGCCCTCACCAAGTTCATATATAGGGTTTGAGATCCTCAATACAAGAGATACATCAAGGAAAGGTTCACCATGGTTCTAAGCATCATATATGGATGCCCATGTTCTTTATTGGTTCTTTTGATTAAGAAATCATTAAGAATTTGAAGCTTGTTTTTTGCCTTGGAAGCCCTAATTCATCTAATTATCTTGTGAGACTTCCTTAACAAGTTTATTCATCAATTAGTCAAAGATATTATGGGATACTTCATTATACATCAAATCAAGCATATCTGATTCTCCATGAGCCCCAAAGATCAAAATAACTTCAAGTTTGCAAGTTGGTTAAAAGAGGTTGACCAGAGAAAGTCAATTGGTCAAAATTAGGGGAACCCTAGACCCTATCTCCTACAATTTTGTCATATGAAAATGATTACAAGAACAAAGTTACTCTTTATTACATTCCAAACAACTTTCATGTTGACATCAAGAGCTAATTTTTCTTATAAACTCATTTTTTATGGTAAAGGATTATAGGTCATTTTGTTTGTGCCCTAGTTGGAGGTCAACTTCTAAACATCATAACTTACTCAATTTTTATCATCTGAAGACCATCCAAGTTTAATCATCAAATTCAAGATATCTTCTCAAACTTTTATTCTTTGAAAAATGTCAAATTCAACTTGCAATGGAATGTACCAAGAGGAAACATTATAGGTCATTTTGGGTCATCATCATTGAACAAGCAATTTTCCTCAACTTCTAAAAACCATACCTCCATCATGAAATATCCAAATGGTGTCAAATTTGTAAACACATTTAAGAGGAGTGAAAGAGCTACAACTTTAAAGAAGGAACCATATTCATTTGAAGCTCATAGGAAAAGTTATTCAAGGTGGAAAATGTGGTCATTTGACTTTCAAGGTGGAAAATTGCGCATGGGTGTAATGCATGGCCCCATTTAGATGATTTTCATGACCAATCTTCAAATAAGTTTGCATGGTCTCATGTTAAGCTTTAAGCATTACATGGACACGAGCTTTATGCATGGATTCCAATCATTTTATGGGCCTATCACACTCCCATGCGAGCATGCACACTTGAATTACTATTTTTGGCATTTGAAAGGAAGTGTGTGGAAATCAATTACCAAGCCTATAAATGCAAGTCATTATGCTCAGAATCAGGGACACCTTGCCCAAGCCTTGCTCCTGCAACCTTCCCACCCTCCATTGATAGGATAAACTTGAAGATTTCTTTTGAAATCAAATTTCAATTTCACTTCTGTTTTGAGATTGAAACTCCAAGAGCCCAAACCATTTTAGCATCCATTGCATCTCCTGCAAGCTAGTGGAAGCAAGCCCAAGAAAATTGAGATACAGATCGAGCTTCATCACTACAAATAGAAGGTAAATTTTGTGAAACTTTCCTTCTTCGATTCTCCCTCAATTCTCCATCATTTCACTTGGTTTTTGGTTGGCTGAAGTCCTACCAATGTAGGTGTAAGACCCCAATTTTGGCCCTAAGATCCCTCCTGGCATCATAACATTGCATTTGCAAAGCCTCAAGGATCATGAGCATCTGGGTTCCCTTTGCCTTTGGGTGGGACCTCTTGTGAGTGGTTTGAGATCACCAAGCATGCTTGAATTGTGTATCATTGATTTTCTCATTTTTATTTACTAATCAAAAGCACAAAAATATGTCACTAACATTTCTTATTTGTAGCTTGAGCAATCACAAGGTCTAAAGAACTTCTAGGAGATCCTTTGTACAATGATAAAGTCAAGAGGAGATGAAAGCAAGCATGGTAATGGTTCCTAAAGCTCTCATCCATCAAATATACCTTCCTAGTATCTCAATTTATCATTTTGATCAAAGCAAGTCAAGGGGTTTGAGGTTTGTTTCCCAAGGAAACCCTAATTCAACTGTTCATCAACTGTGCCTTACTCATTAAGCAACCTCAACCCATGGTCAAATACAATCAAGGGAAGTTCTTTAATCCATTATTCCATGCATATTTGAACTTATTTGAGTGCCCTCAATCATCAATTCATCAATATTTGAGGCATGGACTTGAGAAGTTGATCAGTCAATTCATCTGACTATTTTGAAATGCACTAAGACCTAACTTTTTATGTGTTGGTCAAATGGAGATGATCCCAACAACTTTCATATTTGAAGCTTGGAAGGTCATCATCCACTCCAAGACATTATAGGTCATTTTGACTGAAACCCTAATTTTGGGTCAACTTCCCAAGAACATAACTAAATCTTTTTTTATGATTTTGAGGTGGAACCAAATGCATTGGAAAGCCTATTTTGTCTACTTCAAATGTTATATTGAGAAAAATTTCAAAATCTCAAAAGAAATACATGTGATAATGCAAAACATTATAGGTCACTTTGGGCCAAATGCATTGAAATGGAAAAAAGTCCAACTTCAAGTGCCCATAACTTCTTCATAAAAAGTCCAAATGATGCAAAATTTAAGTCCAAATTGATTTACCTGAAAAGATCTACAACTTTCATGTTGAGGGTTTTATGATTTGGAGCTTGTATCATCAAAACAGAAGGGCTTGAAGTTGGTTCATTTTGACAAAATTCTCAAAGGCATATTTTGTGCATTGAAATTCATGGCCTGTTTTCATAAATTTCGACACTCCAAATGAGTTTTTGTTCAACATAACATTTGTTCCTTATGTCAAAACCTTTCCAACCATTACCCACATGCCTATGTTTGGATTTTGCAAAGGGGACTTTCGAAGACTTGAAGCTTTGTGACCAATTATGCATTTCATGATTAAATCTCCATGCACAAGCCATTGCAACTCAGAATGCACGTCCATTTCAATTTAGTATGATATCAGCTTGCATTTGCACTTGATTTTGGGCCTCACATGCGCCTGTACAGGCCCATGCATGGAGGACTAAACTTCATGCACACACGAGTTCCTCACTGGCTTGCATCCATTTCAGCTATAAATACATGCCTTGCCTCATTCAAATACCATCCTTGAATCAACCTGAAACTCTGCAGAAATTATTCCAAGCCATACTTAAAGGAATTTTCACTTTCTTCTTAAAAATTCAGATCTGAATTTCAACTACCTTGGTTGATTTCCAGACCTATAATTCCTTTGCCTCATCTCCTCTCCACCTCCAGAGCAAGCAACAAGCAAGAGTGTTGAAGGATCATGCTCCATAGATCTGCATTTCGAAGGTTGATGCTCAAACTTTTTTCCATCGAAACTCCCTAATTATTGCTTGTTCCTTATGTCTCTATGTTTGGCTGAAGTCCTCTCAACAGAGGCAACTTGTTTGTGACCTTAATTTTACAAATTCATGAAGTTCAGTATGAACACCATGATTTTCTCTCTCTGATTTCTCTCTCTATGAGGAACTAGAGGAGAAACCAATGGTACAGGGGTGATGTACATCACCCCATTTTTGCAATGATATGAGGATCGTCCCTTATGGTTGAGGTTTTATGACCTGCAACTTTGGCCGGAAAATGCAAGCTCACCGGAGAAGACGGTGGCGCTGGCCACCGTCTCTTTGGCAGATCAATTGTGAGCCCTTGGATCTCTTTTCCAGTTCGAATCCTGGCGCTTGGATGTTATGACTTTATTTAATGCATTGTACTTCTCAGTTGACTAATGACTCTGGTACGCGTGCGCTCCTGATCCATTGGATGTTGCCACGTCAATTAATAAAGTCATCCAACGCTTCCTCATTTTTGCCATTTTCTAAATTTCTGTTTTATTTTCTTTAATTCCATTTTATTTCAAAAATTCATAACTCTCTCATTTTAATTCCAAAAAATATGGGACCAATTGCATTACTTCTCTTATAATTTCTAGTTTCTAAAAATGATTTTTATTTTTTTTTTATTTTATCATTTGCTATTTTTTAATAATTTTCTCTTTTCTGGTTATTTTTAATTCATTTTAAATAGTTTTTGATATTCAAAAAATATAAAAATATTTTTCTAACCTCTTTGAATGATGATAGGTCTATGATAAATATTCTCAACAATTTATTAATTGATTTGAGATTCATTTGATATTTTAGTTCAATTAGGTTATTTTTATTCATTTTTAATTGATTAAAAATAGTTTCTGACTTTTAAAAATGCTGGAATTTTTTGTCAAACTTTGTTTGACCATGTTGAACTTGGGATAATTCACTTGGACCTTTTAAAGTTGATTTGAAGTGAATTTGATGTTTGACATTTCTTTAATATTTTAATTCAAGTTTATTTTCAAATATTAAAAAATGCCAAAAATATGTTGTTTATTTCTTGACCTCCAATGCAAAGAAATATTTTGTTTTGATTGTTGTGGACCAATGCAAAGAAATGGATAAATGGACTTAGTTCTCTAGGACTTTCCCTATGCAAATTGGAGTAAAAGGATCTTAATGTGAAGATGGATTAGAAGGACCATGCCTCTAAAGTCACTCTTGTCCATTCTTGATTTGTTTCATAAAACTTTTGATGTGTGTGCTCTTGTGCTAGGGAATCCTATGAGAGCTCAAATTGAAGAACCATTACCATGTTCATCCCAAGTGAAAGATACAAGATGCATTGAGGATCTCTTAGAGACTTGTTTGATTGTTGCTTGAGCTTAGTATTATTTTGCTTGCATATTCCAAAGGATGGGAGCTACTTGGATCATCAATATGATCTCAAGAGAGGAACTCCATTTGTGGTCTTGTTTTTTATCCCTTATCTCTTGTATGATTAGGACTCTAGCCATTCTTCTTCTTCCCTCCACTCTAACCCAAGCCAAAACTTTTTGTGCAAACATTAACACTTGTTTTCAAACATTAGAAACCTAAGCATTATGCTTTTGATTTTCCAACTTTTTTTTCATAACACTAATTTTGAATTGAACTTTTAAGTCAACTTTGACCATATTCTGTAAATACTTTTCATTGGTAAATATAACCCATTCAAATGTCTTTTTGTGGTTTCAATGACCACTTTCTTAATCAAACTTTTCATAACCTTTAGCTATTAGGTTTGAGTTATCCTTGAGGTAGATGTAATACTTGTAACACCCCGATAATAATATGATAATTATTTAAATTAAGTTAATAATATATTTATTAATTTAATTAGATAATTGGATTATTATTATTATTATTATTTTGGAATTATTGAATTATTATTATTATTGGAATAATAATATAATTTGGAAAATATATAAGTTGGAATAAGGAAAAGAGTTTCATTTGGAAAATAAGGTTTTCACGTGAAACTCAGAGAAGCGGCTGAAAGAGGAAAAGGGGCAAGAGGCAGAGCAAGAGGAAGAGGGTTGAAGAAGAGAAGAGCTTGGAGCTTAAAGATTCGCCGGATTAACTCAGGTAAGGGGGTTTATCGTCGTTTAATGGGTATTATGGGTTAGCATGTAATGGGTAGTGATAAACCGTGAATTGACCCTAATTGGGATTTTGAAATGCTGAGAAATTTTGATGAATAAGTTGTGTTAGACTGTAATTGAATCTGTGTTTGGGTTAGTTGTAAATTCCCGAACGTATAGCTTTTTACGGAATTGGAATCGGAGGTCCGGAAGTCCTCCAATGGCGGAAAATGCGGAGGATTCTGCATTCTGCCTTGAGTTAGCGCAGGAACAGCTTCTGTCTTGCGTTAACCGGTTAACCCAGGGTGTTAACCGGTTAACACTGTTTTGAATTGTGAAAATGTGCTGTTTTGCTTACGTTAACCGGTTAACCCAAGGCGTTAACCGGTTAACACTGTTGTGATTGCTGAAATATTGCTGTTTGTGCTGCGTTAACCGGTTAACCCAGGGTGTTAACCGGTTAACACTGTTAAGTTTTGGGACAGGAAGCGTGTTGTGCTGCGTTAACCGGTTAACCCAGGGCGTTAACCGGTTAACGCTGTTGCAGAGTGGAAAAAGTGTTAATTAAAATGTTGTGTGCCTAATTGGTGGTTGCCTATATCGGTGTGTGATATAGTAGGGATTATTTCCCGCTGTTTTCAGCAGTATAGGTATTAGTAGAGTGTGCTAATACTGTGTTTAATTATTTGACATGATATGATGTGTTGATACATGTGTTGATGATGTATGATGATATGCATAATGCTGCGAATGTATATATTATGCATGTATTTGTGAATGGATTGTTGTATGGCTTAGAGTGTGAGCATATGTCCATTGTGAATTGTTGTTGATGTTGCATTGCTAGATGATTAGCGTGCATAGCATAGCCTGTGGGGCTGTAGCTAATTCCCATGGTGAGGAATTAGTGAGTGAATCATTGTGAATTGTTGTTGATGTTGGCATACTAGGTGATTAGTGTGCATAGCATAGCCTTCGGGGCTGTAGCTAATTCCCATGGTGAGGAATTAGTGAGTGAGTCATTAGATCTCAAATGAGTGGGACTAGTGAGCTTAGTAGCCGTATCTGGATTGATCGGTGAGCTTGAACTATATGTTCGAGAATAGTCGGTACCGCATGTGTGGAGTCTCATTGCATAATGTATGTATGGCGTATAATATGAATGGATGTATTCCAATATTATACGTGTGGTTGTGTTGACATTGAGTATGAGTATGATTGAGTTGATGTTGCCGTTGCTGAATGTGTAATCTGATTGGGTGATGAAATGTGTTATTTACTTAACATGACATGAAAATTTATAATGCTTATTATATCGATTGAGGAACTCACCCTTACAACTATTTTTCAGGTAACGAGCAATGAGTTGAGTAGAAGCTAATACTTGGAGTCTAGTGTAGTCTCCTTAGTGGGTCATGCTCTGATAGATGTAACATCGGGATGGGATGTTTTGAATATTTTATTGATTGGTTGTGAACCATTTTACATGTAATATGTTACATGTTTTGAATGATAATTTGATCTCTATCCGCTGCGTATTATGCAACTGTTTTATTTGATAAATAAATGAGCATGACAAGCTACTTTGGTGAATAGTGTGGAATGTTGTGTGACACCCTTGGATGCATAATTACTCTGATTTATATATGTTGTTATTTTAATTAAATAATTGGGGTATTTTAGAAGGGTGTTACATTAGTGGTATCAGAGCATAGTCGGTCGAGTCGAGTCGTAATTATTCTGTTTCCCCTGTACGGGATAGGTGTTGTGTAACCCTATCAGTACTTATTGTTTTAGTTTGTTTGGGTTTTCAGAATAGAGATGGCTGGAAGAGGTAGAGATGATGCCGCGATTGCTGAGGCTCTGGGTATGCTAGCTGGAGTGCTTGGAGGGAATCCGAATGTGGTGTGAATGGGAGCTGCTCGTCAACTGAGTGAGTTCCAGAAGAACAATCCTCCAATGTTCAAGGGAGCATACGATCCAGATGGTGCTCAGAAGTGGTTGAAGGAGATAGAGAGAATCTTCCGAGTGACTGAGTGTGCCGAGAACCAGAAGGTCAGGTTCGGTACGCATATGCTGTCAGAAGAAGCTGATGATTGGTGGGTTGCTACCCGCACTGAGTTGGAAACTGCTGGGAATGCTGAAATCACTTGGGCTGTGTTCAGAGAGAGATTCCTGAGGAAGTACTTTCCAGAGGATGTCAGAGGAAAGAAAGAGATAGAGTTTTTGGAATTGAAGCAGGGTAACAAGTCTGTTACTGAATATGCTGCTAAGTTCACAGAGCTGTCGAAGTATTACACTCCCTATAATGAGGCTGCTGGAGAATTTTCGAAATGTGTGAAGTTTGAGAACGGGTTGCGTCCCGAGATCAAACAGGCTATTGGATATCAGCGGATCAGAGTGTTTTCTGACTTGGTTGACTGTTGCAGGATTTTTGAACAGGATTCCAAAGCCAGAGCAGAGAGCTATCAGCAAAGGGTTGATAGGAAAGGCAAGAATCAGAATGATCGTGGAAAACCGTATGTAGCTGGAAAAGGTTTTCAGAAGCAGAGTGGGATGAAGAGGCCTAGTGGGGGAGACTCTAGTGCTCCTGTTAAGTGTTACAGATGTGGTCGGGCTGGACATCGTGTTCATGAGTGTACCAGTGCTGAGATGAAGTGTTTCAAGTGTGGCAAAGGTGGTCATTTGGCTGCAGAGTGTCGGTTGAAGACTGTAACTTGTTTCAACTGTGGAGAGTTGGGTCATATCAGTCCACAGTGTCCTAAGCCGAAGAAAGAGAATCAGTCAGGAGGCAAGGTCTTTGCTTTATCGGGTTCTGAGACTTCTGCAGATGATCGTTTGATCCGAGGTACGTGTTATATTAATGGCTTTCCTCTTGTAGCTATTATTGACACAGGTGCTACTCATTCCTTTATATCTTTGGATTGTGCTGTGAAACTTAAGTTAGAGATATCTGAGATGCATGGAAGTATGGTGATTGATACTCCTGCGAAGGGTTCAGTGACTACTACTTCAGTTTGTTTGAATTGTCCTTTGAGTATTTTTGGTAGAGACTTTGGGATAGACCTTGTGTGTCTTCCACTAGTGCAGATTGATGTTATCTTGGGAATGAACTGGTTGGTGTTTAACCGAGTTTATATCAACTGTTTTGATAAGACTGTGATCTTTCCTGAGATTGAGGAAGGAAAGAGTTTGTTTCTATCAGCAAGGCAGGTGAATGAGGAAGTGGCAGATGGGGCAGAGTTGTTTATGCTGTTAGCGACCTTGGAGGCTAAAGATAAACTGGTGATTTGCGATCTAGCCGTGGTGTGTGATTTTCCTGATGTGTTTCCGGAAGAAGTGAATGAATTGCCGCCAGAACGTGAAGTTGAGTTCTCGATTGATTTGGTACCTGGTACTAGACCGATATCGATGGCTCCGTACCGTATGTCTGCTGTTGAGTTAACTGAATTGAAGAGTCAGTTGGAAGATCTGTTGGATAAGAAATTTATTCGTCCGAGTGTGTCACCGTGGGGTGCACCAGTGCTATTGGTTAAGAAGAAAGAAGGTACTATGAGGTTGTGTGTGGACTACAGGCAACTGAATAAAGTGACGATCAAGAATCGGTATCCTTTGCCGAGGATTGATGATTTGATGGATCAATTGGTTGGTGCGAGTGTGTTCAGCAAGATAGATTTGAGATCTGGGTATCATCAGATACGTGTGAAAACTGAGGATATTCAGAAGACTGCTTTCAGAACAAGGTATGGACATTATGAGTATTCTGTAATGCCTTTTGGCGTGACTAATGCGCCTGGAGTATTCATGGAGTATATGAATAGGATTTTCCATCCGTACCTAGACCAGTTTGTTGTGGTGTTTATTGATGACATTTTGGTGTATTCGAAATCTGAAGAAGAGCATGCTGAGCATTTGAGAGTGGTTTTAGAAGTTCTACGAGAAAAGAAGTTATTTGCTAAACTCTCTAAATGTGAATTTTGGTTAGAAGAGGTTAGTTTTCTTGGTCATGTGATTTCAAGAGGCGGTGTTGCTGTTGATCCTTCTAAGATAGAAGCGGTATCTAAGTGGGAAGCTCCGAAGTCAGTTTCTGAGATAAGGAGTTTTCTTGGACTTGCCGGTTATTATAGGAAGTTCATTGAGGGATTTTCTAAGTTGGCGTTACCGTTGACGATGTTGACCAGAAAAGGGCAAGCGTTTGTTTGGGACTCAAAATGTGAAGAAGGTTTCCAAGAGTTAAAGAGAAGGTTAACTATTGCTCCTATTCTGATATTACCGAGTCCGTCGGAATCATTTGAGGTTTACTGTGATGCTTCATTGTTGGGCTTGGGTGGTGTGTTGATGCAGAATAAGCAGGTTATAGCTTATGCTTCGAGACAGCTGAGGGTTCATGAGAAGAACTATCCGACACACGATTTAGAGTTAGCAGCTGTAGTGTTTGTTCTGAAGTTATGGAGGCATTACTTGTATGGATCAAGATTTGAGGTTTTCAGTGACCATAAAAGTTTAAAGTATTTGTTTGATCAGAAAGAGCTGAATATGAGACAGAGGAGATGGTTAGAGTTTCTGAAGGATTATGACTTTGGTTTGAATTACCATCCGGGTAGAGCAAACGTAGTGGCTGATGCATTGAGTCGGAAATCATTGCATATGTCTATGTTAATGGTTAAGGAATTGGATTTGATTGAGCAGTTTAGAGACTTGAGTTTGGTGTGTGAGAGTACTCACAAGAGTGTTAAATTGGGAATGTTGAAGTTGACGAGTGGTATTCTGGATGAGATCAGAGAGGGTCAGAAATCCGATGTGTTTTTGGTTGATAAGTTGACTTTAGTGAATCAAGGCCAAGGTGGTGAATTCAGAGTTGATGAGAATGGTGTTTTGAAATTTGGTAATCGGGTGTGTATTCCGGATGTTACCGAACTTAAGAAGAGTATTCTGGAGGAAGGACATCGTAGTGGCTTGAGTATTCATCCTGGAGCTACGAAGATGTATCATGATTTGAAGAAGTTATTTTGGTGGCCGGGAATGAAAAGAGAAATTGCGAGTTTTGTTTATTCCTGCTTGACTTGTCAGAAGTCAAAGATTGAGCATCAGAAGCCGTCTGGGCTAATGCAACCGTTGGCTATTCCAGAGTGGAAGTGGGATAGTATCAGTATGGATTTTGTTTCTGGTTTGCCGAGGACAAGTAAGAATTTTGAAGCTATTTGGGTGATTGTTGACAGATTGACAAAAACGGCTCATTTCATTCCGATCAGAATGGATTATCCGTTAGAGAGATTAGCCGAGTTGTATATTGAGAAGGTTGTAAGTTTGCATGGTATTCCGTCGAGTATTGTTTCGGACAGAGATCCTAGATTTACATCGAAGTTCTGGGAAGGTTTGCAGAGGGCTTTGGAAACTAAGCTGAGATTGAGTTCTGCATATCATCCGCAGACTGATGGTCAGACTGAGAGGACGATTCAGTCATTAGAGGATCTTTTGAGGGCTTGTGTTTTGGAAAAGGGAGGTGCTTGGGATTGTTATTTGCCTTTGATTGAGTTTACCTACAACAATAGTTTTCATTCGAGCATTGGTATGGCACCGTTTGAAGCTTTGTATGGTAGGAGATGTCAGACGCCTTTATGTTGGTATGAGTCCGGTGAGAGTGCTGTGGTTGGACCGGAGATTGTTCAACAAACTACGGAAAAGATTAAGATGATTCAGGAGAAGATGAGAATTGCTCAGAGTCGTCAGAAGAGTTATCATGATAAGAGGAGGAAGTCACTTGAGTTTCAAGAGGGAGATCATGTGTTTCTTCGTGTTACTCCGATAACTGGTGTTGGGCGAGCTTTGAAGTCGAAAAAGTTGACACCTCGATTTATTGGTCCTTATCAGATTTTGGAGAGGATAGGGGAGGTAGCCTATCGTATCGCTTTACCGCCGTCGCTTGCGAATTTGCATGAGGTTTTTCATGTGTCTCAGCTGAGGAGGTACATTCATGATCCGTCGCATGTAGTCCAAATAGATGATGTACAGGTGAGAGATAACCTGACTGTTGAAACATCACCTATGAGAATTGAGGATCGAGAGTTGAAGCAGTTGCGGGGTAAAGAGATTGCCTTGGTGAAGGTAGCTTGGGGAGGACCAGCAGGTGGCAATGTGACTTGGGAACTGGAGAGTAAGATGAAGGAGTCTTACCCAGAGTTGTTCGCTTGAGGTATGTTTTCGAGGACGAAAACTCTTTTAGTGGGGGAGAGTTGTAACACCCCGATAATAATATGATAATTATTTAAATTAAGTTAATAATATATTTATTAATTTAATTAGATAATTGGATTATTATTATTATTATTATTTTGGAATTATTGAATTATTATTATTATTGGAATAATAATATAATTTGGAAAATATATAAGTTGGAATAAGGAAAAGAGTTTCATTTGGAAAATAAGGTTTTCACGTGAAACTCAGAGAAGCGGCTGAAAGAGGAAAAGGGGCAAGAGGCAGAGCAAGAGGAAGAGGGTTGAAGAAGAGAAGAGCTTGGAGCTTAAAGATTCGCCGGATTAACTCAGGTAAGGGGGGTTTATCGTCGTTTAATGGGTATTATGGGTTAGCATGTAATGGGTAGTGATAAACCGAGAATTGACCCTAATTGGGATTTTGAAATGCTGAGAAATTTTGATGAATAAGTTGTGTTAGACTGTAATTGAATCTGTGTTTGGGTTAGTTGTAAATTCCCGAACGTATAGCTTTTTACGGAATTGGAATCGGAGGTCCGGAAGTCCTCCAATGGCGGAAAATGCGGAGGATTCTGCATTCTGCCTTGAGTTAGCGCAGGAACAGCTTCTGTCTTGCGTTAACCGGTTAACCCAGGGTGTTAACCGGTTAACACTGTTTTGAATTGTGAAAATGTGCTGTTTTGCTTGCGTTAATCGGTTAACCCAGGGCGTTAACCGGTTAACACTGTTGTGATTGCTGAAATATTGCTGTTTGTGCTGCGTTAACCGGTTAACCCAGGGTGTTAACCGGTTAACACTGTTAAGTTTTGGGACAGGAAGCGTGTTGTGCTGCGTTAACCGGTTAACCCAGGGCGTTAACCGGTTAACGCTGTTGCAGAGTGGAAAAAGTGTTAATTAAAATGTTGTGTGCCTAATTGGTGGTTGCCTATATCGGTGTGTGATATAGTAGGGATTATTTCCCGCTATTTTGAGCAGTATAGGTATTAGTAGAGTGTGCTAATACTGTGTTTAATTATTTGACATGATATGATGTGTTGATACATGTGTTGATGATGTATGATGATATGCATAATGCTGTGAATGTATATATTATGCATGTATTTGTGAATGGACTGTTGTATGGCTTAGAGTGTGAGCATATGTCCATTGTGAATTGTTGTTGATGTTGCATTGCTAGATGATTAGCGTGCATAGCATAGCCTGTGGGGCTGTAGCTAATTCCCATGGTGAGGAATTAGTGAGTGAATCATTGTGAATTGTTGTTGATGTTGGCATACTAGGTGATTAGTGTGCATAGCATAGCCTTCGGGGCTGTAGCTAATTCCCATGGTGAGGAATTAGTGAGTGAGTCATTAGATCTCAAATGAGTGGGACTAGTGAGCTTAGTAGCCGTATCTGGATTGATCGGTGAGCTTGAACTATATGTTCAAGAATAGTCGGTACCGCATGTGTGGAGTCTCATTGCATAATGTATGTATGGCGTATAATATGAATGGATGTATTCCAATATTATACGTGTGGTTGTGTTGACATTGAGTATGAGTATGATTGAGTTGATGTTGCCGTTGCTGAATGTGTAATCTGATTGGGTGATGAAATGTGTTATTTACTTAACATGACATGAAAATTTATAATGCTTATTATATCGATTGAGGAACTCACCCTTACAACTATTTTTCAGGTAACGAGCAATGAGTTGAGTAGAAGCTAATACTTGGAGTCTAGTGTAGTCTCCTTAGTGGGTCATGCTCTGATAGATGTAACATCGGGATGGGATGTTTTGAATATTTTATTGATTGGTTGTGAACCATTTTACATGTAATATGTTACATGTTTTGAATGATAATTTGATCTCTATCCGCTGCGTATTATGCAACTGTTTTATTTGATAAATAAATGAGCATGACAAGCTACTTTGGTGAATAGTGTGGAATGTTGTGTGACACCCTTGGATGCATAATTACTCTGATTTATATATGTTGTTATTTTAATTAAATAATTGGGGTATTTTAGAAGGGTGTTACAATACTCACTTATATCCTTAGTGATGGACAATGAGTCTTCCATGCTTATTATAGGGTTAACCCCTCACTAGCATGTTGAAGCTATCCTCACATGGTGGATTTGTGGTTTTTTTAGGTTGAGTGTTCTCCCTTGGATAACAAAAGACCTTAAGGCTTTTGGACCAATCAATTCACCAACTCATTTTGATATTTTTACCCCGAACTACGAGGTTTTGATCCTAATCTTTTTTTAAGATGGTACGTAGGCAATGGGTTTATCCATCCAAACACAAAATGTAAATAAACTTGTATATTCTCTTCTCATCTCTTCAATCATATTTGCACAAACAAATTTTCACAAAAATACCAACCTTACAACAAGTATGAAAAGGGCTCCCTAGGACTACCTAGGATGTTTTGGGTGCTTAAAACCTTCCCATTGCATAACCAACCCCCTTACCCAGATCTCTGACATTTTTACTAGTTTTTGATTTGATAAAACTTTTAGCTTTTTGTTCGCTTTCTAACCATTCCTGTGGATAAATAGAAGTGCAGTGGCGACTCGACTTTTATGGTTTACCTTGAATTTAGTCAATATCTATAATGGTAACGAATACCCCGCTATAGAAAAGTGGCGACTCTACTGGGGATCATTTGCCTAGTGGGTTTTGCCTACTTTTCATATTTGTTGTGTTATATTGTATATTGCTTTGTGACATATTTTTGTGCAATTTAGGATTACTATATTGTATGTAATGATTGATTTGCTTGAATATTAATTCCTTGTATGCTTGGTGATCTTTGTGAGATGAGTTCTATACCCGAACTCGAGTGAACTTAGAATAGGAGAATGGCATAATTTTGTTGACTTGTGTGGAGTTATTCCTTAGCAAGTTGACTTGCAAGTCCATTCACTTGGTGGAGGTCATGTTGGGATCAATAATGTCACACAAGTAGTTGTGGTTAGACATTACTCTTTCCAATATAGACCTTAGAAGCCAAGGACCTTAGTTTACCAAGCCCATCTTGGCCTATTCTTAGGATGTAGTGCGAAATTCGTTCAAGTTTAAGATTTGATACGATTGTTACGCGATACTACACTCATAAGAGTCTCTCTTGAGAATATTTTTGGAATACGAGTAGTCGTTTATCCGATAATATCTGAAAGATGGGATGATGACTATGGGAACCTCTTGTAGAACATATTTGGCAGGTTTAAACCCTAGTACACTCCCTTTGGATGGTTCTTAACTGAGACTCCATGCTCGTGACTTACAACAAACCCTTGATTCGTGGTTGATCCGTTCTTGTGTATCCTTAATATCAATGGATCTTGGGTGTTGATAAGGTGTAAACCATAATCCCCCAAAATGGATGATTGATATTAAGGATGACAGGATCCATCCCATGACCTTTGTTTGGTGTGCTTTGCTTGATCCTTGAGTGTGATTCTTGATTTCATGCATTCATGCACCCATTTGCATCCATATCTTCAATAATAAGAGAATTTTCAAGGAACTTAAGAGGACTATTTGCAAATTTTCAGACATGGAAAGACAAAGAAGGAATACAAAGAAGTACAGTTTCAAACAACCCGACTTGAAAGAGTTAAGAAATTTGACATCCTATGTACTAGATCCCTTAGGTTTCAAGGCTCGTTTTGGGAAGATTCTTTCTCTTCTGAATACTCAAGTGGATGAAGGATTGATGAGTGTATTGGTGCAGTTTTATGATCCCTTATATCATTGCTTCACTTTCCCGGATTTCCAGCTTTTGCCTACGCTTGAGGAGTATGCCTACCTTGTGGGTATACCTATTCTAGACCAGTTGTCGTTCAGTGGCTTAGAGAGCGTTCCTACTTCTCAAGAGATAGCTGACATGTTGCATATAGATGAATCTCTGGTTGGTGTACATATGACTACCAAAGGTGGAATTCAAGGTGTCTCTTCTGAGTTCCTCGTTGCTCAAGCTACTATGTATGGGAAGGCCATGAGTGAGGACGCCTTTGAAGCCATATTTGTACTCCTCATCTATGGGTAGTGTTGTTCCCCAACATCGACAAGTTTGTGGGTAGTGTTTGCCTCTGTTGTACAAGTGGTTTATTTCTCACTTGCCGTAGACGGTCGCCTTCAAGGAGAATAAAGGATGTCTACGGTGGTCCACGAGACTTATGTCTCTCACTAATGATGATATCTTTTGGTACAACCGTGTGTATGATGGTGTGCAGATTATCGGCTCTTGTGGTGAATTCTCCAATGTGCCTCTTCTTGGTACATGTGGTGGGATTAACTACAACCCTATTTTGGCACGTCGTCAACTTGGGTACCCCCTAAAGGATAAACCCAATAACATTCTGTTAGAAGGTGTGTTCTTTCAGGAGGGTAAAGATCCCCAAGGCCTGAAAGGCAGGATGGCCCGCGCTTGGCGTAAGATCCATAGGAAAGAAAGGAAGGAGTTGGGACCGAAGAATTGTATTGCTTTGGAACCTTATACTTCTTGGGTTAGGTGGAGAGCTGATGAATACCTCATGCCTTACGAGTATCCGAGACCTACACCTTTGGTTGTGGTTGGGCCTTCAACCCTCCCTGACCAAGGAGTAGAGGAGTTGAGAGACGAAGACCGTTCACGTGCTTGGATCCGTGAACGAGAGGAGTTGCTTCAGCAGATTAAGGAGAAGGATGCTTTCATAGAGTTCCTCGAGCATCAGGTTATTGATGATCCTAATGATGCATGGACTTCTCTACTTCCTCAGTCTTCCAGGTTTTGGAAGAGGAAGTACGACCGACTTGCCAAGGAGAAGGCAGATATGGAAGCAGCCTATGAGGAAGAGGTGAAGAGGCTTCGTGCATCTTATCTTCCAGTCACTCGAGCTTTAGATGATTGTTTCTAGGGATCCATAGGATGATCATTTTCCTTCTCTCTTGTATTTGGTTACCAATGTTGTACTTCTTGGATGTAAAGACATTTCCCATATATTATTGATATTGTATTTCCATATGTAACAACTGTTTAATATTTCCAACGTTTGCAAATAGAACTCTAAAGTTCCTTTGATAATAAAAACAAATCATATGCACAAGCATTGAATGCATCATGTGCATAAGCAGGTTTTGCTCCAGGCTTCTTGTCCTATGGTCTAACTCTATGTTCTTCATTTATTTTGAAGACAAGCTGACTCACCGGTACTACACCAGAGCCAACTCATCGAAACTGATTGATCATTTGGAACAAGAGAATCGCGAGATGAAGGAAGAAGTAACCAGATTGACTGCCCTGATGGAGTCATTCATGGCTTCCCAGAGCCAGTCTTCTCCAACACCCTCAACTCTTCCCCAGAGGACGGTCATTTCTAAGATCGTGACTTCTACTGTGCCTGCTGCAACAGCCCATTTTACGCCATCTATGCCGGCCGGGTTCCCGTGGGGAATGCCTGCAAATTTCATGCCAGAGGGTTTCGCTCCTACTCTTGCTTCTTTGCCGGCATCTAGCCCGGTCCTTTCAGTGCCACCTCCCGTTGTGCACACATTACCAAGAGTTGAAGATACCATCTACCATTCTGAACCATCTGAAGGTCCAAATATTTATGAGAAGATGGATGATATGAAAGACCAATTCCTTGAGCTTCGCAAGGAACTGAAAACATTGAGGGGGAAAGATCTCTTTGGTAAAAGTGCTGCTGAGTTGTGCCTTGTGCCCAACATGAAAATCCCTATTAAATTCAAAGTACCTGACTTTGAGAAGTATAAGGGAAACACATGCCCTCTCAGCGATCTTGTGATGTATGCTCGCAAGATGTCAACGCAAACTGATAATGACCAATTGCTCATCCACTATTTCTAGGACAGTCTGTCCGGTGCCGCTCTCCGGTGGTACATGGGTTTGGAAAGTTCGAACATCCGCTCTTTCAACGATCTTGGCGAGGCCTTTGTCAAGCAATATAAATATAATGTGGATATGGATCCTGATAGGGACCAACTGAGGGAAATGTCCCAGAAAGAGAAAGAGACCTTCAAAGAATATGCCTAGAGGTGGCGCGAGTTTGCAGCTCAGATAGTGCCACCCCTTGAGGAGAAAGAGATGACCAAGATCTTTTTGAAGACCTTGAGTTCATTCTACTATGAGAAAATGATAGCCAGTGCTCCCTCAGACTTCACCGAGATGGTGAATATGGGAATGAGACTGGAAGAGGGGGTCCGTGAAGGACGTTGAACTCGAGATGAAGGCTCTTCAGCAAAGAGATATGGAAGCTTTGCAAAGAAGAAGGAGGGAGAGGCACATGATGTGTCTTCCCATGCCAAGAGAAGACCCTCTCTGAAGAGGAAGATTACCCGCCCCATTAACAACCAACATCAGGTGGCTCATATAGCACCTGTTTTCAGAGAAGCCCAACATTATCAACAACAACAATCTTAGCAATATCAGCAACAACAGCATCGTCCACAACAACAGGCCTACCAGCCTCGAGACAATAACAATACCAGCACCAGCTACGAGAGGAAGAGGGTCACCTTTGATCCAATTCTGATGACTTATGCTGAACTCTATCCATCTTTGATTGATAGAAAGTTAATCACTCCACGAGACCCTCCCGCCGTACCTGTCAACCCCCAGTGGTGGTACAAGCCTGAGCTTCACTACGTATATCATTCTGGTGCTCCCGGACATGACGTGGAGAATTGTTATCCCTTGAAGACCAAGGTGCAAGACCTTGTGAGAAGTGGGATTTTGTTTTTCGAGGACGTATGTCCGAATGTGAAGAAGAACCTATTGCCCGAGCATGGGAAATCTATCAATATGGTCCAGGGCTGTCCTAGCAAGTATAAAGTCAAATACGTCAGTCATATCCGACAATTGCTGGTTGAGATGCATCGTTTGCTGTGTGACTATAGCCACTATGAGCACGACCATGATAGATGTCGAGTCTGTTCTATCAATCAGAGAGGTTGTCGCCAGGTGCGCAAGGATGTTCAGGAAATGCTAGATGAGGGAGTCATTGAGATCCTTCAAAACAGAAATGTTGATGAAGATGTTGTTGAAGTCAACGTAATTTCTCCGGTATTCCGGATACCTGAGCCTGTTGTCATCAAGTATGATGGTAGCAAGCAGAAGGTTTCTCCTGCTTTGACTATTCAGCCAGCCGGTCCTATACCATACTCTTCTGAGAAGGCAGTCCTTTATCGCTACAATGCTGTAGCATTGGAGAATCGGAAAGAGGTGCCCCTTCCCTCTTCATCAGTTGTTAATATTACCGATGTCAGCGGCCTGACCCGCAGCGGTCGTGTTTTCTCGGCTCCGCCGAAGCCGCAAGACGACGCTCGAAGGAATGACAATGCTGATTATGCTGAAAGCCCGATTGGGAATGCTGTGAACGCTCCGAATCCGACACTTGTTGTCAAGCCTACCTCTACGTTGAGAACTCCTACTTCTGCTGGCCCGAGTGGCAATACGAAAGAAGATTATGATGAGATGCTGAGGCTCATCAAGAGAAGTGAGTACAACGTAGTTGATCAGCTTCTACAAACTCCATCCAAAATCTCTGTTTTATCATTGCTGATGAATTTAGAACCACGCCGAGAAGCTTTGCAGAAGGTGTTGGATGTGGCGTACGTAGATCACGACGTCACAATTGAAAAATTTGATAGTATTGTTGCAAACATCACCGCTTGTGAAAATTTAAGTTTTTGGGATGCTGATCTCCCCGAGGAGGGAAGAGACCACAACTTGGCATTACACATATCCATGAGCTGCAAAGATGATGCCATGTCCAATGTGCTGGTGGACATTGGGTCATCATTGAATGTATTGCCAAAGTCCACTCTTACGAAGTTATCATATCAGGGGCCTCCCATGAGGCAGAGTGGAGTAGTTCTGAAGGCTTTCGATGGGTCTCGCAAAACTGTGATTAGTGAGGTTGATCTCCCAATCAAAATTGGACCAAGTGATTTCCAGATTACCTTCCAGGTTATAGACATTCACCCATCATATAACTGTCTCCTAGGCAGACCATGGATTCATGAGGCAGGCGCCATGACATCCACCCTACACCAGAAATTGAAATTTGTGAAAAACAAGAAGCTGGTGGTGGTAGGGGGACAAAAGGCTCTCCTGGTTAGCCATTTGTCTTCCTTTTCTTATATAGATGTTGAGGATGAAGTTGGAACTCCCTTCCAAGCTCTATCTATTGCTGAACCTGTTAAGAAGGGAATTCCTTCATTTGCTTCCTATAAAGATGCAAAGTTTTCCATCGAGCATGGTGCAACTGCTGGCTTGGGGAAAATGATTGAGTTGGAAGACAATAAGTCTCGGGCTGGCATAGGCTATTCTTCTGGGGTCTTCAACAAGCAAGGTTTGTTCAAGAGTGGAGGTTTCATCCACACCGGTCAAGATGAAGAGGCTGCTGCCATTCTGGAAGAAGACGAATAGGATTCTGGCAATTTCATCATCCCTGGAGGGATCTGCAATAATTGGGTCGCTGTTAATATTCCGACAATTATCCATAAGTCAAAGTAATGTTGATTGTGTTTGAAAACCCTTCTCCCATGCCAAAAGGAGAAGTGATGACATTGTTGGCGCATAAATACAATGATATTTCCATTCAATAAACTCATGTTAAATGTTTGTTTTTCCAATTATTTTCCCTTTTCGCTTTTGCATGAAATTCGTGATCACATAAAACCCTAAATAAGAATAAAATCAATTTTTTCATCTGCATAATGATTTGCTTTGTTTGAATTCTAAAATCTCTTTTATATCCAAAATCATTATGCAGGATGATCAAACCCATTGAACATAATGATCCAACACCATCTCCCAACTTTGAATTCCCTGTATTTGAGGCGGAAGAAGATGATGTTGAAGAGATTCCTGACGAGATCACCCGTCTACTTGAGCATGAGGAGAAGATCATTCAGCCGCATCTTGAGAATCTGAAAATAGTCAACTCGGGGTCTGAAGATTGTGTGCGAGAAGTGAAGATTGGGGCACTTCTAGAAGAATCTGTTAAGAAGGGATTGATTGAGTTGCTACGAGAATATGTCGATGTCTTTGCCTGGTCGTATGAAGACATGCCTGGTCTAGATACATATATTGTGCAACATTTCCTGCCTCTGAAGCCTGAGTGCGTGCTTGTGACGCAGAAGCTCAGAAGAACTCATCCCGATATGACAGTAAAGATCAAGGAAGAAGTTCAGAAGCAAATTGATGCGGGGTTTCTGGTGACTTCTACGTATCCTCAGTGGGTGGCCAATATTGTGCCCGTGCCTAAGAAAGATGGAAAAGTCCGAATGTGTGTGGACTATAGAGACTTGAATAAAGCTAGTCCGAAAGATGATTTCCCTCTACCACATATTGATATGTTGGTAGATAATACAGCTAAATTCAATGTCTTCTCATTTATGGATGGATTTTCTGGATATAATCAGATCAAAATGGCACCCGAGGATATGGAGAAGACAACATTCATCACACCTTGGGGAACATTCTGTTATCGAGTGATGCCCTTCGGTTTGAAGAACGCCGGAGCCACGTATCAACGAGCTATGACCACGTTGTTTCATGATATGATGCATAAGGAGATCGAGGTATATGTTGATGATATGATTGCGAAGTCAAGAATGGAAGTTGAGCATGTAGAGCATTTGTGGAAGCTTTTTCAGCGTTTGAGGAAGTATAAGCTTCGTTCGAATCCCAACAAGTGTACATTTGGAGTCCGTTCTGGCAAGGTATTGGGCTTTATCGTTAGTGAAAGAGGTATTGAGGTTGATCCTGCAAAGGTCAAAGCAATACAAGAGATGCCTGCGCCCAAAACTGAGAAGCAAGTCCGTTAGAGATTCCCGCTCAGTCATCATTAACCGAAGCTTCAAATACATCAAATTCGGAGTTGATGGAGAAATGGTCATTATGTTCAATGTAGCCCTTTTCCAATATATATCACCAATTTCAAATTTGTAAAGATCTATGGAGTCTTGCCATTTGCAGATTACCATTCCATCAAATAAATTTGAGCCTTTATCCAATTTTTTACACTCTTATTTGTTTCTATTCAACAAATGTTTTGCATGTTTTAATTGAGAAATATCATTGTTTTTAAATAATTAAACTTTCCATAACTTGTTTTTAAACAAAGTGAACATTCACAATGATGAAAGGATATTGGGATGTCTTCAGTGCTCTCCCAAGGATGGTAGGATTCTCGACAGGGTAGGACATTTGTTCATTTTCCTGGCATGTTTGTATCCTCTTCCTCCTGAGCCTTTTGTAGTTTCCTCTCCCGAGCAGAGTGTATGGTAAAGGTATTCAGCCTCCTTCCTCCTCTGCAGGTGTGAGCTCTTGGTTTGGTGACCTTGGAAGCTCCTGATTGGTGGTTGTATCCCCACAAAGATCCATCATCCCCTTTGATAATTTCCCCGGCAGAGCAGCTTCCCCAGCGGAATTTATCTGTGCCATGATCCTGTTCCCAGGTGGATTGGTTGTTGATCATTCCCCTGCAGAGGTCCGTGTACCCCTGATCCTCAATAGACGGGATGTTCTCCACTGAGCCTGGCTTTCTCTCTTGAGATGCAGTACCGGATGTTTACTCAGTCGATTAGTGGACTTGTTTGTGTTAGATATGTCTGTTCTGTCAGCATTCATCATACATAAACCACGTATATATGCATAGTTTTAACATTCAGATATTCATGTTGCATCCTTTGCCATATATCTTTGTTTGTTATCTTCTGCTTGTCGGTAATGTATCCCCAAGCAGATAATTTGTATTTGATCTCTCCATGAAGAGTCAACCCCATAAGCATAAAATGTTTATCCTTTCTTCCATTTCCCCCACTGAGTTATGTCCTCGTGGATGATGGTTGTTTCTGTTTCCTTCCAACACATATATTGGGATGGAACCCCCCATTGAGTTATATCCTCATAGGGATGAGTCTTGTTTATTGTGCATCTCTAGTTTGTTCCTAGATTTGGCTTCTGGAGATTATCCTTGCAGTTCCCCGTAGTTCAGATGAATGATTGCTTAGTAACCAGTAATTATCCATCTTTTCCACGGTGGAGTCTGTGGTTTTCTACCCTTGTACCGGTAGTTGTAAACCCTTTTTTTATCCCCTTGGCAGAGTTAACCTTCTATTCATCCTAACCGATGACGGTTACTTTTTCGTGGTTTTCTACCCAGTATCTGGTAGATGTAATCCCCTCCTTGACGGTTATCATTATCCAATATTCGGTATTGATAGTCCTTCACCCTTTTTGAATATATCTCCCGAATCATTGCCTTTGTCAATGTATCCCCGACGAGTCATCTTTCATTTACCGTTTTTCGGTAATGATCGGTCATCATTTTATACCTAGTTTTGGTATTCCTGATGTCCTTTCTTTTCGGTCGATTTATCCTTTATTAACCCAGTAACCGGTTGTGGATAATCCTCCATGCGAGTATGTTATCTACATTCTGAGGGTAATAGATAATATGTCTCATGCACTCTTCGTTCGAAGTCTTTGTTCTTCCCCAATCGAGTAAGATTCGTATCCCCTTTACGGAGTCGAATACCCATCTTGTTATCGAGTTTGCTTTCTAGCCCTCCTTTGGATGATGAGTGTCTTGGGAATATTCCCCAATTCACGCCCTGGTTGGTCACCTATTATATGCCCAGTAACCGGTATCCCTGGTGTT